>NC_136952.1:8143709-8156209 GCF_949987615.1 Pollachius pollachius
CTTGCAGATTTCTGTTCATCTTTTAACATCGTTAATCAGTCTATTTCGGATGTAAAAAAAAACGTTTTAATTGCTCCGTAGATTGCTACGTTTTCCTTGGAACCAGCTGTTATTTTTTTATGCAGCATTCTGCGGCGCTTCCTTGTTGGGTTTGAACTGAAAACCACGCCGCCGAACGGTGATTAGTCCCATCGTCTTCATTTATTCGTTCAAAAGGCTCTCCACTCGCTGGGAGCCGGAACGATCTCACAGAGAACCAGCGGGTGAACGCTCACTAACGGGATGGTCTCAAGAGGCTGCTCGCTGTACGCATGCATGTTGCCATGACAGAGAGTCTCCGGCCCAACCCCGCCGGCCCCGCCCAGGGTGTGGGGTGTGGCGTACCCTGGTGCTGGAGTTGGTCCAGGTCCATGAACTTGCTGGGTTTGGGGTTGAAGCCCAGGGCCGCCTCCTTCTCGGCCTGGCGGCGGCGCTGCTGCTCCTGCATGCGGGCCCTGAGGGCCACCTCCTCCTGCAGCTCGTCCAGCTCGCTGCGGCCAGGGCCTGCACACACACACACACACACACGCACACACACACACACACACACACACACACACACACACACACACACACGCACGCACACATACGCACACACGCAAGCATGCACGCACGCACGCACACATACATACACAAACACACGCACAAACACACACGCATGCACCCACACACACAAACACACACGCATGCACCCACACACACAGGTGCACACACATACACACACACACACACACATACAAATGTACAAATGCACACACATACACACACATGCACACACATACACATACACACACACACAAACGTGCACACACAAAAAGGTGCAAACACGCACACACAGACACAGCATTATTTGAATGCTCCGTTTGCTATGACGAGAGGTTTTACGTGCACACTGCTCTTGCACTTGCCATGACTCAGAGTTATTTTTGAACTTGTTTGAGTTCAAATATATCAATAGCTATGCACTCTTGTCAAAGTCACCATTGTTGAACAGTTGAAAACTTCTGCAATTCAACTCAGCATTAAACAGTGCGGTGATTCATACAAAATCAATATCAATTTTATGTGTACATATATATATATATACATTGTATAGTTTGCAGCTTTAAGCTCAGGAGACATTACTCAAATACAAATACTACACCAAAGATTGCCTAGGGAGGGGAAGATTATGTACAAAGCAATTAAAAGATCTTTGCTTTGTACGTAATCTGGATTTGAATATTTCCCATGGACTCTAATGCTTTAGATCTTTACTCTAGTCTCCATGTTTTGTTCCTGTCCTTTTACACATATATGCACGCAAGCAATCTGCATACTCGCCCCATGGTTTACTGTAGTCACAAAAGATTCTACTTCATACCAAAGAGACAAGCGATGTGAGTGCGCACACACACACACACACACACACCTGCGTTGGTGGCAGTGTTCCAGTGGGGTACTTCCTGCAGGATGGCGGCGCTGCTTTTGGACTTGGGCACAGAACGCCATGACGGTCCTGACATCAGTACTCTCTTCTGCTGCCCGGAGTCCCTGGACACATCCGGACACACACAACAAACAGTTAGTGATGTACCTCTGATCCAAACTGTGTGTGTGTGTGTGTGCGCATGTATGCACGTGTACTCATTTTAAGTGTAATTTCCGTGTGTCTGTATGTCTGTGAGAGCGAATGTGTTTGCGTGTGTGTGTGTGCGTGCGTGCGCTATACATACCTGTCGGGGCTGCTGCTGTTCCGCTCACTGCTCTCGTAGCCGCTCTCCATCCTCTGGATCAGCCGCGGCTGGTGCTCCACCCCTCTGAGGGGAGCGGGCGCTGTGGGCCCCTGGGGGCCTGAGACTCTACTACTGCCTAGAATACTGGACAATCCTGGCAGGCCATGACTCACCCTGGCTTCTCCCATGTCCCTCCCTCCTCCTCCTCCTCCTCCTCCTCCTCCTCCTCCTCCGGCACCGGCCGCCGCCGCCAACTCGTGCCCCAGCAGCAAGCCTGTCTGAGAGGGGAGGGGAGGCCCGGCAGAGAGGGCGGGGTCAGAGAGAGCTGGGCCGGGGATGGTGCTGTAGCCCAGAGGGACGCCGCCTCTCTGGCGAGTGAAGATGCTGTCGATGTTCAGGGCCTCTCGCCTCGGCCTCCACGCGGGCCTGTAACGCCCCCCGGAGGAACTGCAAGGCAAAAGGGGATCCGGGGGACAGAGAGTGAGACGCCGTGGAGGTAGTGGTGTAAGTGTGAGAAGAAAGCCACGTCGGAGCATCACGTCACACGCCCGTAGGCCCGTAGAATATCCTCGCCATGATCGTCCAAAATAGACTTCAGACCCAGACAAGGCGAGCGAGGCGATACAGCGCCGCTACCTTCACGACACCATGTGCTTTGTTCCGTTTAAACAATATGATTCTATTTCTGTGTTGCAGCTGTCGCACTCCGTGGGCTGTGGGCTTCACGCAACTCCGGGAGATACTGAAACGTCGGAAGCTGTGGACCAAAGCCAGCCCCTGAACCAGAATACACCGCTATAATGTTAATGTAAGCATACCGGTTTAACAAGTGAACTCACTTCAACCACCTTTTATATATTCACACCGACAGCTCTCTTAAAATTGGCATCGGCAATGGGAAAGTTTGAGTAAAAAAATGCTTCCAAAGACAATGTTCTTGCTTAAAACAACAGGATTTGTGCGGTCAGCACGAAAAACCACACAAAAGCCCGACACACGCCTCACTATAAAACCACACACAGCAGCACGATAAACTCCCCGGGCCCACCTGGACTTGCTCTCGCTGCTCGTGCTCTCATCCTCCCAGTGAGGGCCGCCAGCTCCTCCCTCACAGCCCCCGACCCCCGACGAAGAGGAGGAGGAGAGCGGGCGCGAGGAGGAGGAGGAGGAGGTGAGGGGCCGCCGGGAGGAGAGAAGGAACACCGCCGTCTCCTTGTACTCCTGCGAGGGAGGAGATGGCGGGCGAGCCGGACCTTCCACTGCAGACTCTGGAGGAGGGGGAGAGATGGAGAGAGAGAGAGGGAGAGGGAGGGAGAGAGAGAGAGAGAGAGAGAACACAGTCAATTAAATATGCCCCAAAGTGTGAGCCTTTGCCCAGGTAAGTGATGCTGGTTGCTGTGCCTCGCAAGCTAAAACAATCCATAACGGGGCAAAACAATTGCGCTAGAACTGTGTTCGGCTTAAAAAAACATTGTTTTAAAATTGATTGTTTTTGTTGTTACTAAGTTATGGATCGGATTCAGGGAAATGCTTGTCTAAGCTAGATAAGAGATACCACGGAGGGAAAACTGCATACGAGCCAACCAAATCCAGAACGGTGGAATAAAATTAAGCTGAATTCCCCCTTTTTCTGTACTTTGCTCTGCGGATGACGTTGGTTCCTGTGAGGAGAACATTGTGGTTTGAACGGGGGAGTGGGGGATTCAAACTTTGGTCCATGATTCATGCAGTGCAGTAAGTTACTGCGTAGCGACACCGCAGCGCACTGTGCTATGTAAGTGCTCTGCTAATTACAGCATTGTGTATACTGACAACAGCCTGCTAGTCTTAGTTATGCTCAGAAAGCAGCACCAGCGTAATTATTGCAAAACGATTATGGTGTTTTAGGAGGGATTGCTCCATCACTCAATCGCTCCATCCTAGTTCAGTATCGACACGCTCTTGTCCCAAGTCACCAGAGTTGTACTAAACGCTCTGGTGTTTTGAAGGGGGATTGCTGCTCGATTGTGGGATTTCCTTCACAAGAGCACATGGTTCAGAGCCTAAGAGGCTCACGTTAATTTGGGGAAAGGATTTGGGGCAGAGAAATTACAGACACAAATTGGGGATTGGCCCTTTGGCAGCTGGGGGACACAGGCTCAGCTGATTCATTCTAAACCAATGAATAGGTGTGCAACGTCCAACTCTAAGGAGCTGAGGAACACTGACCCCTGCTGGCGGCGTGAGGGGAGAAGGGCTCCGGCACAATGACCTGTCCTTCACGTTCTACGAGTGTGAGAAAGGCAGCAGTCTCTGGGGTCAGGTGGATGTCCTGTGTTACCCGAAGTGTTGCCTGATTATGTAACTCTCCCTTGTTATGCAGCACTAGGTCACCTGGCTGTGACATTGGAACGGAATCAATGGAAGTCCTTACGGTGTGGATGGGACTCCTGTTCAAGATGATGCACCTTCGGAGGAAGTGTATTCTTTTAGGGTGGAACCTCTCAAACGTTCTAAGGGAGATAGCCAGTGTTGTCCTGTAGAATGATGGGGCACCCCATATCGTCGCTTCATGATTGATGGGCCATCTTTGTCATAGTCCCTCACTTTCAAAATGTTGCGGTTACACTCGTGGCCACATTTTGCTCTTAACAAAAGTTACACAGCAAGAGTTTAAAGTGCCCATCCGAGTTATCAACAATCAAAACACGGCGAGACCTGGTCAAATGAGAGGCAGAGGGCGTATGAACAGAAAAAGGAAGAGTTTTACTTTCTCTGACAGCCGATCTGGACTGTCACATAGGAGGGAGGCCGGGGTAACGACCTAGGAGGCTCACCTGCGGTGTCACTGCTCAGAGGGGACGCTCCACCCTCGTGGCCACACACCACGGTGGTCTGTGATTCGCTGGAGAGGTGGCTGCCCGTGGATTGGTGGAGGGGCCGTGTCCTGGACACCCGGTGGCTGGAGCTGTCCGTGGAGGAGTCTGTCCGCGTGTCGCTGGAGATGGACGGTTCACGACCTGGTGGGGGGGGGGACAGTGTAAAGGAATACATGAAGTTCTGCATTGAGACCCAGAATACTAATCTACAAAAGAATAGTGTCAAAACAAACAAGAGAAAGTGCAACGAGATGGTTATAAATAGCAAAGTACAGAGATAGTCAGAAGACGGAAATAAAGGCACAAAAAGAGTCTCTCTCTGTTTAAGAAATTAAAATACTCCAGAAGGGGAGTAAAAGAGAGAGAGAGATACAGAGACAGAGGGAGAGAGACAGAGAGACAGGGAGACAGAGAGACAGAAAGCGAGAGAGAGAGAGAGAGAGAGCGAGAGAGAGAGAACGTAGAGGAGGTGACAAGTCAAGGTTGACGCGTCACAGGGGCAGGGAGTCCTCCGCACTCCGGGCTCCTATGACGAGCAGATGTTAACACACAGGAGAACAAAAGGTCCGGCCGCGGATCAGACCCACGCCGTCGGATTAGCGGCGAGGTGCTGATGAAAAGCAGCTGAAGGTCGGGAGGATCACCTGCACGCCGCAATGCCAACCGTACGCACACCACAACAACAATCACAGCGCGTCTCTCGCGTCGGATCCTTCCTGCGAGCGCGCCGGCTTGGGTTTCATTTATCGCTTTTAAACGCCACCACCAAGCCCCCACACGCTCCCACCCCCCCCTGCGTACCAGAGTCCTCGCTGTCGTAGCCGGCCCTGCTGCAGTGCTGGAGGTCCAGCTGGGGGTTGGAGCCACAGGCAGCGCCGCCGCCGCAGCCGTCCTGCGATACCACCGGCGTCCCTCGGGGGTCAGCGTAGAGCAGCAGCAGGGGTTGGTAGTGGCCCTTGATGCAGCGGGACACCACGTCCTTCCACTTAGGGCCAATCTGAGCCGGAGAGGAGAGGAGAGGAGAGGAGAGGAGATGAGAGGAGATGAGAGGATAGGAGAGGAGAGGGGAGAGGAGAGGAGAGAGGAGAGAGAGGAGAGGGGAGAGGAGAGGGGAGAGAGAGGAGAGGAGAGGGGAGAGGAAAGGAGAGAGGAGAGGGGAGAGACAGGAGAGGAGAGGGGAGAGACAGGAGAGAGGAGAGGGGAGAGGAGAGGGGAGGAGAGAGGAGAGGAGAGAGGAGGAGAGGCGAGAGAGAGAGAGCGGTGACGGAGCCGGTAGCGAGAGGGGGAGCGAGGAGCAGCAGTAGGGAGAGCGTGCACACGCACATGCGTCGCTAACGATACGGACGCTTCCTCTGCATGCGCCGGTTAGATCCTCGCTCGTCACCAGCGCGGAACATCGCACACACACACACACACTGCAGTATATTCCGTAAAAAAAAAACACAAGGTCGCTCCGTTGCCGGTGGGGTGACCTATATCGCGGTCTCCACGTAACCGCCCCGGCGTTTTGACAGCGCAGCGGGACAGAAGCCTCCGGAGCGGTGTCCGGTCGGAACAAGAGCGGGGCCGTGTGGCTCAAACAAACACACACACAAACACACAAAAACACACACACAAACACACCACCACCACCACCACCACTGACTCCAATGCCTTTCCTTGCACTGCATAACGGATGACCCCCAGCACACACACACATAAACACACACGCACACACACACACGCACACAGAAAGTAACCACCCCCCCCCCCCCCCTCCTCCCCCCTTTGCCACTGCAGACGAATCAGCAGAAAATCCAACAACGGCAGCGTGGCGCCACTGACCTCTTTGACGTGCGCGTCGTCGAAGTACATCCACTTGCGTATCTTGGTCTGGAAGAAGAAGGTGGAGTAGTGCTTGCCGTAGTAGCACACCATGCCGACCAGGTAGAGCTCTGCCTGCCGAGCCCTCTCCTCCGTCACACGGTAGAACAGCTAGAGAGAGGGAGGAGGGAGGGAGGGGAGAGAGGGAGGGGAGAGAGGGAGGGGAGAGAGCGACGGTGAACGAGGGAGGGGAGAGAGAGAGGGAGGGAGGGAGGGGAGAGGGAGGGAGCGAGAGAGGGAGATGGAGAGAGGGAGGGGAGAGTGACGGTGAAGGAGGGAGAGGGAGAGGCAGGGAGGGGAGAGAGCGAGGGAGAGATGGAGAGGAGAGAGAGTTAGGGAGGGAGAAAGCGACAGTGAGGGAGGGAGAGGGAAGGGGGGGAGGGCGAGGGAGAGAGAGGGAGAGTCAGAGTCGGATAGAGGGGAGAGAGAGAGAATGCGTATGAGAGAAGAGGGAGGCGGGGGGAGCAGAGACCACAAAAGAGTGTGCGCAAGCAGGTAGGGGCAGTGAGAGAGGGGGGTAGAGAGACAGAGAGAGAGGGGAAAAGGGAGAGAGAGAGAGAGAGCCAGGACAGAGTCAGAGAGAGAAAAAACAAGAACACAAGAAAATACATAAGAGATATGTGGCCAGGGAAAAGAAAGGAAAAAGCAAAAGCAGACCCAACGTGGAAGAGGGGGTTAAGGAGGGAGAGAGGGGAGCAGAGAGAGAGCCCAGAGCCACTGGAGGCACGGTGGTTATCTAACAGTGACAGAGACAGACCAGGGGCGGAGGAGCAACACAATGCAGATAGATTATCCCCTCTGCGTTATCACCCACCGGCTTCACCTTCGGACCACAACGGCCGGCTTAGGAGCTGGGGAACGGGGTGACAGTACATCACCTGCACCGTCATGAAGGGGGAAAAGGTGGAGACCGAGGGCGGGGGGGGGGGGGGGGATATAATCCCTAAACAACAACAACAACAGCGCATGGATCCGATATCTGGGAACGGCGTGTGGGAATGGCGCCGCCGCTGGCGAGCCCTGAGCCGCGGCGTGCGGGGGGGGGGGATTGAGTCATAGAGGGGGGTGTGCGAACGCTGTGCGTGAGGTGTGATTTCTGGCGTGTGCGAGAGAAGGCCGCCCGTGGTTCTCGTCCAATGACAAACGACGCTCGCCGCATCATGGCTGTTATTTATGTGTGATGTGTTAGTTTCAGGGTTACTGCGGATGTAGGCGCCTGTGTGTGTGTGTGTGTGTGTGTGTGTGTGTGTGTGTGTGTGTGTGTGTGTGTGTGTGTGTGTGTGTGTGTGTGTGTGTGTGTGTGTGTGTGTGTGTGAGCGAGCGCGCGCGCGCGCGTAGGGGCATGTGTGTGACTATATGTATACACGTGCTCTGGTGTCTGCACATGTGCATGCCTTTATGGCTCTCTTGCAGGCCTGGTGTGTATATGTGGGTGTGGGTGTAGTTGTGTGTGTGTGTGTGCGTGTGTGTGTGTGTGTGTGTGTCTATACATTGGCAGGGGGTCTGTACTTAGCTGATTAGTTGCTTATGTTCTCAGAGAGAGGCAGTTTGTGTGTGCGTGTGTGTGTATGTGTGGGTTTGCACGTCTGCGTGTGTGCGTGTATTTGTGTTTGTGTAGATAAGCATGTGCATGTGTGTTGATATGTGAACATGGATCTCAGCGGGCGGGTGCTAGTGTGTACTTAGGAATGTGCTTGTGAGTGTGTATGGATCTGCGTGTTTGTGTGTGTGTATGTGTGTGTGTATGTGTGTTATTGTGAATGTGTGTCGATATGCATGTGCACGTGTGTGCATGTGTGTTGATATGTGCACATGGATCTCTGCGGGCTAGTGTGTATGTAGCAATGTGCTTGTGTGTTTATGTATGGATCTGCGTGTTTGTGTGTGCGTGCGTGCGTGCGTGCATGTGTGGGTGTGCGTGTCCTTCTGCATGCGTTTGTGCATGTGTGTACATGTTTGTGTGTATGGATATGCGTGTTTGTGTGTGTGTGTACGGATATGCGTGTGTGTGTGTGTCTGTCTGTCTGCGTGCGTGTGTGTGTGCGTGTTTGTGTGTGTGTGTGTATGGATCTGCGTGTGTGTGCGTGCGTGTGTGTGTGTATGGATCTGCGTGTGCGTTGGTGTGTGTGTGTGTTTGCGTGTTTGTATGTGTGTGTGTGTGTATGGATCTGCGTGTGCGTTGATGTGTGCATTGGTGTGTGTGTGTGTGTGCGTGGTCCTCCTACGTCGCCCAGGCGCAGGCAGGTCCCCAGGCTGTGGATGACGTCCTCGGCCAGGTCCGAGTGGTCCGAGTCCCACACCAGCCCGATGCTCACGATCTCCGGGGAGTTCATCAGCACCCGCCGGATACGCAGCACCTCGCCGCAGTTACTCTGGAGGCCCGGGAGAGAAGGAGAGGGGGAGGACCGTCATCTAGTGGCCATCTTGGTTCCATCTCGGTTCAAGAGCAAGACGGATCCAAGATGGCCGTCAGGTGAATAAGTGCTAGAGTGCCTCAAGTGGCCGAAACTAACTGTTTATTCTGTTTATCTGTTTGTTGGGAAAATATTATTTTGTTCATTCACTGAAACACAAAACATATCCGACATGTAAATCACTCAATCACACAATTCTCCGATGAATATGAGGGTCGATGCTTTCCATCTATGGTCTCTATCTTCAGTGTTATACTCAGTAGCCTTAGTATGATCGTTTTACAAGTGTAGTTTATTTAGTACCATAATAATGTATACTTTTTTTAAATATGATTTCTCTTTTCATAGAAAATAATTATAGTATCAGCATACAATTCAAGAGAATAACTTTTTCCTTTTTTTTGCCCTCAAAACAGTCCCGAAACAGTTAATATAACATGATAAATATAAATTATATTAAAACAATTGAAAAAAAACTGCATAGTAATGAACGCTTAAACCTGCACTATGGTCCTCATTTACTGCTGCGGTTTACTGCATAAAAAAAAATCAGAACTAGAAAGTTTCTCAAGAAGAAAACCACACACCCAAGAGTCAATCGATCCAGAGGGTCTTTGCCTATAAATCGTTTTCTTCTCAAGCCACCAGAGATCGCTAATTGGAGGACTTACATAATGCAGGTTTAATACTTGCAGTATTCAATGCATTTTCATATTCATTATTACCATTCACATGCATTTTGTGCTTTAATGATCAATTACAATCAATCAAAATAGAAAGAATACTAGTAATTTAATTGCATTAATACTATACTCCATTACGTAACAGTCAGCTCGTAGAAATGTTTAGTTTGACTGCTGAAAAAAAAGAATCGGGCCCACCTAAACTAGACCCACCACTTGATCCTGCCTACATAAGTTCTCCAACCTAACCGTATCTAAATTTTAGTCAGGTAAAATGTATTCAAATCCGACCCCACTTACACCCATTGCTTCCCTTTTAAAAAATCATAGCGCGCAAACAGATAGCTTCACCCATGCTACCACTCAGTGATAGAATCGAGTGTCTCTTGACAAAAATGAATGTGGCAGAGTCCAGTAAGATTGCAATACTTTTTTTTTTTACCATTTTAAACTTTTTAGAGACAAGAATGCTGAGTATACATCTTATACTTCTGAATCCAGAATCATGTCCCTCTGTCACCCACCGCCTACATGCACACAATCCTATCCATTATCCGGACTGGGGGAGAGGGCGAGGGGGAGAGAGGGAGAGAGGGAGAGAGGGAGACTTGGAACACCACAGGGGAGAGCGGGGCAGATGATAAAGGCGTTTTGATTGGACGGTGGATACAGCAGAGCAGACAGGGCAGGGAAGACAAGAGCACTGAGAGATGGGTGAGAGAGAGAGGAAGAGGGTTAGAGAGAGAGAGTGGGAGAGAGATAATGGTACACTGAGAGGGAGAGAGGGGGAGAGAGAGGTAGAGGAAGCGGTGGTGTGCTGAGTTGACGGTCCCGTGGGCCTTCTGTTGAGTTCAGAACCGTGTGTTCCCAGCACTTCCTTTGAGTCATGACCCACTGCAGTTTGTCCACGTGCACGCCCACACACACACACACCATCACGCACACACATGCAAAAACACACACACACACACACACAGACCAGCACACACAGACACAAACACACATACGTCCACACACAGACACAAACACACAGTTACACACATACAAACAGACACAAAGCCATACTAAATGCCCCGCCCACACGCAAACACCGCACAAGCCCAGAGATAGACACACACACACACACACACACACACACACACACACACACACACACACACACATATGGCTAGCAGGACACACAGACAAACAGCCTGAGAACACCCTAGCAACCAGAGTATCTGCCAGAACACACACAAACACACACACACCACACACACACACACACACACACACACACACATGCACTGACCAATGCGCACACACACACACACACACACACACATTCTTTGTTTGTGGGTAGTGAACTGTCTGGTACTGGCAACAGGAAGGCAGGAAGGTATCTCGCCAGATTCCTGGTTTTTCAAATCTCAACGGAACAAAAACAAAACCAAGGACCAGCAGCACAGTGAACACACACACACACACATATGCACACAAACACACAAATGCACACACACACACATATAAACATACACACACAGAAACACGCACACATGTACACGCACACAAATATGCACAAGTATATGTGCACAGACAACCAAGCACAGACAAATTCACACACATAGACACACACGTGCACATGCATCTGTGCGCACACTCATATGAACACACTTATATGAGCACAGACAAACACTGAGACACACTGGAACACACACTGAAACAAACAAACACACACACACACGCACAATACACAAACACATAGGGCAGGAAAGGAAAGCTATCTATTAGTTCAGGGAACCGCCATGAGACAGACAGCCTTGCTGAGCCTCCTGTAATGTCCCTGCTCTTAGAATAGCTGCTCTGTGTATCAGATCTCCTTGTCAAGATTGTTGCTGTGTAAAAACACAGCATCCATCACTGACTTCTCGGCCCAAGGGTTGCTCTTTGATGTGCTACGATAGTTTCCTCTGTTGTAATCTCTGTCGATGCGAAACTCTCAACTCTGAGTCCATGCAGGGTTTGGAAAAAGACAAGACACGGTGGGCCAATGGCAAACAGCACCATACCATCAGATAAAACTGCAGCAGCACGGTTCGATTTCAGTGTTAGGGTTGGGGAACAGCCGCACTTGAAGGATACGTTGAGAAGACAGAGGTTCGACTGCGCCTAATGCTAACGTCAGGGTATACCTGAGGACAACCAGCCTGCTCTGCAACTTTTCCTCTTGCAATCCCTCTTGGCATTGTTAATGAAAACCCTCCCGACCCCCTCCTCTCCTCTTTAAATACCACGGCTTAGTTCTGGCAGCGCCAAAGGTGGTATTAACAAACCACTGGCCTTAGGATACCATATAAACAGCTATGTTGTGCTTTTCCTGCAAACTAGCACACACACACACAAACACACACTCACACAAATACAAATACACACACATACACACACGAACACACGCACACACACACATAAATAAGCTAACACAAACAATCGTACACTCTCGCACATTTGCATCCACACACACACGCTTACACACAGTCTCATACACACACACAAACGCGCAGACACACGCGTGCTAACACATACAAAGGCACACACATTTATACGCTCACACACACACACACACACACAAACAAGACACAATAATACACCCTTGCACTTTTGCCGGCATACAAACTCACACAAACACACACACATTCACACAAGCACACAAATCCCCACACACACCAACAGCCCCTGGGCCGTGAATAAGTGTTGGGCATGGCAGTCGTGCAGTGAAGTGTTGGAGCTCTGAGTAGAGGAGGGACAGCTGCTTGGTGATGGCCAGGGAAAGAGACGCTTTGTGGGACCACTTTGGCAGGGAGGAGCGGGCGTTGGAGGACCCTGCTGGGTTCCTTCACCAGTGGTGAATGTCCCTCTATAGTCAACACAGCACGCAGGGCCTGCTACATG
>NC_136952.1:8158709-8163709 GCF_949987615.1 Pollachius pollachius
GGAATTGACATCAGAGCGGACAAATTGGCGCTCGCGGCAAAACGTGCCGTGTGCTGTTCACGTTGACGCCTAACGCAAAGGAACAGGTGCAGCTCCTCAATATGATGTGTACTATATTCTCTCTATATACATTCTAAAATACGTTCTCCTCTCCATGTACCCACTTGTATGCCTACTATAAACCAACATGGTTGTAACTATTAACTATTCTTTAGGATAGCATGCTGTTCGATGCGTCCTTGGTAACACTTTGCAATAAGGGTTGATTAAATAATCATATATTAACATTAGTTAATAGTAATAAGAATTAACAAACAATTAACTAACAGGTAATAAAAAAATGTAACTAATGGTCTAGTAATCATTTATGAATGGTGTTTATGTTTACAAATGGTGTTCATGTTAACGATGGTATTAAATATTACATTATTTAACCTTAAACATAACCTTAACCCTAATCCTATCCCTTATGCTAATGCTTTATAACAAGGCTTATTAATAAGCTACAAGCTAATCACTATTGTTAATTAATGTAACCTTAATGTAAAGTGTGACGCATTACTTTATAATGGCTCATTATTCCCTGTTAGATTGGTTGGGCTGTCTTGGTATTACAGTTTTTCTCAATCGGTAAAACACGTTTTCTGAAACTAGCTCAATTTCTCAAAACTCTAAACACAAACCTGAGAAGAGTTAATCCTTTTGTCAAAACTACACAATTTTTTCTCAAAACTGTTTTTTTCCACCAAACAGTCAACTCAGCTATCAAATGAATATCTCTTAGAGAGTATCAATTAAACACTGGTGTGATCAATTCAAAACACTTCCATCAAAATACAATTTACATATGTTTTGGCTTTATGAGGCCATGTTACATATTCCAATGTATATAATTGCTTGGAAATAGCTTTCTTTTTTAAATTTGCAATTAGGTGGTACATATAGTATAAAGACTGTTGCCATATTGTTATACAATACTGTGAATATATCATATAAATATTGCATTGACACAATCGTATCAGAATAGGATACAATGCATATTTGTCTATCCAATGAGCTCCAATGGGCTAGACTCTCAATCCCAGCTTCATACTGTACACCTATAGTTGATGCAGCAACATTGTTCTGACAATACACCAATGTTACCTATTTTGCCAAATTACAGTACATTAATTGAACTGATAAGTAAAATGAAAAACATTACAGTAAGAAAATGTTAAGAATGTCTATCGGGGGATGTAATGTAATGATGTTATGTAATGATGTAATGATGAAATCAGTGATGAAGTACAAGTACAAAAAGGTAACAAAGCAAATATATATTTTTTACTGTAATACAGTAAAATGTTCAGCTGAACTGACTGCATAAATAGCTTTTCGTAGTCCAACAAAAAACAAAAATAAGAATATAAATGAGGTGAACAGATCTACATGTAAATCAGTATGTATCCCACCTCCAATCCTGATCAGGCCAAAGGGCCATATCTACAACACTGTAGAGCTCACGAGTCCTCTTTAATGCTCTGACACCTGATTGAAGTGTTTTGTGAGTTTGAACAGGTGAGAAGTAAGTTAGACTTAATGGTAATTAGTTGTTGCGTTTTGAAGGCCAGTGTGATCCAGGTGAACCAAGTGTGCTAAATGATGAGATTTGTGCATAGAGTTTAGCAAAAATGTGAAAACAGTAGAATTGTGCTTAGAGTTTAGCAGTCTGGAGTCTTGTAGTTGATACATGAGCTTCAAGTTTTCAAAAATTGTGTGCATAGTTCCATTTTTTGTGTGTATACAATGGAGAAAAACTGTAAGCATTAATGACTGCATCTAAAGCAACCACATTCACACTAGTATTGAGTTTGTTTGCACATGGCTGTAGCTGTAATCATCATATCATGGCGAATGGTATCCCTCATGTCTCTGCTCTGTAGACTTATTTAAACATAGCTTACTCCTCAATATGTCGTGGAAAAGTACCTCCAAATTCGGTAAGGCAGGCTTTGGATTATTATTACCTGAGCTGAACTCTCTCTCACCCTTCTCCAATGTGCAGTCTTCTGCTAACTCTTAAAACCCCACACTCACTGGCTTGACAAACGGAGACGGTGATACAACACTAGAGCAAAGATGGAGGAGGGGGTGGGTGGAGGGGAAATATTACACCAAACATTGAATGCTGAAGTATCTCGCCTTAACACTCGGTACCAGTTTGGAATGAGCTACGCTCGCAAAGAGCACCTGTAGCTGACCGCAACTGACCGACCGAAAAGGCAAAGACAAACCAACCATTATAAAACCAACAACATTGGCTCTAGCTACTGCGCTAGGTTTAGCGAGCGAGTTGCTTCAATGCAGTGTTCTGAAGCGATATAATCCTGCCCACTTTGTGCCTGTCCCTTCCCGTTTCCCCTTTACTTCCTGGCACCTCCGTCTGTGGCCCCTCGCTACGCAGTGCCAAGAGGCAATAGAGACGTGTATTTGCACAGGATTTCCAAGCCAGTGTTGTACTTATGGATTTATGTGCTCAGCCTTCCCCCGCCGCCCACACACACACACACACACACACACACACACACACACACACACACACACACCACGCATCCTCCCTGCCCTTCTGCCTTCCACCGCTGCCCCACCCCCGTTCCACCCACTGATTGATTACAAGCCGACCCTTTCTTTTATCTCATTGACTCGAAGCGTGCATGCTTTATTTGTTTGTTGGTTTGGGATGCAAACAGCTGTGGGGAAAGCAAGCGCCCCTTCTGCAGACCGCCCGGGTGTGCAGGTGTGTGCAAACGGCCCCTCAATAGCATTCACCTGAGTGAAGACGTGTGTGTGTGTGTGTGTGTGTGTGTGGGGGAATCAATGAATCAATGACCTTGCATTGATTCATCAGACTATTAGGCTGATGGTGAAAGACACATACACATGCTCCCTTATTTCTAAGGGTGTAAATGTTTGTGAAATTGTTTGAGCCTGGTGTGTTTATGTGTTTGAATGTGTGTTTGTGACTGTGTGGGTGTGTAGGTTTGTGTGTGTGTGTGTGTGTGTGTGTGTGTGTGTGTGTGTGTGTGTGTGGTTAAATGGGACTGCAGAGAAAAAGGGAACATGCTGTACCCTCTTTCCCCACTACCTGCTCCACCTTGCTGGTATATATACTGCAGTGCGTGTGTGTGTGTGTGTGTGTGTGTGTGTGTGTGTCTAGTCTTACCAGAGGGATGTAGTGGAGATGTAATGAACCATCTGAATGAAGGGCAGGGGGTCCGATGTTGCTCCACAGCTGTTACACACACACTGCAACCACACACACACACACACACACGCACACACACATGCACACACAGATTCAAAGAAAGTGAGATGAAACAAATCATGTACTTTATTGCAACATTTTTACAGCAGTTATTTCTTTCCACCAGAATCACCGAATGGACAGCTTTATCCGTCTCTACGACCCGACTTCATCTATTTTAAATGACTTTAAACTCCACAAGATAAAACATAACATTGGCTCGGACATGGTTGGCCAAGGGATACTTTCTGTAGTTATGGTCTGATATTAAAGCAAATATAGCAGAGCTTATAAAATAAGTATACATAATTGGCTGCGTTCTGGGACCGGGGAGAGTCGTTAGCTCCCGTTCCTTGACAGCCATGGTATTTAAACACAGCTATCCCATCATGGTTGTTCATGGTTCTGCACGTGTGTGTGTGTTTGTATTTGTGTGTATGTGTGTGTGTGTGTGTTTGTGTGTGTGTATACGTGTGTCTGTGTGTGCTTGTTTGTGTGTGTATGTGTGGTGTTTTTGTTCCTGTCCCCCACACTCTTCAATGAACATATCATAGGTAATATACCTTGTGTGTGTGTCTGTGTGCGTGTGTGTGTGTATTTGTGCGCGTGTGTGTGTGTGTGTATTTGGTGTTCTCATCCTAGTCCCCCACATTCACTCACTTAAAAATAAAAGGCTTTAGTTAAAATGTTGTCAAAAGCTGTTTTGATGACACAGCTATCAGATCATGGGTTTTCATGGTTCTGCATTTGTGTGTGTGTATGTGTGTGTATGTATGTGTTTTGGTGCTGCAGTCCCACCTGCTCAAAGAGAGTCATGGCAAACTTCTGGTGTGGTATGCAGTGTTTGGCCGTGCAGATGTCCTCTCTGCTCTCGGCACTGATGTGGAAGTGGATCCGCATCAGAAGATTCTCCTGAACACACCACAGGATAAGAAAGGAATAAGACTCACATGTAGACAGACAGACAGACAGGCACACAGACCGGCAACGGACAGACAGACGGACAGACAGATAGATCAATTAATAGAAAGAACGATAGACAGATCAATCGACCGCGAGACATATATATGTGTATATATACAATGTATGTGCACTTCTGTGTGCTTTACGGGGTGTAGCTGCTAATCTGACCATGGCAGCAGTTTCTATGTTTCATAAGAAGCCGACGGATATCCTGACCAAATACATTTACGACCAATCGATCAGAAGGCTGCGCTCGGTCGTAAACACATAAACACAAATATGTCCTTCTCCCTCTCTCTCTCTCACTCCCACACACACACACACACACACACACACACATTGCTTTTGTGCGTGCGTACGGGCGTGTGGGCCTGCCTGCCTGCCTGTGTATGTGTGTGTCTTTCTGTGCGTCTGTGTGTCTGCCTGTGTGTGTGTTTGTGTGTCTGTGTTTGTGTGTCTGTGTCTGTGTGTCTGTCTGTCTGTCTGTCTGTCTGTCTATGTGTCTGTGTGTGTGTGTGCGTGTGTGTGTGCACATGCAGTCTGCCCACTTACGAAGCACTCAGCGGCGTCGTCCATGATGCCGAGCTGGAAGCGCTGCTCGTCCTGGAAGGTCTTGGCCAGGGCGCTGCGCAGCGCGTCCGACGGCAGCACGCGCTCGCTGCTGAACTGGAACTGAGCGAAGATGCTCTGCAAGCACACACACAAACACACACACACAAACACACAGACACACAGACACACCAAACACAAA
>NC_136952.1:8168709-8176209 GCF_949987615.1 Pollachius pollachius
CACAAACGCACACCAGGCAAACACACAAGCATGCCCACAAGCAAACACAGAAAAAAAAGACGAAATATATAATTCATAACTTGCATGACTTTTTAATGGCACATCACTTACTGTAAGCCATATCATGCACTGCCTATCTGATCCAACCCAACAGGGACTGGCTCTACATGATATCTGCTGCTCTCTATTTTCCCTCCTTTCTAAACCCCAAGTCCCCACGCTGTTCCCCCTTTGAATACTATTTCCCAGAGGGGATATCCATGTACACTACACATGTTCTGTGTGTGTCTGTGTTTGTGTGTATGTGTGTGTGTGTCTGTGTTTGTGTGCATGCAATGGGTGTGTGTGCGCGTGTGTGTGTGTGTTTGTGTGTGTGTGTCAGTCAAATCAGTTTTATCTGTGAAATGAAAACAGAAAGAGCTGTAAAAAGAAAATTGAAATTTTCGCCATGATGTAAAAACAGTGCAATTGTTCTACTAGCAGGATCAAAACAACATCAAAAATACATATAAATTGGATTTCAGTATAGTAGCCATGCATCTCAGACATCCAATACTGGGCAATAATACTGAACAGTAATGGTGTCAATATAACCTACTATGTTGATGTGCTGATAATATTTCAGCTTTCAAACTGCGGTGCCCTTTCCCTGTTAAGGTCTACCCAGCCGGTCCGAGCACAGAAGCTCCCAGTAGTATTTTAAAGATAAGGACCTCTGAATAATGGATGTCTGTGATGAACTGGGAGCCGCTGAAACATTACTGTACAAAGAGAGATGTGCGTTGAAACTTTCTAGCCACAGTTTGGATGCTGGCAGTTGCATTATGCGCCCGACTGAGGCCTTTGAGCTGAAGTGGAGGACAAACACATGACTGATGGACTTTGAAAGCGTTTCTTTTCAATAGTGCGGGGCTGGAAGAATGCACTTCTAGTGATATTCTGTGGGAGAACCGGGACAGAACACGCCTCCCTCTCAACCGGCTGAGGCAGGGCCGACGAGACACACACACACACACACACACACTTTGTATGCCTGATTATAAGTGTACAAAGTAGACGCAAACCAGCACACAAACACACCCACACATGCACACACTCGTTGACACACGGACACCGGCACCGGCATGGTGGGCGAGTATTGAAGAGAAACAGGGAGGGAGGGGAGAGATGAAGGGGGGGGGGAGAGAGAGAGAAAAGAGAGGGAGATAAAAAGAGAGGGATGGGAAAAGCGGGGGAGGTGCGTGACGGAGTGCCTGCTGACGCCAATGTATGCCTCCGCCCCGTCCTCCAGCCCTCTTTCTCTTCTTTCTGTCATCTCTCCCCTCATCCCTCCATCCCTCCCTCCATCTTGTCGCTTCTCTGCCGTTTATTTAGTTGTGATGAATCGGCTCCCAGTGGAGAGACACAACACACAACAGCGGGCACAGGGAGGGCACACTCTCTCTCTCTCTCTCTCTCTAGCGCCATCCTTTTTCTTTGTGTCCCTCTCTTAATCGCTCTCTCTCGCTCCATCCAACTCCATCGCTCTAGCTCTCTCTCCATCTCCCTTCTTTCCATCATGTCTTTGTGTGTCTCTCTCGCTCTCCCTACACCTCTTTATGTATATCTCTCTCTCATTACTTTCTCTCTTGCTTTTCCTCTCCGTTCCATCACTATTGCTTCAGCGTTCCTCACTTTCTTCTTCTCTTCTCTCCTGTAACTCTTTCTCCTTCCCTCTCCCTCTCTCTCTCTCACCCTCTCTCTCCCTCCCTCTCACTCTCTCTCCCTCTCGCTCTCTCTCCCTCTCTCCCTCCCTCTCTCTCCCTCCCTCTCCCTCTCTCTCTCACCCTCTCTCTCTCCCTCCCTCTCTCTCTCTCTCCCTCCCTCCCTCTCCCTCGCTCTCTCCCTCTCTCTCTCTCCCTCAACCTCCCTCCCTCTCCCTCCCTCCCTCTCCCTCCCTCCCTCCCTCTCCCTCTCTCTCTCCCTCTCTCTCTCCCTCCCTCTCTCTCTCTCCCTCTCTCCGTCTCTCCCTCCCTCTCCCTCTCTCTCCCTCCCTCACTCTCTCTCTCTCTCCCTCCCTCTCTCTCTCTCTCCCTCTCTCGCTCTCTCTCTCTCCGTCTCTCTCTCCCTCTCTATCTCCCTCTCCCTCTCGCTCTCTCGCTCTCTCTCTCTCTCCGTCTCTCCCTCCCTCCCTCTCACTCTCTCTCCCTCCCTCCCTCTCTCTCTCTCTCCATCTCTCCCTCCCTCCCTCTCCCTCACTCCCTTCCTCCCTCTCTCTCTCTCTCCCTCTCTCCCTCTCTCTCCCTCTCCCTCCCTCTCTCCCTTCCTCTCCCTCTCTCTCTCTCCCTCTCCCTCCCTCCCTCCCTCCCTCTCCCTCCCACCCTCCCTCTCCCTCTCCCTTTCCCTCCCCCTCTCTCCCTCTCCCTCTCTCCCTCTCTCTCGGATCAGCCCATCATCCCACCAGAGTCTCCTGACCTCTACCTCGGCAGAGCCACTAGGCGGGACGCTGTGCGGGGCGCAGGAGCTCCAACCGCCGCACACCGCCGTGTTACTGAACTGTTTTTAGGTCATTACCTGCAGCAAGGCTCCTGCATTTAGTAGTCAGCCGAGCTGCTGTGGGAAACACAGAGGGGACAGGAGGAGCCCCCCGTGACGCCTTGTTCTGTTTAATCAGACTTAGTCCTCTGTGGCCGGAGAACCGTTCATGCAGCGATAAGCGTTATTGACGTCGTGGACCTTAGGTGGCCGTAGAATAAGACAACACAATTATGATGCTGTTGTTGAATAGTCTTAGGACATAGAGTGTTTTAGAGTGCAGACGGATGGGGAGAGGACAAGAGAAAGAGTGGTAGAGAGAACAGAGGGAGGGATGGAGAGAGAGAGAGAGAGAGGGAGAGAGAGAGAGAGAGCGAGAGAGAGAGAGACAGAGACAGAGAGAGAACGAGAGTAAGCTAGAGAAAGAGTGTGTTTGCATGCATGTGTGTGTGCGCGTGCGTGCGTGTGCATGTGTGTGTTCATCAATTTGGTGAACACACACACGTGAATTTTGATGCTGGATGAATCTGTCCACACAACAGTGTGTTGAGTTTTGAGTAAACAAAAAACTCATAAGATAGCATAGACATAAAACAGATTTAGGCGCATGCTAGACATAATGGCTGAATCTCCTGCCGGAGTCAATAAAAAACCCTGCAACATGAGCAGAAAGTTTTCAAGGAAATAAAGAAAGTCTTGGCAGTATAACTTATAAAGAGAGCTGAACCATCCAAAGGAGGCATAGTTAGGCTAGCCCATACTAGCGTTTAGGCTAGCGTACCTATGTTCCCCGGGTCCTATGTTCCCCAGGTCCTATGTTCCCCGCTTTGTGTGTGACCGGGGAACATAGGACCCTGTGAGCAAATCTTTTTTTCGTAGGATGGTAGAGGAAAGTACCGCCTTTTTCACCTCTGATTCGCCTGTGATTGGTTAGAATGGCTCTCCTCCGATTGGTTATGGTAAGGTTTAGGTTTAGGGTTAACCCTCACCCTAACTCTAACCATAACCCTAAACCTGACCATAACCCTTTGCACCCGGGGAACATAGGACCTGGGGAACATAGGGATGACCCCGCCCAAAGCATACACCTATTTACTATTGCCTTATTAACTAGTTGTACCTTTTTTTGTCATTTTTACCATGGTCTCCTAATGAAACCATAAAGATTATCATTCCTAGATGTCCCGTTGTCTAAAATGCAGTTTGGTTAATGAGCGGATGAGCATTATTGCTAACACTAACCATTACTGCCTACATGTTCTTGAGATAATTTGCTTTCACCTTTGTGTTTATTACTCGCTTAAGAAGAACATTTTACAGGGATAACACTATACATTATTTCTATAACCGTAAAGCGTAAATTATATGGTTTGCTTCATCAGTTACCAGCAAAACACTAAGACTGCTTAAAGACATCAACGTCATCTGCATATTTAGTTAAAGTTCAGTCTTCTCAAGTCTTTAAGAGCTCTAACAAACGGTCAAATCAGGGGACACAAAATGCTAAGGGTAAAGCAAAACAACATAGAATGATGGGATACTTGACCCCGCTCACAACATACACACTGATTGTAAAGACGTATTGTGAAAGCGCTTTTAAAAACTATCACAATAAAGAATAGATATTATTTGATGTCTCATGCAGTTTTTATTTTTGCAGGCTGAAATAGCCCATTTCAAGGTCACACATACTTACAGAGCCTCTTGAGACTAGGATGCGCGCGCACACACACAAACACACAGACACACAAATGCGCACACATATACACACACATATGCCAACACGCACACATCCGCAAACACACACACACACAAACACGTGCACACATGTGCTCGCACACTCACACAAACAAACACACACACACACACACACACACGCACAAACATTCGCACACACACATGCGCACAAACACCTTTCCCTTTGGCTTTAATCCTCAAACGTCTTTAGTCTCTCTTTACCTGCTTGCGGATGTCTTGGCGCTATGGCATCATCCTCCACTCCTTGCTCTCTTGTCTATTCTCTGTATTGTCTTTACTGTACAGAGCTGACCACAAACGTTCCTTCCTCTCCCTCACCTCCCTCTTCCTCTGCCTCTCTTTACCCTCTCATCTGCCCTGCTTTATTTTCCCTCTTCAACTCTCTCCCTTTAAGCCACTGCTAAGCTCCCCCTTCTCTAAACTCTCTCTCTTTATCGGTTCCTACTAAGATTTCTTGTCCGGTGTATGTCTGCGTGTGCGTGCGTGTGTGCGTGCGCGTGTGCGTGTGTGTGTGTGTGTGTGTGTGTGTGTGTCTGCATGTGTGCCAGCTGGAAGCGTTGGGAGGCATTGAAGAAGTGCGTGCATGTGTTACAGAAAGTGAAATGAAGAGAGAGAGCGAGAGATGGAGCGAGGCATGGAGAGAAAGAGAAAGAGAGAATGGGGGGAGAGAGAGAGAGAGAGCACTAGTGCGTGAGACTACACACGCACACACACACACACACAAACACGAGACAGACGGGATGGGGTAAAAAAAGAACACTGATGAAATGTATAATGGAAGAAACATAAGGAAGTAAGTAAAACAGAGAAAGAGGGACAGAGAGAGAGAGAGAGAGAGAGAGAGAGAGGGAGAGGGATTGACGGAAACTTGCACTGTAGACTCGCCAGCAATCTCTGCAGCAAAGTCCCAAGCAGGGAGACTCCATGCTGAGGCCAAACAGCCAGACAAACAGCCTACTGTCCTAATCCCTGCTGCCCCTGCATTCCACCAACATTCGATTTACATTTAACTCGGTCATTAAGGGGAAGCGTTTATCCAAAGCCACTTACAGGAGAGTCAAAGCATCCAATAAAAACTGGAGGAGCTACACAAATAATGTTTTGTGCGACCTAGTTTCAACATCATTAAACGTTAGCATTATTTAAGTGTTGAACGTGTGTGTTTGCAAACGAGTTGTCTGTAGAGGTGCGATGCACAAATCAATCTAAGCAGGTTTTCTGGGCTTACAGAAACAGAAAAGCGCAAGAATGTACAATTAAGCCAGAAAGAAGGTTTTAACGATAAGGTTGACATACATATATTTAATACTTATACAAGGATCAAAAGGACCAATTATTTTCTCCTGTTCGCAAGACACATCTGTCTTGTGCAAATAGACATTTACAGTTGGTTGGCTTCCATTGTCGTCCCAAAACAAATTATCTGCTTTTTTTTGACATGTGACAGCATTTCTGGAGTGTATAACCTGGAGTTGTTAACTTTTTGTGTCTCACTGCAAAATGAGAAATACACTTTGTGTTTTTCTCGAAAATAATCAAAAACACTACACCACCAATGTTTGTGTATTTATGATACTCACATTTATCAGTATGAATCTAGCACGATGTTATTCCATTGTAATTCCCTGATTGTATATTGACATAATTAATTTCCCTTTGTGTGCTTGTTGCCTTTGTGTGTGTATGTGTGTGCGTGTGTGCGTGCGTGCATGTGTGTGTGTGTGTGTTTGCGTGTGTATGTTTGTGCGCACGCGTGTGTGTGTATGTGTGTGTGTGCGTGCATGTGTGTCTGTGTGTGTGTATGTCTGTGTCTGTGTGCATGTGTGTGCGTGTGCGTATGTCTGCAGTTTATTCCCAGGAGACACATAGGGTTGTGTGTTCGTGTGTGTGTGTTTGTGTGTGTGTGTGTGTGTGTGTTCGTGTGTGTGTGTGTGTGTGTGTGTGTGTGTGTGTGTGTGTGTGTGTGTGTGTGTGTGTGTTTGTGTGTGTGTGTGTGTGTGTGTGTGGACCAACCTGCAGGGCGCTGTTCAGGAAGCAGCTGTTCTGCCCCGGCTCGTTGCTCAGGCCCTTGCTGGGAGCGATGGAGTTCATGTTGCGCGGGGTGACCAGCCCCCACGCCACCCCCCCGGCCGCGCCTAGTCCTCCTCCTACTCCTCCTAGTCCTCCTCCTAGTCCTCCTACTCCTCCTCCTAGTCCTCCTCCTACTCCTCCTAGTCCTCCTCCTAGACCTCCTACTCCTCCTCCTAGTCCTCCTCCTACTCCTCCTAGTCCTCCTCCTAGTCCTCCTACTCCTCCTCCTAGTCCTCCTCCTAGACCTCCTAGACCTCCTCCTACTCCTCCTAGTCCTCCTCCTACTCCTCCTAGTCCTCCTACTCCTCCTCCTAGACCTCCTACTCCTCCTAGTCCTCCTCCTAGACCTCCTACTCCTCCTAGTCCTCCTCCTAGACCTCCTACTCCTCCTAGTCCTCCTCCTAGACCTCCTACTCCTCCTAGTCCTCCTACTCCTCCTAGTCCTCCTCCTACTCCTCCTAGTCCTCCTACTCCTCCTAGTCCTCCTCCTAGTCCTCCTACTCCTCCTACTCCTCCTAGTCCTCCTAGTCCTCCTCCTACTCCTCCTACTCCTCCTACTCCTCCGCCGCCGGACGCAAAGTAGTTCCTCTTCCACGACATCCCTCCGACCCCTCCACGAGTCGCGGAGCCCGATAAAAGTCTAGCGAACCCCCCCCCCCCCCCCCTCCCCCCCCCCCCCCCCCCCCTCCGGTCTAGTCGGGTCGAGGGTGCGGAGAGCGGGCGGTAGGAGGTTTGGCGGGGGGTGGGGGGGGGGTAGACGACCAGCGGGCGGCCCTCTATGTCACTCCCATGGGGGAGGGAGAGCCAGAGCGGGGGAGGAACGGGAGAGTCTCGTCGATGGGGAGTGGTGGAGGGAGGAGGCGGCTGGTGGAGGTGAAGGCGGAGACGGTGTCAAACAAAGCAGAAGGTGTGGTTTCTGAAAGCTGGGCGACAGGCACCCGAAGACTCCTCCGTAAGCCTACACCGCCTATTCACTCCTTACACTCCTATCCACTCCTGTCCACTCCTGTCCACTCCTGTCCACTCCTATCCACTCCTGTCCACTCCTGTCCACTCCTGTCCACTCCTATCCACTCCTGTCCACTCCTGTCCACTCCTGTCCACTCCTATCCACTCCTGTCCACTCCTATCCACTCCGGTCCACTCCTGTCCACTCCT
>NC_136952.1:8181209-8191209 GCF_949987615.1 Pollachius pollachius
CAGTTCAGGCCTAGGTTTACCGTTAGGATAAGTCTGCGTTGAATAGGACATCGTTGGGAAATGTACCATGGCTGTGGATCAATTGGTCTATTCCAGGAATGTTTACTTGCTGTGCTGATGATGGATGCTACATTATGCGTCATAATTACCAGCTGAAGTCCAACTGTGCACTGCTGATGCTTACACCATAATGCCTAAAATTCCCCAAACCCATGCACCCCACTGAAATATGAATGTTGATTAATGACAAGACTCAACAATATCAGTCCATCAATTCAATGTTCTATTTCCTTTTCGGGTTTTTGACATATTAAGCATTGCTGCATGCTCAATAAAACACTTTTTGTTTGCAGGTAGAATTTTAAACAAGCCTTTTGCTCTTTGGAACAGTTTCTGTTCCCCGGTGACCCACCATGGTTATATTATGGGCTGGCGACCAGGGATGCTGGTGTCAGGAGGCCCCGACAAAGAACAACCTCATACTGCCAACAGGGACAATAGAGCCCTCTCTCTCTCTCTCTCTCTCTCTCTCTCTCTCTCTCTCTCTCTCTCTCGCTCTATCTCTCACTCTCTCTCTCTCAATCGCTCTCTCGCTCTCTGGCTCTCTCTTTCTATCTCTTTATTTCTCTCTCTCTCTCTACCCCCTCATGTCTGCTTTACATGTCACTGTGTGTGTGTGTGTGTGTGTGTGTGTGTGTGTGTGTGTGTGTGTGTGTGTGTGTGTGTGTGTGTGTGTGTGTGTGTGTGTGTGGATTAGATGAAATGAATCTGAAAACATAAAAAAAATGTAATTGCTGATAACATCTTCAATAATGTACCCCCCCCCTTTCCCACTCAGCTCACACATACAAACAAACATCCCCAAAAGCACACAGAGTAGTCATAGTTACCCCTTCATCCTCCCCATCAATCTGTCTTTTGTATTTCCTAAATTCTCCATGTGCCAATCAACTGCACATGAAAGAGACACGTCGAGAAGTATCCCCCCTCCCACACACAGACATACACTCAGACTCAGACACACATACACTGTGCAAACACATGCAAAGTTAGGCACACATACACACATTGTGTTTTCTTTGTCCTGTCTAACTGGGTTATGTGTATCTTCAAATAGCTGCAGTTGACAATAGGGAGAGCCCAGAGTTCATTCCCTCTCTCTCTCTCTCTCTCTCTCTCTCTCTCTCTCTCTCTCTCAAACTTTCCCACACTTCTTTAATTCAGAATGATAAAACCACACATGCACACACCAAGTACAATATATATATATATATATACATAATATATGGCCCATACATTAACCTAGATGCAATCCATTGTGGTGTTATTATACATAGAGGGTGTGAGCCTCTACTCAATATTAAGAGAGCATTGCATAACCAGCATCTTTATGGAAGATACATGCAGAGAATCACATGTGCTTCGCACAGCCTAGGAGAGAGGGCATGTGTTTACGTGTTTGAGTCTGTGTATGTGTGCATGTGCGTGTTTGTGTGTGTGTATGTGTGTGTGTCAGCGTGTGTGTGTGTGTGTGGGGGGGGGGGGTTTGTGTGTGTGTGTGTGTGTGCGCTTGGTTGTGTGTGCAGAGCAACAGAGTAGACTAAAAAGGGAGGGGTTTGGTTTGCAGAAAAAGATGATACAATAAAACTGAATAAGAATGAGCGGAGTGGATGGCAGGAGCAAGAGAGAGTGGAGGAAGACAATGTGAGAAGGAAGATAGAGTAGAAGATAAGAGAGTAGAGAGGAGAGAAGGGGACGAAGGAAAGAGGAGAGGCCATGGAGAAAGAAGCAAGAGAACTGGGAGCGAAAAGGAGGCAATCAAGCATCTTGTTATGTCTCCTTTCCTCTCCCTCTTCTTTCCTATGCTCTGCTCTCTTTTCCTCTCCTTTCCTCTCCTCTCCTCCCTACCTCTACCCCAACTCTTCTCCTCCCCTCCTCTCCTACCTTCTCCTCCCCTCCCCTCCCCTTTCCTCTCCTCCCCTCCTCTCTCCTCCTCTCCCCCCCACTCCTCTTCTCCCCTCTCCTTCCCTCCTCTCTCCTCACTCCTCTCCTCTCCTCCCCTCCCCTCTCCTCTCCTCTCCTCTCCTCCCCTCTCCTCTCCCCTCCTCTCCTATCCTCCTCTCCTCTCCTCTTCTCTCCTAATATCCCCTCCTTTACTCTCCTCTCCTCTCCTCTCCTCTCCTCCTCTCCCCACCTCTACCCTAACTCTTCCCCTCCCCTCCTCTCCTACCTTCTCCTCCCCTCCCCTTTCCTCTCCTCCCTTCCCCTCCCCTCCTCTCCTCCCTTCTCCTCCCCTCTCCTCTCCCGTCCTCTCCTCCCCTCCTCTCTCCTCTCCCCTCCTCTCCCCCCACTCCTCTTCTCCCCTCTCCTTCCCTCCTCTCTCCTCACTCCTCTCCTCCCCTCCCCTCTCCTCTCCTCTCCTCTCCTCTCCTCTCCTCTCCTCTCCTCCCCTCTCCTCTCCCCTCCTCTCCTCTCCTCTTCTCTCCTAATATCCCCTCCTTTACTCTCCTCTCCTCTCCTCTCCTCCTCTCCCCTCCTCTCCTCTCCTCTCCTCTCCTAATCTCCCCTCCTCTCCTCTCCTCTCCTCTCTTCCCTCTCCTCTCCTCTCCTCTCCTCTCTTCTCTCCTCTCCCCTGCACTGAGACCAGACTGATTAAAACACTGTATGATCTACATTCCAGGACCTAAATGAATGACGTTTTCAGTGTTGATGATTCCATCAAATACGTTTTGCATAATCAAATGGACTATGTAGTCTATGGAATGATAATAAATAGGGACCATAATGAGATTGAAACAGCAAAAAAGCAAAAAATGTTGTTAGAATCTGAGATAGCGAAAAGCAAGCACATATTTCAGAGCATGAAAGATAAACGATGATAACCGATTAAAACTAGTAATCGATGATGACAGCCATAATCAAATCATGTTTTTCAGTTTACTAATCAATTACAGCTCATCAATTATTTCAGCCTCCCCAACGTTCAAAGGATCCCTCATTCCCCTTTCCAGTCAGGACATTTGACCCTCAGAGACACCTGTGACAGGAGAATTTAATTAACAAGCAACAGAAACAAGATTTAACATCTCATTGTTTCATATCTTGCTCTCTCTCTGTCTCTGTCTCTTTCTCTTTTGTTCTCTTTCTCTCTGTCTCTCTATCTGTGTCACTCACTGACTCTCTCTCACTCAAAAGTCAACTGAAGTTGAGTCAAATATGACATAGTATAGACAGCACACTTAACCGCCAATGTATTGTTAATAGAGATGGCATCCAGAGAAATGACAAACAAACAACCAAGATACTAAAATGAATACTTTACACTCAAGGCAAAAAAAGCCGGGCTAAATGTCATGGTGATATTTAATTGTGTGTGTGTGTGTGTGTGTGTGTGTGTGTGTGTGTGTGTGTGTGTGTGTGTGGGTGTGGGTGTGGGTGTGGGTGTGGGTGTGGGTGTGGGTGTGGGTGTGGGTGTGGGCGTGGTGTGGGCGAAGTGTAAGCTTAAGAGAGACGGGGAGAAATAAGTGTATTTATATATATAGACCTATGTGGCACATAGATATACAAACATGTTTTTTCTGACGTGTGACATACAAAAGAGACGGACAGACTGACGGACAGACCGACAAACGCTACGGGAGGGAACATATGATTACAACCGCTGCTTTGACGGTATGTTTTTTACTGACCTGGTAATATGGCCCCTCTCAGGAGGAACCGACTGATCTATCAAAACGAATCGAAACCGCAACGTCAGATCAATACCAGCCCATGGGAGCGATGAAACCAGAGCAAGAATCCGCCGCAAGAAAATGCTGCGGTCGCCTGCAAATCTATCAACAAGTCCATCACAGACGCGCGCACACACACACCGCACCGCACAGATCCAAACCGGTTCTAGGCATGCGCGCCGTTTACGAGCCCCTAGTAAACGCATTATAGACCATTACTACACTTTGATAAATCGACTTCTTACCATTGTTTCCCAGTTTAAACCACGCGAGCTGATCCCTGACCTGCCATGTCATCACCGGGGTGAACTTAAACGCCGGGTACGATGCCGCTGTTTGCCGCGGGGCAAGGCACAGGGCAACTGCGTAGGCAATGAGCTACATTCATACCTTTATAGCGAAAGGGAGTGACATGTCCGGTTGATGGGCTACAGTACAACGTGCGTGACGAGTGTGTGCGAATGCACTTGCGAGTTCTGCTAATGAAAAAGATAAATGGATTGATTGACGGAAGATATGGAATGGAAAAAGGGAGAGAGAGGGGGGAGAGCGGGGGGGAGAGAGGGGGGAGCGACAGAGAGAGAGAGAGAGAGAGAGAGAGAGAGAGAGGGAGACGGAGAGGGAGAGAGATGGAGAGGATAGAGAGAGAGAGGGAAAGAGAGAGCAGCAAATAGCCGCACCATGGATGATGATGATGCTGATGATGATGATGCTGCTGATGGGAATGATGGTAGTGATGATGACACCCACCCTCTGTGGTTCTCACGAGCGACAGAAACACATCTGGAGAAAAGACATCTGGCGATACCGCTGTACACCGTGACACCCTAAACTCCTCTGACACCACGCGTTATTTCCAGGTCACATGGAGAGAGCTCGGTGCGTAAACGGGTACTCACCCCGGGTTCTGGCACTCCCAGTCGTCCCCGTCTAATCGCGTGTCCCACCGTGTGATTTAACGGTAGAGAGGACGTACCGTGGGCGCGTGCAGCTTCCACCAGCGCCATCCAGCGCTGCGGTCGCGGCACGCCGCTCTCGCGATACCATGCCATTTTTCAGCTCTCGCTGTGCGTGAGTATGTGACGTTATGTGATGAACCATTGTTTGGCCCCATATCGCCGCCCTCAGGGCATTAGGTAAACTGTGCTGGTCATACAAATGATGTCATGATTCGGTTGGGCCGAAGAGAGTCAAAGCTTGGCTTTCCACATGGCCCACATGTATTATATATCGCTATCTCTCTGTCTCTCTCTCTCTGTCTAAAGTTTTTTATATATATATTATATACAATTGTATCTTACACAAGCCAATTTCATATAAAGCCAATTTCATATATATATATATATATATGTTTTACATTGTGTTTCTTCGACCTTTTTTCCCTGGTCTTTATAGCCAATTCGTTCTTGGAAGAACAAAGTTTGAATAAAATGCTTATTATTATAAAATACTACAAAAAACAACAACTCACAGGACACACACACACACACACACACACACACACACACACACACACACACACACACACACACGGACGCACACGCACAAATGCACATAACATGACAACACATGCTAGAACACACGACAAGCAAACGCGTCGTATTCTGTAAAGGGGAACTTTTTATTGTAAGTGTAATAAACTTTTTATTGTAATAATTCACAAATACAAACAAATTTGATCAATGCAGAGTGCAGAGTGCTAATCTATTCCTTTTGGCTCATACATTGCAAAATTATATTTTAAATAAGACTTATATGTAGAAGGAAGGAAGGGGGGGGGCAAAGCACATAGGAGGCCGTGGGTGGAAGGGGAGGTTGGTTTACGTCTGTTTCACTGAAGTCAGCGCTGTGTTCCCTACACGTGCACCGTCTGGTTCTTCGGGTGCGCTGTGGTTTGTGTGGTGTGTTTGTTTATGTGATGTCTTCATTTCTACGTCTAAGTAGGATTTGACAAATGTAATGTGGTTTTATATCTAACGTGTGTGTTTGTCTGTCTTTGTGTGTGCGTGTGTGTGTGTGTGTGTGTGTGTGTGTCCTTGTGTGTTCACGTTTCATTTTTCCCGTGCACATTCGTTTCCTCATCGTTTCTCCCGCTCGTCGTCTGTGTTTTTTTCATTTCGTTATTTTATTCCGTTTATCGCCGTCGCCGACTGCATCCGCCACGCCGCACGACACGCGTGCACAGGCGGCGCTCACAGGTCGTCCGTCTCGCCGTCGAAGGGCATGTTCTCCAGGTCCATGTGGAGCTGCGAGTTGTCCTCGTTGCACACCCAGCCGATGGGCGTGCGGTTGAAGGAGGGCCGCGAGCGCATGTCGGACTGCATCGAGGGCAGCGGCTCGGACTCCTCCGCAGCCTCTTGGTGGACGTCGGGCAGCTCGAAGGTCAGCAGGCGGGACGCCTTGTCGGGGCCGCCGAAGGGCAGCGCCGTCCTGCGGGAGGGACAGAGAGAGGGGGGGGGGAGAGAGGGAGAGAGAGGGAGGTGGGAGAGAGAGAGAGGGGGGGAGAGATAGAGGGAGAGAGAGAGAGAGGGGGGAGACATAGAGGGAGAGAGAGAGGGGGAGAGATAGAGATAGAGGGAGAGAGAGAGAGGGAGAAAGTGAAAGAGAGATGGAGAGAGAGGCAGGAGATAGTGAGAAAGAGTGAGAGACAGAAAGAGAGAGAGAGAGGGGAGAGCGAGGTGGGGGATAGAGAGAAAAAGATAAAGACAAGTGAGGCATAATCAAATCTCACCCCTATCCCGAACATTTCCTCATTATCTAATATCAGACTGATGCTTTTTACCTGTTTAGACACGTTTTAAATTGCATTTTTCGATAGTTATTTTGTATTTCTGTATCTTATTTTCGTTTTCGTTGAATGTACGTTTCCCATGCCAGTAAAGCCCTTAGAGTCTTGAATCTTGAGGGAGAGATATGTCAGGGCCCTGGGTCAGGGCCCCTGAGCCTTATCCTCCTTTAATTAGAGCGAGGTATGCCGCGGTCGGGACGGAGTGGGTCCGCTCACGGTGAAATATTAAAGCATACATTGTTCATATCATCTTTATGTATGTGGCGAAATGCATCCGAGAGAGGAACGATGCATTATGGATACCTGCTGTTCCGTCACCTTCTGCGTGGAACCTGTCCCCAGCCTGGGGCCGGGTGCGCTACCACAGACTGAGGGCTGTCATGTACGCCCCGTTGAGTTAACGTTGGGCCCACTGCTGGTAGGAGATAGCAGCAAACCCAACAACCCCGTACGCTGCCTCTCGTCTGCATACAAAGGGAATGTCCCCCAGTGTATGGCGAGAAATACTGCAAACTGTCGCATGGAAACACACGCCGGCGATTCAAAGGTGGTTGTCATAGCGATGCATGTCTTGGGGAAAGTATAGCTCCCAATATATCTGTTGTCTCACACTTGGTGGTGAGGCTACATGGTGCTTAGTTAACCTGCATGCATTTCTCTGTTGGCAATCAAAGTGGGTGTTTGTGTGTGTGTGTGTGTCCGTGTGTGTGGGGCTGTGCATCTCTGTATGTGTATCTCTGTAGGTGTGTGTTTGTGTGTGTGCCTGTGTGTCCGTATGTGTGAGGGTTCATGCATGCGTTTGTGTCTGTGAGTTAGTGTGTGTGTGTGTGTCTGTGTGTGTGTGTGTGTGAGTAAGTGCCTGTATGTGTGTGTGTGTGTGTGTGTGTGTGTGTGTGTGTGTGTATGCCCGCGCTTTTTTGTGTGCTTTTGGCCATTTGTGGGTGTGTGTGTGTACCATTGTGTGTGTCTGTGTATGCATCCCTGTGTCAACGTGTGTGTGTATGTGTGTATGTGTGTCTGTGCGGCCATGTGTGTGCGTAGCGTGTGTGTGTGTGTGCCCTTGTGTGCGTCCGTGTGTCCATGTGTGTGTGTGTTTGTGTACGTGTGCGTACCTGTTGAAGCTCTTGAAGCTGGGCAGGTCCAGGTGGATCTGGATGGGCCCCGGCATGCTGGCCTTCATGGTGGCTGTGAGCTCCTCGTTCCCCTTCATGGCCCGTTCCCATGGCGATACGTAGCTACGCACATACTCGATTCTCCTCTTCTCCTTATCGTCCTCTTCGTTCACCGCCTCCTCCACCGCTGGGGAGGGAAGGAGAGAGACACGCTGTGAGGAAAATGTGTGGACGTTTGTGTCATGCGTTTGAAACAAAGACAGGAGTGGGTCTTTGTTGGACTAAAACTGAACAAAACTGGCGGTAAAAGAAGACACGTGTCTTATTTTACCGCCAGCTTTGTCTAATAATGCTGTGTGTCTCTCAATGACTGTGTGCACGTGCGTGTGTGCATGTGTTTGTGCGAGTGTATGTATGTGAGTGCGTGTCGGTGTGTGTATGCGCGCGTGGATCTGTGTTTGTGTGTGTAAGTGTGTGTGTGTGCTTACCTGTGTGTGTGTGTGTGTGTGTGTGTGTGTGTGTGTGTGTGTGTGTGTGTCTGTGTGTGTGTCTGTGTGTCTGTGCGTATGTGTGTGTGTGTGTGTGTGTGTGTGTGTGTGTGTGTGTGTGTGTGTGTGTGTGTGTCTACCTTACCTTCTGGCTTTGGCATGTCTGGCCTGGGTGGAGGGGTGGGCGGTGACATCAGCAGGTTCTCCAGGTTCTGCTGAGAAGGATCCAGAAAGTCTGATCAGCAAACGGAGACATACGACGGACACACAGAGAGACAGGCAGACAGATGGATTGACAGACGGAGAGACAGAGCTACAGATGGACAGACTGAGAGATGGACAGATATGCAGGTGTAGAGACAGACAGGAGGACAGACAGATGGACAGACAGAGGGACAGACACATGGAAAGACAAGACAAACAGACAATCGACAAGCAGACAGACAGACTGATGGATGGAAAGACAGACAGAAGGACAGACAGATAGAAGGGCAAACTGACAGACAACAGGATGGACGGAAAAAGGAAAAATAGACAGAGGGACAGACAGAAGGACAGACAGTAGGACAGTAGGACAGATAGACAGAGTACAAGCAGAGAGGAACGCCCATGCACTGATCCACATTTCAGGCCGCGTGTGTACCATGTTCTCGTTAGTGACGATGAACTTCTCCACCCTCTGCTGCCTCATCCTGAACATCTTGGAGCCCTTGTTCGACATGAGGGACAGCTCCTCCAGCATCACGTCCTTGGGGGTCTTGATCTTGGTGCCAAGGTCAAACTCAGACGCCTCAGGGTCAGACTCGTCATCTAGAGAGGAAGGAGGGACTCATGGACTTTTCCTTATCAAGATTGTTGTCTCCCTATGACTTAGGTTGCTGTGATTCCCAGAATGCATTGGGATAAGAGGTAGAAAACATCATGGAATTTGTTGACTGGTTCCCAGAGCACATGTTATTCACTCCATGGGAAGTAAACAGAAAGTGGTGCCCAAAAATAAAACAGGCCATCTTTAGAGAAAGTAAAGCATGTTGAAATTAGGGGACAAGCAAGTGTTCTGCTGTATTAATGTTATGGTGATGGGTGATGTACAAGTTATGTCTCTCACCATAGGTTTAGTTTTCTATTTCACACCAGCTGGCTAACTTCAGTTCAAACTCAAATGGGTATGGGTTAAAAATAACCCTTACCCATCACTTCCCTTCCCTATAGGTTCTGTGCACTTGATACGCACATATAGTGTCACGTCTTATATGTGTGTGTGTGTGTGTGTGTGTGTGTGTGTGTGTGTGTGTGTGTGTGTGTGCGTGTGTGCGTGTGTGCATGAATGTGAAGTGTTTGTGCATGTGCATTTGTGTGCATTTGTTTATGTGTGTGAGTCTGTTTGTGTGTGTGTGTGTGTGTGTGTCTGTGTGTGTGTGTGTCAAACAAGTGTCTGTGTGAGGCATGGGTCTTGCAGCTACATTTAGGAAGATACCAACGGGGCTGGGCTGCAGGGTGGTAAGTGGATTAAGAACTGCGGACCCCTGAGATGCCTTTGGAGAGCACTGCAGTGGGTTGGTTTAGTCCTGCAGTCGGGGGACAGCCAAGGCGTTTCTAGAGGGGAATCCTCCCTCATCGTCCCTCCTTCTGTGGTACAGTAGAGAAGCTTACCTTCCTCCCTCTCCCTCCCTCTTTCCCTCCCTCCCATGCGATGGAGAGATCTGATGGATTTTACTGCCTCAAGGAGGTCCCTATAAAACACCCTCTCATCTACCACACACACTCTGGTTTCACTCACAACATTGGGAGCCAAGCCATAAACACACACACACTGACACACAGACACACATACGCACATACACACATACACGCATACACACTTACACACATACACACTTA
>NC_136952.1:8196209-8251553 GCF_949987615.1 Pollachius pollachius
CCTGCTGCCGGGGGGGGCGGGGGGGGGGGGGGGCGGGGGGGGGGGGGGGGGAGCTGGTTCGGTTGGGTGGGGGGAGGTTGGCTGGGTGTGGTGGGTGGTGTGGGAGTCGGTGGTCGGTTGGGTGGGTGGAGGTGGGTGGTTGCGCACCCACACACTCAAGCATACACACCCACACTGTGCACACACATACACGCATACACACACAAGCATACACACACACACACACACACACACACACACACACGGGTGGCTGGTCTCCTCCCGGTTAGGAGCGGGTGTGTAGGTGGGGGTTATTGAAAAGATGCGTGGGGGTTGACGGGGTTGTGTCGAAGGTGGAGCAGGGGTGGGGGTGGTTCAGAGTTCAGGGGTGGGTGGGTTAGTATGACTGACGCCTCTGCTATCTATAGGTCCGGGGATGTAGCCGGTGAGACGGAGCGCGAGCACCTGAGGCCCTGGTCTGCTCCCCCACACACAACGCACGGCCGGTTGCCGTGGCAACCCACACCTGTCTGCAAGGTAGACTGAATTACGGTGATGGAAGACCTTTTAAAAAATGAAGCGAAATTAAATAGGCTGGATATCCAGAAGTAAGAGGGAGAAAAGACTGAAAATGGCGCTGGAGACGGTCTCAAGGCCTCCTCCTGGCCCGTATTTAATATAAATCAAATGATGGACTAATTACAGTCTAATACATCTATATTACTTTTATGGCCACTGCTGGCTAAGGGGTTCATCCAATCGTACATGGATTGAAACTGTGAACTATGCTGCCATCTTGATGTCGGATTTGTCACCTATCGGAGCGGTTTGAGAAAATGGTGGATCTATGTGGTAGGTATTACTTCCTATTCTTCCCTCAAATGCAAAGTAAAAAATAAAGTCTCCAGTATGTAGAATTTTGCACTGAGCCAAACAGCTCCAAAAATAGGCTAAACGCTCCGTGTACTGATGCATCACACTTTAGACAGAGGGAAAGGAGTTAACACAGACAGACCATCTGTATCTGTGCGTCACTGACCAATCAATTTGTTGTGAAGTTAAACGACAGGAGACATTGTTTTCCACACTATCGCTGCAGTAAAACAGAGTCTTAACAATGCTAAATTTGGCAGATGAAGTTAGCACCTTATGCTACCTGATCCCGCTGGAGGTCAAAGATGAGAGCTCTTCATTTCACAGCCTTAAGACCGTCTTCCTTATACTCTGCACAATGACCAGCCAGTGTATGCTGCAGTGATTGATGATTTGAGTGGTTTGGATAATGGAGACGTATGTTTAAAAATGTCGTTTGACTATGTTTATGTAAAATGCTGATTATTAGTTGGCAGCAGTTTGCATTCGTAAGGACGTAATTAGCATTACGTGATTTGCGAGCATTTCTCATAAGGAATTTGTTAGCCTCAACCTCTGCGATTCAAGTACACAACCTTAAATCTAAAGGGGTCCTTTGACACCTGAAGACACAGTTTACTTCCTGCTTTTGAAAAAGTTGGCCTGAAAGACTGCATAGCAAATCCCTCTGAATGCTTTCTGTACGTCACAGTCAGAGACAGCGTTTATATGATCAATTTAGTCCACTGAGTGAACGCAAAGTGCAGCCTGTATAGATCCGACAGGAGAGGGAGGCCGAGAGACATAGGCTGAGATAGCGGAGCTGACGTGTGTAGGTGGCACAGGAAGAGAAGGACAGCTGAGGTGACTTCTATTTTTATTCCGAAGCTCGCTTTGTGGTACAGAGTTACAGCTAAAAATATATTTACCTCAAACCGCATTTGTTTCCATGCCAAAAAGTTCCCTACTCTAGATTTAACATAACCTTATGCCCCCCGCCCCTCCCCCACTACCATATCACCTTATTCATGGTAAAAGTGCTTTAACCCAGTGAAAAAAAGATTATATCGAGGCACACACACACAAAACAACACTGTGACTGAGAGCAGTTAGGTGCATCTATGAACCACTGACACAAAAAGTCATTAACATATATTAGCATGGGTCATGCTCTTAAAGTACAATACAAAGAACATTCAATGAGATTTGGGAGGTTGGTATTCACGTACACTGGCTTTTCCGACGATGGCTTGGTAACCGCTCCCCAGATTCTTTCATTGTCTGTTTTATATCTCTCCCTCTCTTTCAGTTCACTCTGTCTCTGTCTTCGTCTTCTTTTAACACATCCCGGATTCTTCGACCCGATTCCTCAGACTGTATTCATCTTTGCTTCTCAATATTAATATCTCTTCAAGTATTTACAGTACATTTCATCAAAGTTGTCTTCCGACCTTCACAACCTAGTCCCACCATCTTAACTCCACTATATCGATTCGTCCACCGCAGTCATTCTTACATTTTCTTTATGTCACACAGTGTTCCCAATAACAATAATAAAATGCAAACAACTATATTGAACGTGGACGACTGCAGCTCTAAAGGAATATTAAAATGTGCTCCAAGTGACAGACACATTTAAAAAAAACAAAAACAATAAAACGTGCTTCGATGGTGAACAGATTTGATTTGAAACCCAATTGAAAATCAACTACTCCATGCTTACTACTAAATTAAATCTCAACATGGCCTCATTGAAAAGACCCCTGGTGTAAAGATGTCCTCTAGGGTTCTGGCCACACGGGGCTGCTGTTCAGTTTATTCGACCGAGCCGTCTCCCCTCAGTGCATGGCGGCTCCTGGCCGCCAGACACAGGGCTGCAGGCCCAGGTTGCTGGTGCTGAACCTGGGTCTCGGCCCGCCCGCCGAAGACTGGCTGCTCCTGGACGAGGGGCGGTACCCGTTGGTGGGGCTCAGATCTGGAACGCTGACAAACTGCCGGTTGGCCTGCTCCGAGCCAGATCCCTGGCGGTGGGAGAAGGTGGGGATGTGCATGGGGGCCCCTTGATGCACCGAGGTCAGGTGGGGAAGCTGGGGGAGAGGAGCTGAAGGAGCGGGTGGAGCCGGAGGGGACAGGGGGGAGGGGGAGGCCCACTGAGAGGGCTGAGGGTAGTAGCAGGCGGGGCTGCCGGGCTGGGGCTGGGGGTGGCCCGGGGCCGGCTGGTAGGAGAAGGCCGGCTCGGAGCGCCAGGTGGGCTCGCCCAGGGAGGTGACTGACCGCGGTACGAGGACCTTCAGGGAGGGACCCGTCGCCACGGGGGGGGGGCGTGGAGAAGCGCTTGACCTCGCGCACTCGCGCCGTTTGCATCGGGGTCTGGTAACCCCCCATCACGCCTCTCTGCTGCTGCTGGGGGGGCCGCTGGGGGCTGGAGGTCATCTGCGGGGCGCCGGGCACGTAGGTGAAGAGCGACGGGTTGAGCTGGTACGGCTGATGAGTCATGATCTCCAAAGGCTTGAGGCCTCCTTTCTTTGCGGCCGCTTTGGATCCGGTTTTCTGGCCCGCTCTCCCCGCTTCAGCCTTCTGGGGCTTCTGGGCCTTGAGAGGGCAGGAGGGGGAGAGGAGGGGGTTGTAGCTGATGGGCGGCGGGGCTCGGATGCTGGACGAGTACTTCCAGGCGGCCGGGAGGGAGGGTGTCGGGGAGGCCTCTCTGGGCTGGCCGGGGGAGAAGGGCGCGGCGGCCACGGAGGGCGAGCGGTCCACCACGTAGCGGTCCATCCGGCTCTGTCTGCGGGCAAACAGCTGCCCGCCTTTACCCTCCATCTGGGCCATCTGGGGGACCTGGGGCGCCTGGGGCTTGGGGGCCACGGGAGGGGGCCGGGGCCCCCGCTGGGCCTGCATGAAGTTACAGGCCTCCGCCCCGAGCCGCAGCCAGTCCTCCTCGGGCCCCGACTCGTGGCCCCCGGCGTCCCCTCCGGGCGCGCCCTGGCCCGGGCCGGACCCCGCGGGGGAGTCCATGTTCTGCAGCATGGAGAGCAGCGCCGGGTTGGGCGACACGTCTTTGTTCTGCACGGCGCAGAACATGGGCCTGTTGTTGGCACGGCGACGGGCGTCCTGCAGGATGCCGGTGCGCGCGGCGGGCACGGAGATGCGCTGCTCCCGGGACGCCAGGGAGTCGGCCTGAGGCGGAGGAGGGGGCGGAGGAGACCCTGCGGTTGCCATGGCAGCGACGGGGGCCGGGTGAGTCACAGGGCCGCCTGTCACGTTGATATAGGGGCTGAAGGGCTGCGGGGGAGGGGGGTGGTGTGTGGAGGTGGAAGGGGGAGGATGGGCTGGGGACCCGTTGGTCTGGGGCTGGAAGGCTGACTGGGTGGGAGCAGCGGGATGTGGGGGGGTGGGGGGAGGAGGAGAGCCAGAGATACCCGAGAAGGAAGGGAGGTGAGCCGGGCCATTGGGAGAGGGAAATGACTGAGAGGAGTGAGTGGGAGAGAAGGGCTGAGGGTGTGGGGGTGAGGGATGGGAGAAGGGCTGAGAGTGAGGAGAGGGATGGGAGAAGGGCTGAGAGTGAGGAGAAGGATGGGAGAAGGGCTGAGAGTGAGGAGAGGGATGGGAGAAGGGCTGAGAGTGAGGAGAGGGATGGGAGAAGGGCTGAGAGTGAGGAGGTGAGGGGTGGGAGAAGGGCTGAGAGTGAGGAGGTGAGGGGTGGGAGAAGGGCTGAGAGTGAGGAGGTGAGGGGTGGGAGAAGGGCTGAGAGTGAGGAGGTGAGGGGTGGGAGAAGGGCTGAGAGTGAGGAGGTGAGGGGTGGGAGAAGGGCTGAGAGTGAGGAGGTGAGGGGTGGGAGAAGGGCTGAGAGTGAGGAGGTGAGGGGTTGGAGAAGGGCTGAGAGTGAGGAGGTGAGGGGTGGGAGAAGGGCTGAGAGTGAGGAGGTGAGGGGTGGGAGTAGGGCTGAGCTTGTGGGGGTGAGAATGGCTGAGCTTGTGCGGGAGAGGGGTGGGAGAGGGGGTGGGAGAAGGGCTGAGCTTGTGGGGGTGAGGGGTGGGAGAGGGGGTGGGAGAAGGGCTGAGAGTGAGGAGGGGAGGGGTGGGAGAAGGGCTGCGAGGCTGATTGACAGCTCGGTGGACCTTGAGCGGGGGCCTGGCCGAGGGGAGGGGCGGCGCTGGCAGGGGAGTACGGGCTGGAGGGGGGAGGGAACGCGGCGGGCGGCCCTGAGTAGTGCGGGGAGAAGGGCACGGGCTGAGCCGGGGGCTGGGCGGAGGCCAACGGGGACGGGGGCGACGTGGGGGAGAGGCGTGGGGGAGGGAAGGTGCCGTTGTTGTTGCCGCCGTTGCCTCTGGGGGAGATGTAAAGGGAGGTGGTGGACACCGCTCTCCTGGCCTCGGGCCCTGGCAACGGCCGCTGCGGCTGTATCGTCACCGCGGAAACGGCCGTCACCGGCCTGGTCGCCGCGGCAACGGAGGCGGCGGCGGCGGCGGGCCTGGGCTGGGGCGGACGGAAGGCCACGGGGGCCACGGGGGCCCGGGCGGCGCCGGGGCCGGAGCCGAAGGGTCGGGCGGTGCGGTTCAGGACGCCGGCGGCGTTGGCGTTGGGGGTCGCGGCGGCGAGGACGTGGTGCTCTGAGTTCATGGCGGGATGGAGGTGCTGGTAGGCAGCGGGCTGCTGATGAAGATGTTGCTGCTGCTGGGGCCCAGCTTGGTAAGCACCTGGTGCCTGAGCGGCCGGGGTCAGAACCACGCTGGCCCGGCTGACCACCGTCGGCGCCCCGTTGGTCAGAGCCGCCGCGTGGGGGGACATGGGGGCGGAGTGGGGAGCTGCAGCGATTGGCTGCTTCGCGCTGCCGTTCTCCAGCCTGGGGCCTTGGAAGGCTACGCCGTTGTACCCTGTGTACTCCGACCCCGGGCTCTGATAGGCCGAGGCGTCGAGCCCCGGGTTGTGATTGGTGGACGGCGTGGTGGGGGTGGTGGGGGTGGTGCCCGGGCAGGCGGAGCTCATGCGGTCCAGCAGGTCCAGGTAGCCGCTGTCCCACGTCGGGTCATAGGACGCCGAGAAATCCTCTTCCTCGACCTCAGAGCCGCTGAGGGCGGAACTTCCCCCCTCTTCCTCCTCCGTCTCCCCCCCGGTGTCCCCCTCAGTGTCCTCCCCCTCGGCCTTGCCAAAGCAGGTCAGCGTGTATTTCTTGGCCCTCTGCCGGCGCTTCTTGAACATGAGCACCCCCTTGGAGTTGGGGTTGGGGGCGTCCGTCAGCAGAGAGGCGATGGACCGGCACTTGGTGCGCGCCTCCTTCACCTGCTTCTCCACCACACTCTCCCCGCGATGCAGCTCTGCAGGGGGGAGAGGGGGGGAGAGAGGGGGGAGGGAGCGAGAGAGAGGGAGAGGGAGGGAGGGAGAGAGGGGGGGAGAGGGAGGGGGAGAGAGGGAGAGAGAGGGGGGAGAGGGAGGGGAGAAGGAGGGAGGGAGAGAGAGGGAGGGAGGGAGAGAGAGAGGGAGGGGGAGAGGGGGGGAGAGAGAGAGAGAGGGGTAAGAGAGGAGGAGAGAGAGAAAGATAGGGGGAGAGAGAGAGAGAGAAAAGGGGGAGAGAGGGGGAGAGAGAGGCAGAGACACAGAGAAAAAGAGAGAGAGAAAGATAGGGGGAGAGAGAGATCGAGAGTGGGAAACAGAGAGAGAGAGCGACAGAGAGAGACAGAGGAGGGTCAAATGTGAGAAGAAACAACGGTGAATAAATGTTTAATAGAAGAAATCCAATGGAATAAAAAATGTAAAACAAATATATTTATATTGCTGTCGGATTAGATAGAAAAGGGGGGAAAAGCCAAAAATAGCACATATGAAGAGAAAACTGAGAAATGTACAAACTCAGACACTAAATCAGAATCAAAGGCTCTGCTGACAGGGAATAAGGATTAGCGTTGAGCGACAGTAATGTGTGCTGCGGGAATCAAAAAAAGACATTGAGTCATACAGTCCGAGGGGGTTAGATCAGGGTGTGTAATGAGTGGCAGTGGGGGGCTGGTGGAAATGTCCGGAAATACATATCTGATGTGTATTTATTAGCGTGTGATGTCAACTATTAATACTTGAATTATCTCCGCTCCAGGGACAAAAGTAACGACAACAAATGCAATCATAATTAAACTATTTGTGCCAATTTGTGATATAGACCGATACAGGACCTTAACTAATGAAAGTTTAACTTCTCACATGATAGAAAGAAGAAAATGGAAAAACAAAATACAAAATAATTCAAATAATTCCAACTCGAGCTTTGAATTAAATTGTTCATTCATTATGACTGCAGCCTTGTTAATGCTGTAGCTAATGCAGATGGATAATTCAGTACTATAGTCAAAGTGGAACACCAATCGCTCTCTATTCAACAGCATCAAATACGTCAGATGAGCACCAAACTCACAAACACAAACAGCCCATAACAGCAGAAAGGAACATTCAAATAACCCAGCTATAAATCAAATCTTATTAAAATATGCATTGTATGTTTACTCTTAAAATTGCATGTTTATTCTTAAAATATAGAATAAACATGCAATTGAATAAATAGGTATGATTTCCAGTAGTTTCCGTGAATAGAACCACAGCCAGAGAGCTTAAAGTAGGATCTTACCTGCATAGACCCTGCACTGCTGTCTATGTCCATCCAGCTCTGTTGTGGAACTACATGTGAGGTCCCTCATGGCATTAATGTGTGTGTGAATGTATGTCTGTCCCTGAATGACGCTTGCACACCAACGCGTACACACACACACACACACTACAAGTGCTACTCTTAGACGGGGCTGTTATATGTGTGTGTGTGTGTGTGTGTGTGTGTGTGTGTGCATGGACGGGGTGTGTGTGTGGGGGGGGGGGGGGGGTCCACCCCCAAGTAAAGACCTTTGTCTCTTGTCGGTGACCTAAACCACAGCATGATGTCAGCCGTCTATTCCGGTCTGTCTGACGACCATGAAACACCTGTCTAAGCTCTCTCTGTTTCTGTATACACACAGACATGATGGCACACACGCACTTGCGAACTTTCATGTACACACACTCAAACACTCAATGTGTGTGAGTGTGTCTGCGTCTGGATGGGTGCATCTTTGCGTGCGCGTCGGTCTGTATATCTTGTGTGGTTGTTGTCTGTGCGTGTGCGTTTGTTGTGTACTTGTGTCAATCTGTACCATTTTTGTGTTTGTGTTGTTCTAAATATGGTGTGTCTGTGTCTGTATATTTTGAGTTTTGGTGTCTGTCTGTCTGTCTGTCTGTCTGTCTGTCTGTCTGTCTGTCTGTCTGTCTGTCTGTCTGTCTGTCTGCGTGTGTGCGGGCGTGCGTGGGTGCCTGCGTGCGTGAGTATGTGTGTTTGTCTGTCTGAGTGTGTGCATTTGTGTGTATGTGTGTGTGTGTGTGTGTTTGTGTGTGCGCTCGCCTGGTGACTTTTTGTGTGTTTGTTGGTGTCCATCCATTGCTGTATTTCTGTGCTTGTTACTAAGGCTAGTTTTAGTTTATAGAGAACAGCTTGGCCATAACTCTTTGCAGATTTAACTACTCTGTGTGCTGGGGACACTTCACACGTCACCTGTGACTGCCATCGTAACCATCTATCCTTCATTCACAGCCAACAAGCTGACATGCAAAGCCCAGGCAATTTGTGTGTATGTGCTTTTTTCTATTATTCACACATGTGAAGTGGCTTATGTTTGAGAACGCTACATGCGTGTGTGTTCCTTGGATTGTGTTTGTGCAAAGGACAAACGCAAACATACCTGTGTGCGTTTGTGGGTGCGCAATGCACATCAATGCTTTTGATGTGTGTGTGTGTGTGTGTGTGTGTGTGTGTGTGTGTGTGTGTGTGTGTGTGTGTATGTAATGTGAGAAAGGCCTGGTCCCCTGACTCTTCAGTCAAATATCCTGTCACTATTGTCCTGCGATCCAATGCTATTACAGCCTAACCTGAACACTTGTGTCCTTGAACCCTGGCCATCGGGCCTATATAGCACTCTCCCATTACAGTGACATGCATTCCCAAGTGGGCTGCATTTGCTCAGAACATAGCTATTCACATGGAACACTGTCAGCAGTATGAGGTGGCACTGTAACATCCGCCCATGAAATTAAATCTCAGATAATTTTAAATAATGAAAATGTCTATGTGGTGAAAACACGGTGTTACAGAAAATTCTGATGCATTATACATCGGGATTTCCACACCACTGCGTTCATACACACGCTCACACACACACACACACACACGCGCACACACACACACACACACACACACACACACACACACACACACACACACACACACACACACACACACACACACACACACACACTAACACAGGAACACACACACAGATTGACCCACAAGTAAAAGAGTATGAACCTAGTCATCATCAAACAAACATACACAGGGTTCAGCTGTGCAGATCTGTAAACCAGAGTTATGTCCATCTGTCTTTCCAAGGGAAGCATTAAGAACTATAAATACAGTGAGCCGGGCAACTGCTCAGAATACTGACAGAGGAGATAGACTGGAATTCCTATGCGGAAGGCTAGGATACATCAACACTTAACTGCTCTGAATGACTCCACCATTCCCAATCCCTTTGCTTGCAGAACATAATCCAGCTCAACGGGAGAAACTGCAGTGACGTTACTTGGCCACTAGAGGGTAGTGTAGCGGAATATTTAGGAAATGTAACACTTGAAACAGTTGTTGTGGCTCACGAATGGAGTCCCTGTCATCTACAGCTTTACAATAAACGCAGTTGCTCAACCGCTTTTGTTAGAATCTTTACCATCGGGCTTTGATTAGACAAGTGTGAAATTTCCAAAATAACTGCCATTTATCTATAATAATAAATGCTAATGTGAAAGATGCATCGTGGTCTTTACTCACTGGCTTGTATAGCCTTGTCCACGTAGGTAGTGGAAAGTTCATCGCTGATGGGTCCGAGCTGGGGTCCTACCATGGGCACCAGCTGCCTACTGGACCCCATCATCATCGCCTCTTTGGCCCGTTCAAGGGACACAAGGGGCACGCAGCTCCCTGCCTCCTGGAAGCCGCTGTCCACCTCCCCCTCCCCTTCCATCAGGCCCTGGTCCTGGGTCGGGGTGAGGGTGCGAGGGGTCAGAGTGTGTGGCGTGAGCAGCGCCGAGTGGTCGGTGGTCCTCTCCTCGGGGGGCTGGTAGACCAGCTCCCTGCGGGGCACGCCCGGTAAGCCTTCCAGGGGTCTGGTGGGCTCCCACAGGGCGTGCAGGAACCCCCCTACGTCCGGGGCGCTCTCGTACCTGGGGAGGAGGGGAACGGGTCTGTTCAGGTCAACATGGTTTTTTTTTGGTTTTCCTTGCATATATTTTCCATTCTAAATAAAGCACTTGCTCGGCTGATTAAGCACTAATCTTATCTGATGTGCGAGTCTTTGGCTCAGGAAGAATTGTGCTGTTCTCAGCCCAATTGAGAAATGAATGGCTGGAACTGGATCATACAAAAATATCTCTGCGCGAGGGAAAGAATAATATGGTCGTAAAATAAGCAATATTTTTTATTGTGCTATTGAAGAAGCACAGCAACCAAAATCCCAGGCATACACTATATTGGCTGGAGTCGAAAACACAAACTAAGTGTAGGTGTTGTTCAAAGGGTGGTTCGAAAAAATGAAAATGTAATGGTTTTGTGGTCCATATTTAGAGCCTAATAAGGTTTTCAAATGATTTGTTTTCTAAACCAATAGGCTCCAACTTAATCATCTGCCAGTTTAGAGAAGTATTTCTTTGGGACAAAATACACAGAGGAGGAGAAGGAGGAGAGGCAGAGAGGAAGATGGAGGAACGGGGGGAGGAGAAAGAGGAGGAGGATATGGAGGATATAAAGAGGAGAAGGATGTAGAGGAGGAGGAGGAAGATATAGTGGGGGAGGAGGAGGAGGAGGAGGAGGAGGAGGAGGAGGAGGAAGAAGAAAAGCAGGAGGAGAAGGCCGAGGAGATCAGTCAAGTGAAGAAGGTGAAGCCTGGTCATCGGTTCATCGGCTGCCTCTTTACCCGCTCATCTCCGAGGTGGTCTCCTCCTCGTCGCGGGACTCATAGCGGGCCGGCGACCGCGGTTGCGGAGGCGTCCGTCGTTGGCGCCGGAGCGCGGGCGTCTGTATGTCCGCGTCGCTGTCCGTCTCGCCGTAGTAGGCCTCGCTGTCCGGGGGGGAGGTGATGCAGACTCCGCCCCCGACTGGAGGCGACAGCATCCCCCGTCCGGCGACGCGAGGAGAGGCCGAGGACACACAGAAGGCCGGAGCCCTTGGGGGACAAACGGACACAAACGACTTTTACCCAAGAGATTTGTAGAGTTTAGACTCTGAATGCATCATCGGTGTGTTTGACGCTCAATCAGGGTTTGAGTGGGTAAGGATGTGCATTTGTATATCTTCATGTGTGTGCATTGTCTGTGTGTGTGAATGTGAGTGTACGTGTGTGTGTTTTTGTATGTGTGTGTGTGTGTGTTTCTAAGCTTGTGTGTGTCTGTGCACGTGTCTGTGTGTGTGTGTATGTGTGTATGGTGAGAAAAAGGGTGTGTATATACATGCATGTGTGTGTGAATGTGTGCGTGTATTCATGTGTGTGTGTTAGTATGTATGTGTGTGTGTGTGTGTGTGTGTGTGTGTGTGTGTGTGTGTGTGTGTGTGTGTGTGTGTGTGTGTGTGTGTGTGTGTGTGTGTGTGTGTGTGTGTGTGTGTGCGTGTGTGTGTGTGTGTGCCTGTGTGTGTACCCCCACACAGGCATACAACTGTTTTTGTATCTGTATGTATGTGTGTTTGCTACCTCTTCACTCTCAGGTTGAGTGTGGCACTCTGCATGTCGATGAGATTCATGGCCTGACTGTGACTGAGCTCCGTACACGTTTGATCTCCAATGGCAACCAGCTCATCATCCTCCTTCAAGCCAGCTCTGCACGCTTTGCTGCGCCTGCGTACCTGTGGAAACACACCGGTTAATAATGCATGTGAGGCACAAGCACCACACAGACTGTACTCACAGGCTCCAACTATAGTCGTACTACACGTATGTCAAGGTTCAATACCGAACAACACATCACGTTCCACAGGTGTGATACATGTCCCGTGTGCGATATGGTGTGTGATATTGCTGATATTGCTCCCTTAGCCTAGTCACTGAATTAATGAATATTGAAATTCATCATTGGAAATGAAAATCGTATTATGCGTCCAATCAACAATAATGTAATTCATTTTAACTCAGATTTAACGACAACATGTGACTATAGGGCAACCATCCAACTCCTTGTCTCAAGCAGTCAACCCAAGCGAACATCAACTTAATTTTTTAAATTGTACTACTGGGTGTTCTCTAGCTCATTGTGGCCAGTGCAAGTGATAAATATTAAGTGGCTTGCTCAAGAGCAATCTGAGACTACAATAAAGTACTCAATAAAGGGATTTGGCTGGCATAGATATCAGGTCACACTATTTCCTAATATAGTGGCTAATGCTATGCTCAGTGATTGTCTACCTATAAAGTTGAATAATGGCTGAACGATGGATTTCACCTTCATATTGACACTTTTCAATTTGAGTAAGGACATAATAGGACATGGGACCAAATACAAAAGGCATAATATTAATGCTAAGAATACGCTTCCCATGGCCTCCTCAGGTTCTCTATCAAGCCTTTTTTTATTATAATTTATGTTCTAAGAGGTCAGTACTGAGGGAACTCGAACCCAAACTAATTACAGCCCCCCTACTTTAAAAAAAATGTTCTGACTTCATGAAGCTATTATTGCTGGAGGCGGGGCTAAAAGATGATGTCATGGGACCCTTCGGGAATGGGAAGAGGAAAGGGGGGCGGTGAGCCTAAATCAAAATGGCAGAGTATATTCTAGAACATGAGATTGTGGCAACAACTAAATAAGGAAGAAGACGATCATTAAAATTGCCACATCTTGTTTACACACACACACACGCAAAAAACACACACACACACACACAGACACACACACACAAGCACACACGCTCACACACATACAAACGCACATGCAAACACACACACACACACACGCAAAAAACACACACACACACACACGCACCCCCCCCACACACACACAAACACACACGCACACAGACACATCTACAGGTTGTTATCACAGTGCCACTGTTTGAGATAAAGGTATTTTTGTTCAGTGTGGAGCGTTCTCACACCTACTTGAATACTTTGGAAGATATGACCGTACTCTCTTTATCTATGACTCTTGAACCATAATCCTAGATCACTCCCCAGGCTGACATGATAGTAGGGATGGTAATAAGGGCTTGCACACACACACACACACGCAAACACACACACACACACACACACACACACACACACACAACAACACACACACGTAAATATCTCCTGAACCATTATATTCCAGATCACTCACCAGGCTGACATGATAGGAGTTACAAGGGCTTGCATGTTCACAAACAAACGCATAAACACACACACACACACACACACACGCACACACACACACATACACATGTCTCCTGAACCGTTATTCCACATCATTATCCAGGCTGACATGATAGCAGGGATGTTTACAAGGGCTTCCAGGTTTGCACACACATACACACAAACACTTGCACACACACACACACATACACTCGCGCACAGACACACAGATGCACAGCGCAGCTGAGCATCATGTAAAAGTCCACTTTGAACAGCTGCACAGCCCCCATGGACTAGTGGAAATGCCTTTCATCCACCATGTGTTCCTGACCTACCCAAAATAACACCTAGTGGGAAAACTCCCCATCGTATGACAGACCGTAGACAAAGCTGATGGGAGGCAAAGCTACACTCAATTGCATTAGATACGTTTAACAATGGGGTCATTGTGTGTAGTCCCATAATAGTGTCAATGTTTTAAAAAGAAGAAAAGAAGGGAATAATCAAAGAAAAAAATAGAGAAGTCAGAGAGTGATCAGTTTGCGTAGCCGACCCCTCTTAAATAAGCTATTCTGATTACCTTCGAACCCCTTCCCCCCTCCCTCCCACACACACACACACACACACACACTCAAACAGCAAAGTGTCGAGAACACTGCCGATATCGGCTGAACGATATCGGCTGAACGATATCGGTTGAACGATATCGGCTGAACGATATCGGCTGCGTACTTGTGCCTTCTACAGCCAGTCACTTAATTTCCGTCTAACCTCGGTTTGAACGGGAGGTCATGGGCTCCGAACTGCCGACAGCTAACGTCGGAAGCGAGTCGGGGAACATTCCAACTTACCAGAATAGCCTTTCTTATTTGAGGGGACAGGCACGGCTGTCAGCGAATTTAAGATAGAAGCAACAAATCCTATCGAGAGGCGATTCTAAAATAGTAGGCACTAGTCCCTGTACATTGAGCTAACTGTGAGGTTATCTACATTTGAGTAATATATTAATTTGTTTAATAAAAACCAAACTATGACACACAACTGTGATAAGTTGTCTGTTAATTGATCAAATAAATTCATTATCTGTTGGGTGGTATCAAAATACAAAATATTCAAGACAATACAAGCCACATCGCTGGAACATGACCCACAACTCTCAACTCAATTGAGTCGAGACAGAGCTAGACCTAAAGAGCCGGACCAGGTTTAACAACGCACACAAACACACATACACACACACAAACCACGAGCATCCATGGGCCCTCGGACCACAACAACACAACACATTCCACCGGTACCTTGGCCACCTGCAGGGGCCTCTCGTGTTCCGCTCCCCCCTGCAGTCTGAAGCCCCACGGAGCTCCTCCGGAGAGGGACACCACCACGTCCTCCTCCACCAGCATCCTGCCGTGATGTGATCTGGGGGCCCCTGATAACAGGATTCGGCTCTTCTCCTGTTGCCCTCACTATGTGAGTCCTGGCAGTGGACGAGGCTGCTACATATGTATGCGTGTGCGGGGGTGTTTGTGTGTGGGTGTGTGTTCCTTGCACTCTGCTCCTCTTTGAGACTATGAGTCTGTGCCCAATCGTTCCACCACCCACCCACCCACCCACCCTGAGGAGAGATGGAAGAGAGGAGGGGCGTGTCCTGGGTCACAGTGGAATGCTGCGTCTGTGGGGGTTAGCATTGAGGCTTGAGTGTGTCTGTTTGTGTGTGTGTTGTGTGTATGTGTGTGTTGTGTGTTTTATGTGTGTGTGTGTGTGTGTGTGTGTGTGTGCTTTATGTGTGTGTGTGTGTGTGTGTGTGTGTGCGTGTGTTTATGCGTGTGTTTGTGTGTGTGTGTGTGTGTGTGTGTGTGTGTGTGTGTGTGTGTGTGTGTGTGTATTTGTGTGTATGGGAGTGCTTGCCCGTGCGTTAACTAGCATGCGTGTGTGTCTGAGTGTGTGTTTTGTGTGTGTCTATACCCCTGGCCCCTTCTTGTATTTAACACATGCCTTGTCACTCTTCAATACTCCGGCCAGGGATGCTTGCTGCTGATACCCTCCCAAAATAACCGCCTGCTCTAAACTAAAATGTATGATTATTTTGTCTTCCTTTGGTTTTGTTTAAAAATTGTTTTGCTATGATAGCTGTTAGAGTGAAACATAGAGTGGCTTGAATAAAAAAATGATTATTTATCTGATTATTCTATTTAAAAATAATATACCAACGCAAATAAGAGGTTCTCTCAATCTCAGTTTTAAAGGTATTCAGATTTGTTATCGCATCATCTGTAAACAAATATCAGACAATTAAAAAGTATATTTTAAAGCAAGTCAAACGCATGTTTTAAAAAGAAATGTTCCATACAAAGCGAAATACTGCACAATAAAGTGTAATAACTTTTATTTGTCGATATTTTATGTGCGACGCATAGACCGGAAGTGGACGTGGCACAGCGCTACAGCAGTTCCGGTAGATGTCCGCTTCTGAGAGAGCGATACCGAGAAAGGGATTATCAAGAAACATCCCGGGACAACGTCGCTGTTTTACTTTCTCGATCCCTGGATATACAACTTTCTCATTGGGGGAGCAGTGTCACAGTTTACAACACTTTTAGAGGTGACATGTGATTTACAATCATTAATTTGGTGGACATTCCCGACGAGCTCACCAGATTGATATGCCGATGCTAAGTAGCGTTAGCACGGCCAAATTGCCATTGCTATTCGAGAGAGCTAACGCTAACACCACCGGTTTGCCTTATATTCGCCAGCTGTTTTCCTTGTTATTCGGGTACAGCTGATCCAACTAGGGTCGCGGTCACCCCATCAGACGGCTCATCGTAACTAGAAGGGAAGTTAACCGAGCATATACGGTGCGGGTCGTCCTCTAGCTATGTCGTTAGACTAGGTAGGAGCGCTAAGCTGGGTTGCGTACAGATGTGTCTTGTCTGACAATTTAGCTTGCTGTCGTTGTGTAGCATACCAGGTAATCGGTAATGCGGCACTGTGGTCGTTACATTTCGCGGTGGAATAATGACCGACCTCGCTCGGTTGACATTTAACAGCTCACATCTTACTGCAGCGTGTCATGGACTGACATTGTCGTTTGTTTCTTCGCGGCATGTCAATGACGTTTGACACGGCATGCCAACCTAATGCGTTGGAATAGAGTACAGTGTGTTGCTGTTGTGCAACACATCCAGAAAAACAAATATGGGACACGCAACAGGCCCATAACACTCAATTGCTGCACAACTCAGGCGATTGCATTTCTAGCCTGTTCGCCTACACTGTTGAATTATTCAAAGACGTTGTGCAGTGAGCCCGTGTTGGTCCGTCAGATGATATGCCTCTCATCATGCTGTGACCAAGTTTAAGAGCAAATTATGGCCTGAAATAATCATATATGGGTTCGAATAATTCTGCTCCGCAAATGTAGTTTTCACTTCCTCAAGAGAGTGAGTAGATGATCACCAGAATTCATAATACATGTTCTCTTGTTTAATCTTCCTGGGATCATTATGACATACTAGATGTCAGATTTGTTTTTCTGTAAGCTTCCAGATGTATGATACAACTTGTTAATTGTGTTGAGTAGTGACCGGTGTCATTGCACTATCACTACTATAGAAGTCATGAGCACTTAAAAAGGGAGGAGTTTGTATACACACCTTGTCTTCTTTTCTCGGTATCCGACGACACGTTTGCCATAGTTGGTATCTAGAGTGCACTGAGAGGGTGTGGTAAACCCAAATAAACAAAACTGTATTGACAAGGAGACATAGACGTCATAAGGTTCACTTATTTCTACCAGTGCAGAACTCTAGCGACCACACGTCAGGACATGTTTGGTGTCCAGTCTAGTTTGGTGTAGTTTCTTAATTGTTTTTTACTTAATTTGCACACTCATGTACACTCACACACCCCACACTTAAGGCTATAAACAGATGTGCACATTACGTACAGTAATCGGACATGGGTCTCTCTTGGGGTTTTCATTTAGATTTTGTCTATATCAACTATTTGTTTTGAGATTGTGTTGGTGTATGTGTAAAGGTGAAAGGGAGTCCATTGACACACTCTCCACTCTGCTCAAGGATTTTGTTTGTATAGTTACAGTTTCAAAAGGCTTCACAGGACACACCTTATGACGAACCCTAGCCATCTAAATGGCAAGAAATACTAAACTATGATAACACTGATCCATGCTGTGATGTAGGATTTGTACACACAATGAATACTCAATGAATGCCTGTATATGAAAGCATAAGGTTATTGGAATGTTATTGGGGCTGGTAGTTACGTATTTTTGGTCATTGTTTAGTAATTAATTGTGTAAATGTCATTATGGGAAGACTTTGTGTTTGGAACTGCCACCGTATATAGTTTTTGAAACACAGCAAAACAACCTTTAACGTTAGTTAACGGTATATTCAAGGGATTTAGGATTTTACAACAGATTTAAGTACTCTTAATATGGCGGGGAATTGGCAACAAACAAATCCTATAATGCATTTTGACGTCCAAGCCATAAGGCTCTCTGTTTTGTGGGACCCTCTGGACCGGTATTGACGACTATCTTTGTTGTTGTTATAATCCCATTCAGCTTTAGGTATGAACTGAGGATGAATGTAAACCAGCAGACTCCAATGGCGTCTCCGTACGGCCAGCCCCAGCCTGGCTATGGCCAGCCCGGCTATGGAGCAGGGTACCAGGCCCCCTACGCGCCTTACAACAACCCTGCATCAGTCTACCAGCCTGGGGCTCCACCTCAAGGTAACGCTGCCTTCCTTCTGTTGAAATATGTGTGTGGGAGAACATGTAGCCGCCGAGCAGGATTTTGACAAAATCTATTATCGACATTTTTTAACAGATACATCTGTCGATATTGTAGGGGTGACTATTAGTGCTTAGCCCGGTACATTCAGACAATTGTACCCCTTTGAAACCAGGAAAAGGCAACACTTAAGACGATGTCTAGGAGGGCTATCGTCAACCCAAAGAAATCCTGGTAGACTGAAATTTAACCAACTCCACGAACCAATTGAATGGTCGATGGGGGGGGGAGATAAAAAAAATCTGCAGGTTATATCTAGATCAACTTAATCTGCATTAGGTCACTCTGCTCTACCTGGCAGCCAAAATATCATGCAAGTGCTGTTTGGAGCAAGGCAATGGGTTTCAGATCCACTCATGGTCCGTGTCACACTCAGTTACGGCAGAGCTTCGAGTGCCCTGTCCCCGGCAGGTTCTTATAGTGGAAGACAACACGTCGGAAGATTAGGTTCTAGATTTGGTGCTGTGTTTAATATAATCGGCCCGAATGGACGATGCTGCGATGCGTGCCAAAGTGCCATGTCTGATATGTTCATACTGTAAGCCTATATCACAGTCAATTTAGAAGCAAAATAACTTATGCCTACCACTTTCAGAATTCCAACAGACTTTATTTTTCACCCTTGGACCTTTTTAACCAAATACTGCTATACCAATGGCCTGTTCGACACGCTGTTAATTAGTTTGTAGGTGAGTAAATGTTCAGTAAGTGGACGAGCAGTCATCCTTAAGTTGTCAAATTTATGAAAACTTTAGTGTTTTGACCTCTTGTCTTATATGTCTTACAGTCTATTCAACCATACAAATCTTACACCAGAAACTACGGAGCCTTGAATATCATTCAGAATATTTTTTATTTCTAACACAATATAGCCTTTCACTCAAAAATAAAATGCATGGGTTTTGCATGAGTCCCTCCTGCCCCCGAAATAAATGGATTAAGAAGCGCCTTTTCCTTATGAAAGTAACATCAGCGATTGTCCATCGACCAATGAGAATTTGAGAGTGCTTCAACCGGCCAGCCAACCAGAACTTGACAGCTCTATTATCGAGTCTCATATCACAATACTAATTCAATGTTGATATATACTGCCCAGCCCTACCACAGAGAGACATGTCGGTGTGTCACACTGCCATTCCTGTTTCAAGCTTCTCTTCTGTGCTCCTCCAAGGCAAACGGCTTCCCGTCGCTTTTCCCCCCCTTTCTTTTCTTGTTACCCAACATGTCTCTATGCTCTACTACTTGAATTGCAGGTTGCTCTCCTTATGCAAGCTTTCCTTCTAAGGCTGTGGCAGCCAACCCAGTCTCTGACCTGTCTTCTCCTCTTGATCTAGGTAAAGCCCTCTTACTTGCTCCCACACTCTCTCTTTCTCTAGCTCGCTCGCCCTCTCACTCCTTCTATCACACCTTCTTTTCAGTTCTAAGCTTTGGATCCGATTTGTTTGGATTTGTTTGTAGCACGGTTTGCTATCATAAGCATTTTGCTATGTTGATACTAAGGGATCAGTTAGAATGTTTCTTGTATCCATCTTTGTTGATTTTGTTTCGATTGGTATTGTGTTGGGCGTAAGGGTGTTAGCAAGTCGTTTTGTCTCCTCCAATGGGGATCAGGCTGCAGGGAGGTAATCTCTCCCTGTCTGTCTCCTAGGTCCCCTCAGAGGTCCCCCTACATCAGCGCCAGCTCCTGTCTCCGCCGCTCCCCAGGCCTACTCCCACTACGGCCAGGGGGAAATGCAGAATGGACCCCCGCCAGGGAGCCAAGCGCCTCCCAGGTAGGCAGGATACTGTTGTACTATTGTCTTCCAGCCATTGTTTGTGTTTTTCTCTCTTCTTACTTCCACGCTTCCCTGGTCTCGTTTCTCTCATCCCTCCTGTGGCTGTGCACCGTTCAGAGTGTTGGTTTACCTGTTGAAGCATGAAATGACGCAGGACATTTAGTTAAAATAAGGCATGGAATCAGAGAGAAATGAGATGCATACAAAAGTGGATAAACACCGGTAGATATTTTATTTTAACAGCAAATGCCAGTAAAATACGGATCAAATGTGTCAAGAAGATAAAACTAGAAAAGGATAAATACAGCTCAAACATAGAAATAACAATAGTAAAAAAACAATAAAATTCTGATGATGGGCAATGATCGGACATCACGTGAGAACTGCGTCTATAATGTTGAATCTAGATGGAACTAGCATATATATTAGCACTGCTATTCCAATGCCCCAAATCTATCTTGTGCAGCAAGGAAATCAATTTGTTCCTGGACAATAGTTTAAAGTCGATACAGACTATCCACAGTATACGGTGGTATCCGTCCCCTAGCTGACTGGCTTTCAGACTACTCAAGCAGAAACCCTACTTTCTAGTGTTGTGACCAGTGCTGCTTATGTTCTCCCCAGGCCTGCAGTATCTCAGCCATACAACCAGGGGGCAGTGAACTTGTCCGGGCCGCCTCAACCATATCCCCAGCAATATGGGGCCCCACCCCCCATGCAGCAGGTGACCAATCAAATGACTGGGATGCAGATTTCCACTGGGCCGCCCACCGCAGCAGGTCCAGGCTACGGTAAGACTATGATGGGATTATAACTGCATCAACTCATTGGTGGTCAGCAAGAGGCTCAGAGGCTGCGTGTCAAAGGTCATCATGATCTCTGAAGAGGTGTCGTTTCTAGTTTAAGCCAAAAGTACACGGCCAACATTTGGGAAATTTCTTCTTCAGGCCTATACAGAGCAAATGAAAAAGGCTTTTGATTATTGTGTCTTTTTTTTTTTATTTGCATTACAAATATGAACTGAATATGAATGAATTCATGCTCTGTGTGCTTTGGGATTTAGACAGAGATAATTTCTTCGTCTTTCTCACTAACATCATTTCCATTAAATATTTTCTCTTTCTAATAGCTGCATAGAGTCAGAGGTAAATTAAAAAAAAATCCATTTTGATTGGGGAAAAAGCAATTCAAACCTTTTACTCTGACGCAAAGTCAAACGCGCACCCCACCTAACCCTCCCTCGGTGGGTTCCAAGCACTCCGTTCACTGTGCATACGAATGGCCTCATTAACCCCATGTCCCCTCTCCCCAGCTCCTCCACACAGCTCCCAGCCTCCCACCAGCGCGGCCTACTCCATCGCCCCTCACCCTGCCTACACCCAGGGGCCCCCGCCTGCCTCCATGGCCCCCAGCCAGCCCCCGGCTCCCAGAGACCCTGCCCCCCCTCAGCCCTACTACGGAGGCCCAGCGCCTCCTCAGCACCCGGCCTCCTCCGCCTCGGCTGCTCCTCTTCCTCCTCCCCCCTCGTCCCACCAGTCCTTCCCCCCCACCTCCTACCCCGGCCCCCTGGCCCCTCTCCCCCCCGGCCCCCAGGCCCAGCCGCCGTACGCCCAGGGTCCCCCACCCCCTTTCTCCACGGCGCCGCCGCCCGGCAGCCAGCCACACTACGCCCCCGCTCCCCACGCCCACGGCTCCTACCCCGCAGCTAGAGGAGCCCCTCCCTCCTCTCAGCCGGGGCCCTACCCTCCCACGGGCCCACCTCTTACCTCTGCACCCCCGGGCCACTACCAAGGGACCCTGCCCCCCCAGCCCCCGGCCGGACAACCCGCCCCCTACCACTCAGGTCCCCCTCCCCCCAGGGCCCAGATGCCTCCCACCTCCATGGCCCAAACCAACCACCTCCCTCCGGGACCGCAGGGACCCCCAGGCCCACTAGGGCCCCCGGGACCCCTGCAGCAGCCCCCTCCTCAGCCCGGCATGCAGGGAGGTTACCCTCCTCAACAGAACGGTGAGGAAACATCACGCCGTAACTCGAGACATGTCCTGAACCACCATTGTAGTGTTATGTAGGCGCAGGTTTAGCGACGATGGCGCTAACTCAACCGCTACGTGTGCTTGTGGAGTGTAGCCGTTAGGGCTGGGTAAAAATATCCATTCATCAATGCACTGCAATTTATTTGTTCTCGATTCAATTTAGATTCAGATTTTTTTTTTAAATTGATTTATTTCCGTAAAAATAAAAAAAGAAGCATACTCAGTCATTGTTATCTAGCAGCGAGTATGCCTGAATGTACATGCTCTTTTACATTTGTCCATGTTATGATTATTAGTTTTATGCTACAAGTTTAGCTCTGGAACAATACTATACAATGGTGTATTCCCTTTTTGCTAGTTAAAGCACAATGAAATGGTTAATTCATTTTGAGATGGTTCATTCTAAATAATATTTAGGTATTTTTGTCATCTGCATCTATTATTGAATCGCTATCGAAGCAATTGGAACGATATCGAATCGATATCTAATCGAATCAAGACCTTAAGAATCTAATTTAATTTAATTGTGAGGTACCTGGGAATACCCAGCCCTATTTTACTAGCCGTGGGAAAATATTGACCAGACTTCTGCATTCATTTTACTTGTTGACATACGCATGCCTCGTTGGTTAAGGCATCATTTCACTTTCAATTTTCAACTGTACAAAATGTTACTGCGTTCTAGAGAGCAAAGTTTCTCAGGAATCAAATGTTATTTCAGCCTTAATAACAGTAGAATCTCAATATATTATAAAGTGTAAGGAATAATGGTTGCCAGTTATTGGAAAATAATATATTATTTATATATTATAATATATTCTATTTTCCAATACGAGACCCCATCCTGGATTACTCCACTTAAACCACAGTTGCCAACAATGATTCGATATTAGTTACTTTCATCTAAATTGTTATGGTTTTTTTTTATCGACATTAACACTTAACGTATTTCCTCGAAGATGCAACCTGTGTCGTCGACTAATGATTTTGCAAATAAAGGTCTCCACGTGTCGTGTGCCGCTGTTTGGCCCTGCTCACCTCTGTCCCCTCTGTCCCCCCCTTACTGTCCCCTCTGTCCCCAGGTGCGTTTGGGCAGGTGAGAGGACCCCAGCCCGGCTACCCAGGGCCATACCCTGGACAACAGAACTACGGCACTCAGGCCCCAGCACCAGCCGCACCAGCACAGAAAAGACTTGACCCAGATGCCATCCCTAGCCCGGTAAGAGAGAGACACACACAGAAACACACAGGCCCCCCCCCGTGTCCTACTTTTATACGGTACGGTACACACTGTACTTCTAGCATTGGTTCCATACAGCCCAGTTTCAGGAATGTTTTTGTTTTGTGTAAGTCCTGCGTCTCGATGTGCCTGAAATAAGAATCAGTCTATAGACATATGGATGTTTTTTTAACATACAACACGGTCATCAACGTCTTCTGTATTCTTGGAGCAGACCAGCACGGAACTCTTTAAACGTGCATCAATTGGCTAGATCTACTCGGGCATGTCATACAATATACTGCATCACTAATCTGTGTTTAATCAATACTAATCCACACCACTGACTGGTGTCACCGCGAAGCCGCCTGCTACGCTGTACAGTCTTTACTGACATCTCTGCACAACTCACCCACTATTCTTTTCGCTTTTTTTTTATATTTTAACCTTGGTACTTCTGTAACTTGTGCACGCATTCTACGCCCCCCAAAACAATTGGGCGCCGCACGTACATCCCCTCTTGTGTGTTGGATGTCAAAGCAAGCGTCGGAGCAGCCGGCCGCGCAGAGAGCCAGACATAAAATAGACCCAGACGCTATACCCAGCCCAGTAAGTCTCCTGTGTGTGTGCACCTGGTGTGCGTGCACCCCTTCCCCCCACCCTCTCGCCACGCTCCAGACCTCGTCCACGGCTTCCTTCACGTCATCTCCACATCAACCCCCCCCCCCCCCCCTTTCCTCTCCTCCTACTTCCTCCCCCTGAAGCGTTTCCCCTCAGCCTGGGCTGCTCACACAGACCCCCCCCCCGGCCTCGTTGACTTGGTGGTGCATTGCATGTCGATGATGTGGGCTTTTTTGGTTTTCCTTTCCCCCTCCCTCCATTCACTCACTGCCCTACATCGGCTAACCTCCTTCTTCAAAAAAGGAAAAGGATGAAAGGATTTGTCGTTATGGGGAGATATTGTTGTGATTGAAACTGCCACAGTGGTTCTCATGCAAGACAAAGTTTTCGTTAGCCTAGGTTATGGTATATTTTAGTTGATTTAGGATTTTACATTACTAAAACTCTTGAGTCCTGTCCAGATGGATTCTGATATTCAAGCCATAGAGTCTAATGATTTTACCCTATTTATAAAATCATTTTAAACAGGCTTTTTGAAGTTGGTCATTTAGTTTCCTCAAAAAAATACATCCTTTTGACCATTGTCTATCTCAGACTATTTAGTTTTAGTTGACCTTCTCTAACCAAACCAGCTAACTACTCCAGCTTGCTAGAAGGCTAGCATGCTTAACTTTGCTCAAAACTCTATGCAGCATGTTAGTATTGCCAAACCTGTTTCAATGTACTTCTTTACACTCTGGGTTTGGGCTTTTCACTCCCACTGCCCTGCATGCCAGCTTTCCGCATCCTACTTTACCCACAAAGCATTTCAAAAAGGCATGCACTCAGGATTCCAGACTCTTTTTGCATAGAAGGCTTGAATGGGGGTTTGAGTTGACTCTTTGTTTATATACTGAATGGATGTATCTGAGCCCACACCATATCTTTGTGGTTGGCTCTGCATATATCTTCTAGTGGCGCTAGGTCAAACAAAAGACGACAGTCAGAGCACATCCAATCTATTTCTTCCTTTTGGTATTATATTTTCCGTCTCATGTGGATGGCAGCGTGTGCACCTTCTCCCGCATGGATGTGAAGCACCTGAGCACCCACTACACAAGAACCCATGCAGAAGTTAGATTTTACCTTCTCCCCCTTCCTCCTCTGCCTCCTGCCTCGGCTGTGCAGATCCAAGTGATAGAAGACGACCGGGTCAAGACCACCGAACCCTTCACCACAGGGGTCAGGGGTCAGGCCCCGCCCCTCGTCACCAGCAACTTCCACGTCAAAGACCAAGGTGAGGGGGTTCGCCGTTCAAACTAGGGCTGGGCAATGTGGTCAAAGATATTTAATATTATAATAATATATATAAAGATTGTGTTGCGATTATAAAGCCGATATTGCGATTGCGTATGAATCATTATTAGTCAGATTATCCTAAAAATGTATCATTGAAACCATTATCATTTTCACTGAAAAAAAAAAAATGTGACATTTGTTTGGGTCTGTGCCAACAAATATTATCCTACATCTGGCGAAAAAACCAATATGCAGCTAAAACTAAAGCAAGAACACACGCCACTAGATGCTGCTAATGAGACCGATGACATGTGCAGGGCCAACCAGCCAATGAGATGGCCTCATTCTGCATGTCTGTCCGTGTTTGTGTGTGTGCACCTATCCAGGCAACGCCAGCCCCAGGTTTGTCCGCTGCACGGCCTACAACATGCCCTGCACCGCTGACATGGCCAAGCAATCGCAGGTGCCCCTCGCCGCCGTCATCAAGCCCCTGGCCACCCTGCCCCCAGACGAGGTGAGACGCCCTACAACCCCCCCCCCACCCTCCACGTGTCCCGTGGACAGCTGCAGGCACGGGGCGATTATGATTGACCCTTGATGGCCCCCGCCCGCACGGCCTGCTGGGCTGGGATTAGCGCTTTTGCCGCAGTGTTTCATAATGTAGTTGTATTAAAAGAGATGGGATTTGCTCCGGGCCGCAGTGCGGTCTATGTAGTTGTAAGATTGACGACTGGATAATCCGACCCGGAAAGGATTACGCAACTAAATACGACGGCAAAATAATTTGTTTGGGCCAGGCTATTTTCACTTCACCTTGTCGGTTAAGCAAAAAAAAGGCGGAACTGCAGCGACTGTTGTGTTTTAAAACTCCTTATTCTGACCTGCCGGTCGGAATCCCAGTCTCTTGCTCCTCACGTTATCTCATTATTGATAGGATCGACAGACAAATGTGGCCACTCTCTGTGCCTGAACGGCGCCGTTATGAAATCAATCGGTTATAAGCTGCTTCCAGCGTGTGTCGTCAAGTTTTACATCCAGTGAAGCTGGCTTGACTGGTGTGTGCTTCTCCTCCCCGCCACAGACCCCACCCTACCTGGTAGACCACGGGGAAGCCGGCCCCATCCGATGCAACCGCTGCAAGGCCTACATGTGCCCCTACATGCAGTTCATCGAGGGAGGCAGACGCTTCCAGTGTGGCTTCTGTAGCTGCGTCTCAGACGGTAACTGATCCGAGGCAGCGTGTGTGGTTGGGTCACACCTTGCGTATTGCTGCATAAGTCATGTCTGTGAGGTTAAGGACGATTCCAGTCTGGATCTGTCGACCACTCTCTCCTGGCTTCACTGAAAAACCTGTACCAATATGATTGTGAGGCTGGTACCGGTTTGAGTTACTGCCGACAAAGTTTTTCTGCATTTGTTAACATTCATGGTGAAGGCCGGCGCACCCTGAATGCGCCTCGGTAGGATCGGTAAAACAACCTGGTCATTTTGGCTAAATATCCTGGTGACCTATCTTTGGGTGAAGCCAGGAGAGACGGGAATGATCATCCAGACCGGTGTTTCCATTCAACATGTTCAGCGGTTGACGGTATTTGTTTGGCTCCCCCCCTATCCAGTGCCACCCCACTACTTCCAGCATCTGGACCACACTGGGAAGCGGGTGGACTGTTATGACCGGCCAGAACTCTCGCTGGGCAGCTACGAGTTCCTCGCCACGGTGGACTACTGCAAGGTAAAAGCAGTGGAGCGTACAAGGGGACGTGGTGTTGAAACCATTTGGGGAATCGAATTGCGATAAGTTCGACCATTATTGCGATTTTTCTTTTTATAGTTCCTTATGTTCTGTATTATTCACTAGACAAGCAATAAATCATTCTATAGTATGACCAACACAACATTGGAAGCAGTCAACATATAAACTGCTCTTTCCTTTGGGCCAGGCCTAAAGGATGTTTTAACTATTGAATTGTAAAAGAAAAATAAATACGAATCTTGCTGATCTCAGTAAGTAAGTTACAAATCCCCCCCCCCCTTTTTTTTTTGCCGCCTTTGCGATTTGCATATCACGTAATCATCTATTACATCGCAATGTCAGTTTGAATTTGATTGACCGTACAGCCCTAACGTCGTGCTAAGTGCGGGTCACCATATCTTTAACCAGAAAGTGATGGCTAAGGAAATGCGTGCTAAACGGCTAATGCTAATTCCTTCCGATTGCGCGACAGAACAACAAGCTTCCTCAGCCACCCGCCTTCATCTTCCTCATCGACGTGTCCTACAACGCCGTCAAGAGCGGCATGGTCAACATCGTCTGCCAGGAGCTCAAGACCCTGCTGGACCACCTGCCAAGGTACGCACACAAATACACACACACGCGCAGACGCGCGCACAGGCACATAGTTAAGCCCGGTGATGTAAAATATACGGTGCTCTAAATGCACAGTAAACACCTTTTTATGGTGTCATAAAAAAACACTGTCTTCATTCAAAATAACTTTGCTGACGATAAACATTGACATTTCCATGCAGATGATTTATGGAAAGATATACAATGTAATAGGCCCTTTCCCCCCTCCCTCTCTGCTCCTCGCTCCCTCTCTCCCCCTCCGTCCCTCCCCCTAGGGAGAACCCGGAGATGGACTCAGTGGTGCGGGTGGGCTTCGTCACCTACAACAAGGTGCTGCACTTCTACAACGTCAAGGCCAGCCTGGCCCAGCCCCAGATGCTGGTGGTGTCGGACGTGGCGGACATGTTTGTGCCGCTGCTGGACGGCTTCCTGGTCAACGTCAAGGAGAGCCGCATGGTCATCGACAGGTGAGGCGGGAACGAATGCTGCCCCATAAAAACATGTTTTATGCTGTGAGATTGTGGTGGATTCACTATAAACAAGAGGTGGTGCACGTCCCTGTTTCGGTATTAAGCTCACGTGGACCCTTTCTGCCTCCCTAGCCGTTCCCATCATGCATTGCATCCATCATGCGTTTTATCCAGTTGATTATTCTACTAGGTTACGGGACGCCATCAGCTCTGCCTTGACCGTGGGCCAGTGGAGCACTTTGAGGCTACTGCTGTATATCGTATTCACAACCATCGCTAATGGAAGCCGTCCTCTGATTTATTTTGTACGCGTTTCATTCTGCAGTTTGCTGGACCAGATCCCGGAGATGTTTGCAGACACGCGGGAGACGGAGACGGTCTTTGGGCCCGTCATCCAGGCCGGGCTGGAGGCCCTTAAGGTAAAGTGGAACGGCCAACGCTTCTTTCCTCACCCAGCCCCCCCCCTCCCCAAGCACCACCATCAAACCCAGTGCTCAGGCTCAAATACACATTGATAGTCCCCACTGTTAATCACCTGTCTGTGTGCCCTTGTTGTTTTTTATTGCGTTTCAATATCTATCACTGGCCTGTTCCAAGATTTGTGTAATGCTATTTAAACTTTTTTATTTATACATTTTTACTATCCTCAACCCCATCACATCCCATCGCTGGTCAGTGAGCGAGGTTAATGATTTCTTTCTCTCTCTCTCTCTGATGGGCCCCCAGGCGGCGGACTGTGCAGGCAAGCTGTTTGTCTTTCACACCTCGCTGCCCATCGCTGAGGCTCCTGGCAAGCTGAAGAACCGGGAGGACAAGAAGCTGATCGGCACCGACAAGGAGAAGGTAAGATGCCTGACAGGTGGCGTTGCCAGATTGTGCCAGATTTTCTTTTCCCCCCGCCCCCAATCTGGCAACCTGGGCTGCCAGATTGGCCGGGAAATCTGCCCAATTTGGCAACGCTGCTGACGTAGTCATAGTAGTCATACATAGTCCCACCTGTGTGCGGATTCCCTCCGTTTCCACACGACTGACAGTTATCGTTCTGTTCCCCCCCCCAGTCTCTGTTCCAGCCCCAGGTGGGCTTCTACAGCACCCTGGCCAAGGACTGCGTGGCGCAGGGCTGCTGCGTGGACCTCTTCCTCTTCCCCAACCAGTACGTGGACGTGGCCACGCTCGGGGTGGTCCCGGTGTCCACGGGCGGCTCCGTCTACAAGTACACCTACTTCCAGGTGAGACGGCCCACGCCGTTCGTCCTCTCCCCCTCCCTTCCGTCCTCCTTCGTAAGAGCACGGAACAACTTCAAGTCGTAAACACTCAACCCCTTCCTCTATTTGGGGGTTTTGTAGTCTTTTGGGTGTGCGGAAAATGCTTGTTCTGGTGTCTATGGGGTGTACACTGTGAGTGGCGGCATTTCTTGTGTGTACTATTGTTGTACAAGTCTTCTTGTATTGTGCCTGTGTGTTAAAAGTATTGGTTTGTCCACGCGGCTGCAGGCTCAGTCGGACCGAGAGCGGTTCCTGAACGACCTCCGGAGGAACGTGGAGAAACCCATGGGCTTCGACGCGGTCCTGAGGGTCCGCACCAGCACTGGTGAGGCCCCTTCTGATGCGCTTGCTTCAAACTCGTAGTAAACCAGATCATTATTTTTCTCATTACGCAAGAGTGAGAAATTTCACTCCCACTGTGAAAGTGTGAGCAATTAATCAAAATTAATTGCATAACTGAATGAACCGGAACCTTCTGGCTGGGAGTCAAACACCCTGACCTCCAGACGACCCCACGCCTGCTATTATTTTAGTCTTTTTTTGTTTCTCTATGATGAAATGACCATCTGTCCCGCTCTTTCTCCCCCCCCCTCCCCATGATTAGGCATCCGGGCCACAGATTTCTTCGGCTCCTTCTTCATGAGCAACACCACCGACGTGGAGCTGGCCGGCCTGGACTGCGACAAGACCGTGACCGTGGAGTTCCGCCATGACGACAAGCTCAGCGAGGAGACTGGTGCACTCATGCAGGTGTGTGTGTGTTTGATGTTTTTTTTTATTCAACCTTTATTTAACAAGAGCACCCGGGACACCGCAAGCAGCAGCAACTCGACAACATAAAGTTTCAGTGATTTCAAAATAGCATTTTGTACAAATTATTTACAATATGAAATCTAAGATACAATAGCATAGTAACAACTGAGGCTTTCGAGGTGCAAAACATTTACAGATCAGGGAGGGTACTGCTAGTTTCTTCACAATAGATTTATAATCATTTAATGACAACAGGGGTCACCATTCAAGCTCTGACTGCAAAGTGTTTCAGGTGTATGGTGGAAGCTACAAGTCCTTTTTCTCGCTTCTGTACGCACATTGGGGACTGACAACTATATAACGTCCTTGGAATGCAAGGAACAGTGTGTGATACTATTACACTAGAGTGATGATGGGGGGCTGATGGGAAGTTTTGGCTAGCGTTACGATTTTTTCAATCATTTCTATAATTCATTGTTGGTTGATCATTTATTTATCTTGGCCTTCGGGCCCGGGAGTAAACGATATCTGATACCCGTGGTATCAGATATCGTGGCGTATCAAATAAATGGCGTTTCAACCCTGACGGTCATTACAATATGTTTTTTAGAAGTATCACTGTACAGTAAGGGGATACAATCGATTAGATTAAAAACAGGCATCAGACCTGCTTCATTCAACTGCTCTCTTCATTCATTGCGTTGCATCCAGTGCTATACCAGCATGTGTACTAAGCGGCTTTCAATAGGGTGACCTCTGCTCAGCCGGGTGTCTGTCCTCCGTGTTGTGGTTGTTAACGTGTGTGCTGGGCGCGCCCCGCTCCAGTGTGCCGTGCTGTACACCAGCTGCAGCGGCCAGCGGCGCCTGCGCGTCCACAACATGGCCGTCAACTGCTGCTCCCAGCTGGCCGACCTGTACCGCAACTGCGAGACGGACACCATCATCAACTTCTTCTCCAAATACGGTGAGGGACTTTCCTTCAACCCCTCGTCACTTCAAGCATTGTATGGGACAATCGCTGCTTTTAATTGGCGTGGGAATGCATTTTTTTATGGCTGGGTAATAGAACGATTTGGGCAAACAATCGAATCGCGATTATTGCGAACAATATTGCGATTGAGTGATTTTTCTTTTTAAAGTTCCTCTTGCTCAGTATTATTCACTAAACGAGCAATAATTTGTTCTTTAGTATGACCAACACAACATTGGAAGCAGTAAACATATAAACTGCTCTTTCATTTAAGCCAGGCCTTTGTGCTATCTTTATTTAACTATTGAAATGTAAAAGAAAAATAAATATGAATCTTACTGATCTCACAAAAAAGTAAGTCGTTTTATACCGTGGCCTTTGCGATTTGCAAATCGTGTTCTATTACATTGCGATTTCGGTTTGAATTTGATTAATCGTTCAGCCCTGCTGGGTAATCCTTGTTGTTGTCGGACCATGGCCGTAGTGATTAGACACTGTGTTGCATTAGTTGCAGGATCTAGCGTTGTGTGCGTGTGTGTTGCAGCGTTCCGCAGTGTGCTGACCAGCCCCACTAAGACGGTGAGGGAGGGCCTGGTCAACCAGTGTGCTGCGATACTGGCGTGCTACCGCAAGAACTGTGCCAGCCCGTCCTCAGCAGGCCAGGTAGGAGATGACCCTCGCCCTCTCCATCTGTCGCGCCCTCACTTACCCTCTCCCTGTCTTACTAACGTCACTCCCTTTATAATGGCCTTCTTATTAAAGCGTTCAATCAGTTCCTTATTTTTTTAATGTATTTTCACGTTAATAGAAAAAATTAAAATAATATATATATATATATGTATATATATATATATGCCGGTCTTCATTTTCTTGAAGTCTCTCTTCCCAAATGTTTAAACGATGTAGCCTAAATAGACAGACCCAAGATTTGTCTTTGGTTAGTACACAGATGATAGCCATGATGAGCTTTAAGATGGACTTAACCATAACTGAGGTAAATGCACAGAACCCCTTAAGGGTTGAACTGACTTAAACAAAGTATATATTTTTTATTAATTAAATGTTTGAAAGAAAAAGTACAGCTGGATACATTTCTTTTGTACATTATTTTCGATTTGAAATTTTTCTATTCTAACATTTTGTGTATTACTGTGGGGAAATTTTAAAGTTCTCAGTTAAAAAGTGTTTTTTTGGAGAGAAATGCTGAGTAAATGCATACATTTTTCACGCACAAAAATAATCTTTTGACTAATCGCGATTTCAATATCGACAAATAATCGTGATTATGACTTTTTTCCCATAATCAAGCCGCCCTAATGTAAAGCTCAATGAGGCATGAATAAGGAATCGGAGTCCCCCCCCCTCCCCTGCAGTTGATCCTGCCCGAGTGCATGAAGCTGCTGCCGGTGTACCTGAACTGCGTGCTGAAGAGCGACGTGCTGCTGCCCGCGGCCGACGTGTCGCTGGACGACCGCGCCTACCTCCGGCAGCTGCTCAGTGGCATGGACGTCTCCGAGAGCCACGTCTTCTTCTACCCCCGCCTGCTGCCCCTGGTGAGAGCTAGCTCGCACGCACGCGCCGAACGCGCCTGCACACACAGGGACACGCACGGACACGACACACACACACAGCCACGTACGTGTGTGTGGTGCATGGTCAATCACACCAACCAGCCGCTTGTAAATGTCTTGTCGTCCACGGATGATAATGGCCGCCCTCTTTCTTATAGGCGCTGTAGGTAAGACGTAAGAGCTATCATTTTAGTATGCCATAGCTGTCCGTCAGCTATTGCTGCTGAGTGAAATGCTCTGTGAAAATATCTGCTCTGGTTGACTGCGTGCCTACAATTCAGAGTTAAGCAGCTCCAGGCTCATTGCTGACCATTCCAGGCAGGTGGTCCCTGATTGGTCTGGGGAGTCCATCTTGCCTATCAATCTCATGTACACACGGCCTATCATGGCTCCGCCACAGGTGCACTAATGCAACTGTGGAGAAACGTACGGAGGCAGTCAGCAGAGCGAGAGGGCGGGCGTTTTTGTTGTAGCTTTTCAAAATATTGCCCTCTTGCTTTTCTACACTCTTTGTTGACCGGCCCTTTTTTTAAAAATGATTAAAGATTTGCTGCAATAAGAACATTATGCGCAATCCTTCCCCTAATGGTAGGGGATTCGGCAGCGGCTTAGCAATATGACAAGAGAATAGAATGTTTTGGGAAATCTCTAAATACGATTCTGTGAATACAATATATCACCCATTCCTCCCCCCCCCCCCACGCTATTGCCTTTGGGTGCAATTCCTCCGGGTGAGCCTCACAGGCGGGGTTACGTTCATGCTGCGTAGCGCCCTGAACACGCCTGACCTTTCCCCGCTCGGTCTGTCCTAGATGAAGCTGGAGGGCGACTCGCTGCCCCTGGCGGTGCGGGACTCGGAGGAGCGGCTGTCCAAGGGCGGAGCCTACCTCCTGGAGACGGGCCTGCACCTGTTCCTGTGGGTGGGGGCCAATGCGCAGCAGGAGCTGCTGCTCAACATTTTCGGCACGCCGAGCTTCGGCCAGATCGACCCCAACCTGGTGAGGGGCCCCACAAACACAAGCGGGTGTTCCGTCGTGGCGGTGACGGCGATGCGGGTGCAACTGGGTGGAACGGCTCGGTTTGATCGTGGGGTTTCGAATGGGCTCGTCTGCTGCATGGCTTACATTGGATCGATGCACGCATCAGTTAGTCTGCAGCTTATTTTTTTACAGACTTATATGATTTGACGACGATCACGTCATCCTAATTTAAACTATTTGTACGAAAAAAAACGTTGATATGAAAATCGCGACAGAGAATGAAACATACTTTTGCATCTCACTGGTCCTCTTCCTCCTGTTGCCGCTGGTTATGGGGCAGGCGTCGCGTGTTTCCTCACCTCTCCTCTGTTCGGCACGGATGCTCTGGATGTAACCTCAGAATGTGTTTATGCGTGTCCTCACCCCAGACGAGCCTACCGGTACTGGACAACCCGTTCTCCAAGAGACTCCGAGAGATCGTAGACGCCTTCCGGGCACAGAGGTCCCGATACATGAAGGTCCGACAACACAGCCACTCACATGCCTTGCTTACCCTTTTGCTGTATGATCTGTTCATTTCCAATTTTGTATACCTCATGTTTTATTATTCTAACGTTGCCTCTTCTTTTCTCTTGCTCTCGTGTGTGTGTGTGTGTGTGTGTGTGTGTGTGTGTGTGTGTGTGTGTGTGTGTGTGTGTGCGTGTGTGCGTGCGTGCGTGCGTGCGTGCGTGCGTGCGTGCGTGCGTGCGTGCGTGCTGTCTGCAGTTGATTGTGGTGAAACAGGAAGACAAGGCCGAGCTCATATTCAGGCACTTCCTGGTTGAGGACAAGAACGCCAGCGGCGGAGCGTCATACGTGGACTTCCTGTGTCACATGCACAAGGAGATCCGCCAGCTCCTCAGCTAGGACACTCCCCCAACCCCCACATGTGAACATACCCCTCCCACCCCCCCCTCCCCATCCGCCCTCCTCTCTTGAGTCAACGGCACCTCCTTCCCCTCACTCCTGAAAGCGCGTTATCTTTTGATTTTTTTACCTAATACACTAAATCCCCTCTCCGTGTCAGCCAAGGTCCAGAGACATATTTAATTATATACCGCCTGCTGGAGAGACTCATTGTCTTGTCCATGCAGCAGAGAGATAGTGAGATTGTGTGTGTGTGTGTGTGTGTGTGTGTGTGCTTGTGTGTATGTTTGTGACTAATGGACAGAGGAGGAGGAACAGGAGGTTTGTTGAAATCAAGTTTTATCACAGCGAGAGTCGTTGGCATGAGTGTCTATAGCGTTTGCTTATGAAACTGTATACGAGTGACTATGTGGGTTAATAAATGTGCGAGCGAATGAGGGAGGTGGAGAAGTGATGTTGATTGTAGTCTGTGTACTGTCTGTACCACTAGCACTGAAGGCTGTTCAAGGTGTGGAAACGAGCCAATAGCAAAACATGCTAATCGCATACATGACTCTTTTTGTATGATTGAAAATCCAGTAGGGAAAAAGAGGACTACTACTCAACGAGACATATATCAAATAAATTAAATAAATCCTGTTCTTTACCATCTGTAGAAATTATTTTTTTCCCTTTTATATCTTTACTCACTGTTCTTGCCAAGGCCTTGGCCTCCCCTTATCCATGATGGCTCGCTCGCTCCACCCTTTTTGGTGTGCATTTGTGAACAGATTTCCTAAAGTTTAGCAGCACACTGCTGTGCGGCCATTTTCCTGCATGTCCGTGCGCCGCCAGGGTGAACTGTGTTAATGAGTGGAACGACCAATCAAGTCCTCTTGATATGGTACGAAGGCACGTGATGTAAAACCACAACGCAGCATGATACGTTTGTTGGCCTTTTTCTTATTTTCCATGTTCCTCAACAGAAAATAACATTTTGAAGCAGGACTGAAGACATGGTCATGGACTGAATCATGATGTTACAATGCACATGCTTCAGTCTGATTAGAAGAGCTGTTAGGCTGATGATTCCTGGATCATTATGGGATGCACCTGGTATTCAGTCCAAGGAGCTATAACAACAGCACATGCTTTGCTGGCACGATAGAGGCGTGCAAAGAAGGATTGGGCTAATGGATCCGATTTGTATATAGGTTGTCTTCGCTCTGACAACGTTTAAATTGTAAACACAATTCAATGGAAAATGTGTTTGAAATGCTTGAACCGTTGTAGGTTTCGAGACTTATGTCATCACAAACGCACACCACTTGCCTGCAATCATCAACTGCAGGCAAAAGGCTTGGAAGTGTGTGTCAATAGGGGTGGTCCTGGTGAATTTCTCTTGAGGAACAGAGGGATCTGCCAATACACACACACACACACACACTCGCATGCATATTGGGAGGATTAAGACTTGATTTCCTCTCACCTGCCGTTTTTGTTCTTTTATTTTTTTTCAGCTCACTCATATTGTGTGACCCGCTTCCTGTTTATGTGCCCTTACCCTGTCAGATTTGTTTTGGCCCACGTGTATGACTGAAACACTTATTTCCGTTTCACCCAACTACCCCCTCATTCACAGACACACACCTTTTTAATTTTGTTTTGTTCAATGCCTTTTTGGACCGCTATTAATAAAATGATTGTTTAAAGGGTTGAAACTAGCTTCACCTTTTTCAAGTTGTCTTTCCCCTGCCTCCATGGTAAATACCTCTTGATTGCCAATCCTATTCCCATTGGTGTAAACATTGGAGGATAATAAATTGTCCAAAGAAATGCTCTGTCAAAAATGGTTATAAGGGATTAAGTAAAATATAAGTATAATTTTATTATTCATGTTATTGTTATGTGAAGGACAAACCAGTGAGCCGAATATAAGTCAGCAAAGGAAACGATTGGCCTATTTCACAGGAGGTTAAGTGTCTGCCATTTGCCGATCCATTAATAGCAGAGAACTCCCATCCATGAAACATTTTCCTCAACACAGACGGACTGTGGCGTCCACCCAGCCGAGCCGAAAGGCTGGGTAGAGGGGCTCAGTGAAGGAGGCGTGGAAGGTGTGTAGGGGGGTCAACTCCCCCACGGAGACGCTGTAGAACGTCAACGTCCCCGCTGACCAGTCCAAATAAACCCCCACCCTGTTGGAGCAGGGAGCAACGGTCAGGGCGACGTTCACGCCGTTGTGCCAGGCGTTGTACGCGTTTTTGGTGCAGCTCATTCCCCAGGACGAGTCGTTGTGTCCGAGGTGGCAGTCATCCCCCTCTCCTTTCCGGTGCATCCGCCCGTAGGCCACCCCCAGTTGAACCCGCCTGGTCAGCTCGGTCTCCCAGTAGCAGCGGTGCTTTAGCCCCTCCACGCACAGCACCTGGGTCCAGAAGTCGAACCTCTCGGGGAGGTCCTCCGTGGGCTGAGTTATCCATCGCCTGGCGTGCCTGTTCCCCTCGGAAAGGGTCAGGTCCCTGTGGGCAGTGTCGGGGTCCAGAGAGAGCTGCATGGTATCTGGGGGAGGAGCAGCATTTCGATTAACCCTTGAGTCCACCGTACGGCAGCATCACATTGTTTTAGAAGATGCAGTCTTTCTCACATTTCTTTGGGTCCTCTTGGATTCTGCATTCACCACAATGATCAGCACTGCAGGATCGGAGCGGAATTTCAAAAGGCAGAGTTGTTGAGTTCGATGTCATGTCAACAGTTATTGAAACACAAAGACGAATGTTGCGTAAATCATTTTGAAGGACTGAATGGAAGGATGCTGAGTATTTGCACCTGAGTTTCTCCAGAGGGGATTGGGGGTCGTCCAACATGGTGAAGAGCAGCCTCAGTCCGTCGTCCCCTGGGTGGTTGTAGCTCAAGTCCAGCTCTCTTAGGGAGCACACATTCAGAGCTGATGCCAGAAAAGTACAGCCTTCTTCACTGATCCTACAAAGGGGCAAACTGGACCACAACAAGACATTTGTAAGACGTACCCGCTTGACACTGCGTGGCCATTTCACTGAGTTTCTAGAACGGAGGTTCACCTGAGCAATTCCAGCGTACAGGAAGGACTCATCAGTCCATGAGAAAGCTGCTTCACTCCTAAATCCCCCAGGCTGTTGTCAGTCAGGTCCAACGTTTTCAGTCCAGAGGATTTTGAGTTGAGAACTGAGGTCAGCGATATGCAGCTCTTTGCTGTTAGACTGCAGTTCTTTAATCTAGAAAAACCAATCAGCCATGTGAGCAAATTAGCATTTCCTTTATACAGACAGATTAATTGTATGCCATGTCATTTGAGCTTGGTATCACGGTGAGTGTCACTGCTTTAGTGCTGAACACACGCACAAAGAAACAATGATGTGCTGACCTGAGTGTTTCAAGTCTGCATTTCTTCAGCCCATCAGAGAGCTGTATTACCCCTTCATCTGTCAGCTTATTCTCACTCAGGTCTAACTCTTTAAGATGAGATGAACTGATGCAAGAGGCCAAGTCTTTACAGCACTTTGCTGTGAGGTAACATCCTCCCAGACTGCAGGAAGGAGACGAACCCTCAGTGTACAAAACTAACCAGGAAATGTTGAGTTCAAGAGGTTGGTATTAATTCAATGTTATTGCATCTAGACAATCTGGAAGCTCAGGTAGGTGCAGTTAAAACCTTGAAATATTAGTTTGTTCTTGAAATGTAGGGTGACTACTATTTGGTCCAGTCAATTAAGGTAGGTATTAACATAAAAAAAGATTGGGTACTCACTTGGCTATTTCTGACTCTTTAACCACGGGCAGTAGCCGCAAAAGTCCTTCCTCAGACCTGATGTAGCTGCTAAGCTGAAACACCGTCAACTTCTCCTCTGACGTTAGCAGTATGTAGACCAGAGTGGAACACTGAGTGGGTGACAGTTTAGCCGTTGAAAGGCTTCCAGATCTCAGGTAACTCTGAATCTCCTCTACAAGGGAGTTGTCATGTATCTCATTGAGACAATGTAACAGATTCATACATCGATCCGAGGAATTGGAAGCCCTGATCTTCTCCTTGATGTGTTTGGTAATCTCTAATCGGACCTTGGCGTTTGATTTACTCTGGGTCAACAGACCTCTCAACAGAGTCTGGTTGGACTCCAGTGACAGACCCAATAGAAAGCGAAGGAAGAGGTCGAAACGTCCGTCAGGGCTGTGCAAAGCCTTGTCCACCGCTGCTTTGTAGAGAATGACTGCAGATGGATCTCTGAACGGTATGAACCTGGAACCAGATGACTTCTTCACCAACACGTTGTCTTTGTCGTTGTTGAATTTGAGGAACACGTAAAGAGCGGCGAGGAATTCTTGAATGCTGAGATGCACAAAACAAAACACCTTCTCCTGACCCAGTGTCAGTTCCTGGTTGAAGATTTGTGTGTAGATGCCTGAGAACAACGACTCCTGTGTGGTGTCGATGCGGTGAATTATCAGGTCCTTCTCATAGAATATGAAATTGCCCCTCTCCAGCTCTTTAAAGGCCAGCTGACCCAGGGAAATAAGGTTCAACCTCGTACTATCGACGTTGGACTGTCTCCGTCCTTGCGTCATGCCCTCCTCGTGCAGGGCCAGGAAGTGTATGTACATCTGCGTCAGCGTCTTTGGCGTCTGCTGCTGACTCTGTGTTGTGGTTTGGGTTTTGGTAAATTCCTTCTCAAGGACTGTTGAGATCAGCCAGCAGAAGACGGGTATGTGGCACATGATGTGGAGGCTCCTGGTGGACTTCACGTGGGAGAGTATCTGTTCGGCCAGTCGTTGGTCACTGATTTTCCTCCTGAAGTACTCCTCCTTCTGGAGGTCACTGAAGCCCCTCACCTCGGTCACCAGGTCGATAAACTCGCCAGGGATCTGGTCTGTGGCCACCGGTCTGGAGGTCACCCAGACCAGGGATAAGGGGAGCAGGGTGCCCCTAATGATATTAGTCAGCATCACTTGTATTGTGGTTTGCTGCGACTCTTCGGTCACTAACTCACATTTGAAGTCGAGGGACAGGCGGCTCTCGTCGAGACCGTCCAGTATGAGCAGCACTTTCAACGCGTCCAACCTCTGGACCTCTTTCACTTGTGGATAAAACATAAGCAAAAGCTCTGATACACTTGTAGGCTTATGTATGAGATTAAGGTCTCGAAATGAAAGTGGAAATACAAAATCCAGGTTGTGATTGTGTTTATCCTCTGCCCAGTCTAAAGCAAACTTACTGATGGATACCGTTTTTCCAATGCCAGCCACACCCATGGTGAGGACAGTCCTCAGAGGGTGTTCCTGTTCGTCCGAAAGACAGAAGATATCGTTGCATCTGATGGTTTTCTCCTGGGTTTCTGTGATCTGGGACACCCTCTCAATCTGTCTTACCTCGTGCTCTTGATTGACAGCCCTAACTCCTCCCACCACCACGTAAAGTTCTGTGTACTTCTTATCGAGAGAAATCTTGTTTCCTTGTGTCAGTAGCCCCTCACGCATATGGCTGAATTTGCTCTTAAGCACAGACTTCAATGCCTGTTGACATTTTAAAATCGGATCTCCTAGGAAAAGGCACAAGGAAATATAATTGTTAGTTTGATATTGCCTTACTTAGTCCGTCTGTTTTCCCCTTTCCTTTGTTTTGAATGTCTCAAAAGTCATGTTGTCTCACGTAATTCGACGATTCATCCTTGAAAGAATAAACAGAAGCTAAGCTCAACTACGTGACTTTACTGCAATGTTCAAGGCTTAAAACTGGATGAAACCAATGCTTCAAATGCTTCTCTGCTTTTCGCCACTTACCATTGCTTTCAGTTGGAGGAGCAGTTCCCACTGTGATAGGATCAGCCAATGGTTTCACTGGTAGACCGGATCCTTTCCATTAAAGATTTGTACAGGAATGGAAAGAAAGCTCTTGCATAAGAAGTTGGGATTACCAGATAAATGATATACAGATCACATGGCTGATTTGTAGCTAAAATAAGTACCTTGATTGTTGGAATTCACATTTGTGTTTAGGTTGACTGAACCACCTATTTGACAATTGGTGAAGGTAAGAGCCACAATGGTGCTTTCATTCTGGGCTGTGCAGTTGAGATGCACTGGTTGGACGGCTGCTGCATTACTGTCCACTATTGATTGGGAAAGAGGTGTTATTTATCGGCCTTGGTCCTTGGTGGTGTTATACATATCAAAACAGCAAGCAGTAATAGTGGCATTATTCATAAATCATAATAATTAGGAATAATTAAAAATAACCCTAACCATAATAATGATTAAAAACCCTTACCCGCATTATCAATCTTTTTAACATTCTCCTCGACCTCCATGCATGCCTCTGTGTGGTAATAATAAGTAATATTGCGAACCCAAACGGCAAGTACTGCACTGAGATTTGACTGCCAACACCCTGCAAGGGAAATTGGTATTCAACTTCCTCACGAAAGCAAGCGGAAACTGACGAACAACAATACTTGTGGTTTTGATCTCCCCGCTGTCAGTTTCATGTTTGTGTGCCTTATGCTAGGTAAAATCACATTCATATTTTTTTATATTTTATTATAAAATAAATTGTTTTTATCAATGCAATTCTTTGGATGAAATTAACAGTTAAAATGTGTCCATGTATGATATCATTTATTCTCGATGGTAATCACAAAGAAATATGCACATTTAGGTAAAAAGAAGAATAGAAAATGTGATGAACTGTTGCATTCACTCACCGGTAATTACCGGGGCAAATAGGTGATAAAGGGTCAGTCAAAGTCAACTTGAAACTGATATTCCCAGAGTAGGTGACTCAATAATAGCTGATGGATGGTATGTGTGCGTGAAAGAATGTAAATAAATGAGATTCTTTGCTTCCGCAATACTACGTATTGATAGGTTGACAAAATAGATAGGCTACCATCCTACAGAGGTCGCTGTAGGGCATACGAAAATAGTAAATTTACATGAACTATTTATCTTTTGTTCGGCCTCGCTCATAAAAAAAAAGAAAAGGTTGTGCTTGCCTGTAATTACAATAAAAAAATTGGGCGGTATACAATTTATAAATTCAAAAAGAACGTCATGTGAAAACATATCTTTGGCTCCCTAGGCCTATAAGGGTAAAATGGAAAATACCATAATCTTTGTGGCTAATTTGCCTGAAAAGCAAAACCTGGGTAGAGCTTCTGAGTAGCAGTTGCCTTATACATGTGGCCTTGTAGAATCCTAAGGAGGCTGTACCCTTTTCAAAGTCTACCTGTCAACCCTTCCTAGCCTCTTCTTAAGTATGACATTGTCCAATATGTTCTGTTGCAATTCCACTTAAGAACCCACAGTTTGCCCCGAGGCTTCAAGAACAGATCCTTCCTCCAGTATGCTCTCGTTGAGGATCCATTTGGTGCGCAGCCCCACCTTCACACTCCCAGGAGTGTGTGTCTTTGCTGTAGCCCTCAGAGCACAGGACCTGTGGTAAGCCAGGCCAGCGATCTGGATGGTTGGGAAGCTGCTGATGTGCATCTGTAACCTTCACCCTGGTGAAGGACCTCGGACAAACAGCCAAGGCGATGCAATGACGGGGAACAAGATCACAGGTTCTGTAGGTCGATCACATGACATCCTTAGTGTTTAAAGGAAAACTAGTCAAAGTACAAGGATTCGGAAAGGATTATACTGGCAGTCCAAATCCTACTATACTCAACTCTACTGTCCTTCAGCTTCATGCTCTGCAAGATTTTGACTTCAAGGTTTCCACAGTGTTATGACACATTTATATGTGTGTGTGTTTTGTGAAAGGATCAGCGAGCAAGTGCTGGGCTCTGGAGGACAATAGTGTATAATTATAATAAAAAATAATTATTAATAGCTATTCTAAATACAGAGCTATTTACCTCTCAGTCGGATACTCAAAGTCCTGCAGTGACAAAGTAAAAGAAAAATGAAGAAAGAAAAGAAAAATGTGTTTCATTCTTTGTGCTGATCAGTTAAAATCTTTGTTAAAAACATAACTTGCTGAGAGTACCTCTATACCTTATTTAACTTTTTGCCAGGCTACTGTCTTTTCCTCTCCTCCTCTTTTAGTGCTTCCCATCCCCACCCCTCCTCTCACTGAAAGGAGGAGATGGATCTTCTCAAACTCCTGCTTCACCTTCCTCTCCGTGCCCCAATGACTGATGTTCCAAGTGGAGAAAGTTAAGTGGATAGGGTTTGAGCCCCACAATGTCTGGTCTACCTGTAGGCCTTCTTGAGCCTAGCTGTTCTTTAAAGTGCAGTTGCTTTGGATACAAATGTTGATATCCCTTAAGCTTTATATTCCTCCTGGTTCAAAATATTTTGTGTACCAACCTTTATGTACTATATTGATGACCACAGAATTGCTTTATGTTGTCAAGGGCTTACTGATTTACTCTGACAGGTTTCTGTTTGCAATAAAGATCCACACAAACTCTTAAAAGCATGAAACCTGGGGTGGTTATATGAGGTAAGACTTTAAAACAATCGGCAGAGTTCTGGGTTTTTTCTGTGTCCCTGAAACACGTTAAAAAAGTTAAAAGTCTTTAATGGAGGACTGAAAGTCTCAGCTATCACACTCTTAAAACACATCCCTTGTTTGCGCTACTTGGATAAGCGACACTCAAGGGAGACTGGTTTGCGTAAGATGTGAGTACGTTCTTCAGTAAATACCAAATCAACTCCACCGTGTTCACTCCCTTTATTTGATAAATTGCTCACAACATCGGAAACGTTATAGCTTTTTTACACAAGCAGCCCTGGAAAAAGCCTTCTTACAAGACTGCTGATTTTCTGGTCTGCGGCAGCAACAAATGCATTAGTTGATACAATATTTGTCTAAAGATACTCTCTAGCAGGCTGGGGTTACATCAAGTGTGACAGTTATAGGAAAATGTTTTACAAGCCAGCACACGACTGACTGGACTGAATTTGCATTGCACTGGTGGCATAGCAGACCTTCTGCTCTTTTCTATCTATTGTTACAAGAATGAGACATGTAGGCCTAGATTGAAGGCTGACATCAGGGGAAGGGAGCACAGCAAGGCAAGTCAGCCTGGAACAGAATCAACTTCTAGAAAATCATGAATTGTGTGGATAGATAGACATTCGGAATAGAAATCAAACCAGTAGAACAAAAAAAATTGTTTGCATTAAATCGTAAATATAATTTATAATCATAAGTTGAACAGAATAATGCAATTAATGTGGAATATGATTGTTGTGGCTATGTTAAGAGGCGGGAGGTGGGATTCTATGGTTTGAGCTCCATTGGAAACCTGCAGGATAGTGAAGAGGGCTGTTCACTGGCCTACTGTGTTTCATGGATTGTTGGTTATTTAAGTGTGGTGTTGCTTATGTATTTTTTGACATTACAGCTACAATTATGACTGCACCGTTGAATCCTGGCTGAATAAATAATAATACGTCAACCAATTGGCATCCAAGATCAACTCGCCGTATCCTAAATGATTTCCCGGAGTGGGCGGCACCCAAGGAATATCCTCGTAGGCTTTTTTAAATTTGGCACTTTGGCACACACTTTTTCGGATGGGGTTGAATCCACTTTGCAGTAAGTTTCGATAAAGTTCATCGTCGCCAGTTAGGCTACAGCAAATACTCTATCAGCATTTGGCTATCTGCATATTCATGTCTACTGCTGTTTGGCAATCGACAATGAATACCATGTGCATTATGGATCGGGATCAGCGGATCGGGGAGTGACTACACAGCCCACATCCATGATAGTAAGCTAGCTCCATGATAGTAAGCTACTGAATAGACACTTAAATTCGCGAATTGTTATCTCGAATGACCATATGATAGAATATAAAAGATTAGGCTATATTATTATTATCCTTATTATTATTATTATTATTATTATGATTATAATTATTATTTGTATTATTATTTGCATATTGTTATTCTCTGCTTCTTTCCTTGGTGACCGCAGTAACATGCAGTTATGCATAGTGAACAGGTGGTGGAAGCACAGTCCTTGCATTTTTACAGTCTACAATAATCAATTAATACAATACTTAATAATAAAATGTAATAAATATTCACATCTAATATTTCACATTTGAACACGTTGCATTTCTAAATAACCACATTTCCTTTTTTTAATTAAAGTCAAATATTTACATTAAAACTCCCCATGAAGGGCCTCACAATACAATGTAATAAAGACAAAAGTATGGATTTATGGTTACATTGCGAGAATCTCTTTTTTAAAGGGGGAATTAAGAGATGACTTGTTTTTATAGAATTGGCAATGTTGAACGACCTAGGGCAAAAGCTCAATAAATGAATCAATACAAATATGAACTTGGAGTACAGCAGAATAAAGATGTGTGCACACAAAAAAATGCTAATAAAATGTACCAAGACACATTCAAATGTTTCCCGAACACAAAAGCGAACACTATATTGTGTTTTGAGCCACTCCATCAGTGGAGTCGGGGATAATCACCATGCTCAAGGGTGCAACAATTAGCTGATGAGGAACCCCAAGAAATCTGGGTTTCTTCCGTTACTTTTTTGCCTGCTTGCCTGATACCCATTATGTTTTCCAAAGCAGCATGTTTCCTTAGTTAAAAAAGAAAGGTAGCATTATGACTAAGCTGTTGGCCGAGCCCACCCTATTAGCCGTAATGATGTAACAGATGGCTCGTGCACTCACACCAAACCTCAAGATGGAGGATGGTTTTCATTTAAATGTATTGCACAACTGAAGGGCCGAGCATATAGTTCAAAATCGACGCCTATGTAACTATGGACATTTAATAGAAAGCAGTTACTACGACAAGACAAGGTTTAATTTCATGGTTTTCATTTAAATGCATTGCACAACTGAAGGGCTGCGTATATAGGCCTACTTCATTAATGACACAGATGGAACATGTAATACTAGAATTCAGTTATTACCATAGAATATCCCAACCCCGGCAACAGCACGGCTGTCTTCAATCAACCAAACTAAGCAACCACCGTCCCTAAAGACACATCCTTCTCAGTTTTTTGTTAGTGAACCATATATATTTTTTAATGGCTCTTCATGGGACGAGGAGATGAAACAGAAAGGCCACGTGACACTAATCCAAGCTACAACCTTTTACACCTGAGGAAATACAGAATTTTGAACGTAAAATATGGAATCCGTGGCTCCCGTCCACTTGCTCTTGGCGTTTTAAAGAGAGAGTCGACTCTCTTTTACATAGAAAACATTGCATACATGGTCAACTAGGAGTCATGGACTTATAACCACATTGGTACTGACACAGTACAACCTAAGGCAAGACATTTTTATGTGACGCATTTCCAAACACACACACGCACAAACACACACACAAACACGCACTATGAAATGGCGGTGAACTAATGTGATACATAATTAATACAAGGTGACTAAGATGGTATGAGATCTGACAATAGTATTACTATTAAAAGAGCCACACTTGTGTATACGTGCACAAACACACACACACATACACACGTATACACACACACACACATACACCACACATTCTCTCTTTCTCTGAGCACTAATCCTGTCTGAAAGCATTCCACTTTCTCTGGATTCTGCCTCCCTTCCTCTTCTTTCCTCCTCCGTTACTGTGTCTCCAGTCAAGTCGATAAGGCACAGTGTGTGGCCAGGGTGAGATACCAAAGGCTGCAGAGTTCACGATTATATAACTAGTGTGGAGGCTGAGGAGGAGGAGGAGGAGGAAGAGGAGGAGGAGGAGGAGATGTGCCAGGGTTAGCATGTAGGAACGACAGGGCAAGCGCTAGCCTGCATTGTGATGCTCGCTCGCCTGCTAATACATACACGGTGTTGCAGAAAACACAGGCACACAGAGCATGTTAACACATAGGTTGTTAACACTCACACCCCATGCCTCACTTCCTATCACCTCAGAACTTGCAGATGTGGCTTTGCACTGTTGCTAATTTCCCTACATTCCATCGTTCAGATCCTATGCCCCAAACCTTGCATTTGGATACTGGCGCAAGATCCTTTTACGACGTCTCTCGCTCTCTCTCTTGACATGACCATGCTCTGTCCCATTTTCCCTTCTCTGTGACAGTGCTGAACAGGCAATTACACACACACACACACACGCACACACACACACACACACGCACACACACACACACACACATTCAACCTGTAACTCTACTGCTTAATGGGCTGTTCCTCCCCCCACATGCCTGTCTTCTGTTGGCCTATGACTGATACCACATTAAACATTTAGTAAAGCACTCTGGCTCTCTCTGTGACATCATCTTTTAGCGCCACCAGGGTTCAGACCTTACACTGTGGAAAACAGGTGGAAATCTGATATAGTAGTCACCTTATACTCCTCCTAACCTCCTCCCCTCTTTCTTTCATACACGCATGCATACCGATGCCCAAAGAGCAGGTCAGAATTGCCCCACTGCATTGATTGTGACTGATCCTTTGGCTGTGTGCGTGAATACACATATGTGCATCCATGTGTGTGCATAATGTAAATCGTATGTTAATCGTACATACATATGCGATTGGTGTCTTACTTGTGATGCAGGGCCAAGAACATGATGTTTCTGTCAGTAGTAGAAGCAGCCTACTTTGTTGTCTTAAATTTTGTGCAATAAGCTACACTGTGAACAATATAGAATGGGTGAACAATGGTGCACAATTCGACAGAAGCCAAGCTGTATATGTTGTTTTTTTTATGTACCCTCAAAACAATATTTGCCTCAGACTCAGACACCGCATACCAAATTCTCCACGAATTCATTGAACTAGCTGTTTTAGTCTTTGGCTCTGACACGGCATGAGTGTGTTCTCGCGAGGTTTCAACCCATCACGGATGCACGAGCATTGGCGCACGCACGTACACACACCTACCTCCTGCGCTCTGCAACCCCTCCCGTCTCTGCTTTTCCTCTAGTCTCTTCAGCTTTGCCTGTCAGTAAGGTACTACTCCACTGTTGGAGGCTTCCCTCCCCCGGACTGTGTACGAGCAAGCCGCTGTCGTACCCTGAGGCACGGAGCTCTACTCTTACAGATTAACCATGGCTACAATCGTGACTTCGACCAGGTTTACCGACGAGTACCAACTCTACGAAGAGCTCGGGAAGTAAGCAGCTGTCGTAATGCACCGTGTTGCCTTGTCGTTTTTTTCCCCCCCACCCCCGCAACCCTGCTTAACAGTATACATGTTGTCTAGTGGTGTGCCCGCTAGCTGGTATTAGCTAAACAAACAACCGGTTAATGAGTCGGGATAGACTTTGAGATCAACCCATCGTAATTATGCGTTGACAGAAGCCTCCGAGGCAGACGAGGCTCCTGCGTCGTGGTCGGGGCTAAACGCCTCACTCGGGGCTGCGTGGTTAGGCTAGCTAACCGTGCTCCCCGCATTCACGCCTGATGGATAGCGCAGTAGCTAGCCACAAGCTACAACGTTACGCTGATATATCGATCACGGGGCTAGGTTAGCTTGTTGACGGTGTTTCAGTAGCCCACGGATCGTGTGAAAGTTAACACATCTCGATGGTCTCGATGGACAGTGTCTGCTGCGTCGTCTCGGCGGTCGTATCGCTGCGGTGTGGCGAACGCGTCAGCGGGCGGTAGATGCGCTGGAGCAAAAGCCCTGCTCTGACATTTCGCGGCACGCTGGGTCCATGTATGACAGCTTCGTGTGCGCACCGTAGACCACAGGCTTGAGTCGGCACTGCTAGGCCGACGATTTCTGTCTGAGCAGCTGCGGAGAAGCGTCCTATCCATATTTTTAGTTAGGAAAGTTGTGCAGTTATTTATTGCTTTCTGCTCGCATCATAAATCCTGTGCGTTCGCCGCACAACAGCTGGCGTGTGCGACAGTTATCAACACACTAATTGTCATTGCGCGGCTTTAATGCAGTTATAGTCCAGCAGATCAAATACACCGCCATAATGGCGATTCGGCGTTTAACGTGTAAAAGCTAGTGACGTGGATTCTCGGAATTTAGATGACGGCAAGAAAACCGGGCCGCCACCTCAACATCAGCATCTGTTGTTTTTGGCCGGTACTTTTCCTCATCCGCCCGTTATCTAACCTAAACCTCAACCTGACATGTAGCGATGCGACCGTAATTCACCACTAGATTTGTCTATGCCCCATATTTGACCGTCGGGTAATTGACAGCCGTCAATGACTTTGATTATTTCGTGAGGGGATATAATATATTGTTTAGGCGATACAAACCGTCGCTCTGATTTGGCGCAGCTTTAGGCCTACTATCTGTCTGTCTGGTTAGTGTTCGACGTTGGAGCTCGGAAAGGCTTTGACTCTAAATGATACCTATGTCTGATGATGGCCAATGTCTGCCCTTCTGCGCCGTTATCTGAATTCCTCTCACTCTAAAGCATGCTATCTTCTCGTTTCCCCGTCTATGGCCACCTCTAAATAATTGAAGCTAAGTGCAAAAACGAAGGTAGCAGAGGACAGTCTCCGCTCAGAGTTTCGTCATACAGACCACGATGGCGACCCAAATGTGCTATAGCCTACTTCTTTCATAATTAAATAGATGTATTCAAGTACAAAATGCCCGCATTGAATTAATTTGTTCATTTCATAAGGAAGTTCTTGGATCACCAAGTTCTTGGAGCCAATATTGACCACACACTACTATGTAGCCATAGGCCAAATTATGAACAGTCTGATGAATGAATGTTATCACTTGAAGTGCCTGTCAAGGATCAGCCACCACATGTTTTAAATAATTATACACAGGCCAGATCCAAATATTCACATTTGATTGGATCAGTTGTTGTGTAACACACTGGTTCTTTGGGCAGTATACACTAACAATGCAGTATTAATAATGCCTAAAAGTTTGTGTGTGTATGTGTGATTACTTGTGTGTGTGAGAGGGAGATACAAATAGAGAGAGACAGAGAAAGGTTAGCATACACAAACAACCCGAGTCACGCGCGTTGACCCAATCTCAAATGTCACTGTGTGTGTCTGTGTGCATGTGCACAGATGTCTGTATGTGAGTGCAATTGTTGCACCCAAATGTAACTGTTCTTTGTCCTGCTCCTTCTGCTTAGGGGAGCGTTTTCAGTGGTGCGTAGGTGTGTGAAGAAGTCGTCGGGACAAGAATATGCCGCAAAAATCATCAACACTAAGAAGCTGTCAGCTAGAGGTAACTCTAATCTCTCTTCTCCTCAATCACTCACTCACCCACATGTCCAGTTTGGCTTGTCGCCTAAATAAATTGATTATTGGATCCAATAAGCTTTTTTTTTTGCTCGCCCCCTTGCTCAAGAAGTGTTGTGACATGGTTGTGAACCAACCTACAGGACACCAGCAGTGTTGAAAAAGTCAATCACTTTTCTTTGTAAATGTCCTTTCCACAACTCACTGGTATAACAGCTTAGTGTATGGGATGGGGCTGAGGAGTCCATAGTTGCTTGCTTTTGGAGAGTTATTTTCTAAGCCCTGTGTGCGCGTAGTCTCATGCTGACTCCTGCCTCAACACACGTAGGCTGGGTTGGTGTATGCTCGGCCCAGGCCATGTTTGTGTGTATGTGCACGACTGCTTTGTGTAGGATGTGCTCTAATGGTTATATTGGTTCTCTCAGTATCCTCGGGGGGTGGTGTGGTGTATGGTGGGTTGGACAGAGGTGACGGGATTGGGTCATCCTACTTGTGGTACACCCCCACCACACGCACACGCACTTCTCTCTTCTCTCCTTCCTCTGCCTACAAATAAAAAAAAGACGGGAATCTTAATAGATTTTCTTTATCGCGACCCTACTCTTGCATTTTATCCTCGCTCTGCCTTTTTACGGTCTTCAACCAATCCATGTTTCTCCCTCCATCCATCCATCCCGCCTGCCTCTGACGGCGAAGGGGGATTGGTGTGTATTGAGGGTAATCCACTTATGCCAAATGTATGTCATCAGGCACTAAGAGACCTAAGACCCCAAGGATTCTATAGGCGCCTCCCTGTTTGCCCTGTTGTCGTCTGGGCCTGTTGGCATGTGCCTGTCTGTCTCTGGCAAAAAAACGGCGTGCTTTGTGAGGGCCTGTGTCACAGTGCCATATTCTGCAGGGGGGGCACAGCACATCGCGTGCACAGGGTGTTTCTTTTCAAAGACGCAGGAATGATGTGATTGTTAGTTGTTAGTGTTGTTAGGTCAATAGTCAAGTCTCCACACAGGGACGGTGCCAGTATATTAATAATAATAATCATCACAGACTCATAAGGGAAACATCGCTTCGGCATAATCTGTCGGCTCATTTGAGATGTGTAGAGACATGCGTGAGCGGCTCTATGCCTGATGTGCATGTGTCTGTTCGGTGGGATTGCAAGGGTGAGGAAAGCTGGATAGGAGTGTAGAAAGAGGACTTAATGCCGCGCACAGCCACGCTGGGAGGGAGGTGACGTTCTGCAATGTTGACGGAAAGGGGTTGGTAATGTCACTCATGACTCTACTGACTCTGCAGGGCAAACAGACACACACAGATACATACGCACACACAAACACAGACAGACAGACAGACAGACAGACAGACAGACAGACAGACAGACAGACAGACAGACAGACAGACAGACACACCGTGCACTCGGAGCAAGCGATGCGTGAGCAGGCAATGTGTCTGTTAGGATTTGTGTGTCTGTTTTTGCTTGACAGGGCCAGTGTGACCTGACGAGTGGCCTAGCGGGTAAGACTCTCAAAGCTCTAGAAAATACTGCAGTAATCTTGGGATGGGGTGGGGAGAGAAGGAGCTACTGATTATTACAACTGATTATTACACCGGTTAGAATGAGTGTGTTTAAAAACAATATTCAAGGTGTCGTATGTTTACAATTCGGCATATCTGGTGTTGTAATATCTGTAAAACTTTGAATTAATTTCTTAATTGGTGTGTGTTGTGGGAGGTGGTCCAATCAACCTTTGGTGTGCCGATGTAAGATGGCTGTAGGCCCGCCCCACAGTAAAGCAGATGGCCAATTAGAAAGCAGCAGGAAGTGGGAGTAATTACCCGCCAGTCTACACACACACACACACACACACACACACACACACACACACACACACACACACACACACACACACACACACACACACACACACACACACACACACCAACAAATAGGAGATTGAATGAATTAGTGCGTGGTGCAGTGTCACTGCACCACGGCTGACAGACACACGCGCGCACACAACACACGCAAAAAGGGGAGCTGTGATCCTCTCAGTGCAAATAAACGTCTTGTGTAATCCTCTCTCTATCTGTCTCTCTCGCTGTGTCTCATCACTGGAGTAATTTATAAGAAAGCTGATGTCTCAGTCCCTCCTCCTACCCAGACATTTCTCTGGCTCTCTCTCTCTTTGATAAGAGTAACTCACACCTGTTTTTTTGTGATGGAGAGGGGCGGTATAGCATGAATATAAGTAGTAGCACTAGTGACGGAGAGGGAGCGATCGAGTGAGAGAACGGAGAAGGTTAGCGAAAGGGCATGAGGGGATGTTGCATCAGCTTTACGGCCATGTCAAGGAGGATATGAAGGAAAATAATGTGTTATATGACTTATTCAGAATAAAATTGCTGCTAAATTCCTTTTTAATTGCAGTAACACTGAGCTTATGGTTGTTCTAACAACCATGAAAACTGTACGATACCATGGGAAAAAAACTATCTAATCTGCTTAAGGAAAGTAATGTTAATTTCTTAGCCTAACTAGAATTGGTACAGCGTTTTAATGCAATGTTCACACATATCGTCAAAGCCCTGACACGGTACATAACACACTTGGAGGCACAGAACCTGACTCATGCCTTTTCATCACTGGTAGCCCCGGGTGACCCCTGACCTTGCCTACGTAGCTGTTGCTAATGGTGAGGGGCGATGGCAGCTCCGAGTGGTTTTTCCGCACTCTCACGGAGCCCACAAAGTCCACCGGGATGTGTGTGACACACACACACACACACAGCCCACACAGCCCACACGGTACACAAACAGCTCCGTGCTTGTGTTGATTTGATCAAGTGTCATTACTGGTTAAATATTGTGCGTTGAGGCCTCACAAAATGCAAGAACAATCTTCACCTTCATTATTTGCACATCCGTCTGTCGTATGTCTACAACTCCAATCCCCATGGCACTTGGACCGGTCGTATTAGTAATCATCACAGGAGGTTATGGCAGGTTGTCAGGCTCTGCATGACAGACATGGTGTCAGGAGGTGGCTCCACCAGGCCCTATCCAAAACACCTGCTGCTGCCCAGAGAATTCACCCAGGTCTTAGTCCGACGTCATTGTGGACACTTCTTTTGGTATTTCCACTCGGTTTGTTTGTTCTCTCCCGCCACTCATCTGTGTACAGTGACAGGAAACCGAGTTGAACGCCACACTGCAACTCGGATTGCAGAAGTCGGTAGCTTTGGCTCTTTCTTATAAATTTGGTACATTTAAACAAGGGGCCGTAGTGGCTTCCTGTTTGGCTCTCACTTTTGGCCAATGTCACGTTGTGTCTGTGTTCTGCTGTTGCGGTTGATCCTAACAGATGACTTCGTCTTCCTTTCTCCCTCCTTCAGACCATCAGAAACTGGAGAGGGAAGCTCGCATCTGCCGCCTTCTGAAACACTCCAACATTGGTGAGCTTCTGTGTATATGTGTGCGTGTGTGTGTTTGTTTGTGTCTGTGTGTGTGTGTGCCTTACCCATCCCATTATATACTAAAGATGTTGTCATGGGCGTTACATCCCCCCCAGACTCTCCGGTCTCATGCAGAATTTGCAACACATGCAAGGATGACGGATTTGGTAGAAGGGGAACTGTGCGGATTATAATTCAATCATTCTGAGTCCAGTAGCCCCGCACTAATGGATTTAGTTCTCGACACACGCACACACACATGCACACTCAGGCTAAAGGTGACGGTCAGAGTGGGCTGTCAGCATGGATCGCATAAAAGAGTTTCAAGCCCTTGGTTTGGCATGGAATGTGTAAGAATGGCACAGAATGGAGCTGGCTTTGTGTTCCAGCCCAAAAACCGCTGAGAGGGGCAGACTTAGAAAGTTAGTGGGAGAGAGTAAGGGAGCAGGGGAGAGCGAGAGAGAGACAGAGAGAGAGAGAGAGAGAGAGAGAGAGCAATGGAGGGATAGATAGATAGATAGTGAGAGAGAGTAGGAGAGAGAGGCAGATGGAGGAAGCGAGCGAGAAGATGGGGAATTGGAGGAGGCGGGGGAGGAGGAGGAGTAAGAAAAGAAAGCAAGCATTTAGTTAGAGCTCTTGGTTGCGGGGGCTGTCGTCCTTGTCTCATTACACAACACAGAGATGCTTTACATAACTGTTTTAAATACATGGCCTGGACAGGAGCCGGTGTCAGGTTTGAGCCACAGGTACAGTTCAGGTACAATGCATTTACATTGATGGTCATTTATCAGGCAAGCTTATCCAAAGTGACTTGCAAAAAAGGGACTTGTACGCCTCCACCACCGTGCTTCTGTATTTTACAAAGGTATAAATATATGGACAAAGTTAACTTTGTAAAATCTGTGACGTTCTTATGTTGGACACACACACACACACACACACACACACACACACACACACACACACACACACACACACACACACACACACACACACACACACACACACACACACACACACACACACACACACACACACACACACACACACGCGCGCACCCGCCTTACATTTGTTCTCTCTCTCCCTCCCTCCCTCCTCAGTGAGACTCCATGACAGCATTTCAGAGGAAGGCTTTCATTACCTTGTCTTCGACCTGTGAGTATATTCTTAACAAGCGCGTGCACCTAAACAGGCACGCATGCCTTGACATTTGAGATTATATCCCTGACTGTAGCTTGTTTGTGTAAGCCAACCGCCCTGTTTCTTTCCCCCCTCTTTCTATTCTTCTACCCCTCTTCTTCCTCTCTCTCTCGCCCTTTGTTTTTGTCTTTCGCTTCTCATTTCTCTCAGGGTGACAGGAGGGGAGCTTTTCGAAGACATTGTGGCCAGGGAGTATTACAGTGAGGCCGATGCCAGGTATGACACACACGCACACGCAGAGATTGAATGAATTAGTGCGTGCTGCAGTGACACTGCACCACGGCTGGCAGACACACGCGCGCACACAACAAGTGCAAAAAGGGGAGCTGCGATACACGCATGCGTGGATACATAGGATGCTTATTGCCATCATGATTCGCATGTATACACACCATAGACACACACAAACTAGCAGAATTTTTGGTTTGCTAGTGTTCCTGTCAGCAGCTGCATCCCCTCATCAACAAGTGCATCAGTATGCGTCCATGCTCTCTTTATCTTTCTCTCTCTCCCTCTCTCTCTTTCCTCCCTCCTTCCACCCAAGCCCTCATCTCCGTCTTTCACTCCTTGGAGACCGTATCCGCCCTCTCTTCCATATTTCAGAATTCTTCTTTTAGTTCTCACTCTCTCTCTCTCTCATCTCTGTGGTCCTCTTTTCCTACAGCAGCCTTCCTCCCCACTGCGGCCGTGTGTTTTACAGCTTATTAAGTCTGCTGTATAATTGGATTAGGAGGGTCTTTATCTGTTAACGCACATGGGGGGGTTGGGGGCTATAGAGAGCAACGCACACAACAGAAGAACATTACTGCGACCCCCACAGGCTGCGGTCCCTCTCTGACGTCCTAGGCTCAGCGCGACCTTCGACCTCACAAACCTGTAGAGACCCTCACACCCCGCGGCCTTGTGCTGCAAACTGTTTGCCCGTCATGAAGGGTTTTCAGACCAGGCTTCCTAAAATACACCCCCTAGGCGTCGCTCGCTGGTTCAACACGCGGGTAACATGTAGGGGATGCATTTCGTAGCGACCCGGAATTGATTCCCACCTGTTGTCCTTTGCTAGATGTTATCCCTGTGTCTTCTCCAACATGTTTCCTGTCTCTTCACTGTCCTGTCCACAAAGGAAAAACTGAACTCGGTTTTGAACAGTTTTGTGCTGTATTACATCCACCCGCTATATTGCATTTTTTCATTATTCTATATAGATTTGTAGATCTCACTGCATCAATGCTACTGTTATGATTGGAAGGGCTGAT
>NC_136952.1:8251753-8294253 GCF_949987615.1 Pollachius pollachius
TGATTTAATGTAGACTTCTGTGTGGAATAGCCACCGTTGGTACTCATTGGCTAATCCACTCAGCCATCACCACAGCATTCTGGCTGGCAGTCCTGTGTTACCCTTCTAGGGTCTTGGCTTTATAAAGGGGGGAACAATCAAACACGTTTTTTAATCGATTATCAGTTGACATGAAAACCTTTAATGTTTTATAGATTGTTTATGTCTGCGCACCATTCTTTAAAAAACATAAAAATAATGAGGTTTACAAAAACCAGAGATCTGATTCAATTGAATATCTCGCACCACCACTACCCATTTTCTCTCCCAACTGCACTTTTAAATATGCTTTATTAGTCTGGTTCTATCTGGGTGTTTCATCCTCCAGTTCAGGGCCAACGGCCAGGTAGCTTGAGGCCGGCTAGCCGAAGGTCAGCTAGCTTTTCCCCCTGGAGATGAGATGTTGCATTTTCAATTATTATTATTTATTTAGTTTTTTGAGCATTTATATCTACAGCAGTAGTTTAATTAGATGTTTGCCATTTGAAAATATTGTTCTTCATATGAACATGATGTGAAAATGTACAGCATATAGAAGTATATGTAGCATTTTCCTTTTTTCCCTAACCAAGTGTCTGCTTTTAAAAAAAAGGGTCACATGAAGTTGCTTTTTCCCATAATTCCACGTCCTTGAAGTGGACTAATGACATTGAATGTCTGTCTGTCTCTGTAGAGTCAGTGTATCAGCCAGATTCCTGGAGAGTGTCAATCATATCCACCAGCATGATATCGTGCACCGGGACCTCAAGGTGAGTGGCTGCCCGTTTGCCGTGACGACCCACACACACGCACACACACCTTAGCTCGTGGCCATGGCAACGCATGGATGGCTCTGGGTTGCTCCATCTCTGTGTTTCTGCCTTCCCCCCCTACCACCACCACCTCTTCAAATGTCTTTCTTCTCCTGTTTGTTCTCCCTCTATCTGTCTCAGTCAAGTGATTTACATGTCTGTCCTTGACCACAGCTCTGTGTGCGTGCTTTTGTGTGTTGATGTGGGCGTGTATTGATTATTGCTGTTGTGTGTGGTGTGTGTGTGTGTGTGAGACGTTAGCCGGAGGTTAACCCTCACCTGTAGCAGGGAAATGAGGATATTCGGACAGCGTGCAATCACACTTAGTCTCCCAGATCGTGATAAAGAAAGGGCTCCGTGCACAGCCTCTGCTGGTGTCTTGCAAAGGGGCCCCATTATGAGAGGCTTGATGGCATGGATGAACTGCGAGTGGTTGCCATGACAACTTGCATGACATCACATCAGCTGTGGCAGTGACGGGGGAGGGGTTCTTGGTTGTCCGTCGTTTTTTCTTTTTTTCTCCTCTCCCGATTTGCACTTAAATAATGGATGAAATGCCGCTAAAATAATTACAATTAATATTTTTTTCATTATTCACCCTAAGTGTTGCTGGGGGTGGGGGGGGGTTGAATCTCATAGAACCAGAGGGAATCCGTTCAAACGTCTGTGTGTGTGTGTCTGTATGGGTGCGCATGTTAGCACACTTGTAGCTAGAGAATAACACTATTACCTCCGGTGCTGTCTCTCTGATTTGTTGGCCTTTTATCCTGAGTGGGCTTTTACTGCAGCTCTTTATGTTGGACTGCCCAAACAGCGTCCATTTAGAACACTGCATCTCCCGCACGCACACTCACGCACACACGCTCGCACGCGCGCCCACTTTCTCCCTCACACCAAACACACTTTCCATTTAGAATGGAGTCTGCAGTGCTGCCTAAATGACTCCCAAGTGGTTTCCATGGCTACGAACCCATGCCCATATAAGGCGTCGTGGAGAGACCACTCAGCCACTCATCCTCCACTACTTCCTCGTTTTTCCGTCCATCACCTTTTCTTTTCTCAAACTTGCACACGCCCATTTACTGCATGTACACACTAACGCATCACCCACCTTCTAATGTTGCATGCATGATTTATTCTGTGTGTGTGTGTGTGTGTGTGTGTGTGTGTGTGTGTGTGTCTCCCAGCCCGAGAACCTGTTGCTGGCCAGTAAGATGAAGGGAGCTGCAGTGAAATTGGCAGACTTTGGCCTGGCTATTGAGGTGCAGGGAGACCAGCAGGCCTGGTTCGGTAAGAAGTCCTCACTCTCTCTCGCTCGCTCGCTCGCCTGCTCCCTGTGGCCGATCTTTATCTGATCTTGTATTGTGTCTGCTGTACAGCACCACATAGTTGGCACCTACATTCACAGAAATGCACACTCACATTCGCAGGGATACGCATTGATGGCCAGGGCCTCAAACTTAAACCATCATCCGTAGCCTTCATGCTTTCATACAAGTATTTAGTATTTGTAGATAGTATTTGCATACATCATTTAATGTTATACAAGTGTTGCCATTGTAAAAAAACAAATGCTCCCACATGCTGTCAAAGTAGATGTTTTGGTCTTGGTGCTTTTGCCAGGAGCAATGCCTTTAGAACTTTGTTGGCTTTCGAGCAGAAGAGTTTCCTGGAGTTTGCTCACAAAATGACCATGCACTTGTTATCAAGCAGTCCTGCCTCAAATCAAACCCTGATCTGCAAGATGAAATTAACCTTATTCTTTTGCTTTCATTTGTGATCTGGCAGGCTTTGCGGGCACCCCTGGCTATCTCTCCCCTGAGGTCCTGAGGAAGGACCCCTATGGAAAGCCTGTGGATATCTGGGCCTGTGGTAAGTCCTAAAAAACAAAAACAAAACAAAACAATTGTTGAATGAGCTGTTGAATGAGGTTTTACTGACATAACAGGCTGTCTTCATGGTTGGTTTGGTGAGAATGTCATCTCTATATCTTCCCACTTTCTCACATTGAGCAAAGTGCTCTGGTTTAATAGGTCCACAGAGAAGATCTAAAACATTAGATGCTTCTGCAGCCATTTCATTGTCCCACACGTGTCTGATCAAAAGACACATTGAATGCCTTATCCATGAAATCTTGGGAGGACTTGTCTGTTGCCTGAATTCAGCTTTCACTCTCTCAATTCTGACTAAGCAGACTGACAACGTGTCGATAGGACACGTTGTCAGACTTGTCTGTTGCTTGTTGTCTGTTGCTTGAATTCAGCTTTCGGTCTCCCAAGGCTGACTAAGCAGTCTGACTAGCACAGTGGTCAGGAACCTAAGGCTTTAGAGCCTTACTTGGCTCTGTCAGTGATGCATGTGACTGGCCAACAGGGCTGAATATAGACCGCAATGTGAAAATATATAAAAAATAATTACGCAACATACTGTGTACAAAATTTTTATTGGACAAAGTCCCTAAGCTGGGTTCAATTTCAGGTCCAATGCAACAACTTCTATTTCCAAAAATACCAATACCTACCATCATGAGTAGATCATAAAAGAAAGGGATGATGAAAATCTATAATTCTTTCCAGCCTTAACATCATGTCTAGCTAGCAATGAGAGAAGACCTTTTCCGAGAAGATTGAGGAATATTGATGGAAGGACAACCCCTTCTTGGGCTCCTTTGAACCATTTCAAGTAATTAAACGATTATGGCTGGACCCACTGAGGAAGGTTCCGGACCCCGGGCCGCTGGACCAGGGCGATGTATGCTGAGCTCCTCCCCGGTTACCTGACTGACTCTGTGTCTCTTGCCCCCCCCCCCCCCCCCCCGCCAGGTGTAATCCTCTACATCCTCCTGGTGGGATACCCTCCATTCTGGGATGAGGATCAGCACAAGCTCTATCAGCAGATCAAAGCTGGGGCCTACGACGTGAGTGTGTGTGTGTGTGTGTGTGTGTGTGTGTGTGTGTGTGTGTGTGTGTGCTTTTGTTAGCCTGTGTATTTGTGTGGGTGTTTTTGTATGTGTGCGTGTGTGTTTGTGTGTGTGTGTGCTATGGCCATTAAGGCTTGGCAATGGTTCAAGATTTGTCGTGTTATTACCTGCTCCGATGGCATCCTATCGACACGTTGTCATATCTTGGCACGCCGTTTTGTAATCTACATTGATTGTAGGGAGATTTATCACATGTGATCCAGCCACAGCCCTGTGTCTGGACTGTGCAGTGAGTACAGTTAATGGAATGTCTCCTACCATCCATATTGCGGTGTTAAAGGTTATTGAGGAATACAGATTTGAAAGCAATATTGTGCTATAAATCGTTATTTTCCAAAAGTGAATATATTATGTTCTAATTTATGACCTTGTGTGCATGTGTGTGCATGTGTGTAAACATGTCAGTGAAAAGGGCGGCGCTGTGAGGGTTTTGCGAGTGGGTTGGTGAATGTTTAATAGAAGCCGATTTGAGAGGTGGTCTAGAGCTATTGATCCTAACTGGGCCCCCCTGACGCATTGCAGAGGTGTGTGTGTGTGTGGTTTAGGGATATCCTTCTGTGTGGTTCTCTGTGCTAATCAAGTTACAAGGCCGCTTCCAGACTACATCTGGGGATCTCAGCCTCGGTCTATAGACAGTGGTGGTGTTGTTAGTACTGCAAACAAACAGGCTTATGCCTCAAACCAGAAGAACTAGTTGAGTCACCGTTGTATACATTTTAACGAGCACTCTCTCCTACTTTGGTTAATTCTGAGGAGTTTTGTTCAAATATTCTTGATTATTGTATCCGTGTTCACACCGACTAGACGGATATTATTTTGAATGATGTTTGGGGGAATAGGATACGGATAATAATGTTGTGTAAAAAGGTTGTAATTGAAAAGGGAAAAAGGGTTTGGGAAATGCCAGTCGGTGATAAGAAATGCAACCATAGGCTTCGAGTGGAACATTTTTAAGCAATTAGTATCTATTATGCCTAATGTGCTTTCTCCAGATGACGGGAATTAGGGTTGAGACTGCTCTGCCGGTCATGGCAAGAAATAGTTGAAACGTTTAAAAAGTTAAGGAGCCAAAGACTCCTGATCGATGAAAAATGGGAGTGTGTTATGTTGCGCAAACTCCCAAATTGTTGACTTCAGTCCAAGGCTTCTCGTAATTCACCATATTTTGTCATGTGGCCGCTTTTTATGAACAGTCTGGGTGAAACCTGCCAGGTGTTTACAACATTGTATTCCTCCATTGCATTGTATCCCCTTTGGAGGAGCCCATTGTTCCTATTGACCCTAAACATGAGTGTAATGGTACCGTATGGCTTGGGAGGACCCGACCGCGATCTACACGCCGCTAATGCAGTTAGGTTCACTGTGGGTGAAAGTAAAGCATCCCCTATTGGATTTTCCTATTCGCCTCCTTTCTCATTCCCTTTTGACGACCCCCTCCCCCCACTTCCTGTAGTTTCCATCCCCCGAGTGGGACACGGTGACCCCGGAGGCCAAGAACCTGATCAACCAGATGCTGACCATCAACCCGGCCAAGAGGATCACATCCGAGCAGGCCCTGAAGCACCCATGGGTCTGCGTGAGTACCAGTCCCTTCCCCTATCTCCTCACGTCTGGAAAGCTTTTTAGATTGGCATCGCCACCTTTTAGAGGGAGAAGACACACATACGCACACACGCACACTAACAAATATAACAATACACACCCACATGCACTCGTAAAAGCATAACCATAATCAATACACACACACTCCAATTAAAGCATAGCAATAATCAATACACCCTCCAATTAAAGCATAACAATAATCAATACACACACACGGCAATAAATGCCTCTCAATAATCAACACACAACCACAGCAATAAATCACACACACAGACACACACACACACACACACTCAAAATATGAATAACAATAATCAACACACACACTCCACAATATATGAATAACAATAATCAACACCAACACAGTTTACATACTGGGTCTCTATAAAGCTGCTGTCGTCCCCTCTCTCCTCCCACAGCAACGCTCCACAGTAGCGTCCATGATGCACAGGCAGGAGACAGTGGAGTGTCTCCGCAAGTTCAACGCTCGTCGGAAACTCAAGGTACCGTCGGGGACCCCCTGTACCCCTGTCACTCTCTACACTCTCACTGGCTCACTATGGAACCAAAAATACACATTGAGTTGACTGGATAGCACATGAAGTGGACTGACCCACACAAAGCCATCCCGCTCTGTCTCTCTCTATCGCTCTCGCTCTTATTTAGAAATTGACGGTAATGTAAGAATGTGCCGTCAACAGCCTTCCTCTTTCTTTGTCCCCCAGGGAGCCATTCTCACCACTATGCTGGTGTCTAGGAACTTCTCAGGTTGGTGTTCGTGGCACACACAGTGTCCCCTTAACCTCTGTCTGATGCCCACGTAATTATATATATATTATATGTTTAACTGCATGTATATATTTGTGTGTTTGTACATATATGAATAGGAGCTGTAATATCTCTCGTATTAACTCATGCTCATAGTAACGCGTGTAGAAGTGTTTCCTCAAACTACTGTTTCCAAGCCATCTGTCACGCTAGATAACAGGACCGCAAGGGTTTATTCTAGTGTGTGTACGTGTGTGTAGACTCGAGAAATAAAACAAACAAGTGACGTGTTCACAGGGCTACGCTATAGCTAACGTAACACTGTGACATTCTGCAACGTACCATACCAGATGCTGTTTCCCTGTTGATGCTAACATGTCTCTCCCTGTCTGTGAGTCTCCCTCCTTCTGACGAGGCCTGGGAGTCTGCGAGTGTTTTGTTTGTGTGTGAGCTTCCGACTGAGGGAGTGCGTGTCTTGTCTCTTCTACAAATGTGTGCATATTGAAGGTTTACTGCAGGCGTGCCAGAGTGGTGTAGTGCGCAACGCGCCGTGCCAGTACTACACGTCTCAACCAGCGTGTTTAGAGTGGTGACCCCCGGTTCACCCGTCCACTATTTAGAATTCGCCTTAGTAAGCCCCGGGGCTCCAGATCTGGGCCCTGGCCCTGATCCTGGGCGACTACCGGGGAGCTAGTTTATCCTGGGTTGGGTACACAGCCCGCAGTGGCCCCGGCGCCAGGCCCCAAACGACGTAGACCAGAGTTACCTCTATGCAGCGCCTCCCAACTGTAGCATCTTTTTGTCCAATAGTGGGCCGGCAGCATACCAACTCTGCTGCTGCCGCCTCCTCCACGGCCTCGCTGGCTCAGGAAGGTACGTCCCAGAGAAACGCCCAGACACTTCCTGGCTCTTCACACACGCACACACACACACACACACACACACACACAGGCGAATACACGCACACGCACACAGGATGTACACAAACAAATACGGCTATTTCCTTACTGTGAGATTCAAAGCATGGATAATAACCCCGCTACGGTCCACCCAGTCAGGCCACATTCGGTTAGCCCATGCATGCGTTATTTAAAAACAAAACAAAAGTAGCCGACACCGTGCAATTGTTTATGTGGCATATGCTCAAGCGCAAAGCAAGTCATTGTGCCACCACCAGCTCATTGTGGGCAGATAAAAAATGCCTTCCGCAAGGTGACTGGGCTTTGTTTAGAGGAGCGGCTGTGCAGCCACTACTTTAGGTTCCTCTTTACGTTTAGCATTGCTTTATTGCACCGGCCTCCTAGCTGTACTAACAAGCACGGACCTATGTACCCCAACAACATGTCTGGTATGTCCCTCTGCGGTTATAAACCTTAGACGCATCCACACATCCACCCACATGCATTTTACGTGTCCTACACCTAGTTATGTCCCTCTGCGGTAAGAAACCTTAAACACATCCGCACATGCAAACACGCATGCATTTTTACGTGTCATCCACCATGTCAGCACACACTGATACACTGGTCTGGACACCCTCCCCCCGGCTCTCGCGCCAGGGCTGGGACGGTCTCTGATGGGGCGTGGCTCTCTTCAGGGGAGGTTAGCAGGAGCTGGGTTGGCGTGCTGCCATCGTCGAACCTGGGTTTGGGGTGGGGTGGGGTGGGTGGCAGGGTGGGGGCGTCTGAGGGGTGGAGCCTGAGGATGCGGGAGAGCCACAAGCGATGTGCAGGAGAGGAAAATAAATTGCGTGGACCACAAATTGACCCAAAGCAGTGTGCAAGGTTGAAGAGATACGTAAGCAAGAGTGTCTTGGAGAATTCAGGTCTTAAACGGTGGTATTGATGCGGTCTGGCCTCATTTTAATATTCCGTATCGTCACCCTAATATCATTTACGCAACTTAATTGCATTAAGACCAAACAAATTTGGCCGTTGTCCAAAAAATAATGCTGCATCGTCACTTAGCGTGATCGACCGCTTTTGCGGAAGGCTGCATTGATTGGAAAGGATAAAAAAAAAAAAAGATGTATTACAGAGGTATACTGCTGACGTGTAAATACATAGCATACAATAGCTAATACATACAATAGCTCAGCACCCCAGGTGTATAAATGCCTCCAGAGCCACACAAGGGGAACGGGAGGTCGCTTGATGACAGGCGGCCAACTGCCCAACCTCCCCTTGCTCCTTATGTCGCTTCCTCTCCCCCGCATCTGTTCAACGACTTTTTCTTTATTTAAATGTGGGACAGAAGGGCAATAAAGTCTCCCGGTTAAGTTTGGTAAAGTCATAAAAAAACCAAACAGGCTCCACTCTCATTCTGCCAGACGGGCGGATCGGGTGGGGGTGGATGGTGAAGGTCGGCGATTCCGCTGGTGGCTCCCCGAGGTTCAGCAGCTGTTAGGATCAGACTTGGTAAAGCAGAACGCGATTCTCTGTCATTTTTTGGGCTTGTCACCCGGAGCAGAGGATCTCCTTCTGCTCTACCGACACACACCGAGAGGGTCATCGTCAGAGCAGGAGCTGTATGTCGGACAGGCAGAGTAGGGTACGGAGCATAGATGTCTGCCCCCCCGCAACTTGCAGGCCTAGTGAAAGGGGTCGGACCTCTCATTGAGAATGAAGTGAAAGTGGTGGCTTGACTGTGCGAGTGTGAGCCCTGCGTCTCCTGGGGCTGCTCCATTCTGCGGAGGCCCGGGACCCATCGCCAGTTTGTAAGTTCTGTGAATACACCCCCTTCGACGTCGTTCTCCCCCCCCCCCCCCCTATTTTATTTTTTAAATCCCCCCTTGTGATTGGACCCCTGGTTCTCCCTCCTTTTTAGTTTTTCTAGGTCCCCATTGCCCCCGTCTCTTCTCATTGGTGATGCATGTGATGCTCCGTCTCACCCAATGACGTCAGCTCAACACTGTTGCAACCGTGCATGTGAATGATTTGATTTGTGTGTCGTATTTTATTTATTCGTTGATAAGGCCGCCAGATAGGCCTGGCTAGCTGTTTTGTTGCATGGAAATAGCCTGGGTGGTTTAACACTTGCGCTGCACCGGTAAGCCACCGGATGTTCTCTAACGGCGTTATTGCTGGGCTGAAGGGTGCCTTAAACATGTTTTACACCATCTTCCACGTCACCCAGGTACACATTTTAGAGAGTTCTGGGCTGCTCTGCTTGGCTGCGGTAGTAAGAGTCGTAGCCAAACAACAGGGTAAACACACGTTAGCCAACACACACTCACATTCACACTCACACACACTCACCCTCACAATCTGGTGGCAAAATGGAAGCTCGGCACTCTTGGGGCTGTAATTTGTGTCGTTTGTTTGTCCTTTTGGATGTTGCATGGGCCGACCGAGACGGAAGATGTTTGTGTACAAACACGGCATAGCATCAAAAGCACGGATAGATACCACAAGACCCTATGTGGTTGCGAAAACTCCCATGCTCTCTGTTCCTCTACTCTTATGCATTGCGCTAAGGAGCTCACTCATTAAGAAACCCCATACCCCTTCCTCTTTTTTGTTTGTCAATGTTCCCTCTTGCCTCCCCCCCACAACCCTATCCCTCCCTGTCTCTTTATTTTGCATTGGAAGATGTATGTGTACAAACAAGGCAGGGCATCAGAAGCACGGATAGATACCACAATAACCTATCTGGTTGCGAAACCTCCCATGCTCTCTGTTCCTCTTCTCTTATGCATTGCGCTAAGGAGCTCACTCATTAAGAAACCCCATCCCCCTTTCTCTTTTTTTGTTTGTCAATGTTCCCTCTTGTCTCCCCCCCCTACCCCTATCCCTCCCTGCCTCTCTCTTATTTTGCATTGGAAGGTAAGAGATTTCGCGAATCCAATTGTGTGTGTTTGTTTGTGTGTGTGTGTGACGACATGTAAGTGCATGCATGTGTGTGCGTGCACTTCCATGCTCGGGGAGTGCGTCTGACCGTCCGTGCATACGTCGAGCAAAGGAGAGCAAATTGCCTACGGAGGGGCATTTGGAGCCTCAGCCTGTGGAGAGGCGGCGGCGGCCTTTAAAGGAAATCAATGACTTAAATGAACCTGGCTCATCCTCGTCAGCGCTGGCGGCCGGCTCGGCCCGCGCGCCAAGGCTGCCAGACAGGAAATGGATTGAGAAAGTTTACTTAGCTCTCAGCCCACCCACCCCAACCCCCCCCATCCCCCTCACTGCTGCATCCCCTATATCCCCAGATGGCAGTGACTGGATGTGTATAATGGGAATTAGTAACAAATCCTGTTAACCTACACGGAACACACCCAGTCAGGGATCCATCCAAAGCTGGTTGGGGCACTGGCTATTTGCCAGGCCGTCGCGCACCTACTTGTTGGGTTATTGTTTTAAAATGACGGAAAATGATATCGGATTCCGTCGGATGATTTGGGTTGTGCTTTAAGCGACGGCTGCCTGATTTTGACCAGCCCATTTGAAGCATACTGAAAAAAAGGCAAAAGGGCTGGGAATTTCTAGCACGGTCCACAGGGAAATTTATACCCTGTCCCTCTACTGCGCTCTCTCTCTCTCTCTCTCTCTCTCTCTCTCTCTCTCTCTCTCTCTCTCTCTCTCTCTCTCTCTCTCTCTCTCTCTCTCTCTCTCTCTCTCTCTCTCTCTCTCTCTCTCCCTCCTTTTACAGCATGCAAAAGTTTACTCAACAAGAAGTCCGACTCAGCCAAGGTAAGCCTGCCCAATCCCATTACTTTGATTCCTCTGCTCTCTTTCCTTCTACTCCTCTTGTCTGTCCTTTCTCTCTCTCTGTCTTTCGTGCTTTGTACCTTTCTCTTAGTTTATCTAAATTACACTTATTTCAAGCACATGAGCGTAATGCAATCTGTTTATTTAAATATATCTATATCCAAGTGTCAGGTTTCGCTTTGGGGTTGAAAAAATAAAGGTTTATACCTTCCTGTCTTCCCCCAACACACACACACACACACACACACACGTCTCCACAGAATGGCCTCTTCTCAGACTTGTTGCAGCTCACGCTCCACTCTCCTCTGGCGGTTCTCCCCCAGGGACCGGGGAGAGTGTGTGTTGTATATCCACACTGTGCCGTTAAGTGGCCCAGTCATGAAGAGTTAGTGGAGCGGTAAAGAGGATGGTCCGGAAGACCATTCTGCTACACTCACCACTTGGCTCCTGCCATTTACCTCACTTTGCTCCCAACAGCACCAGGGGGCTCCGGCCAACGTAGGCCCACCCCCCCCACCCACCCACCTTCATCCACCCACCCGTCCTCCACCACCCACCCACTCACCACCTGCCCTCCCTCCCTTTTTACATCTTTCCCTAAATGCTGTGCGAATCTAATGCATTTGTGCCTTTTCTACCCCCCCCCTCCCTCCACCGCCCTCCTCTCTCTGTGCACACCGCCTCGCACCCCCAGCCCTCGACCAACAACAGTAAGAACAGTATAGTGAGCGCCATCAATGCCCTGAAAGACAGCAACATGGGAACCAACTCCCAGATGGTACAGTAGGCCGCCGCCACCTCCCCCTCTTCTAACCCCATCCTGCTTCTAACACGAGTAGCGCCGTAGAGTCATGGCTGGCCTTTCTCTCTAACCCGCTACACCGCCACCCGCCCGCCCCTCTCCCCACATCCCACACACTTCTGAACCTTCAATGGCTTGTTATTTGGCTAACTGCAATGCGACTAACCTACTAGCAACCATGCTGCTTGATAGCACGCCCAATAACCCAAGTAGTGCAAGGGCCTTGATTCCCATTGTGTCCACTTATGAAAATAACGGATACACTCGCAGTATTACGCATAGGATGTTTTTATACTACGCCGTCCAATCAATGGTATCCGTTACTCTGAAGTTATCGGACTCTTAATGACACCATGTAGACCCAACCGATTTGCTTGGCTTCTGCCGTTGAGGCCATGCTTCGCGCTCTTAACTCATTATGTACTACTATGTAGCATGTGAATATTTAAATCGAATCTGTAAGTCACGATTGGTTCGGTTCATTTAATATTAATGAAGTGTTTATGATGAGTTATAATACATCACCGCGGTTCACTCGTTAAGGCTTTCCGCCGTGAGGATGCTGTCATACTCAAGTAGCAGGGAGGACACCGGAGACCTACTGATGTATCTTAAGACCCATCTGGAGGAACAGCATCACATCCTGGAGGGGGGGGGGGGGGGGGGGGGTGTTTAAATACGGCAGGAAGCAACCGTTTATTTTTTTATTGTCTCTGACATTTTGCAAATGTTACGAGATACCAAATCAATGGCTATGGGACGAGTGCTACCTTACAGACCCTCCTCCAACAGCCCGCCCCACCGCACCCCGCCAAAGCTACGACACTCGTGCAATTCCACCATCCATTTCCCTGTGACATATCGCTTTTCCTACATCCGTAATCCCTGACCTTAACCACATGAAAACCCCTCCCCATAACCATTTCTAACCTAGTTATGTTTTACCACACCACACCACATTCCCCACGTGGCCAATTTCTTTACTTCAAGTACAGGTGTTCCTTGAATAGATTTTCATCCAATGGGGCTTATTCACCTAGTGGCCCGTGTCGGTTCCATCTTTGTTAGCTGGGTGGGGTGGAACTGAATCACATTCGCTGGGAGCTAATATGGCCGCGAGGTGACTACGTTCCAGTGCTTGGAACCCGAGCCTCTGTTGTGAAACGCTGATCTTATTCCGCCCTGCCTCGTCTCGCATGGAGTACAGCTCCACTTGCGTTTGTACATCTCGTGCACATTGTTGCCTCTGCGTATCCTCCCCCCCCCCCCCCCCCCCCCCCCCCCCGCCTCCGCTATACGCAACGCTCGCCCATCTGTCCCGGCTACATCCCGTGTGCTTAATCCCACTGAGCACTCTCTCTCCCCGACACACGCGCACTCCGCTGGCGGCTCACTCTCTCTGTTTTTAAAAGCAGGCTAGGCTAGTAGGGCAGCGTTCCCAATTCAAACTCCTCCACTCTTGACCTCTCCGGCATTCCGACGCCGTGACCTCAGCGTTCCCGTCATCCAACCGCCTTTACCAGCCTGTCGCGGCTATTCACGAGCATTGCTGGCATGCGCTGAATTTCCAGGTGGTGACAGTGGTGTGTTTTGTCTAGTCCAGTTTAAGGCTGTATTCCTCAGCGACCCGAGTTTCCTGGATCGGAAGGGGGGAAGGGCGGAAGGGCGGATACTTAATATATTTTTTTAAATCCTGACCTCATCGGTGAAGTTCCGTGCAGCTTAGGGGTATCCATAGTTGCTGTTCTCCCCTCCTTCCCCACCCCCACCATGTAGTAACACACATTAACTGGTTTGTCCGTGACCCCTTCAGGAATCCCAGAGCACCGTGGTCCACAACCCCCCAGACGGTGTCAAGGTGAGGGGATCTGTTGTTGTTCAGCGTATTGGATATTATTTGAGTTGGCATTATTATTCTTATTATTAGTTGAATTGAAAAAGGTAATCCACCCTGTCACCTGAACCACTCTCTGGACTACTGGGTCAATATGTGCTATTAATTTCGCTATCTCTCATTTGCTCTCTCTCTCTCGCTCTCGCTCTCGCTCTCTCTCTCTCTCTCTCTCTGGCCCTCTCTCTCTCTCTCTCTGGCTCTCTCTCTCTCTCTCTGGCTCTCTCTCTCTCTCTGGCTCTCTCAGGGATCAACGGAGAGCAATGCAACCAATGACGAGGAGGAGATGAAGGGTACGCTGGGACTTGTAATCCTTCTCTTCTCCCCCTGCGCCCCTACCCCATCCCCTGACACTGAGAGGCATATCTTGTGCATATTTGACAGTCGGTAGTAATATGTTGTAGTAGAGACCAACATGTGCCTCTCCCACTATTGAATGTGTGGGGTGTGTGTGTGTGTGTCGTGCTGCGTTTGTTTGTATGTGTGTGTGTGTGTGTTCTAGCGGACAGCTCGGTGCTGAGTCAGAACAGTGCCACAGAGGAGATGCCCCTCCTCCTCTCCTCATCCCAGAGTTCACCTGCCAGTAAGTCTGTCTGCAACCCTGGCAAAGAGTTGTCCTCCTAATTCCCCTCCTTCTCCTTTCTGTGACAATGGACTCTAAACCCTACCCACCCACCCACACTCCACTGTGGAGAGCCAATGGTGTGTGTGTGTGTGTGTGTGTGTGTGTGTGTGTGTGTGTGTGTGTGTGTGTGTGTGTGTGTGTGTGTGTGTGTGTGTGTGTGTGTGTGTGTGTGTGTGTGTGAGAGTGAGATTCCCTGTATCCCTGCTGGAAGCACTGCAAGCTGACCACAACACACACATTCCCCTTGGCCAGACTGACTCTCTACTCTCTTGCTCTGTCCTTTTACCTCCTTCGTGACCCTCCCTTCCTCTCCTCCCTTTTCGTCGTCTTTGCATCCTTCCCGGCGCCTCTTATCCTGTTTCCATGGTCCTGGTCCTGCTACACGATGGCAGCCGTCCCTAATCTTAGAACTGATCGTCTTCTGTAAACATGGGACGTAGAGAACAGTGTCCACCAGCATGACACAACAAGGTTAAAGAATACCATGGTGACCTTCTACTCAGTGGCTAGTGATTCCGGTTGTTGGGAACCCCATGCCATGTGGTCATCCTAATGAGAGGGAGAGAGTCATTGTTAGTTGACAATCACACACTTGGTAAACCAAGGCTGGGTAAATGTGTCCAATTAAATAAGTATGTGTACACCCGCTGTTATAATTGGCCAATTAGGGCCAAGGGGACTTAAAAGCCGGCCTTTGATTGGGCAAACCCCGTGGGCCTCCGTATTGATCGTTTAATCCTCAGATGTTGTTGAGTGAAGAGTCCCTGAACGTTTCTTTATCCTATTCCCTTTTGCCACGGTGACCAACTAGTGCCCGGCGAGCCTTGTGTGTTCTGTGCATCGTTCATGTCTGCACGACGCCACCGTTAGTTGATCAGCAATGCCATTCACCTCCTCGGGTCGGCCACGGCTCCCTGGCCACGCTGCACCAAAACACTGTAGCCGTGTCCGTGGAGAGGAATGGCTCCGTCCTCGAGTCTGTTGCTGGTGGCTTTAATCACTGCCCCTGTCTGATGCACTGCAGCATCTCGGTCCTTCTCCCTCCCTCCCTCCCTCCCTCCCTCCTTCACTCCCAAAATATCCCTCCCCCTCTACACTCGGTTCCGAGGAAAACATGTATTTGAGTAGAACAGGTGAACAGGCTGTGAAACGACCCCGATGCATTCCCGTACGCCACACTTGGCCACTCGTGCGCTGCAGCACACATGCTGGCGTGGGCCCACATGCGCTAGTGTTGCTGCAGGCAGAGTCTTGCGTCTGTTGCTTTTTGGCTACATGCCGCTCTGTGTCTCCTACTTTCCCACGTGTGTGTGTGTGTGTGTGACTGTGTGTGTGACTGTGTGTGACTGGTGGGAAATTAACACCCATACTGACTTGAAATGACTTGCCTGCTGCTTGCTAACCCCGTGTTTATTCTCCTTTTGGTTGTTGGTCGTTTTTTCCAGTTATATTGTCGTCGCCCGCCCCCCTCCCCCATTGAGTTTGGTTTGCAGAGCTTCCATGTTTCTGTGTCTTGTGTCCTACATGTTTTTGTAGCATAGATGCATGGCTGTGTCTTCATGTGTGGGTGTGATGCATGCGTGTGTGTGTGCGTGCGTGTGTGTGTGTGTGTGTGTGTGTGTGTGTTGCCCATTGACCATGCCACTGTGTGTTCCAGCTGTTCCGCCGAATGACATAAAGCGCATGGCATGGAACAGCACGGGCAACAGCAGCTCCTACCCCGAGTCAGAGCAGTCTCAGTCTGCCCCCGACGCGGCTCCACTAGGGGGCAGCGCCGTCCCAGCTAAGAGCAACACGCAGCTGAGTAAGACCACTGTGTGTGTGTGTCTGTGTGTGTGTGTGTGTGTGTGTGTCCATCTGTGTGTGTGTGCCTTAGCTAGTTCTACTGTCCCTAACTGAGGGTGTGGGTTGGGGGGGAGGGGCCGTGCCAGCTAGAAGCAACACTCAGCTGGGTGTGTGTGTGTGCCTTAACTATTTATACTGTCCCTGACTGAGGTTCTGGGTGGGTTGGGGGAAGGGGGGGGGGGGGTGCATTTTCCAACTTGTTAGGGATGAAAGCGGAGAGGCGCCTTCGGTCTGTTAGGCGGCTGAAGTCATTAGTAGACTGAGAAAGGCCTTCAGAGGACACACCCTTGTCGACATCTATCAGCACATGTGCTCGCCCGCTCATTCGTTCACTCGCTCCTCATCCCTCCTCGTCTGCGGCGCCCACTCGTGTGCATCCGCGCAGGCGATGGCGCGGCAGACGTCCCTTTCTCTTCTGGCATGCATGCGCACATGCACGCCCCGGCACACACCCGCACACACGCTCACACACTGCTGGATGAGAGAGTGCGACGTGCGGTCAGGGTAGGTCTCGTTCGGAATGAGTAATGAGAGGGTGAGCGGGGGGGGAGCGTAGAGGGTAAACCAGGACATCCACATCAACGTGTTTAATTATTCTGCGTTCGTCTCGCGCTCCTCCATGTCCATCTCATCTGGGTCTGCCTTGCACTGTTTCAACCTCTCTCTCTCTCTCTCTTTCTCTTTCTCTTTCTCTTTCTCTTTCTCTTTCTCTCTCTGTCTCTCTCTCTTTCTCTTTCTACAGCTCGCAAACAGGAGATAATCAAGATAACAGAGCAGCTGATTGAGGCGGTCAATAATGGCGATTTTGAGGCTTACACGTGAGTCAGATTCCCAATCACATGAAGCTGGTGGTAATCGGATGTTTTTGTGTTTTGGCGGGTTAGTTAGATCTAATCCCTCTTTCAATTTATGTGTCTCTGTGATTCTCTCTCTCTCTCTCACCCACTCTCACAATCTCAATCTGTCTCACTCTCTCAGGAGGATTTGTGATCCTGGGCTCACCTCTTTTGAACCTGAGGCTCTAGGGAACCTGGTCGAGGGCATGGACTTCCACAAGTTCTACTTTGAGAACTGTGAGTCTTCCTTCTTCTGCACACCACTGTACACATACACACACATACACCTGCACACACATACAGACACACACAGACCCACACACTGAGTCACCAGGCGGCCATCTTGGTTCTAAACCCTAGCCGGGTGTTGGAACGGTTCCACTGTCGGTAACCCATTCCTCTGGCACTCGATTGTGCTGCTGTATGAGGCGGCAGGTTCTGATTGATTAGAAGATTGTGCTTACTAGAGTTTTTGTTTGCTACTAATCAACGCAATGAAATAACACAATATGAGGAAAAATATGTCCTCATTTACTTTAGATCTCTTTCTGAAGGTTTTATTTATGCAGCCTAAATAAAGGTCCAGAACTAGGATCCGTCAGTGGAACCGAGGGCCTGCTACGTCATACAGCAGCGCAATGGAAGGCAACAACAGAGGAATTTGTTAGGGAGAGACATTTGTTCCTTGCATCAGAACCGTTGAGCTAGCATTCGGAGCCAAGATGGCCGCCAGGTGACTATGCCCCATTATGAGTGTGGGGTCTGACACTTTTTCCATAAAGGAAAACTCAAATAGGTGTTGTGAAAAAGTACTCCTTCTTGGTTCTTCGCTCTGTTGAAGCGCAACTACCCTACATTAATTAATTTTTGACCATCCGTGAAAAATAAACCCACACAACCGCATTGCTGTGTCAGAACTTGTGTTTTGGTCAAGAAGTTGTTATCCATAATACTAAACCACAGCAATAACACTAAATCAAGCCGACGATACCTGATCCGCCCCTATAGACCATCCATCCCGAGCCACTTTCCCTTTGTTGACCATCGTCGCATTTCGTTTGTGTGTGTGTTCCTAACGCAGTGCTGAGCAAGAACAGCAAGCCCGTGCACACCACCCTGCTCAACCCCCACGTGCACCTGATCGGCGAGGACGCGGCGTGCATCGCCTACATCCGCCTCACCCAGTTCCTGGACTCCACGGGCCGCCCGCGCTCCAGCCAGTCGGAGGAGACCCGGGTGTGGCACCGCCGCGACGGCAAGTGGCTCAACGTGCACTTCCACTGCTCAGGGGCCCCGGCCGCGCCGCTCCAGTGATCAGGTGAGCGCACACACGCGTGCGATGTGAACACGCCCGTACAAACACGTCCCCACTCACACACACGCACATACCCATGAGCCCATATGTACCAACAAGCATACAAACACTCCCACGCACAAACACACACACGTACCCACGAGCAAACACGTACCCACTCACATATAGTACCCCCTCACATATAGTACCCACTCACATATAGTACCCCCTCACATATAGTACCCCCTCACATATAGTACCCCCTCACATATAGTACCACCTCACATATAGTACCCCCTCACATATAGTACCCCCTCACATATAGTACCCATTCACATATAGTACCCCCTCACATATAGTACCCATTCACATATAGTACCCCCTCACATATAGTACCCATTCACATATAGTACCCCCTCACATATAGTACCCCCTCACATATAGTACCCCCTCACATATAGTACCCACTCACATATAGTACCCCCTCACATATAGTACCCACTCACATATAGTACCCACTCACATATAGTACCCACTCACATATAGTACCCCCTCACATATAGTACCCCCTCACATATAGTACCCCCTCACATATAGTACCCCCTCACATATAGTACCCCCTCACATATAGTACCCCCTCACATATAGTACCCCCTCACATATAGTACCCCCTCACAAATAGTACCCCCTCACATATAGTACCCATTCACATATAGTAACCCCTCACATATAGTACCCACTCACATATAGTACCCCCTCACATATAGTACCCACTCACATATAGTACCCCCTCACATATAGTACCCACTCACATATAGTACCCCCTCACATATAGTACCCCCTCACATATAGTACCCCCTCACATATAGTACCCCCTCACATATAGTACCCCCTCACATATAGTACCCCCTCACATATAGTACCCCCTCACATATAGTACCCCCTCACATATAGTACCCCCTCACATATAGTACCCCCTCACATATAGTACCCCCTCACATATAGTACCCCCTCACATATAGTACCCCCTCACATATAGTACCCCCTCACATATAGTACCCCCTCACATATAGTACCCCCTCACATATAGTACCCACTCACATATAGTACCCCCTCACATATAGTAGCCACACTCTCTCAAATTTTGCAAGTGGACAGGGACTCACTCAATAAGAGTGTTTGGTGTTCCTTTAAAAATGACCTGATCGTCCAGGAATGATCCGGAAATAATCCCAAACCTGAATTGGCTCACAGAGAGGAAGTGGTGGGTATTCTCACAGCGCATTTCACTCACTAATCTCTGACTGATGGCCAGGCCATTTGTAACACACGACACTCAGAAAACCGCTTACAACTTAACACCCGCAGCACCTTTCAGAACACCACCACGCTACAGAGGTGCGTGTGCGCAGCGTCCAACCAGCTTCTGTCTCTCTCTTACCCCCCCCCCCCCCCTCCCCCCCACAGCAGTCCCGAGGCTCCAGTCTACTGGAGTGTGCGTTTTTGGGGGGCAGTTTTTTCGGCGAGTGTGTTTAAGGGGCCCGTCCTCTGCGTGGATTGGCTAATGCCTAGGAGCCCGGCCGGGCAAGATTGCATCCCTCTCCACGACACCAACCAATCCCAGTCCCTCCTTTGACCTGCTGGGGGCCGGCCGAACACAGACTCCGCCCCCATGGGATGATGCATGCAACTGGCGCCTGACCGGAGGGCGCACCTTAGCCCTCCGGCCCCCTCCCCCGGCGGCCATCTTTTTTCTGCCCGTGCAAGACGAGACACCCTGGGGGAGACAGCGTTTACAGTTGAACTTGTGACAGTTTATGAGTATGAGTAATGAATATATTGTTAATTATGACTAGCTGTACCAGAAAAATCACCAAAACACAACCAACCAAGCATTTATATTTACTATCTTAAAAAAAAAAAAAAAAAAAGGGGAGAAGCGGCGAGGGAGGGAGAGAGAGTGGCGGCGGCGGCAGCCGAACTGGGATTTTAACCGTGCACCCGTAGCGGGGGGGTCTCTAGTGGACCCCAGGGGCAGACGGCGCTGTGCTGGGTACCGGCATTTTGATGTGTATATGACGTAGGGATGCTTTCCTCTAGGTAAGCAGTCCAGCTGGCATGGGGGAGGGAGGTGGGTGGGAGGTGGGTGGGGGGGGGGGGGGGGGGGGTGTCAGACTAGAACGGAGTCAGCAGGAGAAACTAACCGAAATGAGACGAGCAAGCTTGATACCAACGACATGAAGCACCAAAGTGTAGAACTTTACGCTTTTTCTGTGTACTCATGTGTGTTTTCCCGTGTGCCGTTCGTCGCCGTTCTACCGAGGGGCGCTGACCTGGGGGTGGGGTTGGGAGGGCCGGGTGGCGGGGTGTGAGATGGACGTGTGTTTTATTGTGTTTTTAGCGTCCCCGTTGCGTTCCTCTTTAAAAAACTAGCGTCTGCCTGAACTACTTTTTAAGCAAGCTTTCTGTTCCTTTCCGTTCTTCAGTTTTTTTCCACACGGGGATTTTTATCGTGCAAGTGTCGGAGCCTCCCGGTGCGCCGCGCTGTGGGCGGGGGCGTGCATGTGCTGCGGCACGAGGAGAGCCTGCGGCGGGTGGGGCGTCTGCGATTTGCATGTTTGACCGCGACCTCTCCTTCACTCTCCCTCGCCCCCCCCCTCACCCCTCCCCATAATCCCCCTAATCCCCAAACTCCTTGCCTCCTCCTCACCCTAACCCCAAGCCCCTTGCCCCCATCTCCTCCTCCCCCCCCAAACCTTTCCTCTTACCTCCCCCCAACCCCCACGGCTGTCCCCCTCCTCTGCTTCTGGCTCTCAAGGGAACTGACGTCCTGTTCTGTTATCACTGTGTATATGCAGTGTCTTCTGTATAGATAAATGTAGAGAAAAGTGTAATATATGTACATGCATCCAAGAGACTCTTGTCCTGTGCGTCGGCTGTGGGATTTAGCCGATGGTTCCCTGCAATGTCCCCCATCCCCCCCCCCCCCCCCATTGTTTTTTTCGGATGGACCCCGGCAGCGTTAAACAAAAGTAAACAAAACAAACAGCCGCAACTGTTTGTAACACGTGGTCGATTCGGGAGCTTTCTGATGTGCTCCAACGCTCTCTTCCTCGGCAAACCGGACTTGAGAGGCCGGCAATTTACGATTGATTTAAAGTACTTGGGAATACTTTCCCAGACTTAACTTCACCGAGTCCCTTACGGACGTCTGCACTTAGGCTGCACAAACATAAACGCACACACATATATACAGACAAACGCACACACACACACACACGCACAAGTTGCCACATTTTGTCCCATGGCCACTTCACTGTGTTCGGAGAATGTGATCATTTGACTTTTAAAGGGAAAACCGGTGTACTCTCGTGCTGTTTAACCAGCTGAGTGGAAACCTCTGTCATTGCTTCCCCAGCCCCCCTCCCCCTTCCCCTCCTCAAAAATATATTGTATTTTGTGAGTCGTTCACAAAAGGCACACACACACACACACACGTGCATACCTGTCTGTACCAAACGCACGTGGGGAGGGGGAACTGTTACATATCCACACCAGAGCTCGGTGGTGTGTGCGCGACAGCGAGGTCGTTCTGTGCTAATCCAACGTGTCCGTCCCTCCGTCCGTAGTGAGTCTCGACCAGCCCCCCTCCCATAGGTCCTCTGATGTCCCGCGACCCTGTTGCTCTCGTAGTGCTTCGTTGGTCTGTAGCTCCTCTTGTCGTTTTCACTCGTTGCTGGATTGTCGTTTTCTCTGTTCCGTTTCTCTGTCTTTTGTTTTCGTCGTCGTCGTCGCCGTTGAACTCGTCTCTTTTGCAGTTTTTTGTAATATAACGCTCTGCCAAGCTAGAGTTCTGCACTCTCCCTCAGACCGATACACACACACACACACCTACACACAAAATCCCGCACCTACACACACACACACACACACACACACACTTGCACTTAAGCACCCGCACAATATAAAAGGGAGTTTGGATCGAGGTTAACAATTATGATCAGAGATGAATTAAGGCTCAGTTAAATGTTTCTGTTGTCGACCCCGGGAGTTTTTTCAGAATTCTGCCTGCTCAGTAGAGAGAGAGGGAGAGTGCGAGAACGAGGAAGAAAGAGGGAGAGGGAGAGAGAGAGAGAGGGGTGCTGGTTTCAAAACCCGGCACCACCAGACCGGGAGACCTAGTTATATGCATGTTTCAGTTAAGCATTTCCGCCATGTTCCTGCCTTATTAAAAAGGACAGGGGATGGTGTTTCTAATATATAACGATATTTGCATCTTTGAAACGAGAGCCGCCTCCATCCAGAATGTTGAAATAATAGGTGACATGAAAAATAAAAAAATAAAATACGTTTAAAAAATCTATCTATCAACTAAAGGATTGAGGAGCCGTAGCTTGGTTTGAGGCCCTTGATGTTAGTATTTTTTCCCTGCGTTGTAATGATATACTATTGGGCTGCGCTTCCGTCCCCAGCCGCTTCCATGTGGATGCTGGTGTTTTTTTGCATGATCATGTTGTACACTGAAATACAACCATGAATTGACAACTATCAAGTGTTTGTCTGAGTGTTAGTTGGTCTTCATCATAGCTTTGTTATTCTTCAAAAACTTGGATCTTGAAAGTATTTAATAAAAATACTATTTCAGCACTGGGCTGTTCTCTCGTTTTGTGGTTTATTCTCTTCTTTGTCTTTGGTTGTTGTTTTTTGGGGGTTCTGACCAAGATGACGAATTCTGGCGAGGGGCAAATGTTAAAAAGTGTATGATTAATGGGAATGCAAATAATTATTTATTGTTGTATTATTTCCCAGTTGAAATGTTAATACCTAGACGTTTACAATTACCTGCACAATTATTCCTCAAGCAAGTGGAAAAATGGTGCCCCCCCCCCCCCCCCGGTCAATAATAATCGATAATCAACTACATTGATACATTTGCATAATTCCTCTACTCTAGTATATAAAAACGGAGCCCTTATAAAAGGTCCTGCGACTCTGTTCATTGAACTTTATCTGATCCTGGATCTGTGTTGCCTCGCGCCTCTGGCGGTGCAGTGCGCCCCGTTTCAGCTGCATCAGCCTGCAGCACAGTTGAATAATGCTTTATCCTTATTTAAGGCTCCGTTGTGGTCTCATTTAGAAGATTATTTTAAGGTTGTGTGTCTGTGTGTGTGTCACAGAAGTAGGTCAGATCCCCTGGTTATTTTTGCTCCGTGATTAATGAGACCGCCTCAGTAAAACATGCACCCACTCACACACGCACACACCAATAGATTTCGAAAAGACATTAGACTGAAGGAACTTTCTGATGTCACATTTGATCCCTTTCTGTGTGTAACGTCTTGCATCTTGCAATGAGCCGGACGTGATTATCAGAGTGGAACCTTCATCTTCATCATCTTCTGCTGTCCCTTCCTCTGTGCTGATGAGCACTGTCAGCACATTCCAAGAGGTTGTTCTCACCCAAGTCCCACCAAGCTGACCCAAGAGAGCCATTGAGATGCCCTGGAACTGAGCTCTTCTACTGCCTTCACACATCCAGGAGCTCAGCCTGGGTTCCCTTCACCCTCCCTGGCCTGGTACCAGGTGTGTGTGTGTGTGTGTGTGTGTGTGTGTGTGTGTGTGTGTGTGTGTCCGAGCACACAACCTTCATTGCTGAAGGCCATGGGAAAAAATTGGGGGAATGCAGAATGCTGGCAAGACACGAAAACGAATGGAAATGCTATTCACAACGTTTGACGTCCCAAGCTTGTAGATAATATACCTACTTAGGCTTACTCAATGTAACGAATTATTAAAGTGGTATGACTAAGTGTTTTTTACATTAAAAAAAAATGCATCCTCATTGGAAAATCTTTGAGCTAATTAGCTGATGTAGGTCGTACAGAAACAACGCAGAGGCTGGAAGGGACGGACAGAAACTTAAGAGTTGAGGGCAGGAATGAACCGACCTTATGAAATCAGACTGTCGTTATAACGTATTTTCGTCGTTTGGCCTCACGCTGTGATAGGCCTACTGCAGAGTAGGTTTTCGTTTTAAGTTAAATGCAGCTCTCTGTGTAATTCACTTGCTTTCTTTGTGCCTTTATAGAGCACTGATGCCATTACACTGGTGTCGAACACATTGTTCACAATGAACAATTGTTAATCACGTTAAACAGCGGTTTACATATCCCAGGAAAGAGCTGCACATGTGGGAATTGTAAGGCGGTTCAGACAAAAGCCTTGATTTAACGGGCTCTTGGGCGACTAAGCAGATTTATGTTTCATTTTCTCGCGAAAACAATATGCTTTGTATGCATATTTTTTTCAAAACCCGCATATTGCCATTGTGGGACATTTTGTCCAATGCACTGCGGACCTTCATTTATTGCAGTAGCCTACTCTAATAATTATCGGAGAGACAAAATGTTAGACTTGGTTTGGGTGGCTGGTTGATTACCATGTGGAGATCATAATATTCACGTTGGACTCCGCTAGTATAAACTCAACTCGCTGCGACTGCAACATTGAAATCGGTCGAAGCCTAATCGTGACTGCAACATTGAAATCGGTCGAAGCCTAATCGTGATGACACAGGGTTAACTTCGGTTCTCATTTAATACGATTTGAAAACCAATTTGAATAGTTATCAGCTGGGAGACGCTGAATACAAGGCAGCACACGTGTGGAGGGAATCGCTGACATCAAAGAAACAGCCAGACAGCATCCATCGAGCTTTGCATTTCACCATAATTTAATAATGATTCGGCACGTCACAACGCGGTACAATGAATGAATGCAATACAGATCCAGAAGGCATACTTCACAGCACTTTATAACAACAGACATATTTACAGCAGGAGCTTAACTTCTTAAAACACAAATTGGTCTCAAAGAGGATGAGCGAATGGCTTAGTTTATGTACAAGATTATAAAAAAACAGGCATTAGACCTAGAGGTCGGACTGACGGAGGCTACAAGATGCTGAACAACGCGATGATACACAATTTTCTTGGGGCACACATGTCCATCCGAATAACCAAAGTATAAAAAAAATGAACAATTAGAGCCATATTTCCCACGCTACGACCCTGTAAAAATAGAATATTTCCGCCATCTACTGGTGAGATCACGCACCTGTCCAGAGAACAGAAATGACAACAGAACAGACACCGATTCACTTTAACAGTTCTATTCAAGGCAAGAATGGATGCATAACACTCATTGTCTACACTACTAACCAGATGATCTACTTACCTACCTACCTATCTACCTGTCTACCTATCTATCTATGCACCTTATACTACTCTACCTAAAACCCATGTATCTAAGGACAAAAAAACCCAAACCTAATCCCATGGCCTTCAATGGCTGCTGAAGACAGCTAATAGCCTTGGTATGCGAAAATCGCTGAAGACCAAGTGAAGAGGAGCGATGGGAGCGAACACTGAGGAGCGAACACTGGCACAAAAATGTTTTATATTAGGACAGCCTGAGAAGGAAAACAACTGTTAAATATTCTATTTTTACTGGTTTTCCCGGTGTGGCTTACTCACCACCCACAACCTTTTCACTCGAGCGCCTTATGAGGGAGGCAAAGACTTTTGGACTCTGTGTAATCTAAGATACATCCGCGATATACAATGAATGTTAGCTTGTTCTATTTCAATTTGTTTTTTAAGGCTAAATGCAAACCTACAGTTGTCCGTACTGTAAGTGTTATTTATTTGCTGTTCTGTTTTGGAAAATCCCTCTTAAAATATATTATTGTATTTGATCAATTCATTGGCGATGCAGATAAAGCATGCTGACATTTTATATCTCAGTCAAGCTTGAATCAGTGATTATTGTACTTTTTTTTTAAAGCCCTTTTAGTGCACTGACCCATGATGCATTCATTTTCCACTAGTCTCCTCACATCCCAACTTAAAGCTAATGGAGACTGATGAAGATGAATTTAGAACTCACTGTCCCTCCTCCTGTTGCTCTGCTGTTCTCCTCTACCGATTTGTACTGTTACCTCTTTTATCTTAAGTCTTCTCTATCTCCCTACCCCTCTCTCTCTCTCTCTCTCTCTCTCTCTCTCTCTCTCTCTCTCTCTCTGTCCAACTCTCTCTCTCCCTCTCCCCCTCTCTCTCTCTCTCTCTCTCTCTCTGTCCAACTCTCTCTCTCCCTCTCCCCCTCTCTCTCTCCCCCTCTCTCTCTCTCTCTCTCTCTCTCTCTCTCTCCCTCTCTCCACCTCTCAGAGCTGGTTGTCCGTGCGTGGTTCGGCATGGAGGCGTGGGTGCGCGCTGCTCTTAGCGTTGCCACGGCGATCGGGGTACTGCGAGTGGGCATGCATGTGTTTGGGCTTGTCGGCCTCGCTCTCTGTGGCCACGCCTCCTTCGTCGGCGGCGTGGTGCTGTCGGCGGGGGTGCTTGGGCAGGCCCAGGCCGTGCGGGTGCCTCAAGAGTTTCGAGTCGTCCTCCCCGTGGATGATGTCATCGTGAGAGTGGGCGTGGGCGCGCGCGGCGGGCGCCACAGTCGCCGTCGCGTCGGAGCGGCCTTCTGGCGCGCTCGCCGTGCTGGCCGTGACCACGCCCGACCGGCGGGCGGCCGGGTGGGCGTTGACCACCTCCTCCACCCAGCCCCGGAACCGGTTGACGCGGGTGTAGAGCGCCGGCGACGAGGCGCCCCCGCCGCAGCCGTAACCGCCGGCGACCAGTCCGGTGAGCACCCAGCGGCCGCCCCCGTCCTGGCACACCAGCCCGCCGCCGGTGCCGCCGGGGCAACCGTCGCCGTGGAGACGGCTGGTGTCCGGGGGGCTGCCCGCGCACAGGGTGCCGTGGCTGGAGAAGCTGTCGCCGTAGTGCTTCTTGCATTGCCATGGCGACATGAGGGGCACCCAGGACGCGACCACGGAGTCTGGGGAGGGAGGACGGACGTTTCAGCGGGTGACCGATGGCGACCGGGGCTCTCTCTGTGTGCGTGGGCTGCTCGGACAAGACTAGACAATGGGTCAGACTAACCTTCACCATCCCAGCCGGTCGTAACCGTGGTGATGCAAGACGCCGGCGGCGACGGGATGGCTCTGTCCGGGGTGGGCAGGCACGCTGCATTCGTGTTGGGGTCAAAGGTCAGACAGTGGCCTTTGCTGCTGGGCAGCCTCACCAGCGCCAGGTCGTGACCCCCGCTCTGACCCTTGTACTTCCTGTGGATGACCACGCGCTCCGGGGACAGGGTCTGCAGCGACGCACCAACGCGGACGACATACGTGGACGGGTTACTGCCGTACCTGAGGAGAGAGGAGAGAGGAGAGAGGAGAGGGGAGAGGAGAGAGGAGAGGGGAGAGGAGAGGAGAGAGGAGAGAGGGGAGAGGAGAGAGGAGAGAGGGGAGGAGAGAGGAGACGAGTGAAGAGAGAGGAGAGGAGAGAGGAGAGAGAGGAGAGGACTCAGAGGAGAGAGGAGAGGGGAGAGGAGAGAGGAGAGGGGAGGGGAGGAGAGGAGAGGAGAGAGGACGTGGAGACACGTTCAGGCATAACGATGATTGAACACCAGAGGAGACGAGGGAAGGAGAAGACAAGAGGAGGAATGAGAGAAGAAGGGAAGAAAGGAGAGGAGAAGAGAAAATCCGGTACCAAAGACAAGATAAGACAAGAAAGGTGAAGAGAGAAGCGAGGAGATGAAAAGAGAAGGGAAGACACGACCGGAAAGCAGATGAGAGGAGAAGGGAAACAAGGGAATTGGGGGAGCTACCTCGTGAAGCAGTATGCGGAGGTGAGAGCCCAGCAGGGGTTGATCAGGGTCCCGCTGCAGAGAGGACCTCCATCCCTGCCCTGGGCCTGAAGCCACACGGACACCTGCCAGGGCCAGGAACTCCTGGGTGGGGGAGAAGAGCAACATGGCATAGCATATTCTATCAAACTGAGCATTAATACGATGCAAGAATCTATGGGCGGCAGTAGCTCAGGAGGTGAGTTGGAGTGGGTTGGCTGGTCACCGCAAGGTTGCTAGTTCAATCCCCGGAGTGTCGAGGTGTCCCAGAGCAAGGCATCCAACCCTAACTGCTCCCTATAAGCTGGCTGTCGCCTTGCATGGCTGAAGCCGCCGTCGGTGTGTGAATTGGTGAAAGTTATTGCAAAGTGCTTTGGAAGTAGCCTGGTCCTACCATACTCTCGAACTTCATTTCATTTGCACAGAGAGTCTGGACCCACTCAATTGACAAACGTTAACTCACTTTAAGGCGGGTGTCTGTTGAAGTTTAAAACTATTGGATCTGCCCAGTGCCACTCTGGATCTGCCATAACCAATCGCTAACGTTTGGCCAGGAATCACGTTGCGCGCAGGCTGTAAACAAACCAAACACCGTGCGTGAAGATGTCCGTCAACGAGAGCTGACTTTAAACGTCATTGTTATCAGCCACTCGCTCTGATCGCTGATTGGACGCACAAAATTTGGACGGAGAAAACCCAGGAATATACTGCAAACCCAGACGTAGTATTAAAAGGGAAATGAAAATCGAGCCGAAGTACTTAGGCGTGCGGAGCCAGGCTACTTTGGGAGGCCACTGATTACAAAAAAGCGCTGTCATATAAATGCAGTCCATTTAGTCCAAGAAATAAAATGACATTAAACAAATCAAACTCTTCGCCTCACCCAAGGGGCACGTCCTCTTCTCCCTTCGTCTTGCCTCGAGTCTCTGTGAGCTTCCTAAGCCCGCAGGACACATCCTGGGGCCTGGCCTTCTCCGTCGCCGTCGACGACGTCGCCGGTGACAGAGAGGTGGGGGGCGGGCTCATGTCGCAGGCCACGCCCGCGTCCTCCCGCCTCCTGCAGCTCTGCGGGCCCTGGCCAAGCGAGGGACACTCGCCCAGGAACTCCTCCTTCCCCGTGCACCGCACCCTGTCCAGGTGGATGGGCCCCTTCCCCTGGCCGAAGCCCCCCAGCGCCACGGCCCCACCGCTGGGGGAGGGAGGGGGAAGGAGGGGGATGAGGGAGAGGAGAGAGGGAGGAGAGGAGAGAGGACCGGGAGGAGGGAGAGAGGAGAGGAGGGACGGTGAAAGAGAGGAGAGAAGGTGACAGAGGAGATAGGGAGGAGAGAAGGTGACAGAGGAGAGAGGGAGGAGAGAAGGTGACAGAGGAGAGAGGGAGGAGAGAAGGTGACAGAGGAGAGAGGGAGGAGAGAAGGTGACAGAGGAGAGAGGGAGGTAATGGAGAAAGGAGAAAGGAGAGCCAGGAACGGGGTATGAGAGAGCAGAGAGGGTGAGCAAAGAGAAAATGTGCAAAAATGTGAATATTAAGCGTCGTCGTGACTTCATTCTTCTCTTACTTACACCCACGCACGCAGAAAACAAACCCCCACACACATGCAAAAACAAACACGCACACGCACGCACGCACACACACACACCTGTGCCCCAGCTGCCTGCACACCACCGCAGCGTTGAGGTCGTTCCAGCCGGAGTCGCAGATACTGCCCCAGTCGCCATGGAGATACACCTCCACCCGCCCCTGCGTCCGCCCGCTGCCTCCCACCAGGCGCACCAGGGGACCTGGAGAGAGAGCAGCCAGACATGGAGAAAAGGCTCCTCCACTTGTGGATGTGAGTGTGTGGTTCAAGAGCCCACTGAGAGAGGTGATAAGTAACAGAAGTACTCTGTCTCTCCAAACACTCTCATTCCTGTTCTCAACAGATTCCTTCACAGAAGCATTCGAAATATTAACGCCTCTCGGTTGTCTTTGTTGAAACGCCTGACTGTCAACATGTCGAGTTTGAAATCCGCAGACCGATGCCGGTTCACACGAGAGACGTGCGATGCGTAGACTAAAATGTGTAAGATGGGCGTCATGCTGACTACTTTACTTTGTATGAAATTGTGGCAGGGGGCCACTAGGTGTCGCACAAGTATCAACGACTAAAGGTCGCATGACCAAGTGCTTCTTGTCATTCCTAAATGTATAGACAGCTCGCGCCACGCACGTACTGTGAATGTGTGAACAGCTTGGCGATGCTGCTATGCCAACATACTACACATCTGCCTCCTCAATCCTCCAACTGTCGTCCCAAAGTGCTAGTCTTGTCTCAGTTGTCGATTATCATTCGATTCATTTATTGAATCTATTTATAACTATATCTATATTGAGTTGAAATTGGTCCCAATTGTGCTGTGGTGCGATTTCATCAGGTATGACAAAGCAGATTCTGCACGCTGTACATTGCTCCGGAGGTGTTTGTTGCTCCCAAGGTGTTTATTTTCGACAATAGTGGGATGATTTCATCATGCCTCATGAGTTCGGAGCTAAAAATATAATCGATTCGATCGATTGAAAACATATGGTTGTTGTTACTCCTCATGGACATGATGCTTCCGTCGGATTAGTTTTGCTTTTACCACAGTTCTGTTGAATACTTGGTACTGATTGGTCAATGACGTTCCAAGGTTATGCATTATTTCTCAGTGATAGTACTCTCCCTTTTAACTTTTACAAATCAACTATCAACCAGATGTTTCCCTGACAATTAAAATAACAATGTGCGCAAAGAGCCACAGAAGGATCTTCTTATTTCAGATGATAATGTCCATAAAAAACTAGTAAAGTTATGGTTAAAGTAACTAATATTTAATTGTTGGAAATCTTGAAGATCGCAATGAATCTTTAAGATTCGTTAGAACAGATAGTGTCTGTAAGGTCACTATCTATCACCAAATGAGGTAACCCAATGGGGATTGAGCCTATGGCTCACAGATCAAATTATGAATGAAAGGAACTGGGTGGTTCACTGTTTCGTTCTATGGGAAACATAACGACTTATCGCCAAAGAGAGCAAAACATAAATCTTGAGATTAACACTTTGACTGTGATTCAAAAGGAATTAACCACCCATTATTGGGAAATCATGTGCTACCATGTTTTTCTCCTTGCATAACATGTTACCTGTTGAGGGTGCAATCACCGGCACCTCATTGGTCTCCTGGCTGGCCCCGCCCCTGCAGCGCACGCCCACGTCCTCGCCGTGGGAACAGTCGGTCCGCCCCCAGATACCCCGGTGACAGTCCAGCAGGGAGGCCTCCGAGCCGTCACAGCTGACGTCGTCCAATAGAATGAGGCCCGCGCCCTCGCCAAACGCTCCGTCCTCCACGACCTCTGCGTGACCCCTGCGAGGGAGGAAGATGAGGAGGAGGAGGAAGAAAAGGATGAGTTAGGCTGGCACTATGCAGTAGCACTATGACGCTTGCATTGGAAGCTGCTCTCGGTTTGTCTATATACACTTTCTGCCCCTATCAAATAAACCATGGATAAATGAATGAACGTCGGAAACGGCTAATAATCCTCGGAGTCTGACGTGTCTCCGAGACATTATGTCACAGTCAGGCAAAAGGTGCGTGCGTGGAGTAATTATGTCAAAGATATGAACTTCTACAGCGTTTACCATTGAAATCCAGCGCAGGGTCAACGAATGCCCTAACCCTAACCCTTGCACACGAACATAACATCATTCCACCACCACAGCCCCCACCAGAGCTGTGTGTGTTACCTGTATCCCAGCTCCCGGCAGACCACCTGGGCGTGCCGCTCAGACCATTGGTCGTCACACACCGTCCCCCAGTCCCCGTTGTGGAAGACCTCCACACGGCCCTCCCACGGGCTGTCTCCCCCCACCAGACGCACCACGCCGTCTGGAGCACACACACCCACGCACGCATACATTGAGATGCTCTCCTGTAAGGTGTGTGTGTGTGTGTTCTGGCTGGGCGATTGCGTGTGTGTGTCTGTCTATGTGTGTGAACGTGTGTGTGAACGTGTGTATGATGATGTGTGTGTGTTTATGAACTTGTGTGTGTGTGTGTGTGTGTCTGTGTGTGTGTGTATAAGGGTCTGTGTGTGGGTGTATAAGGGTGTGTGACACACCCTTATACACCCACACACAGACCCTTATACACAAACACGGTGTGTGTGTGTGTGTGTTTGTGAACATGTGTGTCTATGTATACGTGTGTGTGTGTGTGTGTGTGTGTGTGAGACCATGTGTGTGTGTATAAGTGTGTGTGTGTGTGTATGTGAGACCATGTGTGTGTGTATATGTGTGTGTGTGTGTGTGTGTGTGTGTGTGTGACGTACCTGAATAGGGACTGCAGGAGACACCGGCGTCTTCCATGTGGTCACAGTTGTGTTGCTCCCAGTCACCATGGCGACACTGGCCCAGGAAGAGCTCGTTCCCGGTGCACTTCACCGCGTCCAGCATGATGGGGCCGGAGCCCTGGCCATAGTGGGCCCACGACCAGGCCTTCGCCACGCCCCTGGAGCACACACACACACACACACACACACACACACACACACACAACATTCACACACAGACACACACACACACACACACATAACATGCATACATAAACAAACACACATACCATACACACACAAGCACGCATACCATTAACACACGCACACACATACGATTCACACACAAACACACACACACACATAACATGTACACACATACACACACATACCATACACACACACACATACAAATCAAACAAAAATACACACACATACAAATCACACACACACATACCGTGCACAAACACACACACATACCATACACACACACACACACATAAAATAAATGAACACCCATTAGGTGCGATAAGAATATAACTTAATGATTTTTCGAACAGGAAATTGTTAGCTATTTCTGTAACAGTAAATTGTGTTATTTTTTTCCGCACCAATTTCTGGTTAGTGTATTTGCGCAATGCATGTGTTTCCTGCAAGTTAATGTCTCTGTGTGTTTTATTCCAGACAACCTGATGCAAAGAAAATGGTACATGGCTGCAGCCTGCAGATGAAAAAGGACAAAAAGTGAAGCCTGTGGCAGTGTAAATCTTTTGCTTGGTTAATCATTGACATTAGAATATTTAGTTTAGATTAACAAAACGCGCCAGTTCAACTGCTGAAAGGAAGCTGGGATCCTCAGTAGGATTACGTTCCAGAGAAAAGGACTGCAATCGACGTCCTAGGGCTTCATAATTATCTCCCTTAATCCACTGAAAAACATGCTTTGAGTTCCTCAACATGAACCGCTGTGACTTGATTACTTTCCCCTTGGGATTTATAAAATCTAAAATAATACGAAAATATTTCCCCAATATTTCCCTGGTAACAGTTTCTACGGCTTGTGCTTGTGTTTGATCATTCCCCACGAACACAAACAGCCCATTATGCAGCGACTCCGAAAGAGTAGCTGAGTTTGCTCAGGGAACGGCCTACCTGCTGTAGGTGTCAGAGAACATTAAAGTGCTGCTCGGATCTGAATTATTCACAAAGGTTCCTCTCATTCTGTCGTTCAACAAACACAGATGGTGCACTGGAGTCCCAGAGCGAACATAGAGATGAATTATGATGTTAAGCAGTGACAACCAACGTTGGAATATATCAGCAACACGTTACCGCTCCATAAATCCCTGACACGTAAACAGTTCAATCGGGAATATGATTAAAGGCAGAGGGTTACTGTAAGAAATGTTATTACAATGAAGTTGTTTGTCTTTAATGAGACGAAGCAATCATTCGGGGCCTACCTGCTCCTGAAATCAAATTTGAACCAAAATCATAGGAGTTAGCATTGAAGTGACATTCAAGCATTGATTCGTTGCATTCATCACAAACAAGTTGAGCAAGCTTTTGGCATAACAGCTCCAACAGAGTTTTGAGCAAAGCAGGACCGTACCCGAATCCCAGCTGTCGGCACACCACCTCTGCGTCGCTGTCGTCCCATTGGTCATCGCAGACGGAGCCCCACCTGCCTTTGTGGAACACCTCCACGCGACCCTCAAACTCCTCCTCGCCACCCACCAATCGCAGCGGAGGACCGCTGCCTGGGTCACCGGGGGAGAGCGTGCACACGTCAGCAGGGACAAAACTGTAGACATGCGGAAAATATTGGCGGCTGCGCTGTTATTTTTATTGCACACTCTTCTACATTCTCTCTCTATCTTTCTCTCTGTCTGTCTCCCTCTCTCGCTCTTTTTCAATTCCATTCAATCCAATTCCAAAGAGTCTCATTGGCATAGAAAGTAAACTTGTCCAATGCCCGCAGCAGTTGAATGACTGAGGCAGAGGTCGGGAGGGAATCAAACTATTTCTCTAGAACTAACTTCTGGGTCACAGAATGGGTCTTTATTCATCTCCATAGTCTTTACCTCTCTCTCTCTCTCTCTCTCTTTTTCTTTTACCACCTCATCTTCTTTTGTATTTTATTCTACTCTATTCCTTCCCTTTTGCTTCATTTAGTTTGATTCTTCCTGTCATTTTTTCCTTGATTATTTTATTAATTAATTCATACTTTCTTTCTTTTACTAAACAATTATTCATTCATTTCTTTCCCTCTTCTTTTTTAGTCTTTACCTCTCTCCCACCCTCTCTCTCTCTCTCTCCTTTCCCCTCTCTCTCTCCCTCCCTCTCCCTCTCTCTCCCTCTCCCTCTCTCTCTCTCTCCCTCTCTCTATCTCTCTCTCTCTGTCTCTCTCTCCCTCTCTTTCTCTCTCTCCCTCCCTCCCTCTCTCTCTCTCTCTCCCTCTCTCTCTCTCTCCCCCCTCTCTCTCTCTCTCTGTCTCTCTCTCTCCCTCTCTCTCCCTCTCTCTCCCTCCCTCCCTCTCTCTCTCTCTCTCTCTCTCTCTCTCTTTCTCTATCTGTCTCTGTCTCTGTCTCTCTCTCTCCCTCTCTCGCTCTCTCTCTCTCTCTCTCTCTCTCTCTCTCTCTCTCTCTCTCCCTCGCTCTCTCTCTCTGTGTCACTGTGTCTGGTTCTCGGCGGTGTTGAGGCAGGTGTTCACTCAGGTGCTGCAGCTGAGCAGTGACCCTCCCTAAAAGTCACACTGACCTTCTGGCGGCGCACACGCCAGTCCCGCCTCGTTTCCATGACTACAGTCGCCGGTGACGAACGTCCTGCCCCGGCAGTTGCTGAGGCTGCCCTCGTCGCCACGGCAACCCATGCGCTCATAGTGAAATAGGCCAGAGCCCGTGCCGAACTGAGAGTGTTGCAGCGCGGTGCCTATCTCTCTGTGGGAGAGGAAAACATATTTATATTGTTTAATTATGTTGACTTACTGGCTTACACCTTAACCATGTCACTTTTATACTGCAGCGATTAACTCCATACTAACATATCTTAACAGTTAGTATGTCCTCAGGAATACAACAAGGCCATCCACGAGGTCCTGGGAGTTTTTCACTATCAATTATCTTATTGTGGTTCACTTTTTGGACGTCTGAAAACGACATTGCTATCACTGTAGCTCCAACTCAAGCCACTAGAGGCTGCTAACGGGAAAAGGTGCATAGAGCAGGTTTTAATCTAATACGTTTTCATAAAGTAAAAGGATGATGCTTGTTCTTGTATTGTTCCCACCCCAGGCCAAGCTGTCTGCAGATCACACTGGCGTCTCTGTCCGTCCAGTGGGAGTCGCACACCGCCCCCCACTGGCCGTTCAGGTACACTTCCACACGGCCGCTGTCAGAGGACGAGCTGCCCACCAGCCGAGCAGCGCCTGTCAACAGCATTAGACATCATTTAACCATTGGATAATAATAAATGAATAATAATAATAATAACTAATAAAAATCAAGAATTATCATATATCGTTAGTTTGAACAAAAGTTATAAAAAATCGAGGAGAAACTATGAGACCATAATCAATAGGAGGACGGGGAAAACGGAACAGATGAACAGATGCAGCTGGGCTTAACTTGAACAGATGGGTTTAAACGATGAGATTTAATTTGAAGAGAGTCTGATTGACGATCGTGTGGATTAATCAACGAGTTTTTTTTTTGCTGCTGCGTTACCCAACTAGCTGCTCTCCGTACCGTATCTTTAACCAACAAACTGCTTTGTCATGACTGATTGTGTGTACTTGAGGCCTCTTGTGCGTACCCTGGTGGCAGTCGCAGTAGGCCCATCCGATGGCCCCGGAGTTCTGCCTGAAAAAGCACCAGGGGTTGGACTCGCGGTCGGGGTTCCTGCAGTAGCTGTGGTCGCCCAGCCCTCTGCCCGGGTACTGCAGGACGTAGTCGGGGAACTCCGTCCACTTCAGACAGGGGGCGCCAGAGTCCGTCTGGGCCACAGTGCCGTTGTAGTAGCCGAGCTCCGTGAAGCCCTCTGAGCACGACAGAGGGGCTGGAGGGAGAAATAGAGATTGTGTTATAGAGAGAGAGAGAGAGAGAGAGAGAGAGAGAGAGAGAGAGAGAGAGATTGTGTTTTAGATTGAGAGGGAGAGAGTGAAAGAGAGACAGAGTATGAGAGAGAAAGAGACAAAGAGAGGGAGAGAGACACATAGCCAAAGAGAAAGAGAGAGAAAAACGAAGAGACACACAGACAGAAATTTGGATAAAAGACTGTACTAAACGGCTAAATGTAAATATAAACGTAGAGTGACAGTAAGGCACTGAGAAACAGAGAGAGAGAGAGAGAGAGAGAGATCATCACTTTACATCCTTCACGTGGATTTTTGCTGTTTTATTATTCATGTGTTTTTTCTCCTGTGTCGGTGGTATCAAGGTTCTTCATGTTTCATGCATTATTGTACGCATCTCCCATTTTGCGTTGAAACTACAAATGCGTATAGTCTCTTAGCAGAGGCTCAGCACATTGAAACAGAACAGAGATAGAGAGCTTTGAAAGAGAGGGGAGAGAGCATCAGAGAGACAGACAGGCAGAGGGAGAGAGAGAGGGAGAGAGAGAATAATTGGATTTAGGTGGAAGGGGCAAGGTGGAGGGCGATGGACACTGAGATGTGTTTTGCCGCGAACTGGAGGAGAATGAAAGGAAGGCCAGCAGAGAAACTTCTGGAGGAAGATGAAGGAATAGAGAGCAGTGGGCGAGAGGTTTTAAAGTGCTCTTATGTAAATCACATTATCCTCCACGTCTCCTTTCCGGCTGAACCCGATGGCTCACACACACACACACACAAACCCACACGCACACACAAACATGCACGCACAAGCACATACACACACGCACACACAGCCCTATCTCTCGTACCCATCCACTGGCAGTACATCTAACCGCTCTCACTCATTCAGTGTCAGGCTCCTTATCTTACTCATTCATCCTCACACCCCCTCCCTCAATCACTCATCTGCACCTTCCCTCACTCACTCGTTCATCTGCACGTATCCTCTCTCACAAATTGATCTGCAAGTTGCTTCTCTCAAATGCATATGCATCTTCCCTATCTCACTCATTCATCTGCATCTTCCTTCTCTCACTCAATCATTGTCACGCTCCCTGTTTCACTCATTCATCGCCAGACTCCCTGTCTGTCCCTGAGACTAACACAGTATTGGTGAAGGACTATTATAATTGACCTGAATCATAATATAATTAGAAATATAAATTGTATTTGTATGGTGCTCAAGAATGACCTGGACTGCTTAGCGAACATAACCTACTGCTTATCCTCCAGCATTATTCTACTAGGACCAAACTGAGACACACAGGCGCATTCAGGCATTCACGCACACACACACGCACACACGCACGCACGCACGCACGCACGCACGCACACACACTCACACGCACGCACACACGCACGCACGCACGCACGCACGCACACACGCACACACACACACACACACACACACACACACACACACTTCAAGGGGTCTTTTGGGGCCAAATTGCCATTCCAGAATGATTAATGGTAGAGGGCTTCATTAACCAAGAAGTCTTATCTGTCTCTCACACACACACACAGCCTGGATGCTTCAGAGCATTCATGTATGCAGTGTGAACACACACGCGCACACACACACACACACACACACACAGACACACACACACCCACACATACACAAAAACACAAACCACACAAACACACAAGTGTGCGCAAATACGCCCAAACACAACATGCTGAGAAGCACCTTTCTGAACAAGAAAAAGTCCCCATCTGGTCAGGTGGGGGTACATTTGGGCCAAATGTATCACAAGTGTAAAAAAACAAAACTCTAGTGCAGCCATGAGAACCTGCAAAGGCTCATTTGTTTTGCAGATGCTCTAATGCATTAAAATATTACGCGGTAAGAGGCGTCAGCAGAATTTAAACAGCACTGAGAGAGGAAGGAAGGTGAGAATGATGTTTCATATCCCAGGGCCAACGTGACTAATTACTTTGGAGGTGTATCCTCCAAAATGAGTTTTTTTTAAATGTATCCTCTCAAATGTTTCCTTAGCGTATCTGCGCTGGAAGGGCTTAGTATTTTCCATTGTACATCAGTCCTACAGTCAAATCGTGAATTGGCTATAGGAGCAGAAGTGTTTCACGTGCCCTTTGAGGGTTCAATCTGTCTGGATAGTGTTCATAGACCAGCCAAAGTGAATGTAACCCAGGGTGAAAGTCTGAAAGGTTGATTTGAGTGACACAGACCCCCAGCATCTCTGAGCCATCAGGAGTCTCCAGTCTGCCGGTGGGAGGGGGGTCCACAGCCCAGCCTGAGCTCCCAGTCGCCTGGTCCCCCCTGGAGTGTCCCTGACCTTCTGTATTGACCTACATTTCAGAACCCCACCTGAGTTTGAAGGTGTGAACGAGAAACACGCTAATGCGTGATCTTGTTAAAGCTGCTGTCAGGTAAGATTTCAGAGTTGTAAAGAGAGAGAGAGAGAAAGAGAGAGAGAGAGAGAGAGAGAGAGAGGGAGAGAGGGAACAGAAGAGAGCCTGCTCCCTCTCTGCTCCCTCCCTCCTTACCTTTCTCTGCCATGTGTGCATGTGATTGAACAGCATGAGAATGACAGGCAAGACGGATTCCCTGAACCAATCAGGAGTGAGATACCCTGGTTGATCAGAAAGGAGTAGGGAGCGGTCTAAACCTACATTGTCTCATACAAAGGCCGGCGCAATCAACTCTAAACAGATATTCTCACAATATTTCTGTAAAAAGTTAATAGCTTTGGGTGCGGTTTGGCAGTTCCAACAATTTTTTAAAAGTTTGTTCCATAATACAAGTTCTCTAATCTCACCTACAGCACTTTTAAAGGAACCTGCAGGAAAGTAATTTTCTCCGGCCCACCTCAGAGACCCAATCTCATCATGAAGACCACACACAGGGATGAGTCATATCCGCCGCGCTGGGATGGCCCACGTATTGACAACGGAGTGGAAGGGAAGCCTACGCTTCTGGCAAACAGCAGCTACAGATACTCTCTGAGATGATGGATCGCAGGCTACTAAACGCCCAGGTGATCACGCAGTCCCTCAGCAAAAAAACAAAGAAACAAAGATTGATCGGTTAGAATTGATGAGAGAGCCAGCAAAATCCACAACTTCCGTGCTGGGTCGTCTGATGTCTGATACGCACCGACTATAGGGTGAGGTTCTGGGTGCGTTTGGTAACAGGATGGGGGGGTACGGTTAAGCCCCGGACCAGGGAATGATTGAGCAGCAGAGGGCGCACAAAGCACTGCTCTGAGATGGGCAGAACGGTCCATCTGGGAAATTAAACGTGCAATTTTAAAATCGTATCCAGTTGGCGTTGGATCAAATGAATTATAAGGCAGCCGTGAATCAAGGCACCAGGCTGCGTCAAACACTACGGCGCGGAAGGATATTGCAGATATTGTGGAAATATGCAAGGCGTATGGTGTGTGTCTTTGGGACCAGATTGATTTGGGTTGAACCGGTACCAATACCGGTGTGGGATATGATAATGCTGAAAGGATCACATACCATGATACAAATATCATAGAATCCCAATAAAGGTCTAAAAGGTCAGACATTAAAGAAAAGGGAGTTTAGTAGCTACTGGTAACAGCCAATACAACAAGACTCACCACTATAAATGCATCAGTATGGCATAGTGGTTCGATATAATGCAAATCCTTTTAGGGTTTATTTTCAAGGTTGTGTGTATTATATGTTTTTTAAATTCAGTACTGATTCAATTATCCAACATTGTGTTGGTGGGATTTTTCCTTCTCATCTTCGTGTGAGCGTCCCTGATCAGACCCTTCTCTATCCTTTGTTGCCAAGGAAACACAAGTATGACTCGTAATCAAAATAACAAACATTAACGAGGTCATAAGCAAATGTCTGCCTGTCGGTTTTGACTCATTTTCCGTGTGCAGAGAGGGGCGGGAGAAATCTGCATGCTCCCCCACCTGCGTCACATTAAGACGTTATAAGGTCTTTCTTGGGAACCATTTGGCCTTCCATAGGTGCCAGGATCATACGGCTTCGTAACATGCAGCGGTCAAATCAAATTGGCACCCAAGGCCCCCGCTCACACACATGGCTTCCGTCGCTACACACTGAGACCTCCTCCTCATTTCCAAGACAACTGTACCCTCCTCCCATTACCATGGGAACCGCTATTCTCCCCCCCGCTCCCATAATCCATTTCCCAGCAACAATAAGCATTGGACACGGTTCACACTCAGGGGCCTGCCGTTTGGGGGGTTGGTGTTGAGTGTGTGTGTGTGTGTGTGTGTGTGTGTGTGTGTGTGTGTGTGTGTGTGTGTGTGTGTGTGTGTGTGTGTGTGTGTGTGTGTGTGTGTGTGTGTGTGTGTGTGTGTGTGTGTGTGTGTGTGTGTGTGGCTGCTCGACTGTGCATGCAGGTCTACCCAGACGTTGTGTGAACAGAAGGGCGAGTGAATACATCAGGAAACAATGCAATTGAATAAAACGCCCGGAATATTGCTCTTTCGTTCATTGTAGTGTGGAGTCAATTAAATTTAATTTGAGAGAGCAGAGGAAAATATTTGTATGATATGTGTGTTTGTATACAAGGTGTATTATAATATTTATATCATTCTATCTTTGCTTTGACTGAAAATGCCATGTGCTGTCAAGCCGACGCAGTCGTGGTTGATCTATGACAACAGGCCAGCCGTCACCTGGGAGGGAGACACATTGATTTGGAGGTCACAGTCGGTGGAATAAAGGCTGTGTGTGCACAGTTCCTGCAGCCACAGCAGAGCTTTGTGAGTTATAGCACACGTGTCACCCTGCCCGTCCATGCGGCGGTGGCTATAAAGACAGGACATTTTCTTTTGGTTTGGTTTCTCAAGGCTTTGAGAAAAAAAAAAAAAGATGTCAGATTGGGCTCCTCCCCCATCAATGTGAAAGCTGAGCCCTACCCCCCATCATGGCTGCTCCTCTTTGGGATGGAGGGAACAGACGGAGAGAGGAGGAAGAGGAGAGAAACAAAGAGGAAAAGGGGTGGGAAACGATGTGGGGAAAAGGGAGGAAGCGAAAGAGAGAGGGAGAGATAGAGGGAGAGACAGAGAGAGAGAGAGAAAGAGAGAGAAAGTCAGAGAGGGAGAGAAAAGGAGCGAGAGAGAGAGAGAGAGAGAGAGGCAGAGAGAGATAGTCCGAGAGAGACAGAAAGGGAGAGAAAGATGAATGGGTGCAAGGTATATTACAGCAATAGGAGACGAGCAGGAGACCGTAAAACGGGTAATGAGAAGGCGAGAGTCTGGTGTCGGAGTAGACGGCTAGCAGAATATAGGTTATGAAAAAAGAGAGGGGGATAATAAAGAACCCCAAAGAAAACAACAGTGATAAATACTTATTTTTACCTGAGCTCTGGACCTCATTTAGGTAGCTGTCCTCTGCCACCACCTTGAGAAGGGAGAGAGATAGGGAGGGGGTAGGGGCAAAGGGTTAGATAATAGCTGCTTTTGACAGATATGACAGTAGATTGATCCTGATGTTAATATTGGCTCAGTTCCTTTTAATTCGAATACCGCAGACCCAAGAAAAACGTGGTTACTCCAATAATACCTTCAGTACGAGAGTACGAAAGACTCTAGCCATCTTACATAGTAGCCAGTTTCAGCCCATTTTGCAAAAAAACAACGACCTGGACTGTTTTATGAATAAAACAGCTAAGCTAGCAAAGAAAATATAGTATATGTAATATAAGATTGCATGTGACAGTTAAGATGTGCTGCTTCAGAAATAAGGTTTGATGGATACATGGTGAGACAGCAGACCAAAAAACCTAATGATAAACACACAACAACCCAACAATATGCCTTTTACTGCTTTCTACCGCAGTTCTTATAAGGCTGAGAACTGCACCAGTGCTTGCTTACTACACACATGCACACAGACACACAGACACACACACATACACACACACACACACACACACACACACACACACACACACATACACAGAAACAAACAGAAACACACACACACTCACACACACACACACACACACACACACATTCGGTGATGGATTTATTTTGTGCATTAGTGTTCGGAGTGCTTAAATGTGCATGTGTTTACGAGTGTGAGCGCTGGTGTGGGTGTGTGTAAGATCCTAAAATGGTCTTGCACACACACAGACACACACGCACGCACACAC
>NC_136952.1:8299253-8301753 GCF_949987615.1 Pollachius pollachius
TGGGGAGATGGATTGAGGATTGAGAGAGCGAGAGGGATTGAGAGGGAGAGGAAGGGAGGGAGGAAAAGGGAGAGGGAGAAGGGATGAGAGGGAAACAGAGAGAAGGAGAGATAGATGAACGCAATCAACCCAACATTTTCGCCCGCTAATTCATCCGAAGGCCTGCGATCAAGTCCTCGAAAAAGCAATTCCATGTTCCCGTTTCTCATCCACAGCTTATTACACGCGACACATCCAGAGAATCAAGCACCTTCTTCCCCCCTGCGGTGCAGGGAGCTCCATGGCATATGTGCTGTGATCCATCCAAACATCCATCCATCAGTGAGTCCTACATTCGCCCAGACAGCAAACAGAGTCAGAAGGAGGGGATGGCTGCCAGTCACGGTTGTCACTCTCACTCGTGGAACGTCTCAGATGAAATGTCTCTGGGATGAAACTTCTCTCAGATGGAATGTCTCTTGGACGAGACGTCTCAGATGAAACGTCTCTCAGATGTTGTGCCCAGTGCTCCACTACATGAGGTTTTAACAGTAAGGCTCTCCCTTTGCATTACAAGTCATCGTCACTTCCATCGATTCTGCGTTTGAATGCGGTACATGGATATATATATAGGTGTTTTTCTAGATGTATGTAAGTACATGCATCATATGAAGGTATTCAATGTTAATTTAGCAGATGCATGTATCCAAAACGACTTGCAGATCATGAAATATCTTAAGGATTCCTACAGCATAGTTAACTAAACCATCCTACAACCCTTCTACACATATGTGTTCAAATATATTCAAATGCATTAAATGCCCTATATAATGTAGAATGTTACTGTGAAATCGTACATATATCTTTATTGTTGAGGCCTGACTTATTGTTTGGCTTGTGTAGGCTCTGGCCCTGATGGATGTATGTGTGTTTCGTCTCCCTCTCTATGTGACGAAGGTAGAAACTGAACATGAGTGTGGTTTGCTGCTAAACTTGGCATTATGCACACTGCAGTTTCTCCTAAATAAATAAATATAAAAAGGGCCCATGTGCCCCAGTGTTTCTGCTATTCCCCCGGAGCTCATACAGATTAACTAAACTCATCGACTTCACAGACTTTGTTTTATCCAGGGGCCCGCGGGGGGGGGGGGGGCAGTTCTGTGTGTGTGCACCCTATTGTGTCTGTGTGTGTCTGTGTGTGTGTGTGTGTGTGTGTGTGTGTGTGTGTGTGTGTGTGTGTGTGTTTGTGTGCGTGTGTGTGCGTCCGTGTGCGTGCGTGTGGGTGTGCGTGAGTGTATGTGTGTTTGCGTAGATCACAGATGTACTCGCTCGCACGTGTGTATGTGTGTGTTTCTGGGTGGGTGGGTGTCCGCACGTACGTGTGTGGGTGCGGGGCTGTATGTGTGTCTTGGGTCCTGGGTAGGGGGGATTATTTGTAAAATTAAGTGCAAAAAAACATTTCCTAGTACCCCCTGCCAATGAAGTCTTTGATGTCTTTCACACTTCTTATCTTGCAGCCAAATCCTATTTCTAATTTTCCTCAGTCTTAATTCCTTCTTGATTTCATCTCTCTCTCTCTCTCTCTCTCTCTCTCTCTCTCTCTCTCTCTCTCTCTCTCTCTCTCTATCTCTCTGTCTCTCTGTCTCTCTTTCTTTCTTTTACCACCTCATCTTCTATTGTATTGTATTCTACCCTATTCCTTCCCTTTTGCTTCATTTAGTTTGATTCTTCCTGTCATTTTTTCCTTGATTATTTTATTAATTAATTCATACTTTCTTTCTTTCTTTTACTAAACAATTATTCATTCATTTCTTTCCCCCTCTCTCTCTCACTCTCTCTCTCTCTCTCTCTCTCTCTCGTTCTTTTTTCCTTCTTGTTAGAATCCAGAATGTCCTCTAGAATGCGAGGTGATGAGCTGAGACCTTACATTGCTCTGGGAAGTCTACACATCCTCTAATACATCCGGGCCCCCCCACCCACCCACCCACCCACACACACACACACACACACACACACACACACACACACACACTCACACTCACGCTTACACAGACAACCTCTCACACACACGTACACACACACACACACACACACACACACACACGCACACACAGGGTTTAACCTGAGCCAGGCCATACAACAATGATAGACAATCAGACAATCACATTCAAACTCACAAACACACGCAAACACACATACTCACAGACACACACACACACACATACATGTAAAATGCATGTGAAACTCACACACCACAACATGTGGAGCGTCTGTGCACGCTTGCCTCTGCTCATGTCTTTGTCCTCCGCGGCGTCTATGCGGACGGTGTGTGATGCTGCATGGGAGTTGGCATTACACTGCTTTTCACACAACCCCTGGTTGTCATGGCAACACAGGCGTTGTAAACGTGTCCGTCAAGCACAAGCGTGTTCCCATCCTGTGCCCTGTTTGGTGAGGAGATGCGAACAAAGGGAAAAGGCGTGCTTGCAAACCTGGTCAAGAAAATGGTCCATAATCTGTT
>NC_136952.1:8306753-8556753 GCF_949987615.1 Pollachius pollachius
TTGCAATTCATGCACTTGTCTCAATGATGTCTACATCAAATTGCATTTGATGTAGTTCGCACAATTACCCAAGGCAGAACGGTCATTGTACGTGCAGGTGTCAAGACGTATGCTACCATATGCGGCAGAATGCATACGTTTCCTGAATGTGTACCTTTTTTATTTCTGGCGGCTGTGTTTTGTCAGGCACACCTTAAGGAAATGTAATTGCAAGAGCTAGATCTTGCTTTGCAATCAGCAAGACGTGGTTATTTGGTGGTCGGTGAGGCTCACATCCTGTTTTAACGGTTTTCTTCCACTTGGTAGATCTGCACCTGGCAGCAGAGCTGGGGAAAACTCTTCTGGATCGCAACAAGGAGCTGGAACAGGGCCTCCAGCAGATGTACTCCACCAACCAAGAGCAACTTCAGGAGATAGAGGTATGGCTTCCCCCTGCTGCAAACTCGCTGAGCTTAAAAGTCCACAAGTAAATCCACAAGCCGAATGGTACTATATTATGAAAATAATCCTCATTGTCAATAACTGAGGCTGACCATGGCTGTAATTCATTAAAAAAATGGTTTGTTTGGGTACAGAAAACGGGCAAAGTCCACACATTTCCGATGGTAAGGCCAGTAATATGTGTTCATATCAGTTGAACACATATTTTTGGATAGCAAATAGTGTTGCCTTGGTTTCCTATATTCAACCATGTTAAAAATAACTGGGGAAGCTTATCATGGTTTTCAATACATGATGATGATGACTCATGAAACCTAAAAGACAAATGCAAGCTAACATGTTGTTGTTGTTGTTTTCGTGTTCAGCCATGGCTGGTACTAGTCCTAATAGTAACACCAATCCCTGGGGAAGTGTTTAATCACTCTTAGAAGAGTTCCTGGCACAGTGGCCTATGCTCGGACGCCCCTCACTATAGTGTTCCTTTAACACTGTAGTAGAGTGAATATCACACAAAAAATTGTAGTGTAAGATCTTCAGCTGGCCAAATGTAGTTGGCCCTATTTGGTTAGCCACACATTTGGTTTTAGGTTCTATGTGTTTTATGTCCTCCTCAGCTGATAAGATAAAATGTACTTGTTCGAGGGCGAAAGGTGGGAGAAGAGAGTTGGTGTGTTGTTCATGTGGTGAGACTGTGTCCCACTCCACGTGTTCCCCTCTGTGGTTGGCTACAGTCTTGGCTAATCTAATCTGGAAGCATCAGTTATCCAAACGATTATATAATACGATGAATATTGAGCTTCCGTACTTACTTAGGCTGATCGCATATCACCGTCAACGTCACTGTGTTAAAGCCCTTGTTTTTTTTGTGACTGCTTATCATTTTATGGTGATCTTTGACCCATTAGTTGTCCTGCGTGTAACCGTTTGGAAGGCGATGTGGAAGAGCAAAGGTTTTGCATGGCATTTGAATGCCGGATTAAGATCACACCCTCATTTCTTCATGATGTGAGACATGTTTCATCAAGCTGGTTTTGTGGTCTGTGTGTGTTTTCCTTCATTCTACATTCAAGAACTGTTGTATCATTAGTAGTAAAGTGAGTAGTAAAGTAGTAAAGTGATCTCTTTACGCATTCCCCGCCACCATGCACGGCCTCTCCATCCTCTGCTTACCCTCTCGCCCCTCTCTCTCTCCCCCCCTCCGTCGCCCCCCAGTACCTGACCAAGCAGGTGGAGGTCCTCCGGCAGGTCAACGAGCAGCACGCCAAGGTGTACGAGCAGCTGGACGCGACCTCCAGGGACCTGGAGCAGACCAACCACCGACTGGGCCTGGAGAGCCGCAGCGCCCAGCAGAAGATCCAGAGGTGAGGAGGGGGAGGAGGGGGAGGAGGAGGAGGAGGGAGAGGAGGGAGAGGAGGGGGGGAGGAGGGGGAGGAGGAGGAGGAGGAGGAGGAGGGAGAGGAGGGAGAGGAGGGGGGGAGGAGGGGGAGGAGGAGGAGGAGGAGGAGAAGGAGGAGGACAGCCGGTCGGTCGCTGGGCTGGCTCTTCTCGGGCTGAAACGACTCTCCTGCCGCTCTACTGAACCGTGCACCTGTCAGGGATTGTTTTGGATGGGTTTCATGCCACAGGGACTGGAGTGCCCAATGAGTCACGCTCAAACAGTTTGTTTGGGACTCGGTGGGGCGGCAGAACATGTATTCCGCTATTTCAGCTAAGCGTTTTTTAAAGCGCTATGCAATTTCAAGACAAGCAAGATTGGCAGATTTGAGTGCGGTCATTTCAAATCCAATATAATATATAATGGTCACAGGAGAGTTGGTTTTTTGGTTGATAGTTTAGGTTCCCTCAACATTTTGTGTAAAACATCGATCCAAAAGGGCTGAAGACCGGGACCTTTCAGACCAGAAGACCTTTTTATTAGATGAAGCAAGGAACCAAACGAGTGGCAGGCTGATGATTGGGGAGGACTCACCCTCTCTCCCTCTGCTCCCCCTCCCTTCTTCCCTGGGCAGACTGATGGAGACGCTGGAAGGGCTTCAGAGCCAGGCCGAGGAGCTGCAGCGGGAGCTAGAGGACGTGAAGAACAGCCCCCCCCAGCGGACCACAGCCCCTGGGGACCCCCGTAGCACCCACAGCGTGTCCTGCCTGCAGGAGCTGCAGAGCACCCTCAGGTGAGACGGACGCCCCGCTCCAGAAGGGGTGAGGGGTGAAAGGGCCCCGACGGTTATTACTGTAAGGTCTTCAGTGGGGTCAGGGTTAGGTCTGACCCTTAAGGGTCAGGTGGAGTCCTAACCCGTACACCTCAGTCAATGTTGACGTGACGATGATTTGATTCATCAGCAGGAAATGACTTGAATCTGATTGTATATAATAAGATAATTAGTTAAAAATACAACACATTTGCTGCTTAATACCCCAGAAATTAATTTTAATATTTGATTGGATCGGTTTTTAAATTTATATTAAAACTTTGGTGGTGACTTGTCAGATAGAGAAGGCACATTTAAGTCTTTGGGCTCTGGTATATCCTTATGGGTCTTGGCTAGGGAGCAGGACATTTTATAGACCCCCGAGTGTGTGACCCATGCTCTGAAGAGGTAATACAGTAATTCCTTCTTTCAATCCTCCCCAGCATAAGCCCTCCTCTAGACAAACTAAGCCTAATACTTGTCTTGGCGTTTGACACGTCTTACCCACCCGGGGCCTGTACTTCCAGGTCACTCCATGTAAACCAGTTAGCACATAGGTGGTCTCAGCCTCTCCCGTTTATTGGCCCAGCGCCACCATGTGACCCGTCCTGAATGGCTGATGTGTGGAGCTTGGGAGTTAAGCCATGCGGTGCCTGGAAGAATCTCAAGACCCAATTCTCACTGGCTGTCCCCACGCACAGTAATGTTGATTTAGCTCCGGCCAGTGAATCTTTTTAATCATTATATTTTCATTTAATTTTCAGTGCGACGGTCAATCATATTTTCTTCATAGATCACTGAGTAACTATTATCATTAACATTTGTTCTACCACGGCTCGGTTTTTCTAGAAGCCCTGTTTCTGGCGTATGCTCCGTGATTGGTCGTGTTTGCATGTCAATCAAGACCTGCAAGTAGGCGGTTCTTGGCCTAGTTAATCAACACCTTGTCCCAGACTTTCCATATGGAAAGGTTGACTCTGCGAGACTAGGGGAGGGGTTCCCAAAGTCGTTCATGTGGTGATCCTATGTGCCCAGGACCCACCAAATATTTTGCGCAATAAAATAAAAAATACATTTCTCTTTACGAACAAATAATTAACATTCACTATGTATTTATTTCATCAAAAAAGTGTTCCCCTTTTCAGTCTTCAAACATACTTATAGTATGTTTGAGACATGTATAGAGACATAGGCGTAGTATAGATTTAAAAAATGACGTTGAACTATTTGTTCATCCCTCCGTGATCAGCTTGGTCCCCTGATAAGTTTTGTTACGGAACCACCTTTTATGTCTTTATTTGGGTCCGAGAGGAAGTCTGTGACAGGCAAACACAAAAGATATACGGCCCAACCAGCCATTGACCTCTGGCTGAAGAACTGTAGGCCAGAGCTGTGCCCTGGATATGGCTGAAGCCCTCGGGTCAGAGTCCAGTGTTGTTGGTTAGAGGGGAAGGGAGGAGCAGAGCGCTCTGCAGTCTGTTTCCCTTCCAGTTTCATCTCGGCTTATCGATCGCTCACCAGTAGGCTAATCTCCTCAGGCCCCCCCCCCCGGCAGGTAAACTCGGTTCTTGTTTAGAGAGATGGCTCCATTTCCGCTGGCATTCGACCACACACTTCATCCCCTTATCTTGTTAGTCTTCCCTGTGCCCTCTTCCTTCGTCCGTCTTTAGGTTTATTTTTATACCAACATACTATTTGCGGACAGGAGGGCGATTGATTGTCGTGTCACAAAAAGCTGCCCCACGCGTTCATCCCCGATGTCAGTGGCTTGTTGGTGGTGGAGGGCAGAACCCGCTGTCTGGACTGGGTTGGTCGGATATGAGTAGCATCGGGTCTAGCCTAAGGCCAAACCGGCAAAGTCTGAGTGTTAATCTCCTAGATAATGGATAGCCATTACATGCATTACATCACTATGGTGGCATCATCCTGAAGAAAAGGAAAAAGGAGGGACTGCAAACTGTTTAAATGCTCCAGAAGTGGATTTATTAACAGGCAACGTTTCGATCTCTAGAGATCGAAATGTGTGCAGACCCTCCTTTTTTCTTATATTCAATACTATTGTCTAGCACCTGTGGATTACCTTTGGATGTGCGCGCCACACCTATTTTGAAGACATCATTCTGAAGAATACAATTCTTCATAATCCTTCACTTTATTTATGACGCACCTTTAGGATCACTGTTGCTTCGACAGAAAAGCCTCAGTGTGCAGGATTGGACTTGCATTGTGTTGGCAAAGAATTGCATGTCATCCAATGCAGATGGTTAACAACACGTTTAGTCTTAATGCCGTTCACAGCTGAAGGAGGGTAGATGGTAGAGGAAGTGACCTCACCACTGTGGCTGATATGCATTTCCTCAGTAACGGCCGGTTCGCCCCTCACAGGTACCGCGACCACGACGGCTCCTCAGACGACCTCCACGCCGCGTCTTCCAAGCTGGAGTGGCGCGAGGAGGAGCAAGCGTCGCTGCGCCGCTCCCTCCGGGCCCTCCAGACCCAGCTGGCCAATGAGAGGGCTGGCAGGGAGGAGGCGGAGCGCGAGGCCGACGTGCTGGCCAATGAGAACGCGGCGCTGGAGCGGCAGCTGGACGTGATGGAGGGGTGCCGGGTCAGTAGTATTTTGAGGCTCAGACATGTTGGTGCTTGAGTCAGCATATCTCAGCTAAACGCTTTGACCGAGCACATCCACGTACACTCCCAACACTAATAGTTTTACATCATATTCAGTGTGAAGGTTAGTAGCTCCTCCCCATACTACAAGTGATTGGTTCCTTAATTGGTTCGTAATTGGTTCTTTTTTATTCCCTCATATTCCCTCATATCGGCATCGGCCCCTTAAATCTTTTTTTAAGTGACAGTGTTGGTACCCAAAGGGGTGGTTGCCCAGCCTAAAGGTACTGGGTTTGATCCTCCAATCCCTAGAACCTACCCTAACCCCTACCGTTCCCTTACTGACGGGTCTTGAGTTCACTGTACATCACTCTGAGCCCGGGCCCCTCCGTGACCTGTGACCCGGCGCCCCCTGCAGGCCCAGCTCGCCGAGGTGGAGTGCGAGGCGGCGGAGCTGCGGCTCCTCTGGCGCACGGAGCGCTCCGCCCGCTCCGCCGGCCGCGGGACGGGCCACGCCCACGCGGCCCCGCCCACCGCGCTGTTCCACAACCACGGGGACGAGGAAGACGAGGACCACGACGACGACGAAGACGGGGAGGAACACGCAGCGGCGGGCAGCGGCACGCCCCAGAGGCCGGCGCCCGCCGGCGCCGCTGCTAAGCGGGCGCAGGCGGTGAGGTACCGCGGCATCTCGCTGCTCAACGAGGTGGACGCGCAGTACAGCGCCCTGCAGGTGAAGTACGAGGAGCTGCTGCAGCGCTGCGGGGCCCCTGCCAGGGGCACGGATGGAGAGGGCCACAGCCACAAGGCCATCCAGACCGCCGCCGCCGCCGCCGCCGCCACCCCCGTTCGCCACGCCTCTTTGGGGGCCGCCTGCACGGACGATGTCCAGCAGCCGGAGTACAAGGCGCTCTTCCAGGAGATCTTCGACTGTATTCAGAGAACCAAAGAGGACCTGAGTGGGGCCAGGGGGGGGTCCACCACGCCCTGCTGCTGATCTGCTTCTTCTTTTCCGTTGTTTTTTACACGATTGCTTGAACAAAATAATATTAAAAAAATATGTAAGCATTGTGTACAGCCTGCGCTGATGCACTCGGCCACACGGGGAGGTTACTATTTATTGTTATTGACTCTTATGCCAGCCCGGAGCTGGAACCTACTGTACGGTGAACACAAAAAGAGAAAAAAGTCTGTGGGGCTTAGAAGTTGAATGAGAGCGATGCGGAGGGAATCAAGACGGCGACACCAACTTAATTGAGTGATATGTCTCGTGTTTGTTTTTTTGCACAGAAACACCAGTGCCTAACGTCTTCCTGATCGAACCATCGCTCTACCTCAGCCTATGAGCACTACTTGACGAACAGCCAATAAGCTCCTTGGGATATTCTCTATAGAGAGAAAAAAAAAATACTCAAGTCACTGAGCTGTAGCTTATAATTCTTGCTTCTTTGACCTACTGTGAAGCGAAACATTTGACGTGGCTGACTTTGTGGTGTACCTTTTGGCAGCAACTGAAGGTACAACTGCACACATTGTGTCAGGTGCTTAAATACCGTCTGAATGTTTTTAATATTACCAGAACGGAATTACAGATTTATGGTGCTCTAATGATTACATTAACTGTACTTGTCAAGTCTTCCCGAAATAGTGTTTATATTTGTTCATAGGATAAGCTCTGTCGACTGGATTATAGTGCACTAGGTGGAGCTTTTACGTAATCTAAAGTATAATCGTATGTACTTACTGTAATGTCACTGGTCAACCACATATCAATTTCTAATGCAGGCGACTTAATTGTCTTCTAATGTGGCCTGTTAAGCCTGTTTGGCGTTATTGTAATGCTGTAACATAGTGGTGCACTTTGCTTCTTGACTTGTACTTTAAAATCACCATGAGATGCACTTTAGAATTGCACTGGGGATTGTCCCTTCTACCAATGCTTTATCATGGCGCTTGTGATTCCTATCATTTGAAGTCACATCATGGACCTATTTGTTCAACAGCATTGATGTCTAGTTTAATTATACAATTAGTGAATGTTTTATAACCTTGTCTGCTATTGCTGAGAAAGTGTTTGCTGTATGTCTTTGTATGAATGAACTTGAAGATAATGCTTGGAAATCAATAAATGCTCAATTCTCATTTTAGAGTTGCACATGGAAAAACAAATGAACTTTTATTCTTTTGTAGAAGTTATGGACACAAACTAAATTGTGCTGTTTGAATTATTTAACCATGGACTGCAATGCTTGCTACAAATATATTTGCTAAAATAATCCGTAAATCATGTCATGGCACTAGGTGGTCTTCTCTGGTTTGCTTTTAGGGTTTGGCTACTGAATTCCTGGAGAGACTCAAGTACATTGGCATGTTTCACGCTATAATTTGCTTATTCAGCATTCACTCTTATTTCTAAGCCAAGATAATAAAAATCCATGTAGGAACATGGCTGGTGCTGAACAGAAATCCGAAAATGGCCAAAAAGCGCTTACTGCAAGTTTCATTAGGATTAACTTGTCAAGTGGATGGGTTCAAATGTCCTAGATTCTCAGTCAAGAAAATAAAAGGGACAAATAAGTAACTTAGTCACTCTGCTAGTCATTACTTGCAGAGGTGCAGAGTACACGGGGACTTCCCCTGAGACCCAGGATAGCAGCACATAAGTGAAACACGTTAACACTCATCCTTAACTTGTCTGCATAACTCAGCTGTTGGACCTGCATAAAAAGTCCATGTAATTAATATTAACAACTACAATAAATGACATCACAGCTGAAATGCATATGTTTTGACAAGTTAACCCTAAGTAAATTCACCACCATAGTATCTTTTTTCCATCAACTTGTTGTACTGTGATATATCCTAAACACATCTACTGAACATGATGCAGTAGATGGACTACGTTTAATGTAACAGTTACAGGGGGCGTGAACGTGAGCAGCAAGTAGTTGGTTCAGTCAGTTTATTACATAATTTAGCATCGGAGGACTTTGACGCACTTCTGAGGCGATCCAAGACTTCTGTTCAACCGTCTCCATGTCACACTGAACGACCTGAAGCCTTTCGCTTTGCAGTGGTTGCCCCAATATGAGTTTGGCACGATCCCAAACACACTTCGTGTCAAATATGGCCATTTGTACTATCGTTGCTATAACTGTGTTCATACGTTTGTCTAGAAGTGAAAGATGAAACCAAACCGTTTTTTGTTCATGCCAAACTCAAGGCATCACCGAGTGATTTTTGGGAAGCTAGCAGAATGTGTGATAAAGATTTGCAAAGGCCACTCGGCAGGAGAAAAACATACCACGCACTCTGAATAGTCAAACCGTTCAACTTAATCAGTCCTGCTCCAATTAACACTGTTTAACATAGTCTGTAATCGAATGCTTCTCTTTATAAGCCACACACACACACACAAACACATCCATACTTCATTTGATATCCACCACCACTCTATCACACAAGGGCATGTCGGGCCACACTGGTCCACCACGCACCCAATCAGAACTCATTAAGCTCTGACGCAAATAAAGGCCAATCAGCGAAGAGCTCCGTGGTCCACATCCCCTCCCTCTCGAGCCCCTTTCACCACAACCCAAACTTGGATTTTTAGAGGGGGGGGGGGCGGGGGTGTAGCATTTGTGACCTCTTGTTCCATGACTGGCTTCCGACACAAAGTTGAGCTCCAGAGGGTTGGTGGGAGGGGGGGCAGGGAGGTAACCTGGCTGGGGAAGAGGGGGGGGGTCCTCTTAGTGTCAGGACTGTGTTGTTCCTTTGAGGTACCACCACCCGCTGAGGCTGCCACAGCATTCCTGCAAGCAAAATAACCAGAGCAGGGATGGTTAGCACATGCAGTGGCTATAGAGTGGCTATACAATTTGATATCTAAGCTGGGATCCGTCCAGTTCCTTTGAGACAAGAATGGACATGCGCCTGGTAACAGGACGTTTCACAAAAAAAAACAAAAACAAATAACCAAGCAGATGGAAATGGTGACGCAAAAGGATCGTTTAGAAGGAGTAAAGAAGATGATTCGATCTCGTTAAAACATGCCCATACAACACCCTCAATAAAACAGAGAATGGTTCCCCTCCTCCATGGGATTACATTTGACTGGACGAATCGTGACACGTCGCTGTGTTAGGACGTTAAGCAGGTCTCACTTTGAGCAGCCGGTCCACGTCCGTCTTGGCGAGGTCGTCTCCAAACTCCTGCGCCAGGCGGGTCTGGATCACCTTCCTCCTCACGCGGAAGTTGGACGAGAACAGCTCGTACAGCAGCCGCCGGTGCTGCTCAGAGCGAGGGGCGAAACAAACGCACCCACGGAATGACCACGTGCACCCGGTTGAGTGAAGGGGGAAAATCGAAAGACGCGACCAAAACATAGGGTTTAATAATAGTGCTTTAGAGTCTAGAGTAGACTACGGGGGTTCACCTTGTCCAACGCATCTCCCGTCTCCCACACACCAAACACCTTCTGTTCATCAGGGGCCGCTGTGCTCTGGGGGGGGAACTAGAAAACAGGGCGAAAGAAATGATAGATATTTATTTATATGCGTGTGTAACCTTGCCCCATGAATGAATCATAACCAGCCCAGATCGCAATCTTTTTGATCAATATTATCCTTGGAGGAGTGGTTGAGTGCTGACGGACATTGAAGTACCTTTAATCCACCACACTCCTCTTTCAATGCCATTGCATAACAGCGATTGGACCAGGACTATACCGACAACAGCGTTTGTTCTCCTGCTCTGCAAGCCGAAGAGAGGAGCAACACTGACAGCAGGCCGAATCCCGCCGCTGTACGTTGCTTATGGAGGACCATCACGTTCCCTGTGTAAAAGCATCATCCCGACTCGAAGCTGAAGCGTGACCGCCTCGCTACACATCCCCAGATAAGACCCCGGTAGGGAACCTGATCCCAGATCTACCCTCGCCTGTGTTCCTCCAACTCTTGAGATTATTCCCACGCCGAGAGGTAATAGGATTTAGCTTGTGGGACAATTTAACTGTTGCGCAACAAGGCTGGCCGCTCCAGCCTCCAAGCTGACTTAACGCTCAGCTCGGAGGCTGAGGGGAACAAGACCCAAAGACCAGACCCTGATCTCCTGGTTGCCATCGCTTAGGAAAACTAAAAAAAGGGAGTGGCACCAACCAGACCACAACAAACCACACCAGCAATCACCACACCCACAAAGAAAACAGCACACCTTAAGAAATAAAAAAGGGATGCCCAACCAGGCATTTATATATAGGCTTTGAGCTTGAGTTAAGAGAACTAATTGCCACCTCTGGTCAGAAAAATACAGATGAAGGCCGGTGTAGCATAGTGCACTGCAGACAGTAGCATCAGGTTTCTGCGGGACGGTGGAACTGGAGAATGCCAGTTTCCGTGCAGGTGGGGGACACGACTGGCCTCTTGTTCACAGAGCGCAAGCGCTGCAGGCAGGGGGACCGTTGGAGCCGTTGTTGTTCTGCCTGGAGAAAGGCGATAGGTGTGCTTTAAGTCAGGACGGCCTTTTCCTCTTACAGCGACATGAGTGGTCGAGCTATTCTGGGGCCAGACAAAGGGCGGGGCGTACGGTTACCGGCAGTTCACCGCGGCCTCTTGAGAGAAAGAGAGGCGGGAAGGGCCTTGTTGTTTGTTTTCAAAAGTCGGCTGCATTAGCTGGACCGTTGGTGAGGTTGGCCTGACATCACATTCCACTGAAACGCAGGGTTCTGCCGTTGAGGCACATGATTCAGTCATGGTGTATGTATTGATAGTCCCAAAACAATTAAAAGATATCCCTAATAATTAAATTACTGTGTGATAAAGTGAAACGTGTATTTTATAGATGTCCCACCCGTTTTCTTGCTTCCATTACAAAAATATGTTTAGCCTTTCACCACATGGTGACAAGGGACAATGATGGGGAGAAAGCTGAAGTTTCTGGTGTTGCGCTCATTAAAATGAGTTCTTACTAAAACCATAACATTTTCCTCCCTACACCTCCCCTAATAAACCAGTTAATTATTCATCAGCAATATTTATTTGTTAAATAGCTACATATTCCGGCAGACCATCACCGACAAATGTAATTAGCTTTTCTGGTCTCCCGTTCCTATTTATCCAATCAGGAGAGAGAACTCCACAAAGGAGGCGGTCCTCTCCGTGCGTTGACGGGCAGACTGCAGGATTCCGGTTTGACTGACAACGGTGGAACGGCTGAAGCAACCCAGAAAAATTGTAACGAAGAAAAAAAGAAAGCTGCCGCCATGTACATCAGTGTGGCCTTTCAATTGGTGGGAAAGCATGCGGTGACATGGCGAGGAGGGAGGGGAGTGCTAACCGCAAAAACGGACAGAAAGTGAGCTGAAACGCCAACGCCGCTTTTAAGACTCAAACATAGACTCCGATCTCTCAGCGGCATCCGGGACATCACGACGATAACTCTAAGCGGTTTTCCCCGGGGGGGGGGGGGTCGACTCACCGGCACCAGGATCTGCTTGCACTGGCTGAGCAGGATGGCGTCCTGCAGCATGCGGTCCGAGACGGCCATGAGCGCGCTGCCGTGTCCCGCCGGCAGCGAGGCCAGGTGCAGGTTGAACAGCCTCTTCAGCTCGCTGAGCGTCAGCACGCTGTCCCTCTTGAAAGTCTTTGACACAAAGTCCCGCAGCTCGGTAGGCGGCGCCGTGCCGTTGGCGTGGTCTGAGGCCGGGGAGCCAGCGCCGGAGTAGCCGTTGATGGCGCCGTTGAGGGAGCCAGCGGTGGCGGAGGAGGTGTCCATGGGCTGCTCGCCGTCTTCCCCGTCGCTGAGCGGCTCCTGCTTCACCTGGACGTCGGAGCCCGGCGGCGCCTCACGCCTCTTGGCGAGGAGGGCACGCTGCAGCGACGGCTGGCTCTGCCGTGCGCGCTCCTGCGCGGCCTTCAGCCGCTGCTCCCCGCTGACGTGCACCGACTCTGGGGCGGGGGAGGGGGGGGGGGGGGGGGGTTCAGCTCGGGCACGGCCGTGAAGGGCGTTTCATTTCAAAGAGCGCAAATGGACTGCATTTATATAGCATTTTTTTTGTAACCAGAGGCCACCCGAAGCACTTTACAATATTGCCATTCACCCATTCATGCACACATTCACACACCGACTGTGGTGTACATGCAGGGCGGAGGCCAGCTCATCAGGAGCAGGTTGAGGTGTGGTGCCTTGCTCAGGGAAACCTCGACACTCAGCGAAGAGGAACCGGGGATCCAAGTAGCAACTACCTCCTGAGCTACATGCCGCCCATTTCAACATAAAGAGCGACTCAGACGCATCGATACACACCTTGCGCCGGGGCGTTCTTGGGGATGAAGTCGTCCTTGTTGAAATTGAAAACCTTCTCCAACCTGCAGGGGGAAGACACACACACACACACCACACACACGTGTTCACATGTAGCCAGTCTCCCTGCGGACTGAGGAGGGTCAGAAGGATCCCTGGGGGGAAACCTACTTGCTCTGGATGCCGAGCCACAGCATTTGCTGCCTGTGGGTCACGTCTGGGTGCTTCATAATGAACATGCCGTCGTTAGGCAACGCAAACTCCCAGCCGCGGTTGATGCGCGGCACCGCCATGTGCTCCAGGAAGTCCTTGACGTCCTCTGGGGGAAGCTGGTGGAACACAAGAGGAGGACATTTTGTCCCGTTTAGCAGACGATAAAGAAAGACGACTATAAAGAAACGTCCCCAGACGCTTTCATCCAAGGGACTTTGACCTAATATAGAGCCAAGTTATTAATGAGCCGATAGGGGTGAGGGACGTCAAACACCCTACCCGCCAGAACATCCTGCCCCCTAGAGAGGGTTCAAGCAGTGGCAAATACTGTCAATAGATTTGGCAGGCCACTCAATTATTAAATAGACTGCCAGATTTTACAGTGCAGCTGTTTTACCTTAATAATGGCGGCCACTTCCTTCCTCATCAACCAGCGTTCAAGTGTGAATCTCCACATCTAAAAGAAGGACAAAGAGACAAGGTGACTTGAGGGTCTGTGTGGGCTGCTATCAAAATACACCTTGGATTGCTACAACAGGGAAGAGACTTCGAAAAATGGAAAAGAAATGTTGGAAACTAATACACACCGATTCTACAACAAATCACTTACACAAAAGAGAAAATATGAAAAGCTGCCATTTTGTCACATGAATCATAAGGCACGCATTTGAACCAGGCTATTTCAACAAATACACAAAAAGGATGCAATAACCTTGCAACAACTGAGCACTCGATTGGCAGGCACTGTTTTCAGTTTTGCTGGCACATCGTTATGTCATATCGGCAGGACTTAATTTCCTGTGTGCCAACTACGTCCGCTCACCACAAAGTCCCTGCCCCGACACAGGAGCTCCGCAGGAACACCGCTGTGGGGACTGCAGGTGTTTTTGGGGTACAACACGTCACTGGGGGAGGAACAACATGGAGATCACTCCTCTGACCGTACTAGATGCTTACAGGCCGGTCTGCATGGTGCCATATCATACGTAATGCACGACAGATGATGTCATTTAGTTACATACTGCACACACGCTGCATTACTTTAGTACTTTCATCATCCCATGATCAACAGCCGATTTTCAAAGGGTTTGGATATGATCTGCTTAGCCTATTGAAATGACATTTAATATTGTAACATTTAAGCAACACAACAGATATCGATTCAATGATTGAAGCACTCAGGACTGAAGGCATTCTTTACCTTTTGACAACCCAGTTTCCCTGAACCAGCAGCGCCACCTGCTGGATGCAGCGCAGCACTGCAGTGGAGTCGATGCCCGTGGCAAGGAGGCCCATGAGGTTGGAGAAGGGCATCACCTTAACTGGAGACCAACGAGATGAGAAGATTCAAGAACATGCAATATACATCAATGTACTTTCAATGCATTTTTTTTTTTTTTAAATATCACCAAAGAGTAGAATCAAGTCTTTCTTATGCCCAGTGAAGCCCATGTGGGCCACAGCAGGGGTGGGGGGGGGTGTACGCACCGTTCTTCATCAACGTTTTGATCTGCTCGGCCAGGGGCAGGGTGCGCAGCTGGGCCATGGACAGCACGTTACTGGGACCCGTCGGCCTCACACTGACAGGGGACGACCAGAGCAGAGTCAGCACACACACACAGTATTTAAATTCACACCGCTTTCAGTGTGTACTTACATTTTTTCTTCAGCCAAAGGGGGCATCAGCATGGCCAAGTACTCCCTGGGATATAAATGAAGACAACAGACGGTTTGAGTGGGGTCAGACCCCGCGACGCCACACACACACTCGTGCTCATCTGCTACACTATGTTTGTTTGGGTGGTGTATTTTGCATCAACTGTACTCACTTTGGGGTTTTAACCAGTTCAGAGTTATCTGAGGCATCCATAGCTTGGCAGTACAGGTACTGCCTCTCGTGCTCAGACCGCCCATCCTGAACGAGAGGAAGGGACTGTAACCACCATGCCCAGCACACATACAAGGAGGTACTCCTACCATACAATACCAATAAGGAGGATTCAAATCATTCCTATCGATAGAAAAGTCCCCTCCTAAAGAAGTGGGGGTGTATATAACACCTAAAACAAACAATACTAGATGTTTTGGGGACATTTTGAATTGATCAGTAAATTGGTCTTGGGCTACACGGATCAGTTCAAATGATTGATGTGTCAAACTAAATAGGGGATATCTGTTTATTTTTTCCTCAGATAAACCCTTGAGCTAGAGTAACAGACCTCCATCTGCTTTTGTCCTAACACTACAAACTGTTGAACTAAGAGATCAGGTACTTCATTGGAGTGGAGCAGAGTGGAGTACTTGGTGTATGTTAAAGGGTTTTGGCACCCCCTACCTTGAGACCGTGGTAGTGCAGGTGAACCCACGATTCCTCTGCCTGCTTCCTCTGGAGGAACTCGTAGGACTGGACCCTCCTCTGGCGGGCCTGCTCAGACTCAGGGCGGGAAAACCTCACCTAGAGGATCAAATATTAAGTGTAATAAGTCTTAATAATTTCCTTTTTCTTACAAATATAACTATTGTAAATATCTTGGGTAGAAGGCCATTAATTTAAATGTAAATGACATGTTCTTATCAAGGTACCTAAACGCTTTACATAGTGAGTGTGTGTGTGTGTGTGGTTGGGAGGGGCATCCACTACCAAAGTTTTCGAGGCGTAATGCAAATCCACCAGTTGATAAGCGCATGCCTAGATAAACATACTAAAAGGCATTTACCTGCGTAGTAATTCCCCCCCTCTAAACATGGAACGGCTCTATGTCCAACATCCTGATTTGGCAATGAAATGTACGCAAACTGCTCACAGGAGGGAATTCTTCTCAATTCCCATTCTCGTGAGCCCATCTCATGAAACTGACTAAAGAAACCAACCCTATTATTTTACAAAGTGGCTGCCCATTATGGTCTCAATGCCTGAGTGAACACCTTTGGAGCGGCATTACCCCGCCCATCCCTTCAACCAATTCATACGTTACGTGCGAGTGTCGCTGCATGAATGCTTACAGTAATGGCTTTGACGTCCTCCTCTGCTTCATCCTGAGAGGAGTCTCCCCCTGCATGCAGAAAACCGTGAATAGAATAGAATAGAATAGAAAGCTTTATTGTCATTATACAAAGTACAACGAAATGCAATGAGCAGCTCCTTAAAAGTGCATAGATAGTTATCGAATTTATAATATATAATAATATACAAAAGCAATATATAATAAAAATAAATAAAATTTTAAATACACAGTAAAGACCACAAACAGACAACAAACATCAGTGCAGATCTGAGTTCAGTATGGTGACAGCTTTGGGAAAGAAGCTGTTCCTGAGTCTATTTGTTCTGGCATATATGGTAACAGGTTAAAGAGATGGTAGCCGGGTAGGGTGGTGAGTCATCCATCACGGGGCAGTTGGGTCCTTGTCACACCCGCGCCATGAATAATACCGTCATGTTGTCAAACCACTACGTGGCCGACGTGCAAACAAACCTTCGTTGGCCGCCTCCCTCTCCCGCTGCTTGCCGTCCGCCCTGTCAAGGTAGGTGAAGCTGGGTCTCAGCTGGAGGATTCCCTGCAGCGGAGTGATGTGGAGCTCCCCTATTGGTGTCAGAGACAACACAATCTTTACGTCTGGCCACATAAACAACTTGTATCTTGCATTGAATTACGATATCCCAGTACTTCACAGGAAAGCAAAGATGCGTTCAAGACAAAGATATTTATTTAAACGGTTATGATGCTCGGCTATACATACTGAGCTCTTATACACTGCTAAGAAAAGGTAGGACCCCACTGAATAGGTAGGGACACCTATATATTGGGTATAATATTTTGGTATCTACCCAAATATTAGAACCCCTGTGGAGGCCATGAACGTGCCGTCACGATCCCCACAGAAGCACAGTAAGTGGCTGAGACCAGGGCGTTCCAGGACACAATGTGAACGAGCGCCTCACCTTTGCGGAACACGGCGGCAGCAAATCTGGAGGTGTTGGTGGTGGCCTGGATGGAGGCAAACGTCTGCTTGTCCATTATCTTCCTGCAAGATAAAAACCATTCAAACTGAAATGAATTATTTACATTTGAGGAAAATGAACAACGACCAGAGACAGTCTTGAGATAGAGATTGCCCCGGGTAATAAAGCAGTTATAAGAAAAGAGAACAAAGTAATCAAAATCCACCTAATAATAATAAACCAGCTCACTAAAATGAAACTCAGACATCGCAGAAACGTAGACAGTGGTACGGAGAGACGAGGACAAACCCTACGTTGAGTAGGTGTTGGTTTCCTCATAGGTAGCACCATCCACGTTGAGAGCTATCTGTTCGCCCTTGCTGCGGCAGTAGTTGGGGCTCATTGTATTAATGGCCATTTCCAGCTCCACCTGTAACATATTAGACAGTAGTACTCAAATTCACATTTAAACCAAAGCAATGCCGATCCCAAGATGGATTTTGATGTACAAGCACTATAGCAACGGTTTCCAGCGTATGTTAATTGTCTTAATTACCTTTTGCTGCTTGGGTTTTATCTTAGCAGATAAGTGGTTTACATCATCATAGGTGCTCATCGATGGTCGTACAGGGTACTGTTAGGGATTTATAATACAGTAGGTAACACCAACTCAACCAACTCACTCCGGTTTTTTAAATGCAGTGTGGTCTTCTTCAACAAAAGCCATGAAGGTAACTTGTCTTAGGCAATGTACAAAGTTAAATCAAGAACAACATACCTGGAAGAGATAGAGCTTTTCTGCCAGACTTTTGGCTAGATAGACATCAATCTAAAACAATAATAACAAGCCAGTTAATCACAATTTGCGACATAAAACATTGGATCTCCTATAAAAGACATTTTATCATCACACACCCTCTCCTTTAAGTACGTTTCAACATCAGTGGTCAAACAAACCGATTCAGAACGGACTGCAGATTACTTACTAGCTATGGAATACTCTACCAGGATAAGTACTATGAGAACTGACAAGCAGTCCAACATTGAAAAATCCATTGCCTGTTCAACAATGGATTGCCATTAGGCTCTGCACCTACCTCTTCTATAACCGGGTCATCGTCCTCTCCACTGGCCATGTTGAGGCGGGGAGTGAGTTATAATCGCAAAGCAGCAGATTGCAAAGACCTAACCTAGACGGAATGAAACATTGATAGGATTTTATTTAACAATTCATCAAAATGAACCAACCTAAGTGAACCCACCGGCTAACCTGACCTGTCCTGTACAGAAAAGGTATTGTATTCATGGACATTTGCAACTCAACCTGCATAACTAGTTATTTGACCTATCATGGTGACTATATTAACCCAGGCTGGTTCGACTAGCTACCGCATACAAACGTGAACAAATAAAAAGACTAAAAAAATGAAGACGAAGAAGACTTTAACCCTTTAATTCTAAAAATATCAACCCCAGCGAATACTGCATCAACAACACCATGCCGGTTGTGGCTGACAGGTAAAAGTTTAACATAAGATGAAACAGCATTGCAATCCCAAATCAAACAAATATATTATGTTACATCATGTATATAATCAATAACATGAGTCAACCGGTCCGGTCTGTGCATATATATAATATCATATTATATAAAGATGTCTCGTGTAAAGAATTAAAGGCATCTCGGTAGCTTGCGGAGCTAGCAGCAGCCTTCAGACTGTCAGGCCCTCACTGTTCCCGGAGCACCCGATAAGCTTAACAGCAAGCCTACCAAACGACGTCCACAAACCAATGACGATAGACACCCATGTGTCTCATATTTAACTTGAATAGTTTGAATGCAGGGATAAACATGATCAGAATAGCTATACAGCCGCTTGATAGCCAGTAGGCGCTAGCTTGACAAGAGGCGGTGTGACGTTAGTGATACGCTAGTCTACAAGTCAAAACAAACCACTTCCAAGTCTTTCACTTCAAATGTGTGTTCTAGGCATGTGTCGGCCTTACCTGCACAGTTTGCGTGAGAGCTTTTGCTATCTCATTCGTAGATTCAAGTGTGGCTGTGAGAGGTACGGTTTCTAGTCCAGGCTAGCACAGCTGAACTCTAACGGTGTGGTGCTTGGTGCCATGTTGACTCCTCTTTGCAGACACGTGGGGAGGCGCTGATGCCCACAATGCAAAGCGAACAAATGCATGTTTACGGTGGATATTTTACATTTTGATGTCATTGGCTATTTTAAATACAACTTAAATATGTTGGTAATGTAGCCTGTAAAAAAATAACATAACATGCCTACACGAACCAGAGGCTCAAACTGAAAAATATCTGGCAGCGGTGGGATTTGAACCCACGCCTCCGAAGAGACTGGAGCCTTAATCCAGCGCCTTAGACCGCTCGGCCACGCTACCTGATGACATGTACTGAGTAACTTTTGGAAAATTAATCTATAAAGAACTGACTGAAAGAAAACGTCCGTACACTACATATAACGCTGCTTTTCTTTCTATTTACGGTCATTGCACTTACTATATTAAGAAAATAAATTCTTAAGCACGACAAAACATTGAATATTAAAGCCGAAAGAACTTTATTTTTTACAAATAAACCAATTATCCCAATCAAGTGCATCCATGCAAAACATTATTTGACAAAACGTTAGCTGTTTAAGTGCCATGTAGACAATTATTTATGCTTCTCCATTCTTGCATAGAAAACATTTGAAGAACCAGGTATCTTGTCGCTATACATACATTTTCCTGTCAAAACCAGGCAGGGAAATATGATGTTTAGAGAAAAACAGATCGGAGAATTTGCCAGTTAAAAGGCTATGAACCTATTACAAAAAAACTTAAACACTGTAAACATTGAAGCCATATCAGTTGACTCTTTTCCTCTTTGTGTTGTTTTTTTGTTAAAAAAATATGCATTATCAAATGAGATACATTCTTCCGCCTTCTCCCTACTCCTCCTCCTCGATCAGTGCCCAAGCCTCCTCCGCCTTCATGTAATACTGGTTGGCCAGCCGCCCTTTCATCGCCTCCATGGCCGCCTCTGCAGCCACGGTAAACAGATCGCCTGTGGGAACGAGGAACAAGAGGCTGAACATCCCGATGGTAACGGCAGAGATCAGACACAGTCACAATACTACCAGACCATCTGATTCATGTCATTAATGAAAGCCATTTAAACTTTATTGGACAAACAAACCCAATTATTCTGCTTACACCGTGTGTATTTGACCTGAAAATGCATTGGAACAAAAGTGACGGCTGCAGTGATAATGGTACACTTACATTTCCAAAATCTAAATCGGCTCATTCAGATGGAAGTGCAGTCAACTCTAAACAGTTTTTCTAACAGCCCATCTCACTCATTAATAGTTTTTGGATGGCTTTGAGATTCCAGCCAAGTTACACTCAAATTATAGCCCTTAAATCTTACTACAGCACCATAAACAATAATTACGATAGCATTGCATCAATCCACCCATCAATAAGTCTAAAATGCACCATGCTCACCTGCTTTCTGGGGGTCTGCGGTGAGGTTGAAGCCCCCCTCTTGGTACATCTCGGCCTCCCTTGCGAGGACCATGTAGCGCGGGTCATCCTGGAGCCCATCAAAGTCTCCCCCCTCATCATCCTCACACATGTCTAGGGCACTGGCGTACCAGAAAACAGCTTCCGCCCAGTCCTGCTTTCTGAGACATTGCAGTGGGGTAATTGTGTTCAATAACTAAAAGGTTGACAAAAATGCCTCCACAGATTTGGAAACACCCTGTAGATGGCAGCATTGTCATTAATGATCCTGCATACTGGGATTTTACTCTGGGAATTGAGCGGTGCTGAAGAACTGAATGCAGAATTCTGCACTGGCTGTGCCTCCACACAGCTAGTGTTTAGAACAACGACGGATCCGAGGTGGAACCAATAAAGTGAATAAGGCCCATTAAATACGGTATGAGAAACATATTTTAATATTAATTTCCCCGTCTACATAGGCCTCACTGGGCGACCAGGTGTCCCGGTCTAGCTGCTCCCCCACTGACCTGTCTGCTGACAGGTTGAGTCCGGTGTCGAAGGCCCTGGCCACCATGATCATACAGTGTCTGTCCCCAGCCTTGGCCGCCTGCACCAGGCATTTGAAGCCCTTCATCTTGTTCCCTGCGTTATCCTACGTCAAAGAAAAAAAAGGAAGGAACACAGTACAGGAGTTATGTACAATACTTAAAGTTTAGGCCTGTTCTATTTCCGTCAATTCAAGAGTTAATGTCATTTTAAGATTATCCCTAACTTCCGTAGATGGATTCACTCGTGAAAAGGCACATACTTGAGAACCTTTCTAGTTCAGATGTTTTTTAATGGAGTAAATAGCTGCAGTAGAAAAGTTAAAGCTGACATATTATACCACCAAGTGTGAGTGTGATGTCAGAAGAGGCAGATGTCCAAATTGTGACGGCTAATCACCCTCACACCTGGTGGTATAATATGTCACCTTTAAGGTAGTGCAGGGTTGAAGATATAATGTAACAACATTTTTTGCACTTAGTTAGTAGTAGTTAAATCTGGTACGGGGCGGGGTTAGAGAAACAATGGGAGGAGACAACAACCGGACCCGTACCTCCAGCTGGACGTCGGTCAGGATGTGGTGGGGCAGCTGCATGTAGCACTGACCCAGGGCCACGATGGCCTGCAGCTCCCCGCACATGGAGGCCCGCTCCAGGTGGTACAGCGCAGAGTCCTTGTCCCAGGGCTCGTCCTTCTCACAGAAGCGGCCCGACTCATGGTAGTGAACCATGGCCAGGTGGACCTGGAGGACAGCAGGGGGGGAAACGACTAAAGGAATGAAAATAGCAATTTAATATTGAAGAAGAAGAAGAAGAAAATGGGGGACTTTCTTTCTTTTATTTATTTATTTTTTGGCTATTTTCTAATAAAAAAAGCAAATACCAATACAATTTTTGGCTTTTGTTTTTATATATTATATATAATTATTCTATTTGATATATTTATCAATATTAGACAGGATAGTGTACTGGCCATTGCGAGTTTGACTCCAAACCAAGACATAACTAGGTTCAATTCCTGATGTCCTTGAATTCACTCGCTTGCTGCTAAATGTTCAATTTTGACCCAACTCAAATCTCCTCATCATTACCACTACCCAACGCACCTTGCCCAGGACGGATTGGCCAATCTTCCTCTCCTGCAGGGCAGAGTTGAGCCTCTCCATCTCAACGGCCACGCACGACGAACGGTGGATATGAGCTCTAGCAGTATGGTAGAAGCTCCACTTCTCTTCTGTCAGCTGGAAACATGAACACGCACACACACACACACACAAAAACCCAAAAGAGATCCTTCAATATATTTCTCAAACTGACCCCAAAGAATGGGTCCATTTTCAAACACACAAAGCAGTTGCACACTTCAAATCAATCTCAGGAATGTCCTCATCAACGGAAATTGTCTGTGGATCTAATTAGAGATGTCTTTGCCATCTGATCTGGAAGAGGACATTCCTGTTGGCCACTCAAGCGATTAACAAGCGGGTGAATGAAGGAAATGCAGCAGAGGGGAAGAATGAGGGATATCAGCAAGTAGATAGCAATCAGGACAGGCCAGGGGAATTCATTCAGAGGTAGATGGGTTTTTCCCACGCAGACCGCTTTCTTTGCCTCAAATATCAGTTTTTCGGAATGTTTCCAGCTATTGTTTAGATCATAGCAGGTATAAAAGCTGTGTGTGTGTGTGTGTGTGTGTGTGTGTGTGTGTGTGTGTGTGTGTGTGTGTGTGTGTGTGTGTGTGTGTGTGTGTGTGTGTGTGTGTGTGTGTGTGTGTGTGTGTGTGTGTGTGTGTGCGCGCGTTTGCATAGTGATATGCATAATGCCTCACATTTACACCAGCATTGACCCTCTAGGACATTTAAACAAGATCCATGAAAATGGATAGATCGGCTACTACTACAAGAGACATAGCAGCACCTCAACGCCATGCTGACGGCCCGTCTTAAAGGGCCATGCATGCAGATAGTCACCGATTCCATCTGTGGTGTGCCCACGCATACGTTTGCAGAGAGTCTGCTGGAAGCTACCACCTTCCTCTAGTTAGGGTTAGAAAAGATGGGGAAAGAAAAATGAAGGAGCAATTCAAATCCGAATTGAAACTTAGATGAAGAGGAGGACATTAGCTGCAATACCTAGTGAGTGAGGGGACAAGAGAGGATTCTGGGTAAAACAACACGAGGCACAGGAGGGTGGGTGAGGAGGGCGGGGTGATAGCGTGATAAATGGCGGTGATTATGATTAGGTTGGTGATCGTCAGGTCGGCGGGGGTTGTTTGACACACATGGTGGGTGTTTTTGTTTTTGTTTTGCTTGTTTACCCGTCTGAGACTGTCCTCGTCCGACTCGGAATAGTTTCGCTGGAGGCGCTGATTTGCCTGAATACAACATGCATTACCACAGAAGAAGAAGAAGATAGAAAACTGACACTCTCTTATGTGCTCTTCTCAACCAAACCATGTGAACTAAGGTGGCTGAGAAAGAAAGGGTCAACTTTAAGCTTTGAAACACAACAGACAAACGTAATTCTAAGCAGATACCTAAAAAAGGGGAGCACATTTCCTTCGGTTTATAAATACCTTGTACACAACGGTATCGTTAAAAATAATAAGAATATCGCAATATAATACAAGATCGTATCCATGAGCATCGCTGAGGTTGCGAATCAACGTAAATATGTGAACAACTTTGATTCTTTGTAGTGAAGGGGAGAGGAAAGGACAGAGGAGGAGGGGGAGGTGGTGATGCATTACCCCGTCTACGTGATCCGGGAGATCCCCGTCACTCCTCCGCTCGCTGGGGTAACCACTGTCTCCACCACTCTCCGACCCCTACGGACAGAAACACAGGGAGGGCAGCTTAGCGCTAGAGTTAAAGGGGATCCGGCCTTCTCGCAAATGTAATACTGCAAGAGTGCTGTTTAATACTTCTGTTGTGAAAAAAATAATCATAGCCTGCCACATTGTTTCCGTTTAAAATTAGCGTGAAGTTAGATCAAAATTTCTCGGAAACAAAGTAGGTGTTGCAATACATTAGTTTTTCATAACACGCACATGAAGTAGTTCTCCTTTACGTTACAAAGTAGCCGAGTGTGGCGCTTCCCCTTTCACCCTGCAACAGCGGACCCCGGGAGGGGCAACATATTTTTTCCACAAAGTTTAACCGTGCTGACCTGGTTATCAATTGTGTTGCTGTTGCCGTATCTCTCTTGATCATCGTTGCTGTTGTAGGACTGGCTTGTGAATGCTAAAAAACAAACAAAAAATAACATCAGCGGTCACACAGTGAGTCACAGAGCACGCACTCACAGTGAGGCAGTGAGTGTGCGTGTGCGTGCACGTGCGTGTGTGTGAGTGGATGGGCGGTTGAGTGAGTGAGTGTGCGTGCGTGCGTTTGCACATGCGTGAGGGAGTGCGTCAGTGAGTGAGTGAGTGAGAGAGTGCGTGTGCGTGCTTGCACATGAGTGAGTGCGTCAGTGTGTGACTAAGTGTGTGAGTAAGTGAGTGAGTGAGTGAGTGAGTGCGTCAGTGAGTGAGTGAGTGCGTCAGTGTGTGACTAAGTGAGTGAGTGAGTGAGTGAGTGCGTCAGTGTGTGACTAAGTGAGTGAGTGAGTGAGTGAGTGCGTCAGCAAGTGAGTGAGTGAGTGAGTGAGTGAGTGCGTCAGTGTGTGACTAAGTGAGTGAGTGAGTGAGTGAGTGAGTGAGTGAGTGTGTGACTAAGTGAGTGAGTGAGTGAGTGAGTGAGTGAGTGAGTGAGTGAGTGAGTGCGTCATCAAGTGAGTGAGTGAGTGAGTGAGTGAGTGAGTGAGTGACTAAGTGAGTGAGTGAGTGAGTGAGTGAGTGACTAAGTGAGTGAGTGAGTGAGTGAGTGACTAAGTGAGTGAGTGAGTGACTAAGTGAGTGAGTGAGTGAGTGAGTAAGTGAGTGAGTGAGTGAGTGAGTGAGTGAGTGAGTGAGTGAGTGAGTGAGTGCGTCAGCGAGTGAGTGAGTGAGTGAGTGAGTGAGTGAGTGAGTGAGTGAGTGAGTGAGTGAGTGAGTGAGTGAGTGAGTGAGTCAGCGAGTGAGTGAGTGAGTTGGGGGACTTGCCCATGGAGCTGGGGATAGCCATGGGGGAGCAGGGCATGAAGTGGGGGGAGCAGGGCACCGAGTCGCCGCCGTCGCTCGTGTTGTCGTCGGCAGACGAGGTCTCTGAGAGGCGGGAGAGCAGCGGGGGGGCGCGGCACCCGGAGAAGGTGCGCACGCGGGGAGACCCGCACTGCTCCTCACACCCCCTCAGCACTGTCTCGGCGGACCGCTGAGACATAAAATAGTAATTCGTAAATATTTAATTATAATTCAAAAATTCTAATATAATTAAGAAGTTTTCATTTTATTTACAGGATGGGAAGTAACGCCAGGTAAAGGGGTTATAAGGCTTTACTCTTCCTTTTATGTGACATACTGTATATACATAGCTGTTAATTGTATTCTTTGCTATGAATGAAACCAGAAAAATCATAAATTAAGTGTAAAAATAAATAAAAAGCGGAGGAGGAAATGTTTTGTTTTGTTTGAGAACGTCTATGGGACACATTTCTATTTGTCATTAAAAAAATATACACTCAAGTTTGTCTTTGAGAATTCTTCTAAGCCAGTTTATAATACACTGTGACTCTGAATCAGACAGCTGGTCTGGAATCCGTCATTGATAATTACTCAGCCCTCCTCACAAGCACAACCAATAGGAGTGTGAGACAGGATTGCTTCCAACTTGCCACAGAGGGGCACAGCAAAACATACGACTATGAAGTCACCAGTTCTATTAAGTCATTGACATAATAAAGAAAATAAAGAACCACTCAAACTAACTCAATTTCCAACTTGACATCATGACTCATGTCTGTCCTTCACAGAAAGGGAGCTAATCATTTTCCTCTCACAAGTAATTTGTTGGTGCCGTCCAGCTGGGCCTTCTCGGAAGAGGAGTGATCAAAAGGCGTCAGGCCCATGCTCTTGCAGATCTTGTTACACAGGTGAGAGTGGAAGAACAACGCCATGCCCCGCACACCTGCAACACACACACACACACACACAACTTGAAATTCCAAACATGTATTAAATTGCCTATAACCAACTCAAGGACTGGCTTGAAAATCAGGCCCGATGATGGACAGAGTCAGCGGCGCTATACAGTATATGTAATTGTAACTCATACCCAGATTTCCATCTCCAAAGTCGTCGCCCTTCTCTGTGTGGATCTGGGGGTCCGTGTAGAGGTCCCCTACCCCCTGGATGTCCACCACGATCAGCTGGTGGCCTGAGCGCTCGAATGTGAAGTGGCTGAAGGCCTGTCGCATGGTGGTAGAGAGGGATAGGGGTCAAGGGGAGGAGGAGAGAGGGAGATCACTGAGAAATGGAGAAACAGACAGATGGCACATGGCAGAGACTGATGCATGAATTCAAGACACCAATAGGGACGGGATCGGCATTTAACACTTTTTGAGTGCCGATAGAAATAGTAAGTAGTCGGTAAATATTGCGATTCTCTAAACATCCCAATTACGTATTGATGTAAATTGACTATAGAATACACTATTATCTGTTCTCTGTCTCTACTATACTCTGTAGGACATAACCTACAGAGTATGGTAACAGAGAACTCTGTTCTCTACTATACTGTACACAACCTACGACTGCATCACTTACTGTGAGTGGTTTTGATTATGGGTGAGAATTAATGAGAGTTCATAAGGTAGTGGGCCTTACCTGGGGCGTGAGGCGTATGTTGTCGTCCCTGACGAAGCCTGAGTTGGAGTTGTACTTGATGTACTTGCCCTCTATGTAGTGCTCCAGGTGGAAGACGGGCTTGCCGGGCCTGCTGGTGACCTCCACCACACACATCTGCATGATGTCCACCTGCACACACAGTCAGTTGGGTTTGAATGGAGAACCAAACACCCTCATTTCAGATAGCCCCCCGTCCATTATCAAAATAAAAAAGGCTTTTCCTACGCTTTTAATACTTTGTCGAGATTTGAACTAGGATCAATCCATAGCACTGTGCATTATTTTTCATCTAAAATACGTTTTTTTAGGGTTTAGTTTTCATTTGTTGACGTTGGTCATGGTAAAATGAGGGATTAAAAAAAAGTATGTGATCACCAAACGAAAGAACAACGAGATCTCCATTCTGTTCCTACTGTTACACATAAATACAACCCCTCCCACACACACACACAGACACACACATACACACACACACACACACCCACATAAATACAACCCCTCCCACACACACACACAGACACACACATACACACACACACACCCACATAAATACAACCCCCCCCACACACACACACACACACCCACATAAATACAACCCCCCCACACACACACACACACATACCCACACACACACACAGACACACACATACACACACGCACCCACATACACACATAAATACAACCCCTCACACACACACACACACACACACACACACACACACACACACACACACACACACATCCCCCCCTACCTGTTTGGGCGGGCGGTGGCGGTTGTATTCCTCGCCCCACAGCTTGGCCTCGTTCTGCAGCCGCACGTCCTCAAAGTACACGTCCCGCTCCACCGGCTGCATGTAGCTCTTGGCCACGTAGTTGGCGGCCGACTTCCAGTTGTTGCTGTGGGAGAAGTTGGACAGCTTCTTCCTGGAGGCAAAAGAGAGACCATGGGAGACAAGGGGAGTCACGTTTTTTCCAAGGAATGCAAAGTGACTGTGATACAATTTAAATACAAACTCACTACCGGATGTCTCTTTGTTGATTCGCGTGCGTGTGTAGGTAATGTACGATGGGTTCTGCAATACAATGTTCTTTGTAGTGTATATCACAAAGAGCAATAATTACAGAAAGAACACGGATGAATTTCCGCTCTGGAGGACAGTCAAAATTGAACAGAATCAAAAAACGAATTCAGTGGCGCCACCTCACGACATCCTGAAAGGGCCTGGGTTTGATCCTCAACGATGCCTAGCCCTCCCCTGCCCATTGGAGACATGTACCTGTATTCACTGTATGTGTGGAAAGCTTATGAAATGGCTAAATAGTACTAGCCTAGAAAGCCTTGGTGTCTTATTGTTGTGATTGCCTTTCGGTGGAAAATGTGAGCTCATACGAATGCAGAGCAAATAAGGAAAAAGCCTATTTTCTATTGTGAGACCCCACGTGTTCAGACTTGTCAGGGGGAGTTACTTTCTCTGGTTTCGGAAAGGATGTTTTTCCAGTGGGTTACTGCCGACGGCACGTATCCAAGCAGGGGGCATATCTCTAATTTCACCCCATAGAATAGACCTCATTCCTGGAACGTGTTCCCATGTTTTGTTACCGATGTCACATGAAACCACTGAACAAAAAAAACAATCAATCAACATACTCTTTATATCCATGGAAGGCAAACCCCAAATGAAAATCATTTGGCATAGATTCGCTGAGAACTTCCTTGCCATAAAGTTTGAAAGCTCTCAGTGGACTGCATGAAGGGATGTGTGGAATTTAGACCTCAGTGACAGATAAAGCGATTTCTCTGTGGAGAAGATGATACGGAGGATACAGTTGACAGTCTGCAGACTCTACTCACGTCCTGAAGCATTCTCTCATGGCGCCACGTCCAAAGGGCTGGAGGAAAGAGACACACATTTGTTGTGAGCTGTGTGTAACAAGAAAGTTGTTATCTTTTTTTTTCTTTGTTTTGGTTTGGGCATACCTGGGCCGCCATTTTGATATGGACTTCGTCTTGAGCCCATTCCCCTGTGACAGCGTTGTACCTACGGAGAAAACGGAGTGCTGTATGTTTGAAATGGAGTCAAATACAAACACAGACCATACAGTAATATAGCAATGTATCTATATTATGCTTCTGCTTAGAAGCATAATATTTGCCCTATTGTGGGGACCAGCTGTTATGTTTGAGGACACATTATAACTCCTTATCATGCGGTCACAGATAATGTGCGTGTGTGCACTTCCTTTCCATCTGGAATAACAAAAGGCGGGATAACAGCAGTGTGTGTATGTGTGTGTGTGTGTGTGTGTGTATTTGTATTTGTTGCGTGGTAAATTATAGGGTCAATGTGGTTGTTTGACTTGGCAGGCCTACAGTACAGTTAATGAATAGTGTATTTGTGAAGCAGAGGTAGGCGTTCCAGGTCTAAAGATGGGTTTCTTCCAGATATTTTAGGACCTTTTGCAACAGCATCAAGTCGAATTACAAAAAAATAAATCAACAAAAAAACACAACATTTGTTCTCGCATTCTGGTAAAAACACCATGTCCCCCATGCTGGCCGTCATACCACAGAGTGGACATAGGAGGAATGGGGTTACAAGCAGAGATAAAATTAGCTCATGAGAAGTGGACACGTGGAACAGATCCCTGCTCCAGACCTTCTCCCCTTCCCTCCGCTCCCCTCCTCTCCCCTTCCCTCCCCTCCCCTCAACCATCCCCATGATCTGTTGGAAAGGTGGCCAAGTGCAAAGTTGTTATTCAACAACCCTGGCTGAAGGAGGGGTAAGGTGGGGGCTACCACACTGCAAGGGATCTGCCTTGAGTCGTAATGTGTTGTGTGTGGGGGAGAAGTTCCTCTGGGTTGGATTTCAGCTCTCATTCTAATGGCAAGAAGAATACCCAGGGAAAGACTGGTGGAAAAGCTAGATAAACGTGTCAGTGTGTTGTGGACCTAGGTGTCAGGAGATTAGTGGTGGCATTTGTCAACAGTACAGTACACGTACCTGACCCAGATACCAACTAATACCATACCACGAGAGGATTGAGTTACAATATCGCTTGAGCAAATAAATGTAAACAAACAATAATTGAATAATAATTGAATACCTAAAAAAATTACAAATAGAAAAATAAATAAGGTAGTCTGAAAAAGACTAATAACGTTTTTAGCAGTAAAATATTTTCGACGAGTTTGAATTAGCCACACATAAAGCCTTCACATTTCTCAGTGTTTGACAGCTCCCACCAGTGGTGTTAAACCGTGACGTTCAGGTGAGCGGTACCTGTAGCGCGTGCACAGCTCTGTCTTCTTCTCCTCCAGGTGGAACTCAGCCCAGGGGTCAGGCATGGCTTTGGCCTTCTCGATGGCATGTTTCCACGCTGCCTGTCATGGGGGGGGGACGCACACAGCACGCCATGGCTAAATTGTTTGTCTGTCTGTCTGTCCGTCCGCCTGTCTGTTTACCGTTGACGGATAACGCAGATCATTGTGTAGGATCACAAGCGAGAGGCCAGAGTGGGCATCGGAAACAGGAGTATATGTCTGCTGTGATTGAAAGACATGATGATCACAGAGTTCACAGCACGGGAAACTTGAAGGGAGAGGGAAATGATAAGGAAAGGAAGGAAAAGGATTGCATGATCAGTCAACATGAAGAAAAGCATGCAAATGATGATGTTATTTCAATAATGACCAAAAGCCAACATTTATGAACACATACACATATACTGTATATATGCACACAGATATATAGATATGTAGATAGATACTGTATTTATAGATATGGAATGATGATACTTGGCTAAAAGGAGATAATCTATTTAAATCTGAAATCTCCTAGAAGTAACAGTAAGCCGAGTGTCAGTAGTAGTAGTGAATCACCCAGGCCAGTAATTCTAGCCTGATGCACTTTAAAGTGTGCAAAACTGCCCTGGCTACTGGAACCCCTTGGGAACATAAACATGTTCATATTTAAAATAAACTATTTTATTGTAAATATAAATTCAGGTTTTTCCTAAAGAATCCAAATTAAGATGAGTGGCCAAATCCATCTCCACTTCCAGAACAGTCCACTTCCTGTTTCATTATCTGACTTCTACTCTGAATAACCCATAGCCTGTTGTATGTCACTGAGGCCCTTGAAAACAGGGTCTTTCAACTCATAACATCTTATGTAATTCCACCATTTTGGATCCTAGAATAGAACATACCAATAGGAGGTATTTGTTACATAGTAGGACACATTAACTTTTTGAAAGACATTCAAAAAACACGGACAGTGTTTTTACGGGGGGAATGACACCTTCCACTAGTTACAGATAGTACAGGAGATACAGAGAACAAACGGTTGACCCGGTTATTATAGATTAAATATTCGCAGGGAGGAAGATAACGGGAGTAGACGGCACGCCCAGGGAAAAATAAATAGAGACATGCCCACGCAGTGAAGGAACACAGGTAGACGTTAATGGGAGGAAATCATGAGAGAGGGAGAGAGGGGTTATCACCGATGCATGAGGAAGAAAAGGAAGGAAACATTTGGTTGTTTGGTTGTCCGGTAACATACCCTTGCATGCTCTGAAACAGGCGTGTCTGATTGGGGCTGAGACACTGACAACGGCTCGGCATCACTCTGGTGAAGGAATATTAAAGAAACACATGCTTTTCATCCATTCAAATGTATATATTTATAGTCATAGGAATACAGAAAGTCTCTCATAGACATACTGGCACCGAGAGTGTGAAGTGTTGAGCTTTCTGCTTGACAACATGAACCAGAGGTCTGGATGCACCAGCACACATTCACTGTCCAGATCAGGGTTGGTGGAACAGAACCAAAATCAAGAAGTGGCCATTACAATACCTGAATGACACTATGGGTACCAGGGAAATATCACCAGAAAATTGTGATTCTCATATTGTATGTTATTTCTATCTTATGTGCACAACTCATTTCAGGACTGTCAAACTCATGGCTGCAAATTAGCTGTTGATGCATTGATGTCATCATCATAGTGTATGATTAGGCTATAATGAATCATAATGGCTAAAGCCTATGAACGGCTAACTCACAAACACTGTGTCTTTATTTGAATAAGGCCACTAATGTCGGCGAATAAATCAGAATGAATGCCTGGGCACCCAATTTATTGTTGTTGGCACAAAGCTCACCTTGTACAAAAAGTCATTCTTTGGCAGGGAGGTTGACAGCTGTTTGTTGACAACCAGATTCTGGAGGTAGTCGACTATATCCTTTTTTGGATCGCTCAGGATAGGGTAGAGGATGAAGTCTTCATCATCATCCTCATCAGTGTCGCTGGCAGGGCAGACCCTTTGAGAGGCGTTCCTCTGGCTAGGGGTCTTCCCTGGAACTGGGGGTCTCCTGGCACTGCCCTCCTCCTCCATGCTGAACATGAGCTCATCCTCCATGATGCTGTGCTGGGTTGTTTACAGATGGAGAGTGTGGATGGATTTAGCAGGCAGACCACTGTGAAAGACAATTGGAATTGTCCGTCACACAGTAGAACCATGGAAGAAAGTTAGTGGTTTTCTGTGTCCTATCACTTTAAGTAGCTATCTCACCAATGTGATCCTGTGGTATTGTAGTCATTCAACTCTTTTCAAAGTTTAGAGAAGTGTTGGCAACGTGCAGACTAGTTGAGGCAAATTTTCATTCAAACATATGCAAAGCCACTCTTAGATTAAGGACTTGTTTGATAAATGATAAACATGAATTTATAAAGCCCAAATGGAAGCCACATTCCTGAACCCTTGACACACCTTTGTCAATAGAAAGCATCGACGTGGTGCAAAAATTATCACATATAATCCACAACATCTCTCCACATGAAACTAGCTGAGAGAAATATCGTTAGCTGTAGAACATGTATGCATGCTTCTTACAGCTACACCATTCTGCACTTAATAAAATAAGGATAACTACAGTATTAACACGGAAAGCAACCCAGCATGCACTATTATTTCTTGTTAGTGTTTCAGGAAGAGCGAATATAGAAATACCTTTGTTTGGCGTAGACTGAGATCTAGGAAGAAGGGGCTGGTGGATTGATCCAGATCAGAATGGATGGGGGTTATCCAAAGTAACGAGGGGGTCCCAGAACCTCAGGGCACGCTGCAGTTCTTTCTACAATCCACCACAGCCCCATCGAAGCTCTGCACGTATCACTTGGGTTGTACGGCCAGGCACGCCCCCCTGGCGCTCAGCCAATGTGCTTGTCACTGGCTGTGTTGACGACAACAGGCTGTACAAATATCGCGTGGATAACTGAAACAACGAAGAGAAGTGCATCGTATGTCATGACATTTCAAAAATGAAATGAGGTGGACTGCCGAGACTGGATTTGGCATCGACCGTTTTTTCCGTTGCATATTGAAGAACGGGAATGTAATAAAGATAGTCAAGGCATGATACCTTTGGATGAGTAGTGTAGCTACGTTTCTAGCCACGCTAATAATAGCACTCTTATGTAATTTAACACACACACAAACACACCGCGTGATAACCATTTTGCAAACCGATAGTTTGGCATACACGAGCTTTGGACATTTAAAATCCTGCTCAAGTATTATGAAGAAATATTACAAAATACAAAATAAGATTTTGTATTTGTAGCTTATTTCCAGCATGTACAAGGTATATGGTAGCGTGGCCGAGTGGTCTAAGGCGCTGGATTTAGGCTCCAGTCATTTCGATGGCGTGGGTTCGAATCCCACCGCTGCCAGATACTTTTTTTCCTTGTTGTGTATTAACAAATTAAATAAAGCTCTCCTTACTGGTATATGTCTTCAAACATAAACCATCTGCAGGCAGATTATTAATGGCCACTCTGCAGAGATGCCATTTATTCTTTAACGAAGAAGTTACATAAAATCAGCAAGAAGCCCAAACAATTAATCACACATTTATTCCCATATAAAATTACCCAGCAAATTACAAGCAGCAATAATTATCTAAAAAATATTTAGATATTTTAAATTTTTATTAAAATATGTGCTAGAAAAGCAAATTACCCTTCTTTTCAACCAGTTAATGAAACTGATTCAAGATCCGCACGCAGTCCCGTCATCACTTGACTATGCTCTGCTGAAGTTGCTTGGCCACAAGCTGTAGTTTGCGGATGGCCATTTGGGTGTCTTCTTGGGAGATGCCCAGATGCCACACGGCCCGCACAGATCCCCCCATGTGGGGGTACATGAGAACCTGAACCCCCTGCCCAAGTGAGGCCTCCTCCTCCTCCCCGACCTGGGCCATGCGCTCGCAGAAGTCTGATTGGCTGAGGCCAGGATTGCCCAAATGGAAGCGCAGGATGTTCGTCTCCACGGCCGCCAGGTCTAGAGTGAAGAGTGAAGGCTCGCAGTCCAATAGAGCTGAAATGTAGACCCAACGGTTAAGTTAAGTTATGTGCTGTAGATAAGATGTGAGAGTTGTAAGTAGAGACAGAGTATAAAAGAAAAGTATTAGAAAATATAAGACCCAAAAAGACCACACCCTCCCTCTCTGTTCCCTCCCTCCCTGCTTTTGTCTGTCATTAGACTCCACCTTTGATTGACAGGCAATATGTATTCCTAGAACCAATCAGGGAAGAGATGTCCTGTTCGGCCATAATTGAGCAGGGAGCAGCCAAAAATCTAAATCGTCTCATACAGAGGCCAACCCAGTGAATACCCAGTGCATAGAGATTCTCAAAGAGCATTTCACTCAGTAATTGTGGACGAATGGCTATGTCGTTTTTCGCAAATCACACTCTAAATTATAGTGCAACTTTAATTACTGTCAATTACAATAACTGTAAATAACAATACTGCACGCACCGGAAGACGTTCACTAGCCCACCAACCTTGAGCGAAGGTCTTAACGTTGCGGTGATCTTCCTTCATCCTGTCCACCATCTCTGTCAGGGCCAGCTTCCCTGCAGCCGCAATGATCCCAGCCTGACGCATGCCTCCTCCCAAGGCCTTCCGACATCGCACGGCCCTGGAGATGAAGTCTTGCGGCCCGGCCAGGATGCTGCCAATAGGGGCTCCCAGACCCTGTCAGCAATCACATGTGCGAGTGATTATTGTGGGAAGGCATTATACCGATGCCAAATCACACAGCCCTAAACCTTTAATGCAATGGACGATGTTTATAAGAGTTTTATAATGAAAAAAGGAAATCTGAATCTGTAGTATTTTATTTTTTTACTATAAGTGTTAGTATCCAAGCATTTCCCAGACACTTATATCTTTTTTTTTTTATTATCTTTTTGTCCATTCATATTGATTTACTCATTTCATTACTAATCAAGCACTTTGTCGTTTTTGAGTGTGTACATCTGCGTGCATTGCGTGTGTGTGCGGCTTCACCTTTGACACGCACATACTGATTGTGTGTGTGTGTGTGTGTGTGTGTGTATTTGTGTTGCGGCTTCGCCTTGGACATGCACAAACTGAAAGTGTGTGTGTGTTGCGGCCTCACCTTGGACATGCACACACTGACGGTGTTTGTGTGTTGCAGTATGGTAGCGGGGGACACCCCGAGGTGCACAGCAGCATTCATCAGGCGCGCCCCGTCCATGTGCACCGGAAGGCCGTGCTCGTCTGCTATAGAGCGCACCTATACGCCCGGGGAAACGCATCTTAAAGTGGGCTCATACCTTGAAGTGATTGGATGACGGACCCGTCGCTGCCTGAAAAGTTGATCATTTTTCAACTTCTCGACGGAACCGACGGATCCGACGGAAAGGATGGATCCACAATGCATTGCGGCTCCGCCCCATTCAAAGTCAATGGGATCCGTCAACGGACGGATGCAGTGGGCAAGAGGTGTTACACACACAGACACACAAACACACACCTCTTTTAGGAAGGCAAGAGGCAGAACGCGGCCCCCCTGTATGTTATGAGTGTTCTCAAGGCATATCAGGCGTGTGCGTGGGAAGTGCGGGTCGGGGTAACCATGGCGAATCTTGGAGACCAGCTGGTCCAGGTCAAACGTTCCATCTGGGAGGTTGCTCAGCGTTCTGGAGTGGACACCAGCCAACTGCAGAATAATATCCCACATTAAAGATTGTGAAATATACACTTGAAGGGAACGTTTTGTCTTAAACATTACACTGTAAGGATGCAACGATGTTAAACGTTTGGTTTGAGGGGGCAACCTTTGTGACCCCATGTACTTTCTCATGTGGCCACAGATATAGGGCACTAATTTGTACTAAAGCTCACTAATCTGTTATAAATCTCAGTTTGGGATGAACTTTGAGCCCTCTGCCATGTATCCTCAATAACTCACTACCTTAGGTGTCATGTGTTGTTGTGTGAGTGTTTTTGTACTATGTGTTCCTAAATGTTTAATCTATGTGATGTAAACCGCTGGCGTTGAATTTCCTCTCTGGGTAATACAAATCTTAACTAATCTTTTCATTCCTTCATTTACTCTCTCACCTGTGCACTCCCGCCTTGCTCGTAGACATGCAAGTGGGACAGATCCCCGACTATCACCTCGTCTCCCCTCTCTCTGCAGTGCACCATCACTGCGGGGGGGGGGGGGTAATAAATGCAACACACTGTATTCTATTCGGCTAGCCCATAGAGCAGACGGGTACAGAAATAGGTGGAAGATTTTGTGTTTCTGGCATTTATCGGTGCGAGATGCTTCACCTGCGATCAAATTCCCCATAGTGCCAGAGGGGACCAACAGAGCTGCTTCCATCCCAAACATCTCTGCTGCCATCTCCTGTAACTCTGCACAACATAACAAACTACATTATTCTTTGGACTACACATATAGAACCTTTATATACAAACGACTCGCACACAATCCTGCTTTCAAAACATATTTTTTATAATTATAATGTAGATACATAAACTTTGCTAAAGTCAGTGCGGACCGTTAACAGTAGGATCCTCGCCCATCACGTCGTCTCCCACCTCCGCGAACGCCATTGCCTGCCTCATAGCAGGTCCGGGCTTGGTGACCGTGTCGCTGCGAAGGTCCACAGTCCGTACATGTGATGCCCCGGCCGGGTCGACATTTGGTCGTTTCGGGTTGTTGTAATAGAACCGCGCGGAACTTTGTGTGACTCTGGCGAGACGCAACACCTGAGATTGTTTTGCAGCGATAGCCGCATCTTTCACGCACTGTAACACAACTCTGGCCGAAAAAGTTAACATTTTGAAAAGCACGAATATGTCTTCCTCTTGTGACTGATTAACCCTTTTAGCCTGAGCGCACTTGAGATATTTGCTGCAATCGATAATCATTGACTGGCAAGACCTGCTTAACAGATGACCGAGATGGTAAAGCGAAGATTACGGAGCACTAGTGGAGCAGTATGCTAACTCATCAGAAGGGGGCGCCATTACCAGGAGTAGCGCTAGCCAGCTATCCATGGCACCTTCCCTTATTAGGTTCTTGTTCTAATTGACTTAATTGGTCTCGTATGCTTGTGTGAATCACATCCTATTTTTTGCCGCACAAAGTCTTTCCCTGTACCAATTGTGTCTGGCTGATGACGTGTACACTGTGTTGATAGCTTTTAAATAGCCCTAATGCCATTAGATACCACAGAGGTCAAAAGGCTGTTTTTGGACAAGCCTGTAGGACTGTATCCGTATCCTTATGCGTGAAGTGAAATCTAACCTGGGGGCAAGGACCTGTTTAGCTCCTTATATAACAATATCAGCACATGTGCATAGAGATAGACGTGTCTGTGCGCTACACACGTGCACATTTCAACACCTGCAAAGATGTAGGATAAACTCGCTGACATTTCAATAAATAAATAAATAAAATGTAAAAATATATATATCAGGATTAAGGCCCGAGCAAAACAAGACGTGTTCGTTCGTGCCCTGTTGCTAAACCATCGATTCATCACCGCAGCATTGGCTTCCCGATAACCTAAAATAAAATCAACAGCACGCAACTATGTACACACTATAAGCCCTGCCCACTCCCGTCAAACAAACCACATGCTTGCTGGTAACACCTCGTGGATATCTGTGATCATTTCATCACTGCACGTGACCCGTCGCAGAGGAGCCCCGACTAAGCGCTATCATCAAAGCAGCGATAACAGGAGCATGATTTTATAGGCCATAAAAGCGCTCTTATTAAAACTGATTAGCGAGCATCGACGTGGTGAATGGGCCACTGACGGTCGCTCTCAGGCTGTTCAAAAGCCCCAGGAGAACGGACCAATAATGGTTTAAAAAGACATGTGTGAGCAAGACTCAGGGATGGATTACAGCGATAAGATAAGTACAAATAAAAAGGGCACACGCGCACACACACACACACACACACACACACACACACACACACACACACACACACACACACACACATCTCACGCGGGAGGGATTCCGGGACTCCTGTTGGCATTGCATTCTGAAACCTCACACTTAGTGTGTGTGCGTCTGTTGTGTGTGTGTGGGGGGGTACTTGTGTATGTGTGTGTGTGCGCGCGTATTTGTGCGTGTGGGTGTGTTTGAACACCTCGTCCCAGCATTCAGTGCCATAGCGATGAGATAGAATTGTGTTTTCGAGAAAACATGAAATTAGCATAAAAGAGTGGATAGAGAGAGAGAAAGGGAGAGAGAGAGAGGGAGGGAGAGTGAGAGGGAGGGAGAGAGAGGGAGAAATAATCGACTGCTGGGAAACAGAGAGACAGCAACGCCTTTCCAATAACCATAAACCCCACTGGGCTGAAAATAGAAAAGCCCAATGAATGAACAAATGCGTTCATCTGAGCTCTTCTACTTTACATAGACAGAGGAGAAGAAGACGTTCAATCCATTGCTCTTTCTCTCTCTCACACACACACACACACACACACACACACACACACACAAACACACATGCGGTCATTGCCAATCTTAGCATCCACTAACAACTGACACTTAAATAAGAAAGTGTGCATAGCAAATGCAAGTGTGTACACATACCAGCTACACAGCCCATGACGTGGGAGGTCAAGTGTGCGATCTGAAGCAGATGTCCGGGGGGCAACTCTCGTGGTGTGGTTGTGGAGAGCACCTCGACCAAATTGGTCAATTTGTGGGTCGAAATGTGTGCAGGGTGAGATTAACGACTTTACGTGAATGAGGGAGGCGCATACACACGCATTCAATTCTCAAAGCCCATTCATAATTTATTCATCCAGCCATTCACCAGCCCCCTTTCATCCTGCCATTCATTAGTTGAGCCTCTCATTAATTTGCTCATCTTGCGTGAATTGATTAATCAACTAACCTAGCCTGTTCATTATTAATTCATCCGACAATTCATCAATGCTTTGATCATGTCATTAAATAACTATAACAACAGCTGTTCTTTTTCAAATTCATTAATTAATCAATCAAGATGATTAATTATTTACCCTTGGCCACTCATTAATCCATTCATCTCATCACTGGTTTACACAGGCAGACTCATTAAGCACTCTCCTGTGTGCCTTGTGTTCAGCTGGAGAGTTTAACCACAGCTTTACAATTCCACTTCCCAGAACCTCCCCTTTCCTTCCCATTTTCTCTTATCCTCCAAGATGCACACACACCACACGCAAACACACATAGACACACACATGCACACAAGCACTCACACCCACGCACAGAAGCATGCACACACACACACACACACACAGACACACACACACACACACACACACACACACACACACACACACACATGCACAACACTTCCCCCCATCCATTTACCAGACCCTCTGTTCACCTCCAACAGCCATCCTTCACCCTGTTGACCCTCTCTCTTCACTCCCCTGCCTCTTTTCCCCAAGACTACCCACCACTCCTCTCTCTCTCTCTCTGTCTCTCTCTGTCTCTCTCTCTCTCTCTCTCTCTCTCTCTCCCTCTCTCTCTCTCTCTCTCTCTATCGTCCTCCCTCTATGGGAAGTCATGTGACTTCTCTGAAGCGGAGCCCTATAAACCAGCAGTACGTTGGGGGGCTCTGTGTCTGTGCAGCACTGTGATTGGCTTTCCCGGCCGTCGGGTGGTGATCAAGACTGGGTGCCCACCCCAGTAAACACCCCCCCGCTTCCCTCCCCCCTCCCTCCCTCTCTTCCTCCCTCCCTCCCGCCCTTCCTCCATCCTCCCACCCCTCCCCAGTCTTTCCTTATTTCTGGAATTAATGTGATATTCTCTTCATGAGAGGCTGCATATGATTGTGTGTGTGTGTGTGTGTTTATGTGTGTGTGTGTTTATGTGTGTGTGTGTTTATGTGTGTGTGTTTGTGTAAGTGTGTGTGTGTGTCTGTGTTTTGTGTATGTCTGTGTGCGTGTGTGCAGTCTGCTTGCATGTGTGTTTATGTTTGGAAGGGAGGTGGAGTCTGTGTCAGTGAGTGTCTAAATTACACCTTTTGCGGTAAATGAAGGCGGCAGTGTGGGAATAGGCCATTTGTTCTTAATAAGATCGTGCTCCTAACAACGTTACGGAAGAAAACAACATTTGCACATGCACACTAGGAGCAGGCATATCCTCCACAACGTTCGGAACCTATCGCTCTAAACTACTTAAAGAACCTACGTTTTGTTTCAAAGTCTGCTTGAAATTCTGTTAGTCTCATGGTTGAGAGTCTAGCCCCGAGGCATAATGTGATGGTGTCTTGGTCGAGACAAAGCAGAAACGCATGTGTTGGACACAGGTCGGAATCACAAATTGAGACTTTTGCAAAGCTGAGGAATCTACTTTGTTTAGATATCGACGTGTTCTTCAGCGTTACGCAAAATCCCCCTTTTTCAATGTTGGAGGATTTCTATTCCTCTTTTTTACTTACATTTTCTAGAGCTAGTTTGACATTTTCGATTGCTTTCAATCTTAACTAACCGGGCACCGCAGAAAGACTTGAAGTCATTAAAACAATTTTACAATCCTGCTCCATTTGAAGTGTAATCAACATAAAACGTACACCACGTAGTACACCACATAAGATTACAAGATAACCACTAATGTTGATTGCTCTGCTCTGATATGTCATTCAAGGATACTGAAATGATTTTATAGTTTCCCCAGAGGCTCAAGAACGCCAACTCAGAATTGGTCAATTATAGTCCTGACTCATTTTGGCAAACATTTGTACAATTGTTCGGACATTATTTAAATCAATAATGTCCGAACAATATTTAAATTAAATGGTATTATTTAATTCTATACTTGCATTGCACCACCTCCCTCAAATACTTTGCACTGTAAATGTTTTTTCAGAACGGCTTGTGTTTCGAGGGGATAGAAGATGACCAACACAATCAGATGGTACCAACTGCAGCAGATAGTGAAGTCGGTGGTCCATTGCAGGGGAATTTTTCTGTGGTCCACTTGACGTCCAAATGTGCGTCATGACTACATATGGTCCTCTTCAATAGAAATCAATGAGTATAAAAAGAGTTTAGTATCTGCGATTGGTTAACTTGCGAGTTAAGTGCTAAGTTATGCTCTGTATGCACTTGGACACCGGTGCCGCCACTAGTATTATGACATGCTTCAGAGCTGTCTGTTAACAGACCTTTGTTTTGTTAAACAGCAACCTTGTTGAGGTAGTGAAACCCTGCAGGCAGCATGTGGACCTCATTGACCCCTGTGTCTTTGTGTATACAGGAATGACAGGTCCCTCCTATAATGCTATATGGTTTCAGAGAAGTGCACAACATTGAGGCCAATTTTACTCCCAAGGCAAAAGCAAAGCAATACAGACGGCCCAGTCTATCTGGTCCGTGGGTTGGGCAACCTGTTTATGTTCATGTGTGTATAGACAGACAGTTTCCAATCATTCATCGATTAGGTGTTTCTAACTCCATTTCCCATTCTATACGATGATGCAATGTAAACATATTGCAGAGCTTCCTAAGGATACACATGCACAGACTAACCACAGACACACACACACACACACACACACACACACACACACACACACACCACACAATGTTAAATGCTTATGACTATGTGCATGTGTTCCATATGGTTTTTATTGATCTTTGTCCTTATTACACCGCCTCCCTCCCTCTCTATCCCTCCTTCCTTCTCCCCTTTGCCTGTGTCTCCTCTCTCTCTCCCACCTCTCTCTCTCCATCTCTGCACGCGTCTCCTCTGTCTCTCTCCCCCTCTCTCTCGCTGCATGCATATCCTCTCTCTCTCTCTCTCTCTCTCTCTCTCTCTGCATCTCCTCTGTCTCTCTTCCCCTCTCTCTGCGTGCATCTCCTCTGTCTCTCTCCCTCCTTCTTGCTCTCCGTGCAACTTCTCTGTCTCTCCCTCTCTTTCTCTCTGCATGCATCTCCTCTGTCTCTCTCCCTCCCTCTCTCTCTCTGTGCATCTCCTCTGTCTCTCTCCCCAGCTCTCTCTCTCTGCGTGCATCTCATCTGTCTCTCTCCCCAGCTCTCTCTCTCTCTCTGTACATCTGCTCTGTCTCTCTCCCCATCTCTCTCTCTGCATGCATCTCCTCTGTCTCTCTCCCCAGCTCTCTCTCTCTCTCTCTCTCTCTCTCTCTCTGCGTGCATCTCCTCTGTCTCTCTCCCTCTCAGGCTCTGCTGATGGATACGACATGAATGATGGAATGCTGGAGGGTAAATATCTGGTTTCCTGGAAGCAGCTCAGGGTTGATCTGAAGCGGCTGTGACAACACGGCTGCCGATCAACCCACCAGGCGGCTCGAAGCCTCTCCCCGCTGGAGATGATGGGCCTTCTACTGGAAGGAAATCGACGGGCCCAGGCGCTCTTCCTGGAAGAGCCGGTTTGAATTGTGCCTCATTATAGCCTCTATATATATATATATGTATATATATTTTATTTTTTTAAGAAAAGTATGTGTTAGTCATGTGTCGTTTAAGGCCTGTTTAGGTGGCCATTCGACAAGAGATCACCAAAGGATAAAAGACAAGAAGATAAAGTGAACGAAAATAAAAGAAAGACAGGGCTGATGATGGTGGGGTTTGAAGATAGTTTATCAGTGTATGGAGCAAGGGTGAAATAGTGAGTCACACATTCGGTCAGGAGGTCTGGGATCTCCCAAGGCCCTCTGTGAACTTTGAGCCCACAATGTATGTCACAAAGCCACACAGAGATTAACTCAAACTTTAAACCGTTAACGAACCGGAAGGTCGAATGCGCTGCCAGATCATCAGTGAAGCTGATTCTCCCGAGATATTCATAGCGAATTTGAAAACCTACCTCTCCACTCCTTCTTTTGGCACCTTGCGGTGCCCTCAGCTGCTGTTGCTGTCGACCGAGGTTGCTGCTAGGTTAGCGCTGGCCTTCGTGTCTTCTGTGCACCCTGCCTGTCATCTGAATCATATTACAGTCTGTTTTAGGGTGCTGCGGTGACCGCGACTGGATACCTGCTCTGATGCGGTGACTGTGATTCGATGCCTGGACTCCCCTGACAGTAACCAGCCTGCCAACCGACCAGCATCCCAACACCATAGACAACATTTACTTTTATTGACTTAAGGATTAAAAAAGCTTGCTTGTCTTACTATGTATGTTAATTTTTGCCCCCATTGCACCCCTAAGCCTCACTGGAAGGAGGGATCTCACACTCTGTGTCCCTTCTCAGGAATTCTTCCATGTTAATTAAGGGCGTATTTTGTTGCCCTCTGGGGGGATACGGCTAAGTTAAATTCAATTGAACTTCATCCTTAATTTGAATGATTACAGATTAGCTCTCTTTGAACATTGGTGGGGACATTCCTATGGGAATTATCCCCTTGGTATGGAGGGATTCATGGTTGGTGTGAAGGTCAATGTACAGGTGTATTTGGTCACTTGTAAGATGTAGCTCGGCAAACCCTTAACATTTGAACATTGAATTGAGCAAGGGATGCGATGTGGGAGAGTGGCACAGTGTTTGCATGCACCGCTAGCGTAGACGGAGTTGTGCAAAAAAGGAGAGTGGGAGAAGAAAATTGGGTTGAAAGAAACCTTCCAGGACTGTAAACGAGCCCTTGCAAGTTACAACACCATGAGCCACAGCATTGTGTGTGTGTGCATGTTTGTCTGTGTGTCTGTGTGTGTGTGTGTGTGAATGCTTGCGTGTGTGTGCGCGTGTGTGGATGCTTGCGCGTGTGTGTGCACGTGTAAATGTGCATGCGTGTGCATTTGTGCGCGTGTGCTTGTGTGAAGGCTTGTGTGTGTGTGTGTGTGTGTGCGTGTGTGAATATGACCGCGTCAACAAGCGTGCATGTGTATGCATGTGCTCTCACATGTGAAAGTGTGTGTTTTGTTCTCCTCTGGTGAATGCTTTCTCTATAGTAAGAAAGAATTCAGTCAATTGTGTGTAAATGCCTGCATGCTTTGGCTCTCGTAAAGACTGTTGTATCATCCACACACAGACACTCACACAAGCACACACACACACACACACACACACACACACACACACACAAACACACACACACACACACACATACATTATTCATAATGGTGTCACAACACATCAACTTTGGGGCAGCTGAAGACACAGAAAGTACATATTTTGTGTGGCTTCTTCAACGTTTTTACGGGAAGGAGAAAAGCGTTTTGTTTTTCCCTGTAGGTCCTTTCCCCCTCCTCTCCCCCCTCATACTAACGTTGTTTGTCATTTGTAATCAATAGTCATGATCTCCACTCCACCGAGAGGTCTGTGCAGGGCTTGCTGTGTTGTTTTAGGTGTGCTTACATGTGTGTGTGTGTGTGTGTGTGTGTGTGTGTGTATGTGTGTGTGTGTGTGTGTTTTGCTGGTGTCATGTTTTTACAGTGTTAATGGTGGTTACAGTAGAGTCCCTCTGTCTCTTTTCATCTCATAATTTCCCCCATTTTGTTTGTCTTTTATCAATTTTCTTCCTTTCTTTCTATTTTTTCATCTCTTGTAAACTCTTGTATGCACACACACATGCTCACTTCTGCATATTACGTGTCTCTCTCTGACACACACACACACACACACACACACACAAACATATAAAAACTAATTCGCTCTTTCTCATGCACACACTCACACCAGGCAAGCCGTAAAACTCAACTCAATTAAAGTGCCCCTTTCCTGGAAGCCCGCTTCAGACAGAACACGAAGTATGCAGGGAATGGGAACCGTGTGTGAGCGAGCGAGCAAAATAATGAATGTGTGTGTAAGAGAGAGAGCGCGAGAGAGAGAGAGAGAGAGAGAGAGAGAGAGAGAGAGAGAAAAAAAAGAGAGAAGCAGGGGGATATGAAGAAACTCTGCCTTTGCTTAATTTTACAGTCAGCAATTTGGCTGGAGACCCCCCCCCCTCCCCCCTGACTGATACCCTTTACACTTGCTTGCTGTCACACACACACACACAGACACACACAACCTCACACACAGACACACCAGACACACAGACACACGGACAGACAGACAGAAGACTGCGCGCACAAACACACAGGAGTGCATACATATACACACACACACACATATGCATCGAGAGAAATGTACACAAAAACACACACACATGAAGTTACACAACCACGCACACACGCATAAAGACAAATGCACACAAACACACGCACGCACATTAACATACCAAATCACAAAAACACATATTTCGGAAAGCATAAAGACATACACACACGAAGACAAACACACATAAAGATACACAAACATGCACACAAATTTAGACAAACACATACGCACATAAAGTCCCAAAAGACGTGCACATTCACATAACCACATTGTCTCACAGAAAGACACACAAACACGCTCATGCACAGATGACAAATACACCTGCACATAGACACACACACACAGAAACTACAGAGCATTATAAATCTGTTCCACGTGGGCCCTTTCACCCATTTGACCTCACACTCACAACGGGTGTGTACACATACACAGAGTAAACCCCATAGTCTCAGAGAGAGAGAGAGAGAGAGAGAGAGAGAGAGAGGTGGGGGAGAGAGTCAGAGGGGGAGGATAGAAAGAGAGGGAGGGAAAGAGAGAGAGGGGAGAGAGAGAGAGAGAGAGAGAGAGAGAGAGAGAGAGAGAGAGGGTAGAACAGCATCCTCACTCAGCCCCTCCGGCAGGATGTATAAAACCCTGCCGCATTCCTTTCCCGTTAGGTCCACCCCAAAGTGAGCTCTCTACACAGTGACTGCTGTGTCAACCAGGGTGTGCGCGTCTGAGCGCATGTGTGTGCGCGCGCGCGCGCGTGTGCGTGTGTCGTGTGGTGGGAAGGGAGCGGTGGAGAGGGGGGGTTTGTTGTGGTGCTAGCCCAAAACAACTATGAGCTTCTGGGAATTTCTATTTCAAAAGGATGTGTGCGTGTGTGTAGATGTGCGCGCACGCGCGTGCTTGTGTGCTTACACAATATGGCAGAAAATCCCGAAAATGACTCCCCCACCCCTCCTGGACCTATACTTACTGATGACTATGGAATTTAGCCGCAATGCTTTTGTAGAGAAGAAAATGAAAACAGCCGACCAGTGTCGTTTTTGAGCCTAAGTTGCCGTGGTCACGAAACATTATTAACGTGTACCGCAAAGGCATAACCTACATCTAATAAGAATCTTAATAATGAACAAATTTCCTTCTGGATATTGAGATGACAATTTAGAAATATGATTTTTGGCTTGACCTTATTAAATATGCATAAGCAATAAAGTTCAATGCTGTTGTCTTCTACTGGTTAACTCAAAAGAAGTTGACACGACAATACAAATCAACACACAGTGGAAATCCATTCACTTTCGTAAAAATAGTGCTCTTTAATATAAATTATTGAAATATTTTAGAAATATAAATATGTGCAAAGGTCCTTTCAGTTATTTTTTTCGTTTTTGTAATGCATTTTTTTTCCATTTTACTTCAGGTATTACAGCTTGTATTTGCCAGACTAGTGGCCAGCCAGTTGTTAAGGAGTCTTTATAAAAGACAAATGATTCACACACTACATGCGCTTACATAGGCCTAACACATGGCGTTGATTAGGTCAAATAAGACTATAGGGATTGGACCAAACTGGTACTGTTACGGTATTTCCTTGCACTCATTCCTTCCACTACGAAGTCCTCCCCAAAACGTTGCTAAATAATTATCCTATGGATTAGACTCATTTTACACGCCGTTGTCGGATAAAAGTACAGACATTACAATACAATACTAACAGATTTTAAAAGAAATTACCGTAACAGGTTTGACAAAAATTCAGACTTTTTGTCTTGAAAAGCCTTCAGGCCGTGACTCGTGGGAGTTCCCTTGACATGTGGGGAGAGTAAATGCCATCGTAAGGGAATACGTTGCAGTGTTGAAAGAAACTGGATGAGCTGAGAAACCTTTACCGGAATTTAACTTCATTCGTCTTACGATTATTTTCCTGTCTCGTTTCCTAAGTTCTAGGAAGTCTCCTTCATAGTCACGGATGACGTGGAGAACTGGAGTGAGCGATGATCCGCGTTACCTTCACACAGAACCAGACCCATAGACGCTGAGTCTCTCACATACACACACACAGACACACACTGAAGACCAAACACAGTGTTCTGAGCTATAAATGATGACAATTGTGGAGGAGAGGATGTTAACATAGAAATAGGGGGGGCATTCTTTGAGGACATTAAAGGACGTCTCACGGCTTCTCTGGCTTGGTCTGTTGTGTTCCCCCCCCCCCCACTATATACCATCATGTCTCCTCCTCTTCCACCCTGCCCCCTCCCCTTTCCCTCTCCTTAATCCCGTTTCCCGCTCCTCTCTCCCCTCCACATCCAATCCCGCTCAGCGTTTTATGACTGCGTTGAGTATTTTTTTTCTCCTCCTTCCCTCCCCTGGGCTATCTGTCTTCCTCTCAGGCTCAGACCAGATCCACGCGAGAAGCGCTGTCGGACCCCCCTGGTCCCCCGCCAGGCTGTTGGTCTCCATGACAACCGTCTACTGCTTTCTGTCACTTCCAAAGAGAGAAAGAGAGGGAAGGAGGGAGGGAGAGAGGGAGCGGGAAAGGGAGGAGAGAGGCTGAAGTTTAGACGGTAAGGGCTGGACTAACAATAAGACAGATGATGTACTCTTTTTCACTCTAATGTTCCAAACATGATCAACCTGTTTTCCACTCTTTCAGTGTGTGTGTGTGTGTGTCTGTGTGCGTCTTCTTTGTATGGATTTGTCCGCGCCCACATCCTCTTACAAGACAATGAGCTTTGACGGGCAATGGCGATATAAACCGTGTGACTAACATAATAAACACATTCACACATTCATAGCCCCAGAAAGACACTTATGTCCCACTTGGCCCTGAAAAAAAAAAGAGTGGTTTTCAACAGCTGACCAGGAGGAGATGGAGAGAGAGAGAGAGAGAGAGAGAGAGAGAGAGAGAGAGAGAGAGAGAGAGAGAGAGAGAGAGAACCACATTTGATCACTGAGGCATACTGATTGTCTCAGTCAGTGCCACTGTTCAAATTGACGAGATCTGGTCAACATCCTTTTCATATCATTTTCTTTGAGGCTCTGCTCTGCGTCAACAACAACTAGGAAAATTGCAACACACACACGCACACACGCACACACACACACACACACACACACACATTGGCTATTTGACTGGCGGTGAGAAATGAAGGAGGAAGATGGAGTTGACTAACTCTCCGTAGCTAAGCGGACCCTTGCCTTGGCTCTTGTGTTCTGCCCACCTCTGGGGCCAAGACGCTGTTCAATTAATATCAACACGGGCGCACGCCTACGCCCGGATCGTCAAAAGCGCGGTTTCTCGTCACATTCTGCTCTACTGTGATTGGGGGTGGGGGCGGGTTTTTTTTTTGTTGTTTTTTTCCAATGGCACAATTCACCTCACATGTCTGCCCTTTAAGGGGTTGGGAGACCTCTACCTCGGCCGCATCCCCCCCACCCCTCAGATGGGGGCGTCGTACTCCTCCAGGAAGTCTCTGAGCGTGTGCGGGAGCTGTTCGCCTCGGCCCGCGCTCCCCCCCAGACCACCCCCGCGCCGGTTGTTCAGGGTCCGACGGCAGAGGTGCTGCAGGGAGGAGAGGGACGAGGACAGGGGCCGCCGCAGCTCCAGCGCCACCTTCTCCCCGCCGCTGTGGATCAGGTACACGCTGCCGCCCGTCGCCGTGCCCACCCCCGGCCCCGCCCCCACCATCGTCGCCGCCGCCGCGCCCCCGACCTCGCCCCAGTGCTCGGGGCCTTTGCCCATGTAGTGGGCGATGAGCTTCAGCACGCAGTCGAACTGCGGCGGCTGCCGGACGCTGTGGGGGTCCGGCTGCAGGAAGAAGCCCCCCCGCTCGCTGTGGATGCGCAGGTTCTTGGTGCCGCGGGCCGTCTGGACGGAGAGCGTGAAGAAGTGGTGGTGGTCCGAGGAGTCGCGCACCAGGAAGGTGCCGGGCGCCTCCGAGCGCAGCAGAGAGCTGGCCTCGCGGCCCCCCACGGCCCCCCAGTAGAAGCCGCTCTCCCGGAGCTTACGCAGGGCCATCATGACCTGGGGGGGGGGGGGGAGAGCGCCATCAGAGGGGTACCAGGTGTGGGATGTCTTTTTTTCTTGAACCACTTTATTGTGTATATGTATGGTCACGCTTTATGTGCATGTTACACGCCCGTCTTTATACACCTTTTTCTTTACATGCATACATTTTCTGTACATTTACAAATCATTCTACATATGTTTTTCTTTACCATACTTTTGTGTTCCATATATATTGTAAACCTTTTTTTACTATGATATTCTAATTTCTGGAGCGGAGAAGTTACAAGAGAAACTCTTTCCTATGGCAATGCTTTTTTTTTTTTTTTCCTTTGCATTTTTAATGCTTTGTTATAGAGTGAGATGGAGAGGAAGGGATGGGAGATAGAGGGGAGGACATGCAGCAAACCTTAAAGCCATGAACTCCTTCCGTTACTGCCTCTGGCCCGGGGGGTGAACTGACCTGCTGGTAGTGTGCCTGCGAGCTGAAGGGCTTGTAGCGGTCCGGGGCTAGGTTCGACCCTCGACCCTTGCCCTCTTGGGGGGTCGCGCTGCTCATGGCGGCGGGCTTGTGTCGGCTGAGGGTTACCATGGCGCCATGGCCCCCTGCCTCGGCCGGCGGGGCGAGAGGCAGGGGGCCCCGTGCGGGAGGGCAGGGGGAGACAGGTGAGGGAGAGAGCGGGGAGAGGGGGAGGGAAGGAGAGGCAGGAGAGGGGTAGAGGAGCAGGGAAGTGGGGGTCAGTCGCGGAGTCCAGGTCCCTGGAGTAGAGGAGGCTGGTGCGTCCAGAGAGGGGCCGAGAGAGAGCGCCTACACACAGCTACGGACAGCGCAGGGGAAACGGGATTAGAGACAAGCCTCTGGTTTTAGTTTCTACCCACCTATTTGGATTGCAGAAGACGTTAAAGATGAACGCACATACTTGGCAACGTTGCAATTCTATTTCACAAGATCCAGGCGTTATAGGCCCACTTAACAGCATATCAGCACGGGGTATCGTATTTAAACGTGCATGCTTTTTTGGGATTAAGGACAAAACCCGGTTACTAGTAAAAATTATACTGCACCCAACAGCCAGACTGCAACCAGATCCTGATTGCTTTCAATTGTCTTCGATCGGGGGTCCCACAAGGGGTTTCAGAAACCGGGTCACCATGTTGCCTACCAGTCCGGCGCGCTTTTCAATGAATAACCCGTATTTTCAAATTAGACAACACAAGGTCCATTCCGTAGTTTCTCATTATAATGTCCCGTCCGGCGTCCAAGAGGGTGCTTACGTCTTGCAGTTGCCTGGCTATTGAGAGAAGCCCACGGGGCATACCGTGCGGGATATGACGTTAAGCAATGCGATAGGCGCTATAGCGGACCGCTATAGCAGCGCTCACATTAAAAAAGTCGATTCCGATTTCATATACTTTCATGTGGATGTTCGGCGATTGGACGGCGATCGGTTTGTGGCTGCAGTGCGCAGAAGAGTACGTTGATGTGGTACCGCCACTGTTGCACAATGCGCGTTGGCTACCTTAACGTGTGAATCGCGATATTGCACACAGACACAGGACTATTCTTGAACTTGGATCATTCATAGCCGACATCCGAATGAGGGCTCGGATGCTTCGATGCAGCGCGCATGGGCTACCATCGCTTACCTCGTAGATGTTGTCTATGGTGGTGGAAGGCAACACTTCAGAGTAAAAAGACGAGATATCCCAATTCCTCAAGAGTAGTGTAAAATAAATTATTAACTCAGTCATTAAAATCCAGTAAAAATCCCTGAGTGGGTTCTTCTTCTCTGCAGCGGAATGTGATGATATCGGTAACGCCACTACTCCGTTTGGAGGTAGATTACGGTAGGCTAGGTTTCCAGTCCTCAGCTCTGGTAAACCCCGCCTCCTCTTTCCAGTAACTAGACATAAACACACACACACACACACACACGCACACACACACACACACACGCACACACACACACACACACACACACACACACACACACACACACACACACACACACACACACACTAACACACAAACGCGCGCGCATACGTACACGCACACGCATACACGCACACGCAGACATACACTCCCAAATGCATACACATGCTCTACACGCGCGCTCTTGGCAGAGTGCCCATAAATAATCAGCATGACCTTTGCCGGACTGTTTCCTGGTATTGGTGGGTTCCATTCGTTACAAGGTGAAAAGAGAGATATGGCCCAAAAAATATTACACCATTATAAGGATGAAACCACAGCAGAAACCACTGAGCGGAATAGTGTTGTAAGGACTTACAGTAATATCAGTTGAGTAATATGAATGCTCTTCAGTTTATGAAATACGTCTGCGGCTTATCCAGCCTATATGAAAATTAACGCCAGCACACACACACACGCACGGACGCGCGCTCACACGCACACGCCATATATAAATTAATATAAAAAGTTATACATATATGTATATATATATGTATATATTATATATCTATATCTATCTATCTATCTATCTATCTATCTATCTATCTATCTATCTATCTATCTATCTATATGTATATATATATGTATATGTATATATATATATATATATATATATATATATATATATATATATATATATAGTTAAATAGATATATATAGTTAAATAGATATATAGATAAATAGATTAGATAGATATATATACACACACACACACAAGCCAAACAAACATTGACATAATGTTAATAATGATTTTCAAATACGTCCAACTTGACACTCAAGTGTTATGTTTAAGTTCTATTTGTATTAAGTTATACACAAATGTCAAAGTATCGATCTTCGGTAGAAGACCGTGAACCCAGAGAGTTGTCAAGAGAGATGCAGTGTGTGTGTGTGTGTGTGTGCGTGCGTGCGTGCGTGTGTGCGTGTGTGTGTGTGTGTGTGTGTGTGTGTGTGTGTGTGTGTGTGTGTGTGTGTGTGTGTGTGTGTGTGTGTGTGTGTGTGTGTGTGTGAAGGTGTCCCCCTTTGTTGATAAAGTTAATTCAAAACTCCCCCTATCTGCCTGCTGCTGCAATGGCGGCTCCCATGTCCTGGAGGCGGCTGGTGTACTCTGTGTACACACCGGCCTTTGCCGGTGTCTTCACACGAATATCGGATCGATTCTTTCGCACACGGGACAGAAGAAAAGGGTAAGACGAATACGTCAACGATTAACACATGTACGACGAATGAGTGGTCGTTGGTTTCACCTACAATGATGTCCTCCCTGCGGTTAAGCAAAAGGCACAGTATGTTCTAGCTAGCAAGCCTGCTATAATGAACAGACATTAGTCTCGAACCCGTACAAATACATGAACCCATACAAACGTTATGTTATCGTGGTTTGTCGGCGCCAATCTAAGCTATTTGGTAGAGATGGCATCACTGACATGCATGGAAATGTGCTCAAAGGATTTGGAAGTCCATCTCATGTGTTGTGATGTAACACCCTTTCTATCAGTTTAATGAATTGAGTTGCCTTGAAGTTTGTTCATATTATTAACGCATATCTGCATGTAAATGTTACCACACATTCACTAAACCAATAGTTCAGTCAATGTCGCATGCATAACAGAAACTCGCATATGAATATACAAGAACGCGGACAAAAATGAAGGCATGTGGACCCACCCACCAACGGTCATACTCGACTTATAACAATTGTTCATTCATTTAGTTTTATTTATTTTTCATGATTCATAAAACTGACACCCATTGTATGACAAACTGATACGGTAATGCAATACTTGGAATGTGCTTATCAGATTTTTAATCATTGTAAGGTGAGTCAAGACACCTGTTGTCACTTCAAAAACGAGAATGTAGCCCTCAGCTGGTGCTATTGAAAAGGGTATAAGGATAAGGAAGTATAATGGTATAGTCACGAGTTTCTGCAGTCAGGTTTGGGGTAACAATGTAGACTTATATTCAAATCCGATGCTTCCAATCAGGCATGACGCACACTCACGCGCACAGGCACACGCACACACAACCATCCGCTTTGCATTTATTGTAAAAACGATGGTAATGTCGATAATTTGGCTCCCTTGCCTTACTTCGTGTCGTCATTGTTGGAAACAAATGGCCAGAGCTAACTGCTAGCCTACCTTTTGGCTGTCTTAAATTCAAGGTGTTGGTAGCTTGAGCATGTCATGTTTGTTTTTAAGTGTGCAAAGTGTGAGTGCTGCCCATGTGTCTTGGGCGGGCTATATGTTATCTGGGTAAAACAGCCACAACGTCAAGCCATACATAAGACTTGATCTGCATGCAAATGTGACCATTTTAAGCCTGTCAATACAACAAAGGAAACAACACAAATATTTATTAAAACAGATGAGCTCACATAAATATAATGGCAGAGAAAAACAAACCGCTATTCGTTTGACTTTGCACCTTTCATTACACTGGTGGAAGGTGGTAAAGCGATATAAATAATTTCAAAGAATGGTGTGTGTGTGTGTGTGTGTGTGTGTGTGTGTCCATGATTTAGGAAGTCAAGGATTTCTTGTCTATGGCCATGTCGGAGCAGAAGCGAAAGAATGTTGTGAATCCACTTGGACCAAAGTAGAATAGAGTCTGATAGGAAAGAATATATGGCATGTGTATACTATATACATAGGAGCAGCCTGACCTGGAGCATGTGCTCCGGATCATGCTACAAATATGAAGCACTTTGTGTACTTTGGGGCCTAAAGCTAGGGGATGTAATTTGGCGAACCCGGCCAGGGTTAGCTAGATTTTTAAAGTATGGACTGATAAGATCCCTCCCCTCCCTTCAGGCCTCCCGCTGCAGCCACTCCCCCAAAACACGTAACTTTCTTGCTAGCTTTAGCAAAAGGTCTTCCTAGCCTTGTGGAAGGTCATGTGCATTGAGTGCCTGCATGTGGCCTGGTGGTTAGGTAGATAGATCGGACGGCCATCCAATCATTTCAATCAGAGCAAGTTGAACGACAAGGCTAATAACAGGCCTGAGACAGCCGCAGAAATGTGTTTGTTGGAGCTGTCGGGATGTAAACGGAATAGAACAAATCGGTCCAATAAATGTTTCTAAAATAGACAGCCTACCCTAGCTCTTAACATGTATGGACACCATCAGCAAAATGTTTTGTTAAGAGATACTCATTAGCCCCTTCCCGCCCCTCATGCCCTCTCTCAGGTCCTCTGTGCTTCTGCTGGCCCCCCTCCTGGCTGAGGCGGAGCCGGCCCCCCACTGTGTCCCCCGGTCGGCAGGACTTAAGGAGACCGATGGACTTCTCACACAATTCCAGTGGATGGCTGAGCACGCGCCCGGCTTCAGGGTGCCGGGCGCGCACATCCACGTACTGTCCTCCCCCAGCCAGTTCTACCAAGCCATCAAGGTGAGGAGGGGGTTAGGCTAAAACAAAGCAAGCTGTCATTGCCGTCGTCGCTGTAGTTCTACCCTTCTTTCAACCTGTTTTGTTGGTGCTGTCGTGACCCGTCGACAAAATGTCCCTTGGATCGGTTTCTGATTTGTGTATCAGGAAAAAACTTGTTGTTTCCCTATTGTTGATTCCTTCTTACGGGAATCTTGGGAGGAAGATTAAAATTAGATTTCTGTCACATGCGGTTAATAATAGTCGTGTCTCTTCCTCTCGGTCTCTCCTTTTCCCTCCCCGTTTAACACAAACACAAATGTCTCCATGCTGTGCCAGGTATTTCTGTTTTTGTAAATGATTTGGAGATAAGTACTATTTGTTCCCACAACAATGCCTTGCTGCATGTCTGCTGCCAGAGTTGCAGAGTTATCTCAAGTCAATATAGCCTGTACCTGAGATGACAAAGTTTATAAATGGGAGCCGGAATGCCGACATGCAAGTTGCGCTGACATATTTATCAATGTACTTGATTTATTATTTCAGTCGCGGATCAAAACAGCCAAACGGCGCGTGGTGATGGCCTCGCTGTACCTGGGCACGGGCCAACTGGAGCAGGAGCTGGTGGGTCGGAACGCAAGTTCTGGTGGAAGTTTCTCCCTTCTGTGGCCTCGGCCCAGGGCCTTACCCCGCTCTGCTGTCCCCGTCTGCAGGTGGACTGTGTGGAGGAGGCCCTGGCGCGCCCGCAGCAGCCGGGCGACGGGCCTGCACTGCAGGTCTCCATCCTGCTCGACTACATGCGAGGATCACGAGGTTCGTTCCCTCGCTTGTTTGGGCGACCGACGCGCGCACACCTGCACACACGTGCGCGTGTCTCACACACACACACACACACACACACACACACACACACACACACACACACACACACACACACACACACACACACACACACACGTGCACCCTGGCAATAACTTAATACTTATCTATCTTCTGTGTACATATTTCTGTTAAGAATTCTATTGTATTCAATTTTTATTCTATTGTATTTTATATTTCAAGCAGAGCAATGCATAGTTTGTCACACAGACCTTTCACCGCACAACCTGTCATGAGTATGTGACAAATAAAAACCTGAGTCTTTGATTCACAAACATCCACTGCTAATCTGTGGCCGCGCGTCCTTCTTGTGTCTCCGTCCAGGCCGGCAGAACTCCCGCACCATGCTGCTGCCGCTGCTGCAGCGCTACGCGTCCCAGGTGCGGGTGTCCCTGTACCACACTCCCGACCTGCGGGGCCTGCTGCGCCTGCTGATGCCCCAGCGCTTCAACGAGACCATCGGAGTGCAGCACATCAAGGTGTACCTGTTCGACGACAGCGTCATCATCAGCGGGTGGGCCGACCCCCCTCTCACTCACCCACCCACCCACTCACTCACTCACTCACTCACTCACTCACTCACTCACTCACTCACTCACTCACTCACTCACTCACTCACTCACTCACTCACTCACTCACTCACTCACTCACTCACTCACTCACTCACTCACCCACTCACTCACTCACTGCACTGAATGCTGGGAAAAGGTGTTTCCTCTCCCACTCCCTCTCCACCCCTCTTTTATACCTAATTCTCAAACACAGCTCTCATTTTATTAATAATTTTTTTTTGTTTTTACCGACTCTGTACCCCCGAACCCCTTCACCTCCCAGGGCCAACCTGAGCGACTCGTACTTCACCAACCGCCAGGACCGCTACGTCCTGCTGGAGGACTGCCAGGAGGTGGCGGACTTCTTCGCCTCACTGGTGGGGGCCGTGGGGGACGTCTCGCTGCAGCTGCACCCGGACGACTCTGTGTCCATGCTGGAGGGCAGGGTGCACCCGTACAACGGTGAGCGCCTCTGTGTGTGTGTGTGTGTGTGTGTGTGTGTGTGTGTGTGTGAGTGCGTGCATGCAGGGGGTAACACCATGTGATGGAGTTGGGTCTGTAGATCCATCATCTAAAAATATTTAGACAGGACATGTAATCGGATTTCTACAGACAGAGTGAATGTGTGTGATTGTTATTGCGCTTGCCCGTACCTGGGGAAAGTAATGAAGGAGGAAATGAGTGACAGGCCGCACGATGTACGTGTGTCGCGCGTGCGTGCGTGCGTGCACGCGACCGCTATGCAGTCGGCCAGGATCCTTGCACGGCCAGGATGAATGACATCATGTCTGCTGCAGGCCTGGACCGCAGCTGAAACAGACACCAGGAACAGCGTGGCTGTTGATGTCACAACGTTGCTGGAAGACGATCTGGAGTGGGAACTCTGTATGCACAAACGCCCCCCCCCACTCGCAGACTCTCTCACTCTCACACACACACACACACACACACACACACACACACACACACACACACACACACTAGTCATTCAAAAACGAGCACAGACTCCGAGCGGAGCAGAGGAGCAGCTTGCAGTAAAACACAGCCCATACAGGAATAAAACGGAGATTGCATTTCCACTCCCCTCTGCTCCCTTCCCATCCCTCTCCTCTGTGAGTCATGCCTTTTAAAACGGCTCCAGGCAATCTTTAATGAAAATTCTGGTGTGGGGCGAACACACACACACACACACACACACACACACACACACACACACACACACACACACACACACACACACACACACACACACACACACATTCAGAGAGACGCGCGCAGACTAACACTCACTCGAACAGACACTCACTCACTCACTCACTCACTCCGACCGTGGCCCATCTGGATCCTGCTATGCCTGTGCATGTTCACAGCTAGTAAAATGTACCAGCTGGTCGCCTATGTGCTTTGCATGAGTGTGGCCGCTTCGTGCCGCACGCCCTTCATCTGACCTCTCCATGTGACCTCTCCCAGGCAACCGAAAGGAGTTCTCGGCGTCGGCCAGGGAGCACATCATGGGGGTGGTGAACACGGCGCGCCTGAGGCAGCACCTGACCAACCACTGGCAGGAGGAGGAGGAGGAGCAGGCTGAGAGGAAAAAGGAGCAGCAGCAGCAGGAGGGGGAGGGGGAGGGGGAGGAAGATGAAAGGGACACATGGGTGTTCCCCCTGGTCCAGATGAAGCCCCTGGGGATCAACATGGACGAGCAGGTCACCCAGGTGAGCTGGCAGGCCGGGTGGGCGGGTTAGGTGGGAGGGGATGAGTCGGGTTTGCTACCTTAAGTTTATAACGCTTTGACCGTTTCCTGATTTCCAAGCCAGAAGGTCATGGTGAATGTTGAACACACACTCACTCACTCACGCGCTCAGACGTTTCATCCATTTAATGGACGCCCTTTTACAAACCACAAAGGAAGGAAATGGAGAAATGGAGCCTTGAGGGTCCTTGTCCACCCACCCGGCCTCTCTCTCCATCCCCTGACGGGGGCCGCCACATTCCTCTCTCTCTGTGAGCCTTAAACCACGCCCCTCCTCTCCAGCGTCTGCTGACCAAGGGCGGCCCCGACGCCACGGTGTTCCTGACCTCGGGTTACTTCAACCTGACCCGCGCCTACATGAGGCTGGTGCTGGGCGCCGCCGCCGACTACCGCATCCTCACCGCTTCGCCGGAGGTCAACGGCTTCTACGGCGCCAGGGGCGTGGCCGGCGCCATCCCCGCCGCGTACGTGCACATCGCCCGGCAGTTCTACGGCAGCGTGCGGCAGCTGGGCCAGCAGGAACGCGTGCACCTCTACGAGTATCACCGGCCGCAGTGGACCTTCCACGCCAAGGGTGGGTCGACGGGCCGCACGCACGCACGCACACATGGTATTAGAGGGCTGAGTACTTCCCCCCCCATCTCAGGTTGACTTTATAGGAAAATCCACCGCCTTAACACGCGCTGTGTAAACACAAGGCAGGGATATTTCATCCCCGCGTTTGGACTCCGCATAGCCCTCGGTCCAGTCGGCGGTCAGTGAGATGACTGTTTTTTGTTCTGTATTTCTTGTTTTTGTTTTATTTCCCTTGGCTTGCCCGGCCCCACTAGGCCCTAGCAATGCTGCTCGGGCTGCCGGCGGTTAGTCAGGGCATGAGCGTGAGAGGCTGGCTTGTACAGTCATTCCCGTGGTAGCCTGAGGACCAGGCTACACACTCACTCACTCGCCCTCGCTCATACTTGGGGTTTGGAGACATGCAGGGGATTTCTGCATGTGCTTCCTTTTAGTTGTGGTTTGAGCCAGCAGAAAAAAAAAAAGAGGAAAGAAAAGCCTTTCTTGATCGCGGCTCGTAAGTCTGACCTCACGCTTTCTCTTCGTCTCCGCGACAGGTCTGTGGTTTTACCTGGGAGGCCAGGACCGGCCGTGTCTCACGCTCATTGGCTCGCCTAATTTCGGCTATCGCTCGGTTCACCGTGACCTGGAGGCCCAGATCGCCATAGTAACAGAGAATCGGGAACTGCGGGCCCAGCTCCAGGAGGTAGGGCCCCGTGTCTGCCAGCAGAAGTGAGTCACACGTCTTTAATTCAAACGCACTCACACGTTCTCTTTGTTCCCCTTTAGGAGCAGGAAAGGTTGTACCAGAGGTCCTCGGAGGTCTCCCTCGCCACGTTCGAGCGTCCCGAGTGCTTTGTCAAGCTGTGGGTCAAACTGGTCACGCCGGTCATTAAGAACTTCTTCTGAGAGGTCAGTCGAACTCCCCCATGAACTGGTTCTTTCTGCTAGCCACCACACACACACACAGACATGAAGGCATGCACACACACACACACAAACAGGCTAGCCAAGCTGTTCCTGAAGCACACACACTTAACAGCAAACCCTGACCCTTTGCAATGTTTTCGTGCATGTGGAGTCATTGTGGTGAGAAGCGATTCCCAGCCCCAGGGCTCTGGTCTTCCCAGCAGCCCTACCAAATCCACACGGGTCCAGGGAGAACAATGTGGCGACTTGCTTTGATGACTCTGTTAAGGAGTGAGTCATTAACAGCAGGGTAGCACGGGGATGATTTGACAGCTTGGGCGGGGCGCCCTCTGTCAGAGGGGGGTGGAGGGAGAGGGAGGTGGAGGCTTACCGGCAAGTGTGAAATGGCATTGTTCCAAAACATGCACATGCACTCCAACGTTGACTCCCAGAACGCTGACCCAGCTACGGACAAGCTAACCTTTGCCCTTGTATTTTGGAGCTGGATGTGAGGCTGCTTAGGGACGGTAAACACATTCAGTGAGTTGTACGCAGCCCGCTGGGTTACTGGAGGCCAGCTGATGAGTGTGCATATAGTTGTTGTTTTTAGCGGAACAGGAAGTGTTTAGCGCCAGGGTGTTACAGTAAACGCCAGCCTTGTCATGACTACCTGAGTGATGCCAAAGTAGATCAGGAAGATGAAAAAGATTAATCTCTGGTGCCGTGTACACACAAACCCACATAGCCGTTGCATGTAACACGCGGACGGCTACATCAAAGTGTGTGTGTGTGTGTGTGTGTGTGTGTGTGTGTGTGTGTGTGTGTGTGTGTGTGTGTGTGTGTGTGTGTGTGAGTAAATTCCTTGCGTTGTGGACGGGTAATTCAAAGAGGGAAGGTGTCCTGGGGCATCTTTTGAATAACCTATTGTCAAATAATGCAAAACCTGTGGTTCAAATGAGTTGAGTCACTTAACTAGTAGATGCTTTCTAGGCAACGTGTGTTTTTGTGTAAACATGTGTTCTACAGTTGCTCTGTGTGTAGGGCTTTTTCACTAATGTTGATTGTTTTCGGTTTTTCTTGACTGTAATCAATGAGAACTAACTACTGGTTCCTCTAGCAGTGGGTGGGAAAAACACACAAGACTACCGACTATGTGGGTTAAAGAGACAACAACGAAACCACAAGTCTGTGTTTATTAGTATAATGGAACGGAAGAGGGGCTGGTCTACGACCAGTTTGTTTACTCGGGCGATGTTTGCCGGGTGGTGTTTGCGTGTGTTGCGTTGATCTGGCATCTGGTTCAGTCATCTTCAATGATGGACAGGAAACAAACAAAAGCACTCCTACGCAGGCTCTCTATTGTTAGCACAGTACAGTTTGGAGGTCCTCCAGAGTATTTGTCCAAAAGGTCTATTATAAGAGACATGCTCACGAGCTTTGATATTCTCATTTTGTGTTTGCTTACCCTCACGTTCCCTGTCAGCTACTTAAAACGCTAACATGCCAAACTGGTTCGGGTGGACCAGTGTGTTTCTTTGAACCAGCACTCCCTCTGGTGGAGGCTCGGTGAAACGCCTTTAGCTTTCTGTCACATTGGTATTGATGACGTCTACCTTCATTCAAAGTGATCACACGTTATCCATCCATACTGGTCATTTGTTGGATCGTTTTATTTTATTATTAGGTTACAATTGAACTGCAACTAAATGCTCCCTAATGTTTTTATCAGATTTAATGAACTTCAAAACTTGTGAGTAGTTGTCAGCCACTTTGGAGGGAAAGTCTTGGCTAAAGTGTGTGTGTGTGTGTGTGTGTGTGTGTGTGTGTGTGTGTGTGTGTGTGTGTGTGTGTGTGTGTGTGTGTGTTCCAGGTGCTGCACTTTGACGAAGGGGACAGACATACTGGGGGGGGGGAACTTCTTCAGCCATGCCTTCGCCATCACCCCCTTCTGAGGGTCCACCGCAAAACTACTGGTTGAAAATATAATCACTGTAACACTCCTCATCTCAGTCATGTTCATATGGGCTCCTTGTCCTGAACTAGAGGTTTACATGTTACTAACCGCAGAGCACAGTGGGTTCTTGCCTTTCTGAAACTATTTTTAAAGATTCCCTTTAATGTTGTTTTTTTATAATTCTACATTTATTCAAAAAAACCTTAATGGCATCTCTGGAATTGCTGTAATAATATATTCAATAATGGTTTTCCACTCTTTCTCAAAAAAATAGAGCGTAAGTTACCTTAAGAAAAGGAACATGCATTGTAAATATGATTTATGGTTGATTTTACTATATTACTCAACTTGCCAGTTCCTAACTCTACAATGTTGATGTATTGTTACCTTTTTTGTACATTAAACTATACGGAGAACGAAACTTGAAATGAAATGTGAGACTCTTGTTTTAGTGTGAATGCCTTTTAGTATTGTAACAATTGGCTGGTGTTTGACCCTTTTGTAATAATAATACGGACCTCTCATGAAAAGGCCATAGATGTAGGCTCCCTCCCGGGTTTGGCTGAACCCCTGCCGGTTCTTCCTCATAACCTCCACAGATAAACCCATCTTGTCCAGCGGCCACTTGTTCTTGCTGTCCACAAAATGCATTACCGCTGTCCATGTCTCCAACCTTTATGGAAAAATATACATGCATGCATGCTAGCTTTACAGATTTGAGTGCATTGGTATTGGCTTAAACATAGCAGAGAGCAAAAAGGATTATCTTGAGTCCAGGGAGCACTTAACGATTTCTTAAAACAGACGAGGAAAAACAAAACATCAAGACCCTTCTCAAATTAATTATATTTAAATTGCATTGCCATTTTGAACCAAATGCCAAATATATAGGCGGAATTTGTTGGCACCGCTCCACGGATCTTCATTTAGCCATACATGTGGTCTTAATGTTGTATGTAATGCTCAGCATAATGCCACGGGCTGGATAGGAACTCCAAGAGGGCCGGTGGAGAGTTGAAGCAAGCAAGGGAAGTAGGGAGAAAGTCCAGCTCTTTGTGATTTATCCTTCTCCAGTAACTCGATCTAATCACAACAAAGTTATTCTTAATTCAAAACCTGAGTCAGGTCTTTTCCAGACCAGGCATCTTATCTTATTGTCTGACGGAGATGGCAGACACGCATTGAATTAAACATGCATCTCAACATGGTTTGATTGCCTGGTTATAAAGCAGATTACTGCGTACTGGACTCAAATAGGAACAAATTATATTAGCCTGTCCTTGGGTGTGTCTAATTTGTACCAGCTAGAACAGTACTGCATTGGTTTTGGGTGTTTTGGTGCAATACCATGGCAGCTATTGAGAAAAGGCTGTTTTCCATAGGAAATTAATAGGATTCTTTAAAAAAAAAATCAAATCAAATAGTAGGTGCAACAAATTAAATTGTTCTTGGGTGTGTCTAATCAGTAGGCCTACCACCTATTAGAACAGTTCTGCATTGGTTTGGGGTGTTTTGGTGCAATACCATGGAAACTATGGCGTAAAAAGGCGTATTCCATAGGAAATTAACGGAGTAATTTATTTACAATAGTGCAAGGGGCAAGTGGGGGTCCCTTGGTTGTCGACCAAGACTGAGTGAAAGGACGGCAGGAACCGCTGATGAACCCGAAACGAATATGCGAATATCTGTCGAATAAAATAAGATAATAAATGTATTGAATCCTATGCATGAGAAATTCACTTGTTACAGCAGCCCATGGAATATAAAAATATGCAATAATAAAATAAAGTGTATAAAGTGTCCGGCAATATATATATATATATATCTTGAATATTCAACAACAAACTAACTTCACCACGTTGGAGCTCTCCAGGTCATCCACCGTCTCACAGGAAATTGCCCTGGCCGGAGGACAGGCAAGCGAGCAGGGATTCTATCAGTTGACTCAATGAAACCTTTGAATTGTTCTACTGGGTTGTCTGATCCAGCTGCATAGGTTCAACATTAGCAGAGAGACCCACTTGTCCTATTATTTCTAACTAATGCAAGCAAATAAGCCTGCATGTGCTTCTCGAGACTATATCTTGTTCTTCTCCAAATCTGGTCATCTCACAGCTGTTCCCCAACGTCTCATGTGTAAACAGGACGTTAATCAGTGCACAGTGGGCCTGCATTGAAGTGAGGAATCACAGTCATTTGGTGTGCAGGATGAGGCAGAAGTCTGGGTTGTATTCAGACTGAGGTCGCCGCATTTGCTAAGTGGTGAGTCTCTCCGACCTGTACCTCCGAACAGGTAGGAATCAAATGGGTTTCCCGTACGTAGGGTAACCAGACGTCCTTTTTTGCCCGGACATGCCCTCTTTTTGAGACACTTTTAAAAAAATGTGTGGCGGAATTTCAATATCGTCCGGGATTTTATTTAAGGCTCATACACGTTCACATTGAATTTGCGTTGCGTTTCTCTGGGTCGTTTACAAACTAGTTAGGCTACGCCCTCCCCTACTCAGTTCTGTTCGCTTTGCATTGGTGAAAGTGAGAAGGGGGAGTGGTTAAGTAGAGCCTTCAGATTGGACGGTTTAAGTGACTGAGTTACCGTCATGTTTTGTATTTTTTTTTTTTTTTACCATTATTGTTTTATAGGGACAAACATTAACAAATTTCTCCTACAGGGGATTGATAAAGTTCTATCTATTGAACAGAAAGAAACACTTGGTCATACTTTACACACTTTACCACAGCATTGGCCAACTGAATGCCACAGATATATTTTAAGCATTGGACTGAATGCCACATCAATATATAATGTTTTTGCACGTTTGCAACGTTTAAAAGTTCAGGGGAAATTATATGCCTCTACTGGTGTTGCAGTCACATGTTAATACCCCCCCACCCCCACAAAATCTCACTCTGAACTCAGTTCAAAAATTGAGAGCCCTGAATAAATATATTCTCAATTTAATCTAAAATAAGTAGGTATATTCGTTAACTAACAATTGTATAACCTTATGCTTCTAGGGAGAAAAATAAAGAATAAAGTCCAAATAGAATACATTTATTGTATGCTTTCAGTCATATCACCACAAAAATAAGTGAACTGATATAGATCCTGTGATGTAAACTAAACATCCGTAAAAACAGCTGTAACAGGCAGAAGTCACGGTAGGACATTGGCTCTAAACATTGGATCTAACCATTTACATTACACACAAATGTCGCACCAAAGCACTATATTGCAATATCGTACACATTTACTCTAGCACAATTACAGAGGTAGCCCTACTATTGCTTATGGCTACCGTGATTATGAGAATGCTGCATCCAGGCAGTTACAATTTTTGATTGAGATTGCAAAGCTTAGTAACATAAGGCACTTTTCAATAGGTAATCTGGAAAATGTACATATATAGCAGTTGTGTTGGTCCTTATATAGGACCTAATGTATTTAATTTATCAGTGTTACATTCTACCTCAGAGTTCAACTAAATAATTGAGCATCTCTTCAGTGCTTGAAATGATTACCTTTTCAGTGGTTGTTTTCCTTTAAAAGAAAACCACCACTTTTTGCCAGCTACATTGAAATAACATGAATTTAGCTATTATCTCTAATAATAACTCATCACTAACATACAGACTAATCACTTGGCAGTCGGGGGAAAAAAAATACAATAGTCTTTGAACCTTTGTGCTTGAAACTATATTCATTTACACACAATTGTGTACGATTGTCAGACAGATCATATGCATCCATCTTCTAAAACTTGTTGCCCAAATTCTATTCTGAGGTATTGCCCAAACCATGGCAGCCCAAAGACCTGCCATTTCCTCCAGCTCATCTTAGGCAAATCCTCTTTTCTCATTGGCCATCAAAAGTTGAGCTGTTATTTTACCACCACTATACCACAACATATTTCCATTTTGTGGTGGAATATCAAAATTATAGTTTTTTTTGATAGAGTGAGTGTGTAATGACTCAGTGAAAAGGATGAGCACCTTTGTGTGTAAGGTCCAAAGCAGCATTGGTGTATATAGCGTAGTACAATCAATGTTTCTCACCATATGTTGAAACCATGTTCACACCATCAACAGATTTAGCCGTTTAAGGAAAATTTCCCATATGGTCTATTCATAAATGCATTCATATATGCCGTGCATATCTTCATGTTTGGTACATTAAGAAGGCTTCAGTACTATTACTGTACTATAGAGAATGGCCACCGGATGACAATAGAACCACCATGTCTTCCTAAACAGCAAGATCAGCCTGTAAAAGTGCAGCTGACCAAACCAACAGGTGGACCCTGTGACAAAAGGTGTTTGGCACCGAAGGATTATTTGCACAATCTTCCTATGCAATCATTAACCAATTCATTATTTGCATTTAAAGCCAATCCAGACCCTAAAAAAAACAAACTTAAGGTAATGTTGATTAAAAGCAGGTTCTTACAATGGGTCTGTAGAATGGCTACAATGATATAACTATTGCAAGTGACATTACTGGGCATGGTTTGCTGCTTGGTGCGGTCAATAAAGTCAGATTTATTGTTTGTTAAGTCTTTACACTCTTTGGCCTATTTCAATACAGGTCCTATCCGATACGGCCAGTAGACAAGAAAGTATTCAGAACGGGTGGAAACTTGGCAGCAGTATTTACTATACACTGTGGTCTTCAGATTGGGTTTTGGCGCCATCTGTTGGCACACTGCTGTACTGACACTGAGTGGATACGTCCTGGTCTGTCACAGCCAGTGGCTGCCCCTTAGGTGCCGACTTCTTGTCCCTTTGGCCCAGCACGTAGAACGACACCATGAGGTACAGGCCAGATGAGGCAACAACAAAACTGCAGACCAAAAACATATGGAAGTACTGCCCTGTTCTGTCCACCAGGATTCCTGCAAAGATAAATAAATGCACACGTTATGAATATCCACAATGAGCACAAGCAAACAATGCGTCGGTTTTACGCTACATTTTACACATTCATTTTTGCATAATTTATTAAAAAGAAGAGTACTATTAATGAATGAAAGACTTTTTTTTTAAACTAAAAGCTTATTCATATGTGATTATTGTGGATGGCTGGTGTATTAAGAACTTTATAAGCCATGAAGACCCAGGCACAAGACATGTGACACTTGACACCAGCAATGGCAGTGAAACTAGATCAGGCCCATGCCTGCCCTTTTCCTAGCCTGCCTTCAGTGTTATGCTTAGCGTTCAACTCCACCAGTGGCTGCAAATCTCTACCAAGAGATTCTGCAGTAATTAAGCTTATTCAACCATTAAAAAATATAACAAAGGGTGTGTTGTTGCTGGAGAGGAACAGCCTGGAGGAAAGAGGGTTGTAAATTCTATTCCTGTAAATGTTCAGTGAACCCGGCACACAAGGACTTATTTACATGAGGCAAAGCAGACCTTAGCGTAGAGACCAATGTCATAGCGACAAGCATATTGGCAGATGGCTCCCGGCTTTATCCGATCACATGACTGTCACAAATGGCATCCAAGCAGCACAAAACCCTCTCCTCGTTAGCCACAGAAAACGGTTGTGTTACAAAGTACACAAGCTGAAATTGAGCATGAACACATTCGGAATCATGAGTATCTTCAATCGTCCCGAGGGAAGCATCCCTGTCGCCGGGCAGACGAGAGCCCTGCCTCGAAGAAAACAGCAAAAAGGAAAAGACCCCCCCCCCTTTGCGTCGACCTACCTGCGAGCGGGGGTCCGATGAGCAGCGTGACGCTCTCCATGACGGCGAGCAGGCCCAGGGCCGACGGGAAGGCGCTCATGTCCACCGTCTGCATGAGCACGGTGAACATCAGGGACCCCACCACGCTCATGGAGAGCCCGTACATCACCACGTACACCACCAGCACGGGGAAGCTGGCGCCCACGCAGCAGACGCTGTTGCTCAGGCCGTTGACCAGCAGCGCCGAGGAGAACACGTAGATGTGCCGCCCCTTGAACCAGGGCAGGTTGAACAGCAGGCCGATGGGCGGCCGCACGATGATGTTGATGATGCCCAGGATGGAGAGCAGCAGCGCCGCCTCGCTCGGCTCCATGCCGTTGTCCGTGGCGTAGGGCACCAGGTACACCAGCGGCACCACGAAGCCCAGCATCATCCAGGTGATGCCGATGGAGTACACGCGGTAGTGCAGGTTCTTCAGGAACAGGTCAAAGGCCATGTGTTTACGCAGGGAGGTGCCCAGGCTGGCGCACAGGGCCCTCCCCCTTGACTTGCCCTGCCGGGCCCCCCCGCTGCCGGCGCCGTTCTCCCTCGGGGGCTCGGGCTGTTTCAGGGGCATGAGGGGCTGTCCGCGGGGCCTCCGGGGCACCAGGGGTCTCATCAGCGCTCCGCACACGCAGCAGTTTAACAGCAGCGCCCCCAGCACCAGGAAGCTCCCCCGCCAGCCCAGCTCAGTGTTGAGGTAGTGGCCCAGGATGGGCAGGGTGCACAGGCCCAGGGCCGTCCCCGTGGACGACATGGCGTTGGCAAACGTGCGCCGGCGTACAAAGTAGTGGCCCAGGATGGTCACGGCCGCCTGGAAGCTGAAGCAGAAGCCCAGTCCTGTAGCAGAGAGAAAGCGATGTGCCAACTGTGTTGTAAAAACTGTGTTGTAATGGTAAACCACGCCGTGTCTGCTGAACCCAAAACGACATGTTCCAACATCCCTAAATGCCTCATCTAGGTAGTCCTCTTTTAGCCCTGACACGGTAGACCACCGAGGCTAAGTTAAGGACGTGGAGGAACAAGCCGATCGTACGTTATGTTGTACAGTACATTCATAACAAATCACACACACAAACACACACACTCACACACTCACACACTCACACACACACACACACATGTACGTATACCCGTGTGAAAGCTGTGTGTCTTGTGGAAAGCAGTTGGGACACACACGGATCATACCAACTACCCAAACATAGCCTAGTGGGATCAGAGGCCTCTGAGCAGCAGGTGACCATCCCTCCTTTCTCACAGAGCAGGTTTACATAGTGTACATTCCTCACGAAGGAGGGAGTCCACCCATTAAATCTTATCATTTCCTGGTTTGATACGTTACTGGAATACTGGATTTTGAAAGGAAGCTGAATTTTCTGTTCCAGATACCAAGCAGAGTAGAGGGGCCCCTGTGCAGGCACCATGAAAAGGCATGCTGGGAACCTAAACAGGTTAAATTTGAATTCAGACGCCATGAAAAGTTCACTCTAAGATACTAACACTAACAATGGATCACATTTGACATGAGCTGCTTACATTTTAGAACACTAATATGGAAGACCTGGAAACGAGCGACTAAGTCCTACTTAAGCTCACATGGTCTGTTGCTAAGCTTGTGACCTGACCACATTTCAGCAAGTGCTGGGAAACTGGCCGCAGACTTAGGCAAGCACATCTCTGTAGTATGGTTGTTTATCTTGTTTGTTTCTCATACAAAATAGTTATTTCGCTAACAGTCTATAATATTTGACTGTATGTTTAAAATATGTGTCAATTGGTTGTGGTCACAGGTGTGGTGAAAAAACATGACCCTTGGTTGCAAAATACTGGGTAGAAAGTATTAACGTTAAAAGTGACCTCTAGAGTTTCTGGATTCAAGACACATAAACAGTGGATACTTGACATTCTGGATGTAAATTCACGTCAATGTCCCCGAGAAATACGTGCTCATTATTGCGATCATGAACCTTGCTTACCTGTTATAATCCCAGCAGTAATGTATAGCTCAGTGATGGAATTGGTAAAGGAGCTTGCGGCCATCCCAAAACCACTCAGCACTCCTCCCAGCATTACCGTTGCTCGGCAACCAAATCTTTCCACCAATGCGCTACAAAAAGGGCCTGTAGATAACATGTATTGCACTCAGTTAAATACACAGTAAAATACGAAAGGGTCTACGAATACGGTCTGGAGTGTCAGGGGTAAATACTGTTTCCACCAAATGGCTACACCTTAGCGACAGGGGATGGAAGATATAAATGTCATCTAAGGTTTATGTGTGAAAGTTTATGATCTGACAAATTCAAAACCTCAAGATTGATAACAAAAATGACAACCTGATTGAGGCTAACACTGTGCGATATGCTAAATCACGTCTCTGGGAAGAAAGTAGACAAGAAAATAATTCTGGTTGGGCAAAGTATAACAGCTATTACATACTGTAACAGTTTATTTTAATTATTAATAAATATTATTATTAAATAGTCGTCTTTTTCAATTAATAACGATCCATCAGGACGCAATACATTATCCTATAAATGTAATGCAAATATGTAAACTTGAGTGTCCTCCAAAGTTTAAAGGCTATGCAGGAGTGTTGATCCAACCACTCGCAGATGATTATCGTTGACATCTATTGAGCATCATTTTATCAGACTTGATTTAGACACAGTACCTCCCGCATGCAGCACCGAAGTCATGATGGAGGGCACCCACGAAGTCTGACTGTTGGTGGCCTGGAACTCCTTCTGCAAGTCTGTGTAGAAGATGCCCACACAGGAGGGGAAGGCCAGGGTCAGAGCTAAGACCAGGATGGTAGCCACGAGCACCACCCAGCCCCAGCCACCGTCAGGGGCTACGACGGCCCCCGGCATTGGGGCAGAACCCTGGGGTCCACAGCCAACCTTTTCAACCCCCTCCTCTGGGTCACAGTTGATGTTGCCTCCCTCCAGCTCCTGATCCTTGCCATTGGCCTGTTCAGGGACCTCGCTGGAGTCCATTTGAAGGCTGCGGTCCCTCGTACCACTGTCTCCATTGCGCTTGGTCATTGTCCACAGAGTGGCCGGGTAAATGCTCCTGCACCACCCATGTCAACTGATGCAACCTTAAATGAGGTAAAGCACTTGAGTAATAAGTCTTGACACAATAAAGCCTCGTCATTGGGAGCCATCAAACGAGCAGCTCCCTGAAACTGCATCATTCAAAACGCTCACATTTTTTGTTCCCTAAGGTGGCCAAATTAATAAAAGACACTCCCCCCTGAAATGTTATTGCCGAAACTGTTTGTTCTGTATATTGACTCCGCCTTCCATATTGTGGCCTACGAGATTTTTTCAGGTAAACATGGAAGCACGTAGAATTGATAGCCATCGACTTTGAATTTACAGCTACAATTTTGAAAGGGTTCGGGCTCCAAAGTCGCAACAATGTAGTTGTTTAACAGACAGGGCTCCAAAGTCGCAACAATGTAGTTGTTGCGACTTTGGAGTGAGGGTTTTATGTATTTGGTTACAACGAAACCACGTGCAGTTGCGAAAAAATGCGAATGGGACCCTTGTAGTAGGTTAAGCATTTTTTAACCAACATCTCGAAGTGGCAATCGCACTTCGATCCATTCGGTTCATTGTAATGATCTCAATCGTAAAATGCGTCCGTAACGCTTACATAATCGACTGAGCATCTTCCAAGGAAAACAAACGGGTGCTGGTCAATCAATCAATCACTGCGGCGGTCACAGGAACCCCACCTTTCCACGTAGACGAAATCCAAATGAATGGATCTTGACAATTAAAACCCTCAATTAACTTCACTAGTAGCATGTAGTACAGATCCGACGTTTGACGTGCCCTCGCCGGCAAAACGAATACATGTCAAATGTGTAAGTGAAACTAAGATTAGCATAACCCATTCCACAACAATTGATATGAATCAACTATTGCGTAGACATCGGACAGTTGGATGGGAACAATCTTACCTTTTATATGTTGCATCCGATGTTGGCTCCTTCCGTGCTTGTGGTCTACTACGTCTCATAAAGAAGCGGCTTTAGCTCAGGCTGTCCCCGGTGGGAGGAGACAGAGCGCCATGGGCGAGTTGGAGGGGATAAGCAAAGCAGCCCCCCCGCCTCCTCCCATACGTGAATAATGCTTCGGCATTGATCTCAGACTGGTTTGGCTGGCTGTTGTGTATGTGGGATGATCATTATAGTTCTGTCACAATGTATACAAATTGCTATTGTTTTATTCAATATACAGGCCTACTTGTATACCTGTAATACATAGAGGCTTATGTCAAATATACTAGTTAGGTTTTTGCGTTTGTGGGCTATAGTAAGGTGTGAACATATGACCACCATACTCGCAGCATAATCTTTGCATGATGCTCCTGAATGTCTGTGGTGCCGCAGGCTGTTCTGTCAAGTAAAAAAGGGACGGTCAAGCACAGATTTTTGAACGGACACCTTTTATGATTAAAAACCAGACTGGGTTTTGTTAAAATCGTTACATTTGAAGAAACAGCATTGGTAGACAAATTCAAACATATAAAATAAATAAAAATGGAAGGACAATTAGACAATGTTTTATCTTTCAAACAGTTCTACCCAGTCCTCATTGACAATATTCACATTTGACATCAATACTGTGGATTAATGTGACACTCGAAGTATCTGATATATATTTTCAGTAGGTCTTTATTATGAGTGCACAAGGGTGTTTGTCTACAAATGCATGCCGGTGTTTACAGTTTAGCCGTCAACGTGGGCTGTCAATTCTAAACGAATTCTTCCAACATTTTGGCCCGGTATTTAGATAAAAAAATGTTATTTTGGGGAAGGTGGAAAATTGCAATATGATTTAATATAGAATTGTTTATTGGTTAATCTGTGTTCAAACCATGGTTTTAGTGTTCAATCTTCATGACCAAATAAAAAAATAACATGAAAATAGAACATGTGATTATATTGATTATGTCTAGCTGTGGATCAACGGATCCACACAAGAAACTACACCTACCATAGAGTCATGCCTTCCCTCTGCTCTCCTGCCATGCATCAAACACAGTTTGCACTAACACATGAGGTCAGACAAATTCCTGTAAACATTATAGTCTCTAAAACAATACATGCTCTCACGTTTTTTAGTTTTTTTTTGCAGATTTGTTAACATTGCACATATATGTATCTAGTGCAGGTGACAATAAAAAATTGTCAAACAAACTTTTTTTCCATTACAAGAAATAAAGTGTGTTATTAAAATGTCCATGGCAATCACGTCACAAGGTACAACAAGGTAATAAAAAAATGGGCAAATTGGGTTTAAAAAGTTGACAAATAAGTGCTTTTAATGTCTATCAAGTCACTGCAGACATTGCCTACAAGCACACATAAAACTCAAGCCAATTAAAGTCTCTTCATTTTCTATAATAGTGCACAACAGTTTTCTTTGTGTTGGTATTTTACTTTGTTATAATTTCCACTAACAGAAAAGCCACTATCTGCTGTCCCTTACTGTTTCCTCTTGACTGTGTAGCACATCCACTTCCTTATGCTAACAAGCTGAAGAAACCAAAAAAGACACAAGACTGAAGGCGAACTTGTGTGTAAAATTAAGGGTTAGGGGCGACCGTCTGAAAATGAATTGGCACAAAGGAAGCCCGAGATAAGCCTTTGATTGTTGTTCCAATTGATCAGCACACATTACAAAGTACAAAGTATTCATAGGGACCTGACCGTATGCCTGTTCCACTGGGACAAGCCTTTTACCAATGGGAAGGGAAAATAAATAAAGAAATAAATAAAAGGGGTCAAAAACACAAGTAGGTACGAGCCTGCTGGCTTTAAGGTGATAGACACCTTAGGAAGAGGAGGGGAAACACCTGTGTACAATAAAAGTCAAAAGGCACAACACCAGACACATATGGAATAATACAAAAATAATAGAATAGCACGCCACGCCTTTTCTCCGGATAGACAGTAAGATGTTCTTGGCAGTACAAATTGTCTGCTCATGTCTTGGAAAGGTATGCAGCTTCACAAATAATCCACTTATGATGAAGAGGAGGGGGAAGGGAGGGGGGGGTTGCACATCAACCAAGCTCTTCTATTGAGCTGATATTTATTTTTACATCTTCTATATCCATTTGTCCTGCTCATGCTAATAACATAAATGCACCAGATACATGGATAGTGTATTATAGCGTTCAACACTGGTAAAAAAAAAAAGAATGAAACTGTGATTTAGGTATACGGGCAATGTGAGTGAATGCTTGTTCTTCATAAAAAACACACAATGGCTAACCTAAAGATTTCCAAATTCACCAGCTAGATATGTGTAATTAATGAATCACCCATAGCATCATTATGTCGCTCTGTCCTCCTCTGTAATACGGCAGTAGTTACACCAGTAACAATACACAAGCTAACTTTTAAAATTGCAATTTTGGTTAAGTGGTAACACAAAAGTATTGCTAAGACAAGTTTCATTGTTTTGGTCATTAAACATCGGGAAATAGAGGTTTATACACTTACTTTATGTAGGTAGAATTAAAAATCTCTAAATGACTATTCCTAAATGGTCTCACCATTGGGGAAGATGTTTGCTCTCCAAATGTTGCTCAATTGTTGGACTTTTAAAAACCGCACTAAGAGAGTAAAAGAGAGAGCATCCGAAACCCAAACACAAAATGAGTACTTTAACCAGTCACTAAACCCCAATAACCGGACAGCTTTATATGCACCACCCCTTCGAGCCGAAGAGGCCTACTGTCGGGCACACTGACTTCTGTGCGACGACATGGCTGATTACGTTGGCTCAGCTACCGTTTCAGTGTACAAAGTTGTGTGAGGCGTGTACATTTTGGTCGGCGCCACCACAGTTGCTACACATGCTGTGTGACGTGAAGCGACGAGGCGTGCACTGTTTCAGTTAGAGATGAGGCGTGAGAGGCAGCTGCAGATAAGAAAGACAGAAGGAAAGAAAATAACAGTTGGCATGAGAAAACAAGGCCGGGGTTGAAACAGGGTCAGGTTGTTTTTTTTTGAGGCAGCATTAAGTTCATCCATGGTCCGATTCCCGACTGCTTTCCACAGGACACACGGCTATCGCACAGATATACGTCAGTTGTGAAACGTCTGCTCTCTTTTTTGTTGTTACAATTTTTAGATATACAAGAAAGCACAATTTCTTTTGTTGTTTTCTTAGGACCACAGTGGATATGCTCCATTGAAATGTAGGTATGAATGTAGGTGCGTGTGTGTGCGTGTTCGGGTGTGTGTGTGTGTGTGTGTGTGTGTGTGTGTGTGTGTGTGTGTGTGTGTGTGTGTGTGTGTGTGTGTGTGTGTGTGTGTGTGTGTGTGTTTCAATAGCATCAGTGACCGTAATACGCAGATATGAAACGAAAATGACGCAGGAATCAGTCATTACACCGCTTGCATTAAGTTCCTCTTCATCCTGTGGTATATATGTACAGACTCCTTGCATGCCTTGACCTTTGTATACAGGTTCGTCTTCGGGGTATTTTCCAGTCCACCGCATGACTTTGAATGGAATCATAACCCAGTACAGCAGTGGACGAAAGAAAGGGGGCGTTGTGGGAGCATGGCTGGAAGTAAAACTGGTGAAGGGTGAAGGGACGAGGGGACAGAGGGGTTCAAAGCAAACCGGTTAGAGGGGTGTCCTCTAATCAGGTCCAACCAATGTAGTCCCCTCCCTTCCCATCCTCGTATCTCAAGGAACTGGAGGGCGGAACAACGTGAGAATCTGCTTTGTAGCACCCACAGAACCCAGCTCCTCTGGGCTTTCCATGATGTCTGCTGCCATGCCACGTTGAGACCATCGACAGGTCTTGGGCTGGGGTGGTTAGAAGCTCATCCCGGACAATAACACAATCTCGTGGCGAGGAAGGCTCAGTCTGCTTTTGTTGCCTTTCATCCTTTGTTTATTTTTTGTCCTTTCAAGAGTCCTGAGGAGATAAGTCACAGATTTCTTGCAGTTGATTAAAGCCACGCGCACTGACTGGGCTGGCGAAAAAGGTCCTGTCGTTCCGTGTTCTGGCTATGTGGTGATGGGGATGGTGATGTTGAAGACCGGATCGTGGTTTAGCTCTGTGATGAGAGGTCCGTACTCCGCGACTCCTGAACTGAGGGGTTCAGAATAAGGGCCGCACCAAAGATTCAAGGATGTACCGGGAATCCGAAGCCCTCTCAGACATGACAGAATGCTGCCGAGGACCAACACTCTGGAGGAAATATCCACATACTCCAACGGCGTGTGACAAAAAAAGGTCTAAAAAAAAAACAAAAACAAAACAGGGCTGCAACCGCAAGTCAGGGTAAATGTTGAAGCGCTGTGGGGAAGAGGAGTAGGGGTAGAAGAGGTGGTGGGGTAGGAGGGGAAGGAGTGGGGCGCTTGGGGAACAACAGAGGAGTGGAGGGGTGGGGGGGCGGCGGATGGGTGACGGTGGCAGGAGACGGTGGCTGCAGGGGGAGGTCAACGGATCAATCGTGGCTAAAACTGTAGACAATGTCACGTGTTGCGTTGTTCTTTTCTTGATAAACCTTCACGCCCCTCGACAGGTCCCGGTGCCGCCTATTCACATCCTTGAGCCTCTCTCCTGGAGAATCTGAAGGCGGAGACAAAAAATGGGGGTGGGACCGGGTTAGAACGAGACAACCTTGGATACCAAGGGTCAAGAGAATCCCACCACTCTGCCATTTCATCCTAAATGTAAACTGTAAAATATTTCATGTGGATGGGCTGATGGATGTTATAACACAGACGGTGGGGCGCTGTGACTCCCTCACAGCACCTCGAGGGAATCACCACAGAGTCAGCCGGTCAGCTGCCCCGCGGAGCGCTCACCTTGGCCTTCTCAGTGGGCTCGATGACGATGCCATTGGTGGAGTTGTTGAGCTCCCGTGAGACGACGCATAAGAACTCTGCCTGGTCCTCGTTTCCATAGTTATAAGAGGAGCCGATGCTGATGAGCTGAACAGACCAGAGGAGGAGAACAAGAGGGGAAGACGGTTGATATGCAGTAGCTATATATATATATATATATATATATATATATGATTTGAGCCAAATAAGATGCCTATTTAAATAGTTCAGGGTGGTTTTATCTCAAATTGACCTCTCGAAGTTAATACCATGTTCATCGTGAAAAACAAACTTCTTCCTACCTGTTCAAACTTCCAGCCATCAGACATGGTTGAGACCATCTGTGTGAGTTCTTCTTCCTGGCACTGCAGTACTCGGTACACATGCTTAACGGGTCCCTTGGGAGAAAATAATCAACAGCATACATGTAATACATGTCATATAATGAGTTAATATAATCATTACACACACATGCACACAAACACACACAAGACGCTTACCTGAGATGTGCGATTCTCGTTGTCCCGTATCCTCTCTTTGACCAGCCTCACCAACGAAGCTATGTTGTAAAATTCAGCTTCTTCAAGAACACCTGATACGAGAGAACAGGTTTCAAAACAACTGAAAACTTGAGGGTGGTATCAATGGGCCCATTCTGTTTCTGTAACTGCCATTTGTTGATAATGCCTTTTCGCGGATACCCTTTGGATGGTCAAGGGTCAAAGGGTCCAACTGAGAAGTCACCACTATGAAACCCCACATTATAATTGTCAATAATCAAATCAAATAAAGTTGACTTAAAGGATAGATTTTCCTGTATTCTCAAGTAGAAGAATGAGTAAGGGGATCTCTGCTCCCTCGTGACCGGTTGCCCCGGGCAGAAAGGTTAGCTTTGGATAATGTTAGGAACAGGTAGAGTGATTCGACTAGTGAGATTAGATTAGTGCAAGGAATAGGAGACAGAGCTTAAATGATGAAGGGGAAACAACATGATGATTTTTCCAACACACACCATGTGGGGAGCAGAGCTGTTCCCAGCATTTCTGAGACCTGAGCCACTGCATAAGAAGTCCAATGCATTTGCCAATGCATTGGACTTCTCCCTGCAAAGCTAAAAGAGAGACGCAGGGCGAACTCCCATCTGAAGCCTCGGATTATTGAATGTTTGTTGTATGCTTTTGTATATTTATTACTCAAATAAACTAGCCTAATTGTTATAAGTTTGGATGACTCTTCAGTCTTAAACAGTTTAGACAAACGATTGACGTGGATCCGGAAATCCCACCACAGTGGTTTCTGTCTGCATGAGAATGCGAGCCCATGAAGCTGATTCAGACAACTACCATAGTAGGCTAAATATTGTTATCAGTTACTTAGTATAGTTAGTTACCGTCTTCTGCCAGGTTTTTCTCCATAATCAGTTTCCCGTGTCGAAGGTAGTTGAGAATAGGACCAAAGTATGTGGGGTCCCTGTCAATCAGGTATGCTCCTGTCTCATCCTGTAAAAAATACAAGCAAATGAACATATTTGTGTGTGTGTGTGTGTGTGTGTGTGTGTTTGTGTGGATTCGATGTACTTATAATGAATGTCCCTGACGTATGTGTTATTGTGTGAATAAAATAACATTATCAAGAATAGCATGGCACTCACTTTGTCAGAATCCAAATCCGGATCGTCTTGACACAGTCGGAACAGGAATGATTTGGGGTCCCTACACAGTGTTTGCTTGGTTGTAACGAAGTAGGTACCACCGACATTAAGGCGAACCCAGCGCGACCCTTTCTTGTCCGCTGGTTCTATTGGGGACGAAGGGCTGCTTCTTACTGGAAATCCAAACACTGATCGGCTGGGGTTGCTCGACATCCCGGGACTAGTAGGCAGGTTGTTCCGCGGGGGTATCATGAGAGTGGGCGAAGCCAGCCGCACAGAGCCCCGGACATCACGGTGCTCGGTTTGTTCTATAGTGCTAGTCCCACTCGGTTCAACTACATGCAGTTCAGCCATATTTCCTTCGTCTTGCAACAACTGCACGATTAGCAACACCGCAGGGAGACAATTCTTACCCGATTTGTAAACAGAGCAGGGCTATTGTTTTCCGATAAGGTGGTTGGCATTAGGGCGTTGCTACACGTACACGGTCGCTTTGTTCTCTCATCCAACGATGATTAATACCTGAATATTTCTAACAATAATCAAACATTGTTAGCTGCATCCTAATGAATCTTTACCTACACCAAATTGCTCATACTTGTTTATTCAAACGTTTATCAGAGAAAGACAATTCTTCCGGGTTGTAACGTGATTACTGTTTACTTCCGTTAGGACAGTATTTTTCAAATTAAGAGTTAAAAGTCGGCTTTGCTGGGGTCAGAGATTGTGCAGCTGGAATTCACTAACAAAATAACGCAAATAAAAAGAATACTTTAAATTTGACTGATTTGGGGAAGGAAGAAATGATACATAGACCTATATTATTACAAACGTGTATGTATTTATTTGGGTATAGGTACTTATAACCGATGCACACACCAGTCTGTTATTTATTACACAGTGATCTTTAGATTAAGTTGGAGTTCACTTGTTGCTATGACAAATAAGAATAAGAAAATTATTATTGGAATAATTATTTTATCATCGCTATTATAATCAGTAGTAGTAGTAAAAGTATGATACAGATGATTGGCCTATCCCTTCACTCAGTACCAGGAATGACAAAAGATGTAAAAGATGAAATTATGCATGTCAGTTAGGTTTTGGGGAAAAAAACGATACATCTAAAACAAAAAAAATTATATGACCCGGGTCGATTGTCGTATTCTCCGTATTCTTTATCTATAATACATAAAAAACATTTATATAACATGAACAATAATGTAATGATAAAGCTTAACATGTGGGGGCAGTATTATCCATCACTGCTTCAATTACAACAAATAAACCCCAAAGAAGAAACGCGCAGAGCGCGCCTTGTTGATGCTGTGGTTCCAGTTTGCCAGGTAATGTCATGACTGATTGCCCTATTGCAACCCTGACTGTACAGGAAATGAACTAAGTTGTTGTTTTCCACATGACACATTTGAGGCTCAAGTTGCTTATCGTATTGATGTTCATGTATGCGTTTATTTTGATCTGTTGCTAATAGCTGGTCGGTTAGCTCAGCATCCCCATCATCGAAAACATAAGCAAGAAACGGATCAAATCAGTTTGATAAACCATTTCTCATCTCGTTGTTGTTGTAGCCGCTGTTGACATCCCAGCAGCCTTGACCATGAGTGAATTTAGGATACACCATGACGTAAATGAGCTGCTCAGCTTGCTTCATGTGCGGGGTGGTGAAGGAGCAGAGGGATATATAGACCTGCTGCAGAAGCACAGGACCCCATACGTCACCACAACAGTATCTTCACACAGTGCGAAGGTGAGCATGCTTTCTCTAGTCAAGCAAGCAAGGCGTCACTGAAGTCTGGCCTTTTTGTAGCCGTACTCGCAACAAGGCTTGCATGCAACATTGTTATGTGCTCCTGTTTTAGTTATCTTGTAAATTCATGCATGCAAAGCAATGTTTGTGTATTGCTCTTGCCTAACCAATGGCACTTGCTATTATTTGCAGGTTAAAATAGCAGAATTCTCTGAAACTCCAGATGATTTCTTGAGGAAGTATGACGAGCTCAAATCCAAAAACGTCCGCAACTTGGACCCCTTGGTCTATCTGCTGTCCAAACTCAGCGAGGACAAAGAGGTAAGGAATGCAGGCAACAAAATTACCAAAAAACAGACTATGTGGCTGTCACTGACCTGTAATAAGCCTGTGCAAGCCTGCTAGCATTTCCAAATTGCCTACCTACCTTTCATTTTTCACCAAACTGATATGGCCGATATTCCCCCAGATGCTTCAGTGCCTGCAGCAGAACGCCAAAGAGCGGTCTGAATCCTCCGCCAATGCAACCTCCACCACCAGCTACACTCTCCCCTCCACCACCACCAAGATGTCCATGCAGGAGCTTGACGAGCTGCGCAAGAAGCTGGGCAACGTGACGGCCATCTCCAACGCGCCCCAGGTCAGCCTTTACCATTCGTTATCACTGCTGTGGACCTGAGGCAGGGTTTTGTAGCAAAAGGGGGTAGACAGGGGACAGTAAGAGAGGGTTGAGTGGAGAACAGGAAGGATGGCGGGAGAGTGTAGGGGACTGGGGATACAGGGATGGTTATGGCCCTGGTTATCTCCAGGCTTATCCAGAGAAATCTGTATCTTCTTTCAGGGTCTGAGATTGCTGGGCGGAATGCCTTAGATATGAAGGCAGTCGAAGGCCAAAGAGAATATTATCCATTAGCTTGTCGCCGGGCCTTTCACACTGACAGCCATCTGAACTAGAAAGCAACTGGCAGTATCACATTGAAGGGCGAGGTTCCTTTGAGAAGCAGGAGTGATGAGACACCTTGTGTTGCTATGGTGTGTGCTGCAGTCTGCGGAGGTCACCAGGAAGAATCTAAGGGAACGACACAACAAGAAGAACCCCACACAGCTCAACCCGGTGTTCCCCAACTGGGTGTACGATCGGCCCGCTCTCATTGGGGACTTCATCACGGGACCCTCCGGCCCTGGGGCCGAACCAGTCGTCCCTGTTGGTAGGTTGTCTGTGGTGTGATCTGGTAACGTCATCTCCCAATTCAGTTACTGTTTCATCTCACCTGCTGGTTAATGCAATAGGTAACACTTTACAATGATGGTACAATTAACCATTAATTAACATGGGTTAATGCAGTACTTGCATTACTATATAGCATTAGCACGCCCTTATTGTAAAATGCTATCATGCAATATATATTGTCAAGTCTTATATATTGTGTAATATCTTTGTGTAATTAATATTTCTCTTAGTTGTCAAGTCAATTTGAATCATCATTAAATAACCAAAGATGATGCCATCCATTAAGAGTCCCCTCCGCGGTAAACCCGGTGGTTTTGTGCGGCTCACCGTAGTCTCTGGTGCCCGGTTCCCGGCAGGTACCATGCCCCTGTCGTCTCAGGAGCAGGCCCTGTTGGAGGACCTGCTGTTCGTGCTGATCGGGGTGGACGGCCGGGACATCAGCGCTCAGCCCGTGCTGGGCCGACAGAACCGCTCCTTCATCGTCAACCCCACCCTGGACATGTCCATCAAGGAGCTGGTCAACCGCATCCTGCCGGTCGCCTCCTACTTCTCCACCATCACCCGGTGAGTGTGGAGTGTGTCCGGTCAGACCCCGTCCCAAAGGACTGAACCACAGTACAACACACAATACCACACACAGGGTAAACGGGGCTGTATGTGTCCCGGATCATATTAGTCACCCCAAAACACGCACCGAATAACCTAGAATAACTTCACTTATACCGCACTATGTATACTGTTGTACATATATGTTAACTATTTTATCATTCTCTTGTTATTTTTACTTTTTAAAACAACAACAATAGCAAGTACATTCTGTGACCAGTGACCCCAATAGGTTCCCCAACCTCTTAAGGGCATAGGAAAGAATACAACTTTTATTTTGGTGGGCAAAATCCATACGTGCATCCAACGGCTAACGCCGCTGCGGACCTCCACAGGTTCGTGGAGGAGAAGTCGTCCTTCGAGTACGGCCAGGTGAACCACGCCCTGACGGCGGCCATGAGGACCCTGATGAAGGAGTACATGATCCTGGTCACCCAGCTGGAGCACCTCCACCGCCAGGGCCTGCTCTCCCTGCAGAAGCTCTGGTTCTACATCCAGCCGCCCATGAGGACCATGGAGATACTGGCGTCCATCGGTAGGGGTGGACAGAAGGCCTATCTGTGATGATGCCGTTCTGGAACTGTGCCTGTTCTCCTGTTCTCTTCCCCCCCCTCCCCCGCTCTTCTTGTGCATACAGTGCCTTGCAAAAGTATTCACCCCCCTTGGCATTTTTCGTGTTTTGTTGCCTCACAACCTGGAATTAACATGGATTGTTTGAGGATTTGCATAATTTAATTTACAGAACATGCCTACAACTTTGAAGATGTTTTTGTTTTTTTTATTGTGAAGCAAACAACAAATAGGACAAAATGACAGAAAAAGTCAATGTGCATAACTATTCACCCCCCTAAAGTCAATACTTTGTAGAGCCACCTTTTGCAGCGATCACAGCTCTAAGTTGCTTTGGATAAGTCTCTATGAGCTTGCCACATCTTACCACTGGGATTTTTGCCCATTCCTGCTTGCAAAACTGCTCCAGCTCCTTCAAGTTGGATGGCTTGCGCTTCTGAACAGCAATATTTAAGTCTGACCACAGATTTTCTATTGGATTGAGGTCTGGGCTTTGACTAGGCCATTCCAACACATTTACATGTTTCCCCTTAAACCACTCAAGTGTTGCTTTTGCAGTGTGTTTGGGGTCATTGTCCTGCTGGAAGGTGAACCTCCGTCCTAGCCTCAAATCACGCAGAGTGGTAGAGGTAGGTTTTGCTCAAGAACATCCCTGTATTTAGCACCATCCATCTTTCCCTCAACTCTGACCAGTTTCCCAGTCCCGGCTGCTGAAAAACATCCCCACAGCATGATGCTGCCACCACCATGTTTCACTGTGGGGATGGTGTTCTTTGGGTGATGCGATGTGTTGGGTTTGCGCCAGACATAGCGTTTTCTTTGATGGCCAAAAAGTTCAATTTTAGTCTCATCAGACCAGAGCACCTTCCTCCATACATTTTGGGAGTCTCCCACATGCCTTTTCGCAAACTCAAAACGTGCCATTTTGTTTTTTTGCTGAAAGTAATGGCTTTCTTCTGGCCACTCTGCCATAAAGCCCAACTCTATGGAGCGTACGGCTTATTGTCGTCCTATGTACAGATACTCCAGTCTCTGCTGTGGAACTCTGCAGGTCCTCCAGGGTTACCTTAGGTCTCTGTGCTGCCTCTCTTATTAATGCCCTCCTTGCACTGCCCGTGAGTTTTGGTGGGCGGCCGTCTCTTCGCAGGTTTGCTGTTGTGCCATGTTCTTTCCATTTGGTTATGATAGATTTGATGGTGCTCCTGGGGATCATCAAAGATTTGGATATTTTCTTATAACCTAACCCTGACTTGTTCTTCTCAACAACATTGTCCCTGACTTGTTTGGAGAGTTCCTTGGTCTTCATGGCAGTGTTTGGTTAGTGGTGCCTCTTGTTTAGGTGTTGCAGCCTCTGGGGCCTTTCAAAAAATGTGTGGATATGTACTGACAGATCATGTGACACTTAGATTGCACACAGGTAGACATCATTTCACTAATTCTGTGACTTCTGAAGGTAATTGGTTGCACCAGAGCTTTTTATGGGCGTCATAACAAAGGGGGTGAATACATATGCACATGCCAAATTTCAGTTTTTTATTTCTAAAAAATAGTTTTATGTATATATTTTTCTCATTTCACTTCACCAACTTAGACTATTGTCTTCTGATCCATCACATAAAATTCAGATTAAAAAAATATTGAACTAAAGGCTGTCATGTAACAAAATAGGTAAAAAGCCAAGGGGGGTGAATACTTTTGCAAGGCACTGTAGTCGTCCATAATGTAGTTTCTAAATGTAGTGTTTAATGTCTAACTTGGCGGTCTATAATGGTTACAGGTATTTCGGTTTAAATAATATTCTTGTATGGTTTTTACTAATCATATTGGGAATATCGTTGTTATTCCAAGGTGTTCTTTCTCTCTCTGTCGTGGCGGCCTAATTTCACCTTCCCCGTGATTAAAATGGTGGTTGTGAGGCCCTGCGTCTCTATTCTGACCCGTTGACCGATGCCCACAGCGTCCTCCGTGGACAAGGGCGACTGCATGGGCGGCTCCACGCTCAGCCTCCTCCACGACCGCACCTTCAACTTCACGGGGGACAGCCAGGCCCAGGAGCTGTGCCTCTACCTGACCAAGGCGGCCAGCGTGCCCTACTTTGAGATCCTGGAGAAGTGGATCTACCGGGGTATCATCAACGACCCGTACAGGTGAGGCACGGCGTCGTAGACTCCCCTGCCGAAGGGTACCATGTTTGATCCACAAGCACAGTGGACCAACTCTGGGCATCTTCAAGGAAGGAAGACTCCTATGTGACATGCACTTAAAAAAGGAACTGTAAGCCACTGTGGAGGAAAAATGTTTGGCTAAAGTGTGCGTGTGTGCGTGTGTGTGTATGTGTGTGTGTGTGTGTGTGTGTGTGTGCGCACAGTGAGTTCATGGTGGAGGAGCACGAGCTGCAGAAGGAGAAGATCCAGGAGGACTACAATGACAAGTACTGGGACCAGCGCTACACCATCATACAGCACCGCATCCCCTCCTTCCTGCAGAAGATGGCCGACAAGATCCTGAGCACAGGTAGAGTGTGTGTCATTTTAAAAGTCATGAAGGCGATTTGCTTCATACCTCAGTGAGACTGAGGAATGAAAAAACATGTCACATCTCCGTCTCCATCTCCCTGGCTGAGCAGGGAAATACCTGAACGTGGTGCGGGAGTGTGGCCGGGACGTGACCTGCCCCGAGGCCAAGGAAGTGCTGTACACGCTGAAGGAGCGCGTCTACGTGGAGCAGATCGAGAAGGCCTACAACTACGCCAGCAAGGTCCTCCTCAACTTCCTGATGGAGGAGAAGGAGCTGGTTTCACGCCTCAGGTGAGCCCCCCGGACAAGGCGGTTTGATCAATGTGCAATCGGAAATGTTATGATTTATAATCATCATGTCTAAACCAATGCGTTTAAGCAAAGAATTACATATATGTTTTGCCAAAAAATAGGGTTAGGGTTAGGGTCATCTTAATAAAAACAATGTTGTGTGAGAATATGGACAACGGTGGACCAATCACGTCCCGGGCTTTTCGTCCACCTCGTGCAGGTCCATCAAGCACTACTTCCTGATGGACAAAGGGGACTTCTTCGTCCACTTCATGGACCTGACGGAGGAGGAGCTGAAGCGGCCGGTGGATGACATCGTGCCCTCCAGGCTGGAGGCCCTGCTGGAGCTGGCGCTGAGGATGAGCACGGCCAACACGGACCCCTTCAAGGACGACCTCAAGGTAGAGTACCAGCAGAGGCCAGCCCCGTGACTGCTGGGATCCTATGGCTCCCCCTGCTGGAGGCCATGAGGAACAGCAGGCCCTGTTCCCCCAGAGGTTCAGTGTTTAGTTCATCAGATCTATGGCGAATGTTACAGCCAACAGATGCTTCATATATGACGGCAGTGTTTCTGTATCTTTTTATCCGTCCAAGACAATGAGTAATATCATCTACGATAAAAAATGTTTTCTACTGTAAGACGGGGAGAAGAGTGTACATCGATGGTTTTATCTGTTGTTTGGTTTCATGCACCTGTTTTGATAAGTAACTTGATTGGGTCAATTTTTTTTTACAATAGTGTAGCCTTATCACACACGCACCCCCACTTTAACTACCACCGTGCTCAACATGCCAGGGCGTCTGAACCCCTAGCCGCTCTCCCCTGTGTTGTGGCCCCCATGCAGATCGAGCTGATGCCCCACAACGTGATCACCCAGCTGCTGCGGGTGCTGGCCATCGAGACCAAGCAGGAGAAGGCGGTCATCAACGCCGAGCCCACCGAGGCAGCCCACACCGGGCTGGAGGCCTTCTCCTTCGACTACATCGTCAAATGGCCGCTCTCGCTCATCATCAACAGGTTGGATTCCCATGTTTGCGTTGTTCTTTTAAGCTGATCCCAATTGCGTTCTATGCTCTGTGCGGATAAAAGGGAAACTAAATGTATTGACCGACTAACTCACTGATGTGCTTAAGATTCGTTTTGCTTTTGGTAGCTTACAGTCACATTACAAGTTTAGTATAAAATGTATATTCATCTTCCTGTGGTCGCTTAAGACCACACAATTATCAAAGCCTGCTTGGTTCGCTTTTGTATATATATTACGACTCTCATAATTCTCTACAAACTATTGCCCGCCCTCAGGAAAGCCCTTACCAGATACCAGATGCTCTTCAGACACATCTTTCACTGCAAACACGTGGAGAGGCTGCTGTGCAATGTTTGGATCACCAATAAAGACGCTAAGCAGCATTCGCTCCACTCTACCAAATGGTGCGTATGTGTATTCAAGCTAGGGGGGCTAATTGGGAAAAATCCAGACTGGTTAAGCTTGATTTATGAAGGGTCTAGCACAAAGTGTGATTATTATTATTGTGAGTGAGGTTAGCTGGGTAGGTAGACAGACAGACATACAGACAGTTGATGCATCCAATCATTTCAATTGCATCGAATGAAATGATTGGACGACCAGACCTGCGACAGCCACAGACACCAAATTTTGTGGTTTTTTTACCTGATTTATCAGGTGTCGAAATAACATTTCTAAAATAAATTGCCTAACTTAGCTTCACCACTTCCTCTCTGAGAATCATTATGTCACCATGCAGTCAACGCAGAATATTTTGTATTATTTTTTTTATATCTCAACCACCTCCTCCCTACCCTCCAACTCCTCCTCCCTTAACACTCTCTGTCTCCGTGCAGGTTTGCGGCGGCGTTTGCGCTGCGCCAGCGCATGCTGAACTTTGTGCAGAACATCCAGTACTACATGATGTTCGAGGTGATGGAGCCCACGTGGCACATCATGGAGAACAACCTGAAGTCTGTGAGTGTGGACACACACACACACACACACACACACACACACACACACACACACACACACACACACACAGGTCCTAAGGTCAAGGGAGCCAACGTGTTCCCTAGGAACAGCTTGTGTCCTCTGTTGTAATGCAAACCGGATGTCGTTTGTAAAAGTCCAAGATCGCTAGGACAGGAACCTCTTGGTGGGGAGTCGCTGATTATGCTAGGGAGTCGCTGATTCTGCCCCCCCCCCCCGTCCACGGACAGGCCTCCAACATCGACGACGTGCTGTGCCACCACACCAGCTTCCTGGACAACTGCCTGAAGGACTGCATGCTGACCAACCAGGAGCTGCTCAAGATCTTCTCCAGGCTCATGTCTGACTGCATCGCGTTCACCAACCACATGCAGGTCAGCTGGCAACGCTCCGAATGAGTTTGTACTTTCCGTTGAACGACATCACACAAAACATTGCAACGGTGAAATTCGGTCCACCGGGGTCAGGAGGTCGGGCAAAGCAACGATAACCAAAGTCTTTCCGGTGCTTTCTGTGATCCCCTCCCTGGTGGGCCATTGCAGTCCTTCTCCCAGAGCATGAGCCTCGACCGTCTGTCCCTGGAGCACGCCGCCACCGACGGGAGCAGGGACCCCGTACTGAGGGCCGCCACTAAGGTAGGAGCTGCTCGACTACGGCAACGGGGCCAACGTTCGTGGTGCAACGCTGCAGGGGTCGGGGAGAAAGGCCGAACCATCACTGAGGGTTTTTGAGTAGTGATAAGGGTGGCCCAGTTAGGTTATGATGTCAAACCCCCATCTCTGCAGGCTTCCTGTAGTTATGAATCATTCATGTAGTGACTTCCTGTGGAATGATGCATAACCGCAAACAAAAGCTGAACCAAAATAAATGTTTTGCAAAAATTCCATTACTTTTGCATTTACTTTGCGTACATGTAAATGTCCACGACTATGAGTCACTCATAAATCGGTAGATTGTTGTTTTTGAGATCCCTAATTGTGTGTGTGTGTGTGTGTGTGTGTGTGTGTGTGTCCCCAAGTCCGCTGCGGAGCTGGCCGACGCCCTGAAGTCGGGCGGGGGCTTCGAGGCCGCCATCGGACGCTTCGACAGCAACTTCAGCTCCATGCTGCTGGACCTGCTGGACAAGCTGAGCATCTACAGCGCCAACGACTGCGAGCACAGCATGATCAACATCATCTACAGGTCCCCCCCTCACTCCGCCTGTTCTATCCCTTATACCAGTTGTAACTCAAACAAACAATACAAAAACGGTTAATAGGGCTGAATCTAATTCAAACCAATATTGCGACGTAATAGAACGTGATTTGCAAATCGCAAAGGCTGCGATTTGTAATTTTGGGGGATTTGTGGGGATTTGTCACTGTTACTGACTGGAGATCAGTAAGATTGATATTTATTTTTCTTTTACAATTCAATAGTTGAATAAAGATGTTATATCAATTCATTCACCAATTCGTCTAAACACATAGGCCTGGCCTAAAAGAAAGTTTATATGCAGTTTATATGTTGACACCTTCCAATGTTGTGTTGGTCATACTATAGAATGATTTATAGTCTAGCAGCAGATGCCCTCAGGTTTTGAGATACCCCCACCCGACTTAGAACTAAACGCAACCATCTTTTTTCTTATCTTTAGGGTCCCCCATTAATGAAATGGAGTGTTGCGAAGTTTTCTTTTGGGGGAAAAATGTGGTTTTGAGCTATTCTTTAGACCTACCCCAATCTCTGAAAAAGGCTAATCCGAATAGGACAAAGTTGACAAAAAAGCCTATAACATGAGAATGCCCACTCTTATCTCCATCAGAACTGCTGAGGTATGAACCAGGTGTCTACCCTACATCACCAAATAGTCAGAATGTAATTTACCTGAAGAAACACTGATACATAGTCCTTTAAACATACCATTGTTTAGGCGGAACTGTACTTTTGTGGTGGACTCCTTTACCTTATCGCATTTGTCATGAAAACATTTAGATTTATGTCAAGTAAGCTGTTACTGCTTTGCCAAAGATGCTGTTAAACAACAGCCAGTGATTGTGTGGAGAGATCTTGTACAGTTTTATTGCAAATCAGACTTCTTAAGATATACCATTCTCTGAGATAGTCAAATTAAGTAACTTAATGGAAGATAGTTGACATACGGTACTGTAAACTAAGTTGATGATGGTCATTTAATTTTGCTAAAGAAAGTCCAGGTGCTTGTACACTCAGAATGTGAGTAACCTAATAGGGTAACTACATTTAAGGTCTATGAAACAAAGACAGAAATACAAGGCATGCATAGACTTCTGAGTTTTATTGAACCATTTAAATCAGCATCTCCTATCTCAATGTCATGTTGATAAAATACAAACAAAAATGATAGTGGGTAATAATAATACTAAGGGTAATAATAATAATAATAATAAATCTCAACGTGCCTTATGCCATTTCAGAAAACACAAATAGGAAAATCAAATGTAAAACAAACAAAACATATTTTTCTTTGTGTGTGTGTGTGTGTTTCAGTCAATATTAGGCTTTTCACTGTCTTCTTCATACACATTTGGTGACACATTTTGACATTCTGCACAGCAGTTGCAGAACTCCGTACAGGGAAGGCCAACATAGAGGCACTGGCACTTTCCACTCTCTACAATTTTCATCTTTGCAGTACAAATGAGTTATGTCTCTCACCTCTGTAGGTGCGGGGGGTTTCTTAAATAAGACTGCTTCAATGGCTCCATCTCTGACAATCCATCCGTTGTCAATAGGACTCCACAACGTGGGTTTAGGGATGTGACTGTGGCACCATATCGCTGTCTGGTACATTGCTCTTCGTACATGTTGTTCAAATGCATCCTCTGTTGGTGGAAGATTTGCAGAGGCTGCATCTGTTGTTGATGCAATTATGAACCTCAGTTCATCCAAGTTGGTGCACATTCGTCCATTTTCTTTTTTCTTTTTGCCGTAAAGTCGAAGTGCATACTCTCTTGCTACTGGAAGGGACTTTTCCAAGCTTGCAGACACTCCAACATGGGCCAGATCTTTGAGTTCACTGAGATGAGACTTCAGTTTGTTGAAGGCTGTACTTTTTCCAATCCTGTACAAACTACTGGTGGTGTCACAGCCAGTGAGTGCATGACAGGCTGGTAGACAACTGGACAGGTCTTTTCCAATTTTCTCAGATATGGTATTGATGGGAACATATCTCTCCTTCATTCCATGCCCTGAATGCATGAACACTGTAGATGAGCCAAACATGCCTTTGCGACATGCCTGCATAATAAATGAGCAGTACTTCCACATCTGTGTCATCACATCGCACAATGATGCGAGGATAAGACTGTGCAAGATCTATAGCATGTAGCACCATTCTTGTGTCCGCCTCCTCTTGATCACTGTACAAAGATGTCAGACTGCTCACTCCTGCATTGCATATGCTCTTCACCTCCTCACCTTTATCAAATCCACCTGCCAAGATGATGGAGTCGTCAGAGTGTAGTCTCTGTGGGCCTGCAGTGATGATGTAGTTGCTCACGAACATGCACAGAGCAGTCTTGTTTCCACTACTCTGCAGGTACTTCCTGTAGTTTGGAACATTTGTGTTGCCAGTGATGGCATGTGTTGGTCTTCCATCAGTTGCACCTCTCCTTTTCCTCTCCAGGCCTTTGATTGACAGTGGGTTGTCATACCTGTCAAATACCATGACCACACATTTCATTTCCTGTCCTCTTTTCAAAAGGTACAAGATCTTCTTCAGGATACATTCCGCTAGGTCACTGAATGTCTGAAATGCAGAATCATGGAGACTTTGAAGCATAGCCATGCCATCAATTACATATGCAGATTTATCTGTGCTGTCAGGCAGCTCCTGCACCACTTCTACAACAGACTCCAGTTTCTTTGAAAGGTCTGCTTTAGTGGTCTTTCTGATTCCGCCATCATCATAGAAGAGAGAGGGTGGGACAGCAGCCAGTTCGTGACACATAACCATCTCCAATGACACGTCTCTTTGTTTTGAAACTGCCAGGAGTCTCCTGAAGAGCACATCTGAATTCAGGTGAACTTTATTTGTTTTACTACTTGCAAGGCTTGCTTTCATATCTCCAAATGTTGCTAGTTTCTGTCTTTTTTCTGAGTCCCAGAAACTTTTGGTTGTTTCACTCTTCAGTCGCTCATCGATGAAAGCTGCATTTCGTGTTTCTCCATCTTCCAGAAAGCTTGAGAGATCTTTTGCCACCTTTTGTGATGCTACTTGTCCACTTGCGATGTTAATTAGCTCATCTGGAACAGTATTTAAATCAAATGGGTTCTGCCTGTCTTGCACATACTCCATAATCTGTAGAATCTCCCTCTCATCCCTGTCCATGCGGGCTGCTCCGTGCTCTTTGTGGGATTTCTGTGCATGTGCCACTCCATCACAACATCCATTCATGGCTTCAGCATATTCACTGGTGACATGCCTTGTGATGAGCCATCTCGTCAGAGCTCCCTTTCGGTGTGTGAAGCCCACAATGCCTCCTTGACTCTTTCCTTCTTTATTTATCGTTTGTTCCAGTGCTTGATCAGTGGCAACACTGTTGAATTTTCGCTCCTGTGCTCCACAACAAACCCTCCTTCCATGAGGAATTTGTATGAATCTGGTTGGCTATTTTCAAGGGCTTTCATTTCAGCTATGTACACTGGCATGTACTTGGAGTAGTTTGTCCTGCCAGCAGCCCGGAACCATGGTATTGCTTCTGACATGCAGTTGAGATGAAGTTCAAAGTTAGTGTCACGCTCTGAACGTAGCATTCTGAGTAAGAGATCAGCCCCTTCGATGAAATGTAGCCAGTACTTGAAAGTTTCTGATTGTTGAATTCCACTCTCTGAAAACTGCTGTATTTTAGTCTTCAGATCAGGAAGGCTGGTCTCCAATTCTTTTAAGAGGTTCATGGCAGAGGCCTTATCATTGCCATGGAAGGCATGCTGAATATCTTGCAGAAGTTGTTCTTGTGCATCAGTCATTAGACTTTGGCCTTGCTTGTCAAGCCAGGATGCCATCGCTGTCCAAAAGAGCCTAAACAGAGCCTCTGATACGAGCTTGATGCACCTAACACCTCTTGCGAGTTGTTTCCCCTGAAGCATCTGTCGAGCTGATGCCTCAGCATACACACCAGACTCAGTTATGATGTCAAAGAGACCACCGTCAGCAAAAACCTTTCCAATGCTTGCCAGAAAGGCCATGGTTATGTGCATGCCACCCATTCTCATTGTAACCTTCCCATCTAAAGTCTCAGGTTTACTCCATATAATCTGTTGCGCTTTGCTGTAGATGGCAAGATCAGCAGTAACAAGAATGTGGCTCTGTCCAAGTTCTTCAGCAAGCTTTGTCAGCTGCAAGAGGGATGTGTATATGGTGGACAGGTCAGATGGTGAAGCTCTTATGAAGGGCATATATAGTACCGTGGCTACTGGGATGTCTGACATCGATATGTATGCATTGAAAGCAGACCATCCAGGAATCCTCTGCTCTCTCTCTTTCGCGATACGGCTCACCTTCCAAAGCAAGTCTTGGTCCTCTGCTCCTTGAGCTTTGGTTTGGTCTGACTTGAGGAGTTGTGGCTGAACCGCCGGAGGTTCAGGTCGCCTTGGTGGCTTGATGTACCTGAAATCAGAAGGAAAGGATCTTAGCATCCGATACATATGACATGAAATAACAAGGACAATGAAAAATATTACATTTTGACATTAATAAAACTAAAATTTGCTTTAATAATAATATAATCTTTATTTATTTATATTCATTTTTGTAAATAGATAACAATTTGACAACAACATTTACCTATGAACTTCTTCAATGTCCAAATCACAGTTTAGAGCTGTGAGAGATCTTTCTGGAATTCTCTTGATGGGGTTGTGTACTGTAGTAACATCACCTCTTCTGTACACAACCATTGCCATGGCATGTGTGGTATTCTTTCCATCCAGTGTCTCTTCATTCTGGTCAAAGTTGTCAATAGCAGCATCAATTATGCCATGATCTGTTGTACTTGACAGGCCATTTGGGATGTAAACGCCTTTGCTCCTCTGCAATTGATCTGCTGCTACAGATGTGAGAAACTGCCGCACTTCAGTGTAAGAGACACAATGACCCATTGTGTGTAGCTTGTTGATAATGGCCTTGCTCCCAAACTCATGATGGATCATGACGCCCAGTCCAAGTGTGATAGGTGTACGGATGTTGCAGCACTGGGCAATTAGTTCATGACAAAATGTTATAACACGTATGTTATCTTTTGTCGCTGGGTCATCATTACAGGTCAGCACTTTTTTAAATGCATGTGGACTAACACACCAGTTCACAAAATCATATAAAATGTCTGGTACATATTTACTGCACTCGACTGGGGACATCTTATCACTGCTTATGTAGAATTGAGGCTCATGCTCTACATTTTCCATAGCTTTCCTTAATATACCTGCAGCCTGGTGTAGGATTTGTGTATCAGTTAGAGACTCTCTTCTCTGTGGCGGCAATGTCTCCCTATCTTCTGTAACTTTTTCTCTGAGAAGAGCCGCTTCTTTCATTGCTTGACCAACTGTAATGGCACCAGAACAGATCAGATCTGATTTTCCAGGACGTTCAATGAAGATAAGTTTCTCTCCATAATGTTGGTTCAACTTTGCTTTGAGTCTCCAAGCTGGATACTTCGCAGGTTCTTGAGTAGTGCTTACTTTTCCCACATAGCTCTGAGTTAGAGCACTTAGTGTGGTAACTGTCATCTTCTTGGAAAACAAGGTCTTACTTAATTCTTCAGTTAGCTCAATGAAAGCTTTTTCATGTTCATTTAATTTATTTTCTGAAAGTTGTTTGTTTCTGGCTGCTGTGATGTTATTTTTTGAAATGTAGTGTCCTAGGCAGCTCTTGTGGTACTTTGCATCATACGCAAATAGGTCGACATGATTCAGCATGCGAAGATGAATTTTCTCATCAAACCTCTCTGCGGTTGCATCGAGGACCTTTGACCTTGTGCTTTATCCTGTACCAGTGCTTATAGGGGTCAGGCCTTCTTTCTTTGTGGCTTTCTGGCTGCAAATGAAGCACTGGCTGCGGATGTCAAATCCTGGCTCTCTGGTCAGTCTTTTGCTCTGATATTGCCCCTTGGCTGGTTCTTGCTCAATGGCAGTACGCTGATAGTGACTCGAACTAGAATAACTAGCCCTGCATGACTTGTGATATGAAGCTTTAAACTTAAAGGACAAGATGTCATCCGAGTGGGGGGATATCCTCTCATGGACTTCATCACCACGTTCCTGAGCAACCTTCAATATTGTTGTGAGTCCTTCTAAGGTAGGTTTCCTGACATATGGATTCTTCTTATCTCCTTCTAGAGGCTTTTCACATATTAAGCACAACTTGTCATCAAGTTGTGCATTGCTTGCCATCTCTGTTGGATCCATTTTTACTGTGAACTGTGAAAAATATAACTATTAATTTTACTCATGTTCTTGGTAACATAAAATAGGCCTCAGATTTTAACTTTTCAAAAAGAGTAGTATTACATTTGTATAAATTTGTGTCTTACCCATTATCGGTCATCTTATTGGTGGTCCTTGGTTCGATTTTCCTGGTTAGATCAGTGCATATATCTCCTCTTGGACAGCCAGGTGTAATGATTTAGCTAACAGCTTATTTAGCTAACAAACCACAGTTCTTCCCCTGCTGTCATTGGTTGAACTGAATTGGCTTCAATTTACTGCTTAAAGTAACTACTAAATCTCAATCATCTATTTGTGATTGGCTCTCTGTATTTAGGCCCCTGCAATTCTCTGTGCACCTTTGGATAAAACATATATTACTTCTGAAATCATAAATTAATATTTCCACTATTTATTACATGGCTTTATGTTGCCCCTGCCGCATACATCATGTGTGATTGAATATGGCATTGTGCTTTGCTCACATATATAATTGCCTCAATCCAGGGATTGAGTACTGTATGTAATCCAACAATGTCAACTCAGACAGAGAACAGTTAGTCTCATTTTCTATGCACTCAGTACAAGATATCTTCACACAACCAACTTGTTATTGTTTAATAGCATCCTAGGTGATGGAGTAGCAGCTATTTGACATAAACGTATGTTTTTTTTTGGTAAATGAGAGAAAGTAAAGAAGTCCTCACTAAGAAAGTACAATTTCCGCCTAAACTAAAGTTATGTTAAAGGACTGTTATTCAGTATTCCTTTTGGTAAATTACATTCTGACTTTTTGGTGATGTAGGGTAGACACCTGGTTCATACCTCAGCAATTCTGATGGAGATAAGAGTGAGCATTCTCATGTTATAGGCTTTTTGGTCACCTTTGCCCTATTCAGATTTGCTTTTTTCAGGGATTGGGGCAGGTCTAAAGAATAGCGCAAAAACACATTTTCCTCCCAAAAGAAAGTTTCGCAACACTCCATTTCATTAATGGGAGACCTTAAAGATAAGAAAAAACATGGTTGCGTTTAGTTCTAAGTCGGGTGGGGGTATCTCAAAAACTAAGGCCTTTTTTGACATCTTGCTACTTGACTATTATTACTTGTTTAGTGAATAATACAGAACAGAAGGAACTTTAAAAAGAAAAAATTAATACTAAATCGTAATATTGGTCGAAATAATCTCAATTAGATGATTTCCCCAGACCGTTCAGCCCTAGCGGTTAATCATGATTTACAATCAGCCGGTGTTGATAATGCTGTGGTTTTTGGTACCATGGAGGGCTTCCACAAAATGGCGGTTGATGAGTGAACCCGTTGCTCATTGATTCCACAGGCTGGATTTCAACGGCTTCTACACGGAGCGCCTTTCGCGGATGGCCATCGAGAGGAGCCAGAAAGCGGCGGTGTAGAGTTTGTGTGTCCTAGTGCGATGTTTTGACAAGAAGTACTTAAAGTGTCCACCTCCACGCCCTCCACCGCCCTGTTTGTCAAGGCTACAGTAGCAATCAGAGTTCACATAAACATGGCAACCGTTGCACCCCCTTTTTACAGACTGTTGTTTCATTGTTGTTGTATAGAATGTATTGGAAGGAAATGACCTGTTTATTAAATATGTAAAGGACCAGGAATATTAAAGGATATCTGCTTTACTTTCTGAAAATGTAACACATGACACTCCTTATGGGTAATTTATTGTACCTACCAGAAAAACAAAATAAAAATAAGATTTACTCCTGTGTAATGAATTGAAAACTGAATGATTTTAGAGCCTTGACTGCTGTGAATATAAACAGTGTCTTTCAGGATGGCTATAGGCAGTGGGAAATCTAAATGTACTCTGCTCTGCTGCAGTGGTTGACGGAGAAAGTTTTAACTGGTGTAGTTGACAAAATCTCAAGCATGGTTAGATCTTTGATCCTGTGTTAAAGGGTCGCAATGCTATGTTATGTTATGTGTATCTTCATTTGTACCATTAACATGAGACGCAATCACAGCTGTATTACTTGAGCCTACAGCAAAAAAAACAACTACCTAATTTAACCATATTTAAATGTCCATTACAAAAGGCGTGCATTTTCTTTTTACATATTCAAATCATTATTAATTAGAAAGATGTTATGCGCAAAATGCATACAATATGAATGTGTGTGATGAAGAAAAGTATATTTAATTTTTGTGTTCGATTGTTTGGAGCTCATTAAATTGACTGGTTATGCAACGATGGGGTTCCAACAGGCTTGCAGGTCACAAAACATTTGGTTTTTAACGCATTTAATTCCGTGTCGCTATTATTTGAAATGGACTGAATTTGCTAAATATATCCGGTTCACTTTGAAATTTTAAGCGTCCGTTTAAAACATGTCGGTGAAAACGATCTCGTCCGGAGCAGATACAAAAGTTGCGTAGCCTACCTTTTCATAAGGAGGTACTGTTTTTTTAATAGCTCTACATTAATTATTTAATTCAACCTCGATCTATGCGGTCGTTTTTCTTGGATGGCCAGCAAGGAGGATATCCACACACGACCATCGATGCCACCCTGCGCGGCGTTTGTTTATTCCGCAGATACCGACTCAACAACACTGAATTACCGTAATGCCAAGTGTGACTATTTTAATACCACTGAAGGGATGACCATATCGGGTCTTTCCGGCGTCATGTGGGACCATGATAAAAAAGGGTGTTCCTCTTACGCTTTGAGTCGTCGCAAATTGGCAGTAAACAGGCGGGGTTAACTGGAAGTGTATTTTCTTGCGTCTTATATATCCATTAGTGCTGGACCACTGACCGACATAGATGTCCGCATAATAGTGTTGGTGGGCAAGAGGACGGACCATGAAGGAGAACAGGGCATTTTTACTATGGATTACAACGGGTAAGAAAGACATCCCGGCGCGTTTATAGGTCGATTACTTTATCTTTATGATAAAACCTGGCATTGGAAAAACTTTAAAAAAAACAACTTTGATCAATGGCCGGCAATGTGTAATTTGGTATGAAACTAACTGACAAACTTGTTTTAATTGTTGTGTGTCAAGTCTCTCTTGTAGAGTGCACACGAATACTGTCACATGTGGAGCGTTACGATGTTATGGTACCTCAAAGGCTGCACACCAGAGAAAAGCGGAGTCTCTTTACTGATCGGGTGGGCTAAGATTACAAATTATATTAATATTAATAACAAAGTAGTGGTAATATAAGCAAAAATAAATATATATCGTTTAAAATCTGACGTTTGGTGGAGTTTCTCTTTTTATTAATCGGGACTCATCACATCAGTCAATTGAGTATGCACAATTATCCTGCACATTTTTTCTTTGAAAAAAATGCTACTTATTTTGTTTCCAGCTCTACCCTGATGTGCTAGGATATGAATGGACCATTGATGGAAGGAACCACACAATTCATCTCGAGAAAAATAGGTGATAACCTTTGTATTCCACTAGATATTTTAATATAAATGATAATGGTGCACAGAACAAACACATCTACGTTATCACACAAACATGCATACCAATAATGAAAGCCACGGCTACACTAACACAATACAACATCATTGTTTTGCTTGCAGCCATCTCCTTGGTAGAAATTACACTGAAACACACTATCTGGAAGATGGAAGTCGTGTTACGACCGCGGGCAGTCAGGTGAGAATATCAAATGTCCTACATAATTTTTTAATATAAAAGACGTCTCCCTCGATTAGCCTTCACCGTGTTCGCAGAGAAACAGATAATCGTAAACATTTTTCTAATGCTTCTTCCCTAGGACCACTGCTATTACCAGGGCCACATCGAAGGCATAATGCACTCATCAGTCAGTGTGGACATCTGCCGTGGCATTAAGTATGTATGAATCACATACTGCCTACGTCAGCGTACCTCCTCTATGATTTACTTTAATATTCAGCACCATCTTTAAGGTTATTCAATGTCACTGTGAGCTCTGTGACGTTGGCATGAGGTCACTACCATGACTCACTGACACTGACGGTGTGTGTGTGTGTGTGTGTGTGTGTGTGTGTGTGTGTGTGTTTGTGTAGGGGCTTCATAAGAGCCAGGCAGCAGGTGTATTTCATCGAGCCCCTGGGAGGCAGTGAAGATGGGGATCACGCTGTGTACCGACCCGAGCACCTCATTGTCAGCAGTAGCAGTAGTAGCAGTAGTAGCAGTAGTAGCAGTAGAAGCAGTAGTAGCAGTACTAGTAGTAGTCCTGGATCCGGATCCTCTTCCAACTCAGAGGATTATGCGACAGACCAGGACCTTGGACCCAGGCTATCAGGTCTCTTCAAGTCCAAATCCTGGGTAACAATTCTGATCTTACTTTTTTGCTTTGCTTTTGAGCAAATTATCAGCATTCACTATTATCAGCATTATTAACTTAGCATGCTTTATTAACATAATAATGCTAGGTTTAACTTCCAGGTGAATAGCATCAAGGGGAAGTGAACAAATCTTCAACCAAATGTAGTCAAACAGAGCAATGTCTTTCTGTGTCCGTTTAGAAAAGAGATCAAACTCCCAGCTCCCTGCGGTTTGTGGAGTTGATCGTTGTCGTCGACAACGCAGAGGTAATCCAACCCGACCTTGAATCCCTGAATCTTTAAACACATTTCAACACACTAAACTCCGAAAAGCTTTGCTGTATGATTTGATCGAATGATGATGTTTATAATCTTTCCTTTCCTGAAATTAGTATAGTATATTTGGAAGCCAGACAGAAGCCCGGGTTTTAGGAGCTGTAAATCACATTGACAAGGTAATTACTCATGAATCACATCTGGCTTATTCATGAAGAAACGGTTTCTATGATTTATCTTTTATCTGTTGACGTTTTGTTGGATGTAATCCATTATTCTGATCCAACAGCTTCACTGAAGTGTATTTCAATCATTCTCTCTCTCTCTTGCTCTCTCTCTCTCTCTCTCTCTCTCTCTCTCTCTCTCTCTCTCTCTCTCTCTCTCTCTCTCTCTCTCTCTCTCTCTCTCTCTCTCTCTCTCTCTCTCTCGCTCGCTCGCTCTGAAGCTGTACCAAACGCTAGGCATTCGCATCGTGCTGGTGGGTCTGGAGATATGGAACAACAGGAACTACATCGACCTAGATCCCAACTCAGAGACCACCCTGGACCGGTTCCTTCTGTGGCGCCAGACCGACCTTCTGAAGAGGATACCACATGACAACGCCCAGTTTGTCACGTGAGTTTTCTTCGAACCATCTTCCCTGTGGTCAATAGTCCATCGTGTCAGTATTATGGTACTGGTCTCATTGACCTCAATGCAAACTTTAAACTCTTCTTTACAGTGGCATCGATTTTGAAGGCGACACCGTCGGTTTGGCAAACAAGTTTGCCATGTGTACGGGAAATTCAGGTGGCGTCAATCAGGTATTACGCAACAACCACGGCAAACTTTGCAAAACACTTAGGCGTTACGGCATTACTTTTGTAATACTCTTTGCAAGAGAAAAAAACTAAATTTTTTTGGTTTCCCAGGATCACCATGACAACCTGATTGGCCTGGCGTCCACCATTGCCCATGAGATGGGTCATAACTTTGGCCTTTCCCACGACTCACCAAAGTGTATGTGCAAATCGTCGCTCATCGGTGGCACCTGTGTCATGGCCGACAAGCTCAGGTGAGGCTCTCTGCCTCTCTGCAGAACGAGAAACATGTTCAGAGCAATGCGCTCATGTTCGCTCATGTTATATGTCCCCTCAGATCTATACAGTAAACCATTATCAGCAAAGAAGTTGAATTACGATGTGCACTGTTTCCAAAACACATTGGGATAGCTTCAAAAGAAAAATCTGCGTGACAACATTCTATTATATCACTCTTGACATTTGTTTGTTTATGTGTGTGTGTTGGTGCGTGCTTGCATGCGTATGTGTGTGTGTGTGTGTGTGTGTGTGTGCTTGCATGTGCGTGCACATGTGTGTGATCCTCTCAGAAAAGGATCCCTGGCCTTCCCCGAGTTCTTCAGCAGCTGCAGCGAGGTGCAGCTCGCCGAGTTCCTGGAGAGAGCTCAGCCCAACTGCCTGTCCAATCCCACCAGCGCCAACACCATCGTCATCGGCCTGCGCTGTGGGAACGCCATACTGGACCCGGGCGAGGACTGCGACTGTGGCACCGCAGAGGTAATAGTGGTCAAATAAAGACTTTGCCTAGTTAAATATACTCCTCAGTCATGAATACGTGGCATTATCTCTGTCAGGGTGGGAATGATGGGTATTTTTATCGATGGAATGTATGAGACGTGCAGGAGAGGATGAGGTCATGCTAAAGGAGGACCCCTCCCCTAATGGTGCGTATCCTCTTTGGTTCAAATGCTTGTGTTTTGGTTTCGGAAATCTAGGCCACTAACGACGAGTGTGTGGCCGCTGGCACCTTCAACGGGGGGAGGGGGGTCATCTTCTATTTAACCAGACGTGTAACACTGGGACACAGATGCACAACCCTGCTCACACGAGTTTGTTTTTTCGTCCTCCAGGAGTGCAGGAATCCTTGCTGCGACGCAACGACGTGTCGTCTGATCATGGGCTCCCAGTGCGCTAATGGAGAATGCTGTACCAACAACTGCCAGGTACCATGCCCCACCCCTGCTCTCCACTAGCTGGACCCGTCCCTCACACAGAAACACATGTTTTCACATGTAGTTGGCCACAAACAGAATTCAGTCCGTTCATGAGATGTGTTGAGAAAAAGTGTCGACAGTGCATTCTTTCACCCTGGCCAAGCGCTATTGCTGGCGTTACAATTTCTCCAGAAAGCCGCTACGGTATAATGCTATTTCTAGCCCAGGAGCTGAGTCGGTACCAATTATGCGCTCGGGAAGTAAATAGCGCTTCGTTAGTGTTACGTAACGCCTTCGCTCTTCTCTCCCTTAACCCCATCCAAGTTCAAAGAGGTGGCCAGCGTGTGCCGGGGGGCGGCCGATGAGTGTGACCTACCCGAGTACTGCACCGGCCAGTCGGAGAACTGCCCTGAGGACAGCTTCGTGATGAACGGGAAGCCCTGCCAAAACCAAGACCGCGGCTTCTGCCACGACGGCCAGTGCCCCACTCACAGCCACCACTGCTGGAGGCTGTTTGGACCAGGTACCCTCAGGGCTTGATGCCTTTGAGCAAGACGAACCCTTTGAGGTTGAGTTGTTGTTAGCGGCATTTTACTGGAATGGCAGCCGGTCGCGGCGTTTTACACTCTGAGTGGAATTACGGAAGAATGGATTGTTTGGTCTCAGGACTAAGCATGAGTTTGTGCCGCTTGTCACAAAACTTTTTGTGTTACGTAATTGACCTCAGCAGGCAACCGAGCAGGAAACGAGATACTCTGTTGCACGGGAAACACAGCAGTTGAAAAACGTGCTGGAGAATTTAGAGGATGTCATAATTTTTATTTTCATAAATCAAGCAGAATTTTTTTTTTACTGTTACTGCAGCATGAAATATCTAAAGAGGTGCTTTTCATTTTGGATCAAATCTGCTATCATATCCTGTAGGACCGAACAGTGAAATAAAAAAATAGCGACATTTTAAAATGGCCAATTGCAATGCCTGAATCTCAGGAGCTGAAATTGGAAAATGTTCATTTCCAACCCCATTATAAATGAAGTACTGCAGAGCTGCAGAGATGCCCTGGGCAACATACATTTTTCTCTGGATGTAAGAAAACATTTGGCACAGAACCCAACAAATTAAAGATGTAGCGCAAAAAAGTGCAATCCTACTAATAGTGAATCATACAATAGCTATCACCACCATCACAGTATGATTTTAATCTTTCACCATGCGGCCCGGGCCCAATATCCTGTGTAACACACCGTGTCTCCGTCCCATCTGTCCCGGTCATAGCTGCCACAGTGGGATCAGAGAGCTGCTTCGACCTGAACATGAAAGGGCAGAACGAGGCCCACTGTGGGAAGAACAGATATGGCGGCTACATCCCCTGCACCACCAAGTACGTAATCTCTCGTCCGGTCACGTATGCGCAGGACGACACAAAGCTGACGCTTGTATACTTCTTCCCACTTTCAGCAATGTAATGTGCGGCTCCATCTTCTGCGAGGGAAGCGGCGACTCCATCACGGGGAAAAAGGCGGTGTTCACCAGGCCGGGCAAGGCCCAGTGCCTGGTGGTGGTGGACGACGAGGGGAGCCGGCACCTGGACATGGTGCCCGCCGGGAGCAGATGTGGACACAATAAGGTAACGCAGAGGGGGGCTGAGGCTAGTCTTCCATCATAGTGAGATGGTGGCTCACGATCCACCAGCACGCAAACACAATGTGACTCATCTCCGTCTCGTCTCTCCCCAAGGTCTGCATCAACAACCAATGCGTGGACACGTCGGTGTACGGACTAGAGGACGATTGCTTGAGGAAGTGCAACAAAAAAGGGGTAAGCATCAGGCGAGGAAGGAAGGAGAGAGAGAGAGAGAGAGAGAGAGAGGGAGAGAGAGAGCGAGAGAGAGAGAGAGAGAGAGAGGGAGAGAAAGAGAGAGAGAGAGAGAGAAACACAAGACACAGACAGACTGACACAGACAGACAGACCGACACGGACAGAAAGACAGACTCAGACAGAAATACTGACTCAGACAGACAGACTCAGACCAACAGACTCAGAAAAGGACTCAGACAGACAGACAGACAGACACAGAGCGACAGACACAGACAGCCTGACTCAGACAGACAGACAGAGCTGATTTTCTTGCTTTTTTCCACTTCCAGGTGTGTAACCACAAGAAGCAGTGCCACTGTGATCCAGGCTGGGCGCCGCCTTACTGCGAAGAGCAGTACTACGACCTGCATCAAGGTAGAGACCTCCCCGTCCCTCCGCGGTGGGCCTACTGCATGTCGTATGTGGACTGATTGACAGCGGAGGACAGGAACCTGTAGAAATATACTTGCTCCCAAAACAAATATTACGTTTGGTAAGAGGAGAATAATAGGTAGTGAGTAATAAAAGTGTATTGGCCTCCACTCTACTTAAAGAGTTAAAACGACATTCATTAAAAGAATAACGATGAGTCAATCCCAGGGGTTGAACCTACAGAAACCCTATTGGTTAAACTGGAGAGCAACCTTTCCTCCTTCCACCTGAACCGCCACAAGGAACTGGGAAATGGACTTTCACTTTTCTATCCATGTACAGAAAATAATCCCTAAAACTAAAACCAATGACAAAGACATGACACTTAGCAAGAGTTGATAGCAGAGACCACAACTAACTAACCGTTGCTAACTGGTGTTTCTGTGGTTCCCCAGAACAAAGCAACTTGATCGCTGGTGTGGTTTCAGCGGGCATTTTCTTGGTGTTCATCGCCGTGGCGATAGGACTGATGTGCTGTAAGAAGGACAGGAAGGAAAACTACCCTTCCAAAAGGTAAGTGTGAGCATGCACGGAGACTCACACACACACACACGCACACACACACACACATACACACACACACACACGCACACACACACACATAAAGGCTTGTGAAATCACGACTGAAGGTCATAAAAAACAAAGGAAGAAAAATCTTTAGTTCTCCAGTGGGGGATGTTTGGAAAAGCTCGGGAATAGTTTTGTTTATTGTTCTTGAGTCAAGGTTTTGTAACCCTTTGAGATCCATTTATTGTGAAACCCAGTCTTAATTCATAAGAGATATACATTTAAAGTAATAGATGTACAAAACATTTAATAACACACATAACACACTTCAACCTAACAAATGGGTATAATAGCATTTTTGAATTCACAAGCATCGTATTACCACAATACTACATTTGTCCACATGGCCCGGCCTTAACGCTCGGTACGTCCGTGTTCGCAGGAAGGTCCACTACACTCCGGGGAAGCTGAACCCCATGTTCCAGGAGCAGGTCTCTAATGGCAAACTGCAGATCAGCGCGCCTACCTTCATGGACAGCACAGCCACGCACGCCTGCACCCCTCTGTTTGTGGGTGGGGTCCCCTGCCGGCCCGCCCCACAGGTACAGCTAACCGTAGTTTGTACAAGTAGTTAATATTACTAGTAAACACAATGTTTGTATTGCCGGATAATGGCGTTAACCATAGACACGTGTTAACAGTTGAACAATGGGGAACAGAATTGTTTTTTTGACATTGTTCTCTCTTTCAGCCGCCACAGAAACCAACAGAGTCGAACGCTGCTCAATCTGAGGCGGTATGTTGTCGTCTCTCTCCATCATTCGTCCCAGTTTACTTGTTGATGCAATGTGTCTGTCGTATCTGATTTTAATCATGTTTGCTCAATGAAATGGAACTGGAAAAGGAATGTTTATCTTTCCGCAGCTGAAAACAGAACCTCCTCGTAGATCCCCTCCGCCCTTGAATAGCAAGCAGGTGAGTCACTGAACCAAAGAGAAACGCTGCAGTAATCTTCTTTAGTCTCTTTATCTCATTTCTGGAGAAAAAATGGTCCCCTACCAAGAAAAGCTAAAGTGGAGCCTGTCTATTTCAACAAAGACGCCATTGTGTGTTCAATTGTATTATACAAACCCGACCTTTTCAACTCCTTCACAGTGTTTACCATCCAAAACGATTGCGCCACCAGTGATGACCTCAGAGAAGTACAGCCCTTCTCCTGATCACTCAATAAAGTCCAGCCCTTCTCCGGTATTGTCCAGTCCATCACGGGTCTCTTCAGCCAAGCCCAGCCCCCCACCGACCCCGTCAGCAAAGCCTACTCCTTCTATATACCGTCCAGTCATTTCCAGTCCACGACTAGTTCACCAAGTCCACTGCAGTCCTTCTCTGGTCCGGTCCAACCCTCCACCCCCAGTCCCCCCAGTCAAACCCAGTCCTTCTCTGGTCCGGTCCAATCCACCACCAGTCCCTCTGGTGAAGCCCAGTCCTTCTCTGATCCGGTCCAACCCTCCACCACTCCCCCCAGTCAAGCCCAGTACATCTCCTGTCCGTCCAGTCAAATCCAGCAGTGCTTCCCCCATACCTCCAGTGAAGCCATCCTCTTTCAAGACATGAATGTCCACAGAGGTGTGTCTTCATCTCAGTGAGTGATGCTGCTACTCCGTACGGTTCCATGTATTTAACCCCCTTATAGATTGTGTTGTATAGCCTCTCCTTGTGGCCCAGAAAGGCTTCAAGGCCGGGTGGACAAAAGGCAGGACCCAGGGTTCTCAAGAAGAGCTTCCTGTGAGCAGCACCAACAGGAAGTCCAAATAAGTCTTCTATGACTTGCGCTTATGCAAACATTGTGGAACCTATTTAATGATGAAGACTGATTTGCTTATTTATTTAAGAAGAGGAGAAGAACGTTCCTTTTGAATAGCCGTCTTTGATACGCCCCTCTTTGCACCTTTTTTAATGAGAAAGGAGACTCTTTCATACATGTTATTTCTTCTGCTCATTTGGTTCAAACAGCAGTCTGTGCCTTACAAAATCTACTCCTTGCTTCTGCAGACGTGCTTCTACACTTCCTAAAACTCAATGGTACCGGCGTTTTTTGCACTTTTCTCATGAAATAATTTATTAATTTGCCCTAACCTTTAAAGCATTGCCATCTCTACTTGTGTTGCAACTATGCCTTCATGACTTGGTGGCAACTAGACAAACCTGATAAACCAAATCGTCCGTGTTCTGGCCGCCAGCGGCCTATTGGTCTGGGTAGTATAATGATCATGAGCTCCACGCCTGAGAAGGACCATAGAGCTTCCAGTACAGTCACTTCAGTGTTATTGCTAGATGCTCCACAATAGAGCAGTGTGTTTATATGCAGCTATATATGCCTCATGTATGTACGTCTATACAGATGAGAAAATGAATGTATTTACGGGGGAAAACAACCAGACTTGAAACACTTGAAAATCTTTGCACACCTCGGCAAAGGGCCGGACGTGCGAGACACGGGAAAAACGATTTACATGAGGAGCACTTCAGCACTGCTTCAGTCGTGTTATAAAGTTGACTCATTGATAAATCGTAAAAGTGCATTTTCTCAAACATTTTTTTGTTAGTCTCAAAGGAGCTCTGATTTCTTTGTAAATCACCAGTTTGTACATGTGTGTTTTGTACTAAAGAGTCAGTATTTAGTCAACATTTTGTCAATTCGGAATTGAATGATGTGTTACATTCAGGGTTGGCTAGTAACACTTCACATGTTTTAGCCTTCATCCAGTATTCTGCATTCCTTTGCTTCATACCTTTCCAGTGGGAGTATATAGTGTTAAGTGCATATCAAAGGGTGGAAAAGCCAGTGTTCCAGTGTGTACTTCACTGCATAAACTGTTTCTTCTCATTACAGTTTTGCAACCCGTAATGTAAACACGAGACGAAGTAGAAGTCGATATAAACAGTACTGCTTGTGAAAACAGAATCAGGTCTTCATCTGCTGGGAGAAACAGATCTGAGGCTCCTTGAGCCATTGATCAATTTCTATTGCATACACCAATGTCAAATGTAATTGTTATTGTTTCATAACCCGACGAGGCAAGAAGGTGTATGAATGCAACCTTGTGTCTCAAGTACAGCCACTGCTAATGATTATGACAACCCTATGGTCTCAAAGAGTCCTCACCGTGTGACAAGCTCATGGGCTGCATAGGGATTACAACAGCAGTTTTACATTTTTCTTTGTAGCCCGCTAAACAGTGATCCACATCCTTATCCGTTTCAAATTCTTTTTCCCCATTACAGCTGTCCAAATAAGGACAGGACATAGATGGATAGACAATGATGTGCCTTAACTCAACTGAGCACAAGCGAGAGGAGTATCTTGTGCGCCAATGTTTTATTGTATTACTGCATAAATTCAACTGAAGTGAAACATTTTGCAATGGAAATAAAAGATGATATCTCTTACAATGTCTAAGCATTTTTCCTGCTGTAAGGACGCATGGCTTCCCTCGGTATAGCTCTATCTCACCAAACAGCTCACTGAAGACTTGGCCAAGTTACAAGTAAGAGCGGAGTCCTTATTTACAGGCGTCTGCAGAGTGAGTCAAGGAAACAGACTGGGAAGCAGGCACAGTGAGTCAGCTCCCCGCTTGTCTGCTCAACCACAGACTTGTGCAGGAATAGCAGGAGTTCTTCATTATCAACATGGGCACAACGTATAGGGTTACATTGTCCCACAGACAATACAGACAATGGGTTAATGGCTTGGGACAAAAGTGGGGTTATATAGGTTAAAATAAACTCAATAAAAATAAAAAGTCACCCTGAAGGGCAGAGTTTGCGTTTTCAAAATGGAAAACAGACATGATGTTGTCTGGTACCTAAATGAAGATGCAGTCTTATGTCACTTAGCAGTGTGGATCTTCTATGGTCTCTTGTGATGCTCAGGCCAGCAGAGGTTAAATGCTAGACGATGTGTTCCACTGTGGAATACAAAGCTCCCTCTGAACTGAGATCTCTATTTTCCCCACGTGCACAACAAACAACCATGGTCTAGACCAGTTTACTAAATGGAAAATTCTCTGAAAACACGATCATGTTTGAACAATTTGAAAAGGAGAAATGCACGTTTGTCTCTGAAAAAAAAAAAAGAAAAGAGGGAAAAACCTCAGCCAAGGCCTTATTTCCCCTTTCTTGTAGAGCCAAGTTGTATTTCATTGGAACACTTTGAAAGGAAAAATAAGAAAGGGTTTTATGGTTTGTGTTTTTGGTCACAATTAATACACAGACAAAAATGAAATCAGCTGTCAGCCAAATATGGGCGTGTGAGTTGCATTGTATGGAATGCAGGGCCCATGTAGGGGGTTGTAATCATACAAGGAATCTGACTCATTCACAAAACCACATCTGAACCTCATGTTAAAGAGTAACGTCATCTTAAGACTGTCAGACTTGTTTTACAGGACAGCAAGGTCCCAACTAGTTTTATAGCCTGACCATGCCAGAGTATCACAGCAGTAACAGGTTAAGAAACTTTGAATATACAAAGTTGTTATATTCTGCTGCCTTGGATTGCAGGTCTTGCAACACCAGACATCGAAAGCACAAGAGTTTCCACAGAAAATAACTAACCCCTGACGGCCATGTAAAACGAAGAGCAGACTGAGAATCTGATCGACCCCCACTGGGGTTTATTCGGATCTTAATTAAGGGCTATTTTTGGAGGTTTAACAGGATCCTAACAGTATGTTCCATGGCTTACAGATTGTTCTACGTCTAACAGTATGTTCCAGGCAAATTCAACAAGAGATTGTAACAGTGACGCATGTGGTGGGATAAGGTATGTCCTGCAGTGTCTTTCTGACACACACACACACACACACACACACACACAAACACACACACACACCAGGCCTTGTGAAATCCCGACGGAGGGTCATAAAAAACAAAGAAAGACAAATGTCTAGTAGTCCAGTGGGGGATGTTGGGAAAGCTTGGAGATACTTTTGTTTATTGTTCTTGATGCAAGGTTTTGTTTCGTAAAGCTTTACTTTATATGTGTGCGTGTGTCTCTCTCTCAAACCTGTGGGTCCAGACTGGACACCCTGACTGGGACGACACTCACATCCACCTTTTCCTCTGATACAGTAACACACATGTACAGACCGCTTCTCTGACTACATAACCCAAATAATAAGTAACCCAAAACCCCTTCATGACTCGTGGAAGGCGTGATTCACGGCTGTTTGTGCAGCTGTGGTTACCGCAGCAGGGAAGGAAAGTAGCAGAAAGCAGGAACCCAGTGAGGCCAGCCCTACACAACTGTCCAGGAGAGTAGGACAGGTCACGGGAAGGAAAAGGTGAAGAACAAAGCCTGGATCAATGACTCACAATCCATCCCGCACTCCAATTTCCGAAAGTTTCCCTTTGGGGATTAGTAAAGTCTTTACTTACTTTCTGACTTAGAGGCTTACTCCCTCACCATGCCAGCTGGGACAAGCCTTAGAAAGCTACAGCTCAGCAAATATTTGCTGGCCCGAATGATAGTTGGGTTTTAAGGTTTGACTTTGTTTGATGAATGAATGAAAACCCAGCAACAACTGCTTTTGACCCTGCTTTTCACCTAGCTGCTGAACAGCATATACCATCATCACTGAAGACAAGAGGAAAGTTCTCTTTGGGACAACAGGGGATCATGCCAAAGTCTTTTTTTATTGTAATACCAGGCAATGTGATTGACAATGAGAATCTTAGAAATGAAACAAACACTCATCGGCTGACGTGTTTGACCACACGGATAACATTTGAATGTAGAAGAAAAACCGAAATAGCATGTTACTTAAATACAAAAATATTTTTCTTCTTCTCTCTATCGCACCCTAACTTCATAAATACACCTCGGAAAAAAGCGTTGCCACGGCGTGATCACGTATGACCGGTCACTCCGAACAATTCCTGTCATTCCCAGGGGCGCTCCGCAATCAAGTGGATCTGTTTCCAGATCCATTTATTCTCATTGGGAGATGAACACACAGAGCCGATCATTGTGCGTTGAGGGTGAACCCGGGCCGTGGCAAACCTTCTACATGGACGCCGTCCTCCAGTGACATGGGGGGAATGTGCAACAGAACCGAGCGTGTGACAGTGCGACTCCAGAAGAGACAAATGTACAGTATAGACATTGTATAAACACACAAAGGGCCACGCATCCCCTCTCCCTCCCTCAGCAGATATAGTCACGATGACCATTAGAATAGTTAGAAAAAAAAAAACTAGAACACAGACATATCATCTTTATCACTTTAAATGAATATTATCGTAAAAAATATATTAACTTGGGACATGGGTGCGAACAGTGTTCCGTCTCGTATGTGGGCGGTCGTTGGCTGAAGCCCCAAGAGGCTACATGGTTGGCCTAGCTAGCAACAGGCCGTGACGGCAGCAGCCCTGCGTGTCTCTTCACAGGGATGGGGAACGCATTGGGTGTGTCAAAGTGCAGATTGTAATTTCCCCTCTCGCCTCCCCCCTCCCCTTCTACCCCCCTTCCCTCAAACAAAAAAGGAAATAGACTCTTACTGTGTTGTCCCTTGTGTGTCGTAGCCATGTGGGTGGCCTCCTCAGACACCCTCTGCCCGCCCCCCAAAACACACACTTCTCACCACCACCCTCACCACCACCCTCAGTCCGGTGCTACAGTTTGCTCGGTTCTGAACCAGTAGAATTTAACATTAACAGCATCAGTAGCTAACCATTATCACCAACACATCGTCAAGGCAACTTAAAGAAGAGTCAGATGACTGCTCCAAAAATCTCTTCTGAACCGATAAATGCACAGCGTTAAACCTTTTCTTTTCGTTGGTTCCTGTATAAAAAAAATCGTATTCGCTTGACCAGACGTTCGACCCATAGGATGAGACGATGAGGGTGGACGGGTGCTGGGGAGGTCATGGAGAAGGGACGTGGATCATCGTACCGCAGGTGCAGGTAGCTGAACAACCCATGTTGAAGTGTGTATCCCAAAGCTACAAAGGTTCACTCCGTTGTGGAAACAGCATAGAGTCCGTAGTAGTACTGGGAGCGCAGGGAAGGAGGGCGGGGCTGGGGGCGGGGCAGCAGCCAGCTAGGGGCGGGGCTTCCAGCTGGGGGCGGGGCTGGGGAAGGGCGGGGCCGGGCCGGCCGCCTGCGGCTCCTATGCGTTCCTTTTTTTCAGCTTTGTTGATAAAGTATTCTCGTATTTGGTCCAGCTCCAGTCTTGATCCTACACGTGGAGAAATAAATACAGACAAGTAATAGAGCCGTTGGTCACGGGGATTTGCAGCAAAAGGAGGATGTTAGGATGAGTGGCATTTGGTTCTCACCAAGATTTCAGCAGGGGCAAAAAGAGGTGACTGTTTTATTTTGCCAGGAAATGAGCAATGCGCGGCAGCCAGGCCCCTTCTTATGAACCATGCCAAAAACTCAGTGACACATAAAAGCCTGTCGGTGATGTTCAGACCTACTATACGAAGCAGTGCTAACATTAAGAAATATATTTTTATTTTATCCATTGGCTATTCCCACTGTAATCGCAGATTTTGAGTCTGGCCCCATAATATCAAACTGTTTGATATTATCCCCCCCTCTCGGGTTGGAGGCCGGGTGCGTAGGAGCTTTAAGAGCTGCCACATGTTGACACAATTGCACCTTTTCACTCACATTTTGGGACACTAACAGCACTGGCCCTGAATACTAAATCGCTGCCAAATGTGGTGCTGGGGGGACATTGTCTACAGGTGGCTGACACACAACAGGACACGAGATGAGAGATGATTTGCCGGTAATGAAATAAAATGTCTGTAACTAATTATATAAATTAAGTGTTTTGCCTCATCTTTTAAAACCATGTCACCCTGGTTTTAACCGTTGGGGTTTCATATTCAAATAGATGCAACCGCCCCCTGGTACGTGTGAAGGCGGGACGGCAGAAGGGCGAGGGAGAGACGGCAGTGGAGGAGAACAACCACCCACCACTATGCTCTTGGCCTGCTCGTCCGCCGCGTCCTGCATCAGGCTGGTCAGCTGACTGAGGTACCTCTGGTTCTCCTGCAGCAGCCGGGGGGCCGCGTCACTGGAGGGGGGGGGGAGAGAGAGAGAGAGGAAGATGGACAGACAGACAGACAGACAGACAGACAGACAGACAGACAGACAGACAGACAGACAGACAGACAGACAGACAGACAGACAGACAGACAGACAGACAGACAGACAGACAGACAGACAGACAGAGAGAGACAGAGAGAGAGAGAGCGACAGAGAGAGAGTCAGTGACAGAGAGAGAGAGAAAGAGACAATGACAGAGGCAAAGAGTAAGACAACGTCAGCTATGGCACATTTAAGCACACCGAGCCAATTACTACTGCTGTGGAGTGGAAGGCGTCTCCTCCGATGATCGCAAACCACCGGGCTGCCGGAGCGGCCTCCCAGGAGCCTGGCCACGGGCTACCACACACACACTCGGCTAACGAGCAGCGCACACTGGCCCTTTAAGGGACCAGGAAGGCTGTGCCCGTGCTGCCCCAGATATGTGCGCACGCTCGCCGGCTGTGGGTTCATTCAGACCACCGGACTAAAAATAAAAAACCCATCAACATTTTTCTGAATGATAAAATCAGCGAGATATCCGCAATAACCGAGTTTGGTTCCAGTACGGAAATAAACCACCTTTTAGAGATCATGGGAAAAAAAGAAACACCAATATGTAAAAATGTATTCTCTAGAGTTTTATGCTTCATTAAGAACTGGCCCATGGTGCGCATCAAACATGGACGTAATGTGAAGTTCTCTACACATTATGAAGTTTTCGATACACATTATGTATACGGTATAAGAGTAATGGTATGGCATTGACCAGTAGAAAGTTATCTGGGTGAAGGTTTTATCATTGTGAAAAGGAATCTGGTTGACAGTTGACCTGCATACATAATGTTGATATTTAGATCAACCATACAAGTTTACAAGAAAAGATAAAGTAAACTTTCTAACAAAACTTCAACACACGAGTTAAGAAGAAATTGGAGGTTCCTCCTTGCAGATCTCGCACATTGAGTTGTTCCTGTTATTTATGAGGTGCAAGCAGATTGGATTTTTTTGTTCAAAGGAAAAGCAAGGCCCCAAATGACTAGATGTCATTCTAAAGAAAATGAATAAGTCTGCATTTTCCGGCTCAAAACGCTTTTCCAGATAATTTTGAGTGTGACCTGTATTTGACAGCGTTTGACCACGCCCCTTGCACTTGGACTGGAGCACAATTTGTCAGTAAAAAAATAGAAGAGAAAAAGAGACACAGAAATGTCTCCCTCTCTCCATGACTGCCCACCAGACAGAGACCGTGAGCGGAGGGGTGGCGGTACCTGTCGTTGGGCCCGGGCAGGGAGGTGAGCGGGTGCGGGGAGCTGATGGGCTGGGCGGACTGGGACCACTGGGAGGCCTGCAGTGGGTTAGAGGTCTCCGGACTGGCCGCTATGGAATTCCGCGACGAGTTCTGAGCCTGGCGGAGGGAATCAGACGACAGATATCGGGTGACACGGTCACACAAACGCTCTGTCCAGCAAACCAAGGGTTCTAGACGAGGCGGGGGGGGGGGGAACCGTTATTATCAGGGTCTTGAGTACAAAGCGAAGATCAGCTGCATGCTAGGGCGTCTGTTTGGCTGCTCTGCGTCTTTCCTGCACATTCCGAAAGCACCAATCTAATAACCCTCTGTCCTGTCAAAGGTTGATTTGTAGCAAGGTTCACCTCGGGTGGGGATAAACCAAACATGTCACGAGCATTAGTAGAATGTCTGCTCTCCTACGTGGTTCTGTACCGTGAATACCGTCGAAAAGGACTTGTGAGGGAGGGCAGGGTGCCTCTGCCCCCTTGTCTTGTTTTAATGAGCTGCTGCAAGACGCTGGGGACAACATTCCACTGGTATGCTAACCTACCAGGTCTCAACAAGATCGCTCGCTCAAAACACACAGAAGCCTCTTCTTGGGCTTTTGGAAATTGCACACGTGTGCGACATTTTATGGGACAGAAATCATCGGTGGATGGATAAAGTACAATAGCATGCTAGGATGCACACAAACACAATATAAGTATTGCGCTTATTTTTTGTGGCCGAGAGAAAAGATGCAGAAAAGAAGAAAAGATCACCATAGAATACTATTAATGGATGGGTGACTGGAAATGCTTCTGAGGCATAAATGCTCCTCACTGCTGACTCAGGGTATGTAATGGGCATGAGGTCACCTCTCTACCAACCCGGACACGAGACATAAACCTGATCCCGAGCATGGAGAATGTTAACCATCAGGCTCGTTTAACTCAGGTATTTGGCCTTGAGGTGGGCGATATGGGAAAATGTACTATCACCAGAATTTATTTGGAGCCGATACTACCCTGGAAATCCAGAGTTCTCGCGAGAGCACAATTTGAATTTGCTCAGCGAGTCACTCTGGGAACGAGCAATATACTTGTGTATATTCTGGGCCTCCCCTGGCCCAGAACATTAACCAATCACATCGACGTATCAGTTATAGGCACGCCAAAAGCGTTGCTGTTTTACCGACCGGATACGGCAAGAGTCTTATCTATTGGTTAGCTCCACTGGTCTGGATACGTCACCCCTTGTATTCTTCTGATTGGTTGTAGTGTTATCCAATGTGTATTATCCAGTGATATTTTCAAATGCATGCTTGGTGCCGCCCCTCGAGTTGGGCCATTTTCATTACTCGTTGCCCGACCCTACAGCTTTCTAGATGTGGGTCTGGATTTCCAGGCTAAGCCTCCCTCAATTTACATCATAAAAATGACACAATGATGATAACAAATGTTACAATGTCTCAATTTAAAAAAATGAACATTTATTGAACGGTCTGTAAATCATGCCGAAGAAAAAAAAAAATTAATAAAAATAATCGGCCGATGCCGACACACGTAAAAAATGCAAATATCACCGATAACATCGGCCGGCCGACATATCGGTCGATCACTACTTTTCATTGTAATTAACTTACTATATAAAACTAGGCATCACAAGAAGAGACGATACGCGGCTATATTAAATTACTGCCCGGCCTTCACTGTGGCCCCATTGTGTCACAGCATCACCAACTCACGCAGGCGATCTTCAGCAGGTGCCAGAACTCCCTCTGCCTCTTGATCTGCATCTGCATCACCGTGGTGTCTGCTTCCTTGATGCTCTCCAGGGTCTTCTCGATACGCGGGAACAGGTCTATGATCTTCTGCTTGCTCAGCAGGATCTTGCTGTGTGTGTGTGTGTGTGTGTGTGTGTGTGTGTGTGTGTGTGTGTGTGTGTGTGTGTGTGTGTGTGTGTGTGTGTGTGTGTGTGTGTGTGTGTGTGTGTGTGTGTGTGTGTGGGGGGGGGGGGGGGGGGGGGGAGGATGAAGGAGAGGGTGAACGGAGGTCACACGTCTATCAGCACTTCCAACGGCATCATAAGAGGCAGACTTCTGTAGAAGCCTAGAACTGATCATAAGGGACTCATCTAAACATACAATGACGTCAGGCTGCATTTTCCGGAGTTTAAATATGTTTGTGGGCGCTACGCCAGAGAGGCTTTGCAACGCAAAAGCGGCGAGTGAAACGCTAGGTTCCCATTGAAAACGACGACAAACAGCCCCCCCTCCCCCCCGCTGTTAAATATCGTTGGGTGAGAACAGGGCCCAAGAATGTCGTACAGCAGGATGCACACAGAAACAGCCTTTTTTTTCCCCAAGAAAACAGTACGATAAATCTAATAATAACAACGGCGATAGTGTTCCTTATTGTAAGTCGCTTTGGATAAAAACGCCTGCAAAATGTAAATGTAAATGTTCCTCCCACCCCCACAGTTGCAATAACGGGCGTTAACTGCCCTTGGATGACACATGTATTCTTTCAGGCATGTCTTGGCAGGCTGCCACGTTTAAGGGGATGCAGTCTACCACCCCATGGAACCGGAACAGGGAATGTGCGGACAGTCCAAGCATGTCCAGCATTCCTCCGAGACTTCAGAGAGGGCCAGATAACACTTTGAGGGAGATTGAGGGATCAGATTGAGGGAGGGAGGTCAGAGGAGGAGGGAATGTGTCCACATAGTTGGCTGACAGAGGAGGCCTAGTGTGAGCTACTCAAGTATCTTTTTCTTGGCAGAGATTTTGGACATGGTGGTTGTCTCTGAATCCCAGTGTGCCGTACTATGTTTTGTCGATCTTTCAAACTAGGGCTGTGAAGTGAACGTGTTAGGCAAATCTAATTCACACGTTTAAAAATGTGTTAATTCGCATAGTGGCTGCCTCAGTTTTCTTTTTGATAACACTAATTTGAACCCCATAACTTTATACATTTTCGTAAACTTTGGCCCTAAAACTAGGTAGATCTATATTCTTCAATGTTAAAGTTTTGACTTGATGTGTGGATTCAAACTTTTGATTGTCAATTATAATCATCTTCATCGTGTTTCTTTTAGTCTTTTCTTTAAAAAACATTGGCCACATTTTAACACCCAATGACCCGAACAATGGAACCTCTCCAAATGAACGGAGGGTCTGGCGCTCACCTGAGGTGGGTGTACAGGTCTTTGAGGACCTTGTCCTGGTTCTGGACCGTCTGAATGATGGCTTTGACCATCTCAGAGCTGTCGCTGCACACCTCAGACTCAGGGGCTGTGGGACCGACCCAACAGACGACAGTGAGACGAATCCCACAAAGCAGAAGGGTTGTTGATACAAATCGAACAATATATAAAGTGGTTCATCTTAAAAGCGGTATACTGTCTACACGAAATTTTTAAAAAACACACAAAAAAGGTAGCTTACTTTTACACTTGATTTTCATTTGCTTGTAGAGTTCAATGGCCTTTTCTTCTCTGTAAAGAAGAAATTGCCATCAGACCTCTGCATTCAACAATGAGACTTCCGGAAGCTGTATGCTGGTGCTATTATAGGTCAGTTACTACGGTACAAATCGCTTTGAGACACAAGGGATAAACAGCTCTTCGGCCGGCAACACTCACAGCTGCTCCATCTTGTCTCCTTGGCGACGTGCGTATGGGCTCCTCTGAAGCTCCACGATCTCGGAGTGCAGAGCCATGATTTCCTCGTCCAAATGGCCCACCTCTGCCACCTAGAGGATGGAAGGCGCAATTACACCAGGGCTTATTTCAGAAGCCCAGGGGGCTGATGTTGTTCCGTTCATGCAGGTGCAAACCAATTGGGCGGGGGCGGGGGGGGTTGGAACTACACTGAATAACATAATAATGATTTAATAATGATAATAAATAATCAAATTGATAATTTGTTGGAGGAAAAACTGTAGGCTGCAGAGAGCTCAGGGCACCAAATAGAGCCGGTTATACTGCATCGGTTATGCTATCTGTACCGATAACTTGGATTAAGATATTTGTAGAAGTAGCTTGTGTTTTGTTGCGGGTCAGGGATTAAAGCACCACTGAGGAAGAAACCGCCGGTACCTGAGCAAAGGCTGCGGCTCGCTCCTCGTTCTCCTGCCAGGCCTTCAGCATCTTCTCAGAGGCTTTGGAGCACAAGAACAACCCATCAACCCACAGGCCTGAGACTCTCCCCCAATGTGATAAGGGCTGCCATAGCATATTGTGGCACATAACAGAGATGTAGTAAAAGATCTCTCCGAGAGGATAGGGAGGGAGGACAAGACATGGATATATATATACTGACTAGATATCGCATTCAGCTTCTAAGCATACATCAACAATCCCGCCATCTTGGTAACCTCTTTAAAGTCTGTGTTGAAGCGTTCATTTTCCAACAAATTTGCGCAATTTGCGTGATGGTGATAAACGTTTAAACTGTTATCCATTGTATTTGGTGTTGTTGGGTATCACAAAACGGAATGTAAGACGAAAAATAGGTACTATTTTAGCGGTTTGCGATTGATTCTCATTTCCACCACAATACATTGTATTACGTCACGTTGGGGGGACGACAGACCACAGCCGCAATAAACCCTTGAGAGTGGAGACTAGTAAGAGAGTGTTCAGCAGATTAAACAGATAAATGCATAGATATTTAACAATTATTCACCGAAGGCGAAATGAATTCATGGAGCCTGAGGTGAATAATTGTTTTATTATATACCACACGCGAACACTCAAAAAATAAATTAGATAACACTTTTTGCCGGGATTAATTCGTTTTTATTAGCGGTTTAATTGTTTTTATTAGCGTGATGAGACAACCGTCACGCGATGAAAACAATATCCCGAGTTTGAGATCTCAATCATGGGATATTGCCCAATATCCCAAGATAGCGAACATATCAAATCGCTCCATCTTAGGAGGTTCACGTGTAGCATATATAGATAGCCTAGATAGCCTAGTCAAGTCTTTATTATTGCCAAACAACACAAATTGTCGGGAATTCATTTAGGTGATTTGGCTCACACAGGACAGTACAAGACCACACAGAACAAGAGAGACAACCAGTCTGACTGGACATACACATACACAAAATACATCACATTAAAACTAGACAGACAGACAGACAGACAGACAGACAGACAGACAGACAGACAGACAGACATGTTTTATTTTTTGCCAAGAGGAGCCATTCATGTGTCCGTATGCAAATTAGCCATGTGCGCCAAACAGAAGACAGACTAATGCTGAGAAGTCATACTAAAAACGGATAGCAAGTGAAAGCTAACTGGCAATTCATACACTTTGGGTCCATTCAAACTGAAGGTAAGAGGCTATTTTTTAAATCTTTGCATTGACTGAATGTCTGTCAGCATCCGCCGGGTGGGACGAATGTGCTTTGTGTACATGCATGATGTATCTGTCTGGTGGTATTTGCTGTAGATGGATGGTTAAATAATGTCACACCACCACGATCGGTCATACTGCAGGCACTCATTTGCAAGTGCACTGATTGTGTGTCCAATAGGCTATACCTGGCATTTATTCAGTCAATTGCTCTTCTAAATGCGCCGGATTTGTGCCAATTATTGTTGTGTTTGCATTGTAATGCACAACTTTGCCTCTCCTTGTTATAAAACAACGTGCATCCAAACAACTTTAGCCAATGCAGCCTCCTATGTCAGTGTTGCTTTACGAATACTATAGCATATCGGATTATCACAATTGTTAAGTGTGTGTGTTGTCAAGTAGGCTATAGACTGATTGTCTTGGCTTGCATCCGCAAAATATTGTAATGTTATAGGCCTACTGCATATCGAGAAAATTTAGATCGGTATTGCGCAACAATCGGTAGATGGGGACACCCCGAATATTGACGGGTATTTCGCACGCAGGGTAAAAGCTTAAAAATAAATACTAGGCAAAGATGTTGTTACTGGAGCTAGTAGGTTACCGCCTACCATCAAAACGTAGGATAACTAATCGGAAATGTGTTTACAACGTTGGGGGAAAGATTTAATTAGGGATTATCTGGGAGGGGATTTCACAGGTGGTACTGGCAACTTCAAGGTAGCCCATAGCTAGCATTATGCCTTCTATTTCTAGATCTCCTGGTTCACCGGTACTTATCTACATGACATAACGACAATCACTGTCACTAGATATAAAGAAAACTTTTACTTTCACTCTGTGCTATTCACTGACATTAAAAAAAAAAAAAAAGTGTTTTGTTGTTGTATGCTCTGCTGTTCATAGACTAGCTCCAGCGCTCGTTGCTGCGTTGCTAAATGATAGCAACTCTCCACTCATTCTCCTTTGACCATGCTTTTAGTCAGTTCTGAGTTCTCGGCAATTCCTCATTCGCCCTCTCACGTCTCACAGGTTCGAAATTATACGGCTGTGGGCCATCATATATGTTTTTTGTGGTTCTTGCCACGTCTTAGACACCATGTTTCTAGTACTAGGCTCAGGCTACCTTCCACCACGTCTCCCCAACATGACGTCTTAGCTGAATGGCGTTAGAAAACACCCGTTACTACCAAAAACGACAAAAAATGGACTTTAACACTATTTGAGACATTTTATAAATTATATACATATTTTGAGTGCTTTATGTTCACATTAATCACGTTAACCTGCAACACGGCCTTTAAGCTTGCTTAAAAGATGTTGATTTAGATTGATTTTGCCTGGGAAAGGACCTCTGTCCCATCTCCGTTCATTCATTCAGTTGGGTGGTTACTAGGGCCGTAACGATACACCATCTCACGATTCGGTTTGTAATATGATTTTTGACCCATGGTTCGATACATCCCAAGATTTTTTTAAATTTAAAAAGCAGTTTATTTAAACAACACTTATATAACAATTAACTTAATGTAACATTTAATAACAAATAATTTGGAACACTGAACAGATTTGAACAAACAGAATAGTATTAAAGTATAGCAAAATGAATAAATAAATAACCAAAAATTGCACTTGGAGGATGCTTGCAGGTAGGCAAAAACCCTCAACTAGTTTTGTGGTTTTGGCTTATGTATTTGAAAATATTAATGTCAAATAAGTAATAGTAATTTGAATAGTTTGGTAGCACTAACCAGCGTTTCCGCTAGAAAAATCAGTGCCGGTCAAAGTGACCTGCAGAGGTTTAGTTTTCGGTCAAATGTCCTATTATCACTTCTTATTAGGCTATGTAGCTTAAATAATAACATAATCAGGCCGTATAGAATGCAACATGTTTAACAGCCTAACTTTCAAATAGATGGGAAAAAACATGAACGTCTGATTCGCAATAACGAGGCATAGTGTTACGAGTAGCGTATATGTGTGCGCGAGAATGGCTGTGTGTGTGTGTGCGCGTGCGTGCGTGCGTGCGTGCGTGTGTGTGTGTGTGTGTGAGTGACATCAACGAGTGAGTTGACGAGCGAGGAGAGCGAGCGGTAGCGTGTGTGTGTGTGTCTAGTGAAGAAACAAACGAGTCCGGTAGAATAAAGTACCCAGCCTGTCAATAATCAGTGGCCGCTTCATTCCGACCTATACGCAGACCAACTGCCGGTCAAAGCACACAAAACACTAGAGACAGGGATCACACAGGCTATTTTTGCGCGCTTGGCCCACTCTGGATAAATGTCGTTCATATCGCATATGAGGACTTCGCAAGCTGTGGAGAAATGCAATCCTCCGTAGCCACGGAGCGCTGTCATCACAGCCAGGGCGTCTCGTCGCAGACTTAAGGCATCGATAAGAGGAGTGGTGTCAGCAGACTATTATTTAGACAGATTATTAGCAAATTTCAATCTGACAATTTGATCGGAGAGATACAATTTTGTCTGACATTAAATTTTTCTATTACCGGACAACGGAAACCCTGGCACTAACAGCTCATATCACGTGGCTGGATCTGGATTCGAGGATAATGGGAGATAGAAAGGGCGTGTTACGCTTCTGCCTTCTCACACCCGCCGCGAGACAGGTTCGTGGCTTTGAGTGTCGCGATTTAGTTTTCGATACGCATATCGTTACAGCCCTAGTGGTTACCCCTCCGCATCGATATATATGTTCCATGGAACAGCGCCGCTCAGGCGATGTCTAGTCAGTATATATATCTGTGAGGACAAGAGAGGAAAGAGGGCAGACACTTACATATGCCATAGTGCATCTGGTCGCTGTACTTCTCCAGGTCGTACTGGATGCTGCTCTTGAAGAAGTCCAGCTTGGCCTTCAGCTGCTGGGAGAAGCCGAACATGCTGTTCTTGTAGCGGGTCAGGTTGGTGTTGTAGCGCAGCAGACTCAGCCTGAAATACAAGGTGAGAGCGCTCAGGGAAGACCTATGCCAGGCGTTGTTGTTTTCTGATGACTCACGCATTTGGCATGTGTGTTGTATTCGAATAAGGCCCGCCATACTTTAAATGTGCTGTGGCGATGCCAAAAACTATCATGGTGGAGATCATGTTTGACTTTTGGCGTATTGTAAAAAGGTGAGTGTGTACAAGGACCTTTTAAGGTTTTAAACAATTTAAGGAAAAATTCGGTAATGCATGCATTGCCGCATCTCAGCATGGGTTAAAGTTAACTGACCGCTGTACACGAGGAGAAGGTTCACATCAATACATGTTTTTGTATGGTTTTGAGGATTAATTGTCTTGGTTTCGAAAAACAGTGATGATGCATGGGCACTCCAATGGATCACGATGACATAGATTGTGAGTGGGTGGTATGCCCACCCCTACACCCAGATAGGTCCACTCACATGGCAGCCCTCTGGCCCTGGAAGAGCCTGCTGTAGTCCTCCTTCAGCCCACAGATGTAGCTCACCGCCTCCCCCCACACCTTCTTCAGCACCCCCAGAGGCAGCTGGGTCTTCGCCTCTTGCACTAGGAAAGAGCGGGACGTTAATGGTTTTATAGTCGATTATAGATTCCGCTTTATAATTGCATTACACGATGCACTGCATTATATTCGATAGTTGAGACAATCTGGTGTTTGAGCCGGTGGTTCACACTCACCGATGGAGTTGACTTTGTCTGGCAGTGGTCGGGCACTGAGGGGGCCGGAGTACTTGGTGAGGCTCTTGTCAAACAGGTACACGATGTAGCTGTCCCAACCCCTCTGCAAGTAGGACAACAGAAATGGTTTGACAAAACACTCCTATTTTAGTCCTGGTTAAACCGCGTGGTTTGACAAACGAGGCCAAGTCACAGCCATGAACATGAACATCTAAGTTCCAAAAGTAGGTAATGCCTCATCTTTTATTCATTTCCAAAAACATCCCAAACAATTTTGAGGCACTTCAATTGAAATCCACAGCAAAAAACAACGTCAACAAAAATAACACCCATTCAATGCGAGTCTTCCTACCACTCCGTCGAGCACACACTGTGCGGCGGGCTTGCGGGGGTCCAGCGACACGCCCGTCTCCTGCAGCAGCTCCTGGTTGACCACCTCGATCTTGGTCTGGGCCTCGACGCGCCGCTGCAGGCTGTGCAGGCTCTCGTCCGGGGCCAGCTCCAGGGAGTGGACCTGGGCCGTGGTCATGTTGAGGATGTGGACCACCTGGGGGGGGCGGAGGTACACAACCAGAGGGGGGTGCAAGGCATGAACAGCCAGGCAACAATAGAGCTTGTACAAGGGTGTCACTCGTTGACACTATTAAACACTGATTATGGCTCTACCTCCTTATGTATTTTATTACCTATCATTTTTTTTTTAATACTTGTTTTTTTTTATCCCGAAGGAAATCGAGGACTGCATTTAACCCATCACTAGCAGCTAGGCTACTGCCTAGTGCCGAGCTCGAGGGCACCGGCAAGCAGAAGTATTAACCTAACATGGAGGTCTTGAACACGGGGAGACAAACAAACTCCACGCCCACCCCCAACTACCCCCGGGGTTTGAACCAAGGGCTTTCTCGATGTGCGGCAACAGTGCTAACAACTGTGCCAGCGTACCACCAACAAACGGGGGGTCATCAGGTAGTGGATTAAACTAGGACACACTTCTACCCGTGCCCTGCTACACGAAAGGAGCAGACCCATAATTAGTGTTATGAGCGACATCTGTCTGACGAGGGGGCCTCTGTGAAAAGGGTGGTAGGCAGAAAGAACAAGCACGGAGCTTTCAAATAATGAGAAAGTCTGCAAGATGGAGAATCCCTCTGCACTTGCTAAACATTGGCCTCTGGACAATCCCTTACATAAAACGCTTGTCTTTGCGCCAGAAATTAACCGCAGCCAATCCCCCCCCCCCCCTCGTATTTCAGCCTGTCAGACCAACAGCACTCTGGGCCGGAAGACCAACCTTCATGTTCAAGATCTGCTCCAACACCTCGAAACACTGGGGCTTCTTGCTGTCGGCGCCCATCCTGCCGCCCCTCTGGACTGGGTCCCACTTCAGCATGAGCTGCAGAAGCCCCTCCATGGGCTCAAGCAGCGTGCTGTGGGGGCAGAGTACAGGGGAACACACCGGATTGAAACCCCGGACACTGACCACTGTCCTGGCAGGGCGATGCGGCTCTGCACTCTCATTTCCCCGGCTCTCCTCAATACACGGAAAAACTGCTGATGCTTTGTTATTATTGTTATACCATTAGACACACCGTGATCGATGGAGGGAAAAATGAAAAAAAACACAAGAAACCATCCGATCTCCTTCCTAGAATCCACTCCATAGAGCAAGTCACACCAAACACACTGATTGTTTCACGTCGTTATTTTGAATGAGCAAATAAAAGACGGTTGGAACAACAAGACCTGGGAGCAGTGGGGTGTTGTGCTGACCTGCTGAGGTTGTTAGGATAGGGCAGATGTGTGGAGAATCTGACTTCTCCGGTCAGCTCCTCAACAGCCATGATGTCTTTCGGTCCCTTGTTCCGTACTTTGGTGGCCCTGAGCAAGGGATATAAGTGTTTTATTACTGTTTTATTATTCATGCCAACAGTCGGAGCTTACTGTTTGTATGATTATCATAGCAGCATGAAGTGCAAAATGAACAATGCATCTGAAGTTCACAATGCTAATGCACTTCAAGACCTGCTATGTAGAAGTGTAGCTCAACGGGTTCATATCTAGCCGTTGGAGTTTAAGCTAGAGGGAAGCTATGTCCTTCCCCCTCTTGCAACCTGTTTCCCTGTCTCCTATCCATAAAGGCATAAGAGGCCCATACAAAATAAATATAAATAAAAGGGTGATAAAACAATATTTGTTAGAACAAAAGTTTGGTTTAGGTTTGTTCCGGATTGGTGTCACCGAATGTCCCCCTTCCCACCCTACCTACCACTGGACGGGCTGCAGATTGTGCAGGAACGGCCGGAAGCCGCAGCTGCACTCAAACACCATGGTGCCGAAGCTCCAGTAGTCCACAGTGACGGTGTACGGCTTGGTCTCAAACAGCTCTGGGGCCTGAGGGCAGAGAAATAGTGGACACGCTCATCTAAAAGGGATTGTTTCGATGCACCTGATGCAGGTAGTTTAGATTGTTGTTCAGGCTTGGAAAAACAATCCAAGCATGCGTTCATGATTGGAACAACTACAATTGGTACAAAATCAGCAACAAGGGTTTGTTAAACATGTATGGGTTGTATGTCCCAAAAAAAACAATAACTTCTAAATCTTGAAGCACCTCAGATTCTATAAATCTTTCTAAAAAAACACCTAGTTTTTATTATTAACTATCAATTATCAGTAGAGCAGGTGAGATAATACCTGCCTAAGGATTGCTCCAACTTACCCTTTAATTGAGCATTAAAAAAAGACCTGGCACCAATGTAATCAAATGGCAATGTAAATGCTAATGTGAATGTAAAGTGTAAATTCAAAGTGCTTACCAGGTACTGAAGAGTTCCAACGAAAGAAGTGCAGAGACTGCCTTGGTCCAAGTCTTTAGCGTAGCCAAGGTCAATAATTTTGTGAACAAGCTGCGAAACAAAAACAGCACATCGTAATTCAGCATAATCCCGATCGATAAACACACACGCAGCCAAGGCAAATAAATTAAATGGGGGCAAACCCCCGTGGTAATGATTTCTTCTACCTTGCCGCTGACATCTTGTAGCACTATGTTTTCAGGCTTAAGGTCTCTGTGTATGATCTTGTTCTCGTGCAGATACTGGATGCCCGATCCTTAAGACGCAGAGTGGTCGCATGTGTTATTATAAACGGTGTGGAAACAATACAGTCTACTGTCGAGCAGGCTTACATGCAGTGAAACACCACACCGTACCGACATCGTTGAGTAGTGAGAGCACCTCGCTTTCCTTCAACCCACAACAGTTTTCCGGTTTGCTCAGCAACTAAAAAGGGTCAGATAGAAAAGTATCTTCAGATTTACATCCATGAACTTGACTCATCTTCAATACCTGTAAGATACATGCCTGTTCCTTTGGAACAGAGAATTACTTAAATGTGGGATTTTATCTTTTTGAGGTGTATGAAAAATGGCCATTAGTATTTTACGGTCATTTAGCAGATACTTTCATCAAACGGACCTACAGTGAATCTCTTTGAGAAACATGGCATTAATGAGTAGGTAGGGTTTAGGCCGTGTTTAGGAGAATACCTAAAGGTATTATTGACTGTAGACATTGGGGTTTGAACCAAAAAACAAAAAATACTCGACTATATGCCCCATCTGGATAGACCAACTTCCTTTCTGTTTGGGTATGCCATTGGGAGAACACACAACCAAGCCACTGCATGTAAGGGGGGTGCGACGGTTAGCTTTATATCTCCCAAAGTGCCTCACCTTTCTCAGATCTCCCCTGGAGCAGTACTCCATGGCCAGCAGTGGAAGATCGTTTAAGGCTATGTGATTCATCTCTTCGGGCACCTCTCTAGCTGTCACCACATTGATATTATTTAACCTGAACGACAAAATACGAGAACATAGGAAAGGTTATAAACACAATACCTTTTTTGACAAATTCCCCATCCCAGGCAGGAATGGCTCAGACTATGCTGTCACACTTATATAGGGCACATTCTTAAGGAGAGCCTAGCTAATCAGCAATGGGAAATGCTTGAAACAACACGTTGACAATTGCTCTACAGGTTCCACTGCTTGGTAGTGTTGCTTAGAACAATTACATGAAACAAAAGCATGTCAATGAACTGTCCGACATCTGAGAGTATTGCCATTAATGCAAACAAACCAAAGCCGTAAGGGTTTTTACTAACAATCAGTTCACAATCAGAGGGCACAGACAGGACTCACTTTTTCATGATTTGAATCTCTCTACTCCATCTGTCCTTGTTTCTTGCCGTCAACTCCAGGCGGCACATTTTCACAGCTAGTTTCTCATTTGTTTCCTATAGGCAACGAAATGGGATGAAATTTGAAAAATTAGTCAAAGTATTCAATCATAAGAGTTAGTTTCTTTACAATAACAGTTTCTTCATTACTTTTGACCTTTTGTTTTATTATTATTGTTAATAATAGTACATTCAAGATTTTAAAATGATCTTTAGGCTGATTATTAAAACTTGTTATGACTATGTCTGTGCTAGCAAATGTGTGACAAGTCTGGGAAATTCTGGCACCATCAGGTCGTGATGGTGTTCATAATAAACTCACATGGTGTTGGTAGAGATAAACATGTGCAAAGCCACCCATGCCCAGTCTCTCTTTCAACTCCCAGGCGCCGCAGCTCTGGTTCTGTCTGAAAGGAGGCTTCTCCATGATAGGGCAGGCTTAGCGAAAATCACAACACACATAAATAGGACGTCAGTAAAATGAAATAATACGAACATCTCCATTTGTATTGTCATCCTAAGACGTACTAATACATACATAACCGTAAGGCGTCCATCTAGGTATCCAGTTGACAGTATTACACTGCAAAGACTTGACATCTCAGTGTATTTTCGGATCAGGCTAGCCAGGTAGCTTCAACTACGTCGTGTTTGTGACACATATAACTGTGTAACCTTTCTTTAATAGTAGGTCAGATACAACTCCCAGTCATCCCTTTCAGATATTTCGGTGATTAGGTCCGATGAATAGGTCATGAGTATACGGTTAAGCGGACTTGTTTGTCTGAAACATGCGTCAAGTTAGCCCATGGGATGTTAGCATCGCTACAACTACATCTACTGGGCTCCCAGGAAGTAGACCGAGCCATTTGCTATCCGAAATGAAAGGGTTTTCTAGATAAGCACAACTCATGTCAAGCAATACACCAACACCTTGATGGTACTCACTTGTATTCCTTATGTGAATGTCATTAAAGGGTTCCGCCGGGAGACTGTGATTGTCTTGTCGGTTGTCTCTCAATGCAGCAGCAGCAGCAGCTCAGTAATGTTGTGTACTTTCCTGGCGGTGACGTCATCGGACACTACTGCTGCTGTTTGGGGTTAAAAGCCGCACGGGGGAGTCGTTCGCTGTATTATCCTTAGCTTTGTTATTCTTTCACTATTCATTAAATCTTCATGATCGCATCTTTAATACGTTCACACCGATTATACTGCATGAACAGTGCATTGCACTACTTGACTTATTGACTCTGACTGTAGTGTCATACTTGCATTGTTTCCTTTCTTCCCAGGATGGATAAGATGTGGATGCAGTGTTTCGTTTCCAGCATTTTCATTGTAAAATTTTCTTACCCTTAGGCCTCACTTTACTGGGAAACAATCAGGGAAACCAAGGTCTACGGTATTATATATTTTTTATTATACATAGTTTCTGTATGTATTCTGATTTATGCTCAAATTTTCAATTCAACAAACATTAATACAATATAGAGACTCGGACACAATAACCTTTGAAAACACTTTTATTTTAATCTTCTATGCCTCCAAAAATAAGAAGCAAAACAACATGTCCTTGGTGAGTTTTAACAAGGCAGTGAAACATATAGCTCATGTATATCGCGTAAAATGACATTGCTGCACCTGCAGCAGACTGAAAACACGGTAATAGTAAAGAGCCCTACATGGGAACGTCGTTCAATGAACCGTCTGTTCTACAAAACACATCATCAGCACACAACAGCATTTGATGTAGCCATTTCCTTCATTCATATGGAGGAAAAGAAATTAAAAGAACATGACCACGATGTGCAGGACCAGAGTCCCCATGTTTCACCATTCTTTGAGTCCTCTTATATGATGGAAGCAGACCATAACACAATGTCCCATGCTTCAAATATATATATATATATATATATATATATATATATATATATATATATATATATATATATATATATATATATATATATATATATATATATATATATATATTCATATAAATATGCATGTACATACACATTACATTCAGAAATTAAGGTGACTGGAGGGGGAGAGGGAGAAGGGTGGGAACAACCGCAGAGACGAGCAGCTGTCTTTTCCCAGGTATGTTTCTGAAAAGACATTGCGATGGGCTTATCTCTCGTGCCAAGCGTCACCACGGTAACCAGTTTCCAGTGCCCCGGAGATTTAGCGGCAGGTGAGACGCCGAGTGAGTGTGTGTGTGTGTTCGCGTGTGGGTGTGGAACACGATGAACACATTGCATATTATAAGAAATAATAACAATTTGCTCTGGTGCACATGCAACTCACAGATTGAGAGATCGGACGATGGCATTGTCTGAACAACTTTGGCACATGATAACTTTCCTTATCCTCATTCTTCTCATTGCTTAACGCCGACAAAGCTCCCCCCCCCACCCCGCCTTCACTATTAAAGAAGGACGACACAGATTGGAAACACCGGTGTGGTTCAAAAGATTTGAACGTAGAGTTAATGACATGGCAGGGGACTGTTTGTGAATAGAGGAGAGTTGCTGCTCTATCCAAATGGCCATCTTGTCATCATCATCCATCCTTCCAGTCAACACTTTTGTTTTAACCTAGGGACAAGGATGGCTGTGTTTAAGTTTTAACACTATGGTGGGAATTGATTGACCTGGATATGGAAAGAAAGGGAGTGCGGTACGTTTTCACCCTTTCTAGGGGTTTAAAATGGAACTGGACTCCATGCCGGTCACTCCTGAACAGTTTGGCCACAGTGAAAAACAAAAAGCAAAATCAATAAATACACATTTGTAATAACATACACAATCCGTTTAAGGGAGTTCATCAGTAATGGAAACAATATAGAATAATCTCTATGAGGAGTAATATCAGCTTCACTGATGTAGCAGTACAAGTGAAACAAGGCTATAGTGTGGGAGAATATACAATAAAAGCGAAAGCGCGAGGCATGAACGAGTGCAAGGTCGTGACACGCGAAAGCGTCAAACAGGAGAGATTATAGGAACAGAAAAGCAGATCAAAATGTATATTTATAAACTCAAATAATGCAATAGACTGACTTTGGGGGGCAAACATCATGCAAGAGTAAAGAATGGACCCTTACGCAATTGTCCTAAAAAACTGTACAAAAGTTATCTGCAGGTATTCATGGGTAACAACAATGGAATAGATACTGCTGGATGGTGGTTATAATTAGACACAGCATGGTCATTGGCTAGCAGGTACTCAAGGTTAAATAAGCTGTTCATAGACAGCCAGCATGTACACAGCATGCATACAATGACCAAATATACCCTAGCTGGAGGTTAAAATAAAGCATTCACACACTCACACTCACTTGTGCAACACAAGCACAAATGCACACGCACACACATCCACACTTGTTGTGTACATATAGTAGTCATTCCTTCAGAGACACACACACACACACACACACACACACACACACACACACACACACACACACACACACACACACACACACACACACACACACAGAGCAAAATAATTGTGTTTCATAAACCTGCAATATCCATTCGTACGTGAGTGCTTCTATGCATGTGCATTAACAGGGCATCATAGCAGGTGGTTGTCATGGCCCTAAAAGTTATATAACCGTCGTCCACATCTACCCCTGTTGGTAAGATGCTAACACTGCCGCCGTCCAAGGCGTCAATTTTCAAGCCTGAGTAGAGAATTTCATACAACAATCAACGGTAGTTAATCATAAAATATTACAGAACAGGGGAAGTGTTGAAATCGAATATACTTGTGTTTCTGATCAACAAAAAAAAGGAATATGACATACAACGAACATGCAGCTCACTGTTCAAACCAGTGGTTGTCTCTTTCCTCCCCCATGCGATTGATCGTCTTCCTCTCTCACCACAACTTTACACTAGTTTCCTAGAATAGAATGACAACTGGATTTCAGATGCCATGTATAATGCCACACCTCATGCCTCAGTTCCTGTAAGAATTCCTTCCACAGTCGCTATCAGACTCATACTTAATCTAATCTATTTCTTTGTAATGTACACCGACCTTCTTGTAACAAACATTGTGCTGCTGGCTTTGTTATCGACACGATTATCATCATGTAATACTTATTATAGACTTTCAGGGCAAGGAATGTCAGCTCTATGTGTACCTAATTCATATTCACAACAATGCGCAGAGTATATTGTAGATATACTTTCAGGTATTATACAATATAAGCGTATGGCAGGTGGCCAAGTTAAATACAACATATCCTGTATGTTAACAATGAATATGGATAACATATACCTTTATATACCCAATAACATAGTTCATCGTACACTTGACAATACATTGCACAGGTAGAGCGGATTGAACGCCAACAAACACCATAAAATAAATTGGGGGGGAAAAGAAAACAAGGAACATTCAGGGTCTGCCCGGTGGGTGTTGAGGGTGAACCAATCAAATCAGGGGGCTTAACATACACACACACACACGCACACACACAGAAGGTGCACGCAGGACACAGCTAAACAAACGCAATGATTTAACAGATCCACAAGGCTCTAAACAACCAAAACCATGTTCGCCGCTTTGCATCACATTGGCCTCAGAAAGAGAAATCAAACAAAACCAAAAAAAGTCTGGATAGAAAAAAGCTTGCAGAGTCGCATATAGGCATGCAGATTCACTGGAGGAAACAATATTCAGCCAAGGAGAAGCAGAAGACGGAGAAGAAGAAGAACAAGTGGAGGATGAAGAAGGAGGAGAAGAAGAGAAACGAGGATGCGTACCACGGGACAAAAGCGTAAGCGACCGAACAAGAGGACATCTGTTAGCGGTGGAGAAGATAAAGATGGTGGCGCCCGTCTGGGGTGGAAACGCGTTTAGTGTCGATTTGTGTGGTGTATTAATAGTATGGTGAAACGACTCCCGCTCTCATCGGGGCCGACCCGCCAGTGTGGTTCGGCTGAGAGCGGCTCCTCGCTCCTTGACCCCCCCCCCCCCGAGATAAGATGCAAACGCAGGCCTGATATGTGTTCTGATATGTGTTGTACACTGTGCAGATTCATCCTTGTGTCCTCTCCCGCTCTCCCTCCCTGGTCCGGCAGCGCCTGCGGCCTTACGGTTGGGATACGTGGTGGGAGGGCGGCGGTGGGGGGAGCTTCGGTGTCGGCTCTCTGGCGTGGAATGTGAACACAGCTGGAGGGCTGAAACTGGTACCGCCATTGTTGAGATGACCCCCGGTGGGCCGGGGGTCATCCGTGAGAGCCAGAGCTCGGTGGCCCGTTCCCCCCCCCCTCGGAAACCAGACTGGCGGTGGTGGTGGGCGGTCGAACGATGCAATGTCTAATGTGCATCAACACACGTTTGGTCCCAAATCAGAGTTCACACGAGGTCACAGGCGACACAGCAGGTGGGAGTGGCCGGTGAGCGAAGGTGCCTTGACAGAAGAACTAAATAAACGGCGAAGGATGCCCAAACGGTTGGTCCATGTCTCTGACTCCTTTGAACAGTCTGTCAGTGCAGCGCAGTGCCGTACAATAGCGCACCCAGAATGCCTTTCTGAGCGACACCCCATCTCCCCTGCTCCTCCCCCCCGCCCCTGCCCCAGGCTTGGGCCCTTTTCGTTGTCCCTCCGCCTCATGACTTCACAACCCCGCTGGTATTGGCCAGCCACCATACCAGTCACAGGGCCCCACAGCTCCCCTATTGGATGGGAAGATTAGGGAGCGGGGTAGAGGGCGTCGTGGGCGGGAGGGGGTTGGTTAAGGGAGGGAGGAGTGGAGTGGACTACCCTCACTCCCATCCCTCCCCCCCATCCCCCCTCCGTTTCCAAGCAGTGCTTCCGGATCCCATGGCCGGATCTTAAAGGGGATTTAAAAAAAAACACCCTTGCAGGAAGGCGGGCCTGCCGCTACCGGCGCCCCCCCATCCCACGCCCCGCCCAGCCTCACTTCTTCACCGCCTGCCGGTAGCTGTGCCTCTGGCCCTCCGCACGAGGCTTGCTGCTGCCACCACCACCACCGCCGCCGCCGCCGCCGCCGTGGGCACTGCTGGCGCCGCCGTGGGCACTGCTGGCGCCGCTGGCCTTGCTGCTGTTGGCCGTGTCCCGGGCGCTGCTGCTGGCCTGACTGGCCAGGCTGCTGTCCTGCAGCGTGGGGCTGGACTGGGCCCGCTGCAGGGCGCCGTCCTCCAGGAGCTGGGCCTCGAACAGGGAGAGGTCTGCCTCGCCAGTGCGGATCTTGGACCGCAGCAGCATGACGTAGGTGCCGTACCGCGTCTTCTGCAGGCAGCGGCAGGAAGGGGAGGGAGAGAAGGGGGGGGGGAGAGAAGGGAGATGGGGGGGGAGAGAAGGGAGAGGGGGGGGAGAGAAGGGAGATTGGGGGAGAGAAGGGAGAGGGGGGGGGAGAAGGGAGAGAGAAGGGAGAGGGGAGAGAGAAGGGAGAGGGGGGGGAGAAGGGAGAGGGGGGGGGAGAAGGGAGAGGGGGGGAGAGAAGGGAGAGGGGGGGAGAGAAGGGAGAGAGAAGGGAGAGGGGGGGAGAGAAGGGAGGGGGGGGAGAAGGGAGAGGGGGGGGAGAAGGGAGAGGGGGGGAGAGAAGGGAGAGGGGGGGGGAAGGGAGAGAGAAGGGAGAGGGGGGGAGAGAAGTAAGAGGGGGGGAGAGAAGGGAGGGAGAAGGGAGGGGGGAAGGTGTTTGAAGGTGGTGACAAGAAAAATAACAAGGGGAAGAAAGAGGTATTGTTAGAAATATCAGCTCTTTGGTGTGACACTAATGAGTTGTCGCTCCACCGACTTTCCAATTTATGTATCCCCCCCGCCATCAGGCTTGCATTAGGCCCCCCATCGGGCCGGGAGGAAGGTGAGCGGCGTACCTCAAACTCCAAATACTCGTCCCGCTGCCGGTACTCGTCCAGGTCGCGACCTTTGACCTTGCGGTCGGGCGGGTAGGAGCGCAGCTCGGCCAGTTCGGTGGAGATGGAGCGGAAGCGGGCTTCGTGGGACTTCACCTGCTCCTCCTGTGGGGGGGGGGGGGGGGGGGGGGGGGGCTATTTGAATGTCCTTGGACCCACGGATGAGGTGCCCTTGAGCAAGGCCCCTGAAAGCCCCACCTGCTCCCTGGGCGCTGCACTGTGGCTACCCACTACTCCGGGTGTGCCCCTGTGTGTGGACCTCTGACAAGGTCACTCCTCTGTGTGTGTGTATGTGCTAATGTGTGTTCACCAGATTATGCTTGTGTTCACCAGGACACCTTAACTTAACTTGTCTGTGTGAGCCTGCTCCTTCTCCGTCTCCAACGACCGACTTTGAAGGAAAGCCCTCTGGTCTCCACTCACTTTTTCCCGAGGGTCTATAACGCCTCATGATTGATGCTGCTTACGAAGTACTCTAAGGTTACGCTCCAGGATCTCGCAAAACAATGAAATGCTACTTTAGAAAACGTGCGCTACTAAATGTGAGCCCTAAGGTATATGACAGCAATGGCAATAAAGCATTATTTATTCATAGTGTATTAATATTATTATTAAAAAGGTCTCAGGTGGTTGGGGGCCTCAATCCTGATCAAGAAGCAATCTGTTTCCAAGGCAACGCTTCCTTCATCTGAGGATACACAGTGGGGGAGGACCTAACCGTACCTCAGACAGCTTCGTAACAGAGGATAAGATCGTACCTCGGACTGCTTGGACATGGTCCCCGGCAGCAGCGGCCGACTGAACTTCTTCTGAGAGCCAATGGCCGCTGGGAAGGGAGGGGATGAAAACATGGCTGCCACCACGTTGATCCGCGTGATCCAAGACTGCATCTGCTCCGCGTTCCTGCCATGGATAACAAGACATACACACACACACAAAGTAAAAAAAAAAAGGCCTGCATTCTTACCATGTGAAAATAGGCCCATAGGTGGCTCGCAACATCAAAAAGATAATTATCGGAGAATGCAGCAGCAGACCAATTAGCGAAACTATAAGAGTAATCAGATGGAGCGAGACGGCCTCGCTCCGAGTCCTCTACAGGAGAGAGGCCAGAAGAGGAAGAAGGCAGAGGATGTGAGGGAATGAGAGTCATTATGTAGGAGTGTGTGTTGTGGATCTTTTAGTGTGTGTGAGTAAATTAGGTACTGTAGTCTGTGTGCGAGGGAGTGAGAGTGCGTGTGTGTGTTTACGAGGTGATCTTGTGTGAGTGTGTTTTTGAGAGAGAGAGAGAGAGAGAGAGAGAGAGAGAGAGAGAGAGAGAGAGAGAGAGAGAGAGAGAGAGAGAGAGAGAGAGAGAGAGAGAGAGAGAGAGAGAGAGAGAGAGAGAGAGAGAGAGAGAGAGAGAGAGAGAGAGAGCATTGGTGTGTGCGTGTAAGAGGAGCTGTAGTGAGAGTAACTGGGACATTTGGAGCTGCAACTGGAGCAGAGCGCCTGTCTCCTCCTGGGACCTGTCACATGTGGCCGCTCATGTGCCACTTCCTGGTTCCCGGCTAGCGTGCCCACCTCTGCCCCGCTCGCTCTCCCCAACTGTGGACCTTTGCATTCAATGTAAGGTGGGGCTCAAGCACAATAATGCTCACCATCACTACTTACTGCCACAGTCACTACAGACCTGCATTAACATGAGGAAAACAACGGCATCTACACTGAATACATATATGCATAATATGGTTGTTTACCAATATATGGGTCACAATTTGATAAGTTGATCATATTTGGGCTTGGAGAATAAGAAGAATTAGAAGAATTAAGGAGGGAAACCTTCGAAAATTAGTAAACATCTAAAACTCGGGGTAGTAGGATAGGTAGTGTCATGCCCTGATTTTATAGAGATATATTGCCTCTCACACGCATCAAAAAGCACAGACATATGCACACATTACACTAAGACTCAAATACCATCAAACTTAATATATCAAATCAGCTTAGTTCTGATTGGCCAATTGGCCGGCAGGAAAGGGGGAGGGGAGTAGGGAATAGCGGTCATAGATAAACAGTCTGAAGAATGACCTTGCGATGGCAGGATGAAAAGAGTGCTCGTCTAACAGGCAATTTTTGAAAAGCTGCAGGATTTAGCAATCTAGCTTTAGATGTGATAAGGGCTCGAAAGGACAAGGTTTAGTGCCGTTTCTCTTATAAGCAGACCTCCCCGGTGGAAGACATCGCTCTATTGCCCTGCAGTACACTTTCCTCCTTGTAAATCTGCCCTGCTGCTGCTTATGAGACATAAGAATGGAAACCGCAGCAATAACCTGCCTGTGCCCTTTAAAGCTCTACCACCGCCGGTGTGCTGCTAAATGCTAACCCCAAAGGTGAACGTTCATCCATTTTCTAGATCACTTGTGGTTGTGCACAAGTGTTTATGCTAGCGTTGGAGTGCATGAGTGTGTATGCTGGTGTTTGCATGCAGGTGTGTGTGTCCGTGGGCGTCTGCGTGTTGGTTTAGTAAGTGCAATCTGTCGCGGGTTCTTTTTGCCAACTAGGTGTCAGCGAGTTTTGTAATGGATTGTCTCATGGACAAAGAAATCAATTCAGTGTTTTCGTTATCCTCTGTGTAATTTACCCCGTACAAAAAAACAGGGTAAAAAAACCCCGTAAATATCCCCAAGGTGTAATGTTGGCAATTTGTGTGTGTGAATATGTGTGTGTGTCTGTGTATGTGTATGTGTGTCTGTGTATGTGTGTGTCTGCGTGTATATGTATGTGTTTCTGTGTGTATGTGTATGTGTGCGTCTGCGTGTATGTGTATGTGTTTCTGTGTGTATGTGTATGTGTGTGTCTGCGTGTATGTGTATGTGTGTGTCTGCGTGTATGTGTGTATGTGTATGTGCGTGTATGTGTATGTGTGTGTCTGCGTACGTGTATGTGTATGTCTGTGTGTATGTGTATGTGTGTTTGCGTATGTGTCTGCATTAGGGATCGACCGATATGGATTTTTTAGGGCCGATACGATACTGATATTTTTCATCAGCCTTAGCCGATAACCGATATGCCGATACCGATTTTCTTGAGCCGATAATTGGAGCCGATAATACCCTGGAAATACAGAATTCTCGCAAGAGCACAATTGGAATTTGCTCAGCGAGTCACTCTGGGAACGAGCAATATACTCGTGTATACTCGTGATGTATCAAAATAGGCGGGCCAAGAGCGTTGCTGTTTTACCGACCGGATACGGCAAGAGTCTTATCTATTGGTTAGCTCCACTGGTCTGGATACGTCACCCCTTTGTATTCTTCTGATATTTTCAAATGCATGCTTGGTGCGGCCCCTCGAGTTGGGCCATTTTCATTACTCTTTGCCAGACCCTACAGTTCTCTAGATGTGGGTCTGGATTTCCAGGATAAGCCTCCCTCAATTAACATCATAAAAATGACACAATGATGATAACAAATGTTACAATATCTCAATTTAAAAAAAATGAACTGTTTATTGTCTGTAAATCATGCCGAAGAAATAATAAAAAAATTAAAAAATAAATGGCCGATACTGAAAAAAATATCGGCCGATACCGATACATGTAAAAAACGCAAATATCGGCCGATAATATCGGTCGGCCGATATATCGGTCGATCACTAGTCTGCGTGTATGTGTATGTCTGCGTGTATGTGCATGTGTATGTGTAGGTGTGCGTGTTTGTGTACGTGTGAGTGTTTGTGTATGTGCATGCGTGCGCTACTCACGGGGCCTGGAAGAGGTACACCCTCCAGTCGGCGGTGCGCAGGTAGAAGACGTTGGGCCTCTTGCTGTAGTCCGCCGCCTTCATGGCCAGGGAGTGGTGGATGGACACGGCGTTCTTCAGGTCCTCTTCCGAGAGCTGCTTATCTGGCCGGTACTCTCCCTTAATGGTACACGGACACAGGAACATAGAGGGTCATGAAACGAAGAAGCCATGAGTGCACCGCCATCCATTTCAGGAAGGAAGCAGAATAATGTTCACGCGTCCGAATCCCATTTGAGTCGCATACGAGGCAAGGTTGTTTCCCCTGCTGTGAGGATTTGAGCTATTGCCCGAGGGTTCTTCGAAAGGATCTGCAGTAGTGGAGAGCACGTCTTCTATCGCTCGTATTTTCCAATCGATAACCTCCTTTACCAGCTTCACCAATGAGTAAAGGAGGTTAAAATAACTTTGGCTGAATAACGATTCAATGAACGAGGCCCATTGAGAGGCCTTGTGGAAGCATTACTGTATCACATTGTGACACCTGCTGTCCAATGGCTACCCTCCAGTTATCTTCCGCAGCATCGGCAGCCTTCCAGAATCACCTATTCCTTATCCAGGATGCGTTTCTTTTTTAGCCTCATTTGACGAGCCTCTGGATCTGAGCCAGAAGAATCCTGTGCCGGACAAAACAGACCGTTTTGTTTTTGTCTTGCCAGTTGCCGTACTTGATTTGGTCAGTGTGACGGTGGCCTGAGAAGCTGGCAGGGTTCAGGGCTTTCTAAAGCCAGGATCCGGGGCCCCATATGGCAAACCCAGCCACCTGCCAGAGACCGGCTGGCTGGCCCTGACACACTCGAGTCTGTTGTAATGTATGTGTGTGCAGGGAAATGGAGGCCAGCAGGCCACATCCATTTAAAACACCTCTGAGTAACTAGAGGGCGTGTGTGTGTGTGTGTGTGTGTGTGTTGCTACCGCCTCACCAAAATACATTTGTATCGTCTTGTAGCGTTTGGGATTTAATAATCTAATATTTTTTTTATTCTTCAAACAATCCTAGGAATTAAAAACTGCTGTGAGAATGTAGCCAGCTGCTTTTTCCAATATCCTATAAATAAAATGAAACAAAAAGCCTGTTAAAAAATCTGTTAAAGGGGAAGTGGTTTTGATTTGAGAGTAAAAATTCCAGTGTAATTCATTAGAAGTGCCAACGCCATCCGTCAGCTATTAGTAGGGGAAATGATCTATGAAATATCTGCCTTGGGTGACTGCACACCTTCCCCTGAACCACAGCATTTAGTTTTCAGACTGGTCCTGCTTCATTTCTGACCAGTCAGGACACCTCTTCCCTGATTGGTTTGTGGAACCCATCGTGCCTGTCAATTACAAGTGTTTGAATGCAACAGTCCTCAATGGCAGATAAACAGGGAGGGAGGGGTCGCCTTCTTTGGGTTGTTGGTATTCAAACGTAGTTCTCTTCTGCTCCCTCTCTTTAAAACTCTCAAATCTTACCTACGACAGCATGGTAGGGAAGTAGTGTGTGACATATAGCAGGCTGATCGTGAGGGGCGTACCTTCTGTAGGTAGAGTATGAGTCCTTTCAGGATGGCGTAGAATGTCTTCCAGCCTCTCTTACCCCTCGGAGCTGTGAATGGATCGATCGGTTACATGTGTGTTACATTGCGTTGCATTTACATATAAAGTTACGGTAGTTGTGTGAATATGATAACAACTATATTTTAAGAGATGTTTTTTATACCAAAGACGACACTGTGTGATCATTTACCAACACAAATAAATACAGACAATTGCTACTGTATTTTACAGCGTTTTGTTTACGCGTGGGTTGTGGCATAACCACATTCTTTATAGACAAGTAAGCACTACAATACACACAGTACAGGACATAGTGGGTACACTGCTGTGAGAGCGTTTACACAGCCTACGTATGCATATGATCCTATCATTGGACATGGGATGATGTCCATCCATTTGAATGATACAGTAACATCACGGTCTACATTCCACAGGGTCCATTTAGAGGTCCTCCTTCAAATGCTGATTATTGACATTCAACATATCAACAAATATAATGAGAAGAAGAAAAAAAAAACGATCTATCTTTTAAGAATAATTACTCTTAGAATACTATAACTGTAGCCTTTACAACTGTGCGGTAGACATTTCTGTGCTCCGGATTGTCCTGCATCATGTGCGCATCATTAGTTTGACCTTCTCCTTTAGCGGATTGGTGAATTGAGAATGAAAGCATGGGGCAAAGAGCCCGGGGAACAACAGAGCTACTTATAAAGGTCCTACTTCGCTTGCCGTCCGAGTCGGCGTGCACCTTGCGCACCAGGAAGCCGTTCTTGTAGAGCAGCGCCCCGGTGGACGCGGAGGCCGAGGCCTGGTGCGCCTCCTCCGACAGGGGCTTCCCGCTGCTGCCCACGCGCCTCACCGAGGTGGAGGCGCTGGAGTCGCAGAGGCTGTCCCCGAGCTCCGAGAACGACTTGCGCAGCTCCTCCTCGTCGCTGGGAGGGAGAGAGCGGAGCGGAGGGACGCGGGTGAGCCGTCGTTTTCGCCGCCATCGCCACCACAATCATCGCCACCACCCACACCAACACCAACAGCAGTATCATCGCCACCACCACCACCACCACCAACAGCAGTATCATCACCACCACCACCATCGTCATCACCACCACAATCTTCATCATCATCATCATCATCACAACCAACACCACTACCACCATCAACACCAGTACCATCATGGTCACTACCGCAATTACAACCAGCAGTGTCGAGCACCATCATCACGATTCACAACCATCACCACCATCATCATCATCATCATCATCATCATCATCATCATCATCACTAACAGCCCAGTCACCATCACCACCACCATCACAGCCAGCACCATCATCACCACCACTAACAGCCCAGTCACCATCACCATCGAAACCAGCACCATAATCACCACCAACAGCCCAGTCACCACCACCACCGCCACCACCACCACCACCACCACCACAGCCACAACCACCACCACCACAGCCACCACCACCACCACCACCACCACCACCACCACCACCACAGCCACCACCACCACCACCACCATTACGGCTGTCATCCAGCCTGCTCGTCTGCCTCTCCCCACCGTGTCCTTGAGCCAGCCACACAACAGCCAAGGACGAGCCATGTAAGGCAGAGACAGCCCCGTTTACAGGAGGGGGGGGGGTGACGTACTGTTGACTCACTCCCTGCGTAGCACTTACGCCGCCGTGCTAGCGTGCCTTTAGAACAAGGAGTTCTACAAAGCTCAACTTCTGTTGCTATATACCCCGCCACCAGAGAGTCGACCCAGCTAGGGTCTTCAAAAGCATGACTTGAGTGTTTCTGTCTCTCCCCCTCTCCCCCCTCCCCGCTAACACTCTCTTTCCCTCTCAGTCTGGGCCGTCTTTGTGTTTCTCTGTCTCGTTTCCTGCCTGGGAAGGGTCCACTCTCTCCTCGATCGAAACGGCGCGCCCCCAAAGGAGTTCGGCGTCAATCCTGTGGCCGAGGTGAGAAATCGGGGGCCCACTGAACCCCCGGGGGCCACCAACGCCTCCTCAGAAATATACTTCGGACGTCTCTATCTTCCCCTCTCCCCCTCTCCCTCCATCCCCCCCCCCCCCCATCTCTATTGTTGTTCTTAACACACGCACTTAAAGTGAGGGTAGGTTATTTGCAGAGACAAGCCATGGCAAGCTTGATCTTTGAAAGTATCCAACTAAAAAAAGATCACAGGCCTCCATTGAAGCCAAGCCACCGAAACCAGTGAACAGTGGCTAACTTTGGCTGCAATTCAGACTAGCCTTTGGGAAGACTCCAGTCATACAAAATGAGTTCACACAGGTAGTCAGGTAGGCGGGTCAACTTTCAGGGCATCCAATCATTTAATCCGGGCCAAATTAAATGATTGGATGACAGGCCTGCGACGGACACATATTTATTCTTTTGGTCCGAGCATTTGATTGATCGATTTCTGTTGGAATGTGACCGAAACACAAGTATGCCCAAAGTAAATTCTATACTAAAATACCAACCATACATTTACATTGAGCAGACGCTTTTATCCAAAGCGACTTATACACACATTCACGGCGGAGTCAACCGTGCAAGGCGACAGCCAGCTCATCGGATTAGGGGTCTGGCTCAGGGGCACCTCGAGGGGGGGATCGAACTAGCCTTCCGGTCACAAGTCAACCCACTCTAACTCCTGAGCTAAGCCGACCCCCCGCCTTTAAGATATGAGAAATAAAATGAGCGCCTTAATAAAGCCGGGATTTCACCTTCCACAGCAAAGGTTTGCACATGATAAGGCACATGTAACACACATGTGAGTTTTAACAACGTTTTTGAACCATTTTCGACAGTTAACGGCGTTTGTGTGAATCTCTCATTAGAGGACTTCAGCAGCGATACTGGAGGATTCTGATGAGGAACACCTGTTCCCTAAGAAATCTCAGCGCTCCTGTTGACTAATGGCGCACTCACTGATTGTGTGTGTGTGTCTGTTCGTTGGCATCTGTCACTTGCTGTATATGTGTGTGTGCGTTGCTGCCTCTTCGCAAAACTATTCATGCGGTAGCACCACAATCTAAAATTGTATACAGATAGAGCATACACATATCTCCTGCTAGACACTCATCGCATCTCCATCGTCTATTCTACAGATGCTGTAAGGGGGAGTTGCTGCTAGACCTGACCTCTGTACATCAGCGCAGCGTGGTAAGTCAACCATTTTCATGTGTTACCTCATCAGGCGTCAGCCATGTAAAAGTTCAGCCCGAAAATAGCAAACAGAGCGATGCTTCTGACACCGCCCCTCCCACCACCTACACCACCACAGAGCTCTGAGTTACCCACAGTACATAACTACTGTTAACCACTAACATCATAACAACAACATAACTAACCTCTACCACACACACACACACACACACACATGCAATCAGAGAGAGAGAGAGAGAGAGAGAGAGAGAGAGAGAGAGAGAGAGAGAGAGAGAGAGAGAGAGAGAGAAAGAGAAATGCAGTCAGAGAAAGAGAAGCAGAGGAGGGGTGAGAAGAGAGATAGAAGCAGGGGAGAGAAGAGAGAGGAGCAGTCAGCGAGAGAGAGAGAGAGTAGTAGAGAGAAGAGAGAGGAGCAGTCAGAGAGAGAGAGAGAGTAGTAGAGAGGAGTGGAGAGAAGAGATATAAGCAGAGAGAGAGAGAGAGAGAGAGAGAGAGAGAGAGAGAGAGAGAGAGAGAGAGAGAGAGAGAGAGAGAGAGAGAGAGAGAGAGAGAGAGAGAGAGAGAGAGAGAGAGAGAGAGAGAGAGAGAGAGAGAGAGAGCCAGTGAGCATCTGAGCATGTGCACAGCCCTAGCCTGTTGCCTGGTAACTGCCAGGCTGCCTGGTACCCAATCTGCACGGACAAAGTAGAGTAGGAGCTAGAGCGGGGGGGATGGATGGAGGGGAGGCAGGGACGGATGGAGAGCGGGAAACGGAGAGAGAGAAGGAGATGAGGGAGAGAAAACAAAGGCAGACAATGGAAACAAACAGGATCGGCCTTCGCTGGCCATAGTGTGTGAGCAAGACGGTCTATAGCAGAGGGGGGGAAGGAGGAGACAAAGGACCATTCAACGGGAAGATAAGGGAGAGGGACAACGATCAAAGTTAATTGAGAGCCAGAACATAGGAGAGAAGAGTAGAGACAAGGGGAGTAGAGGAGGAAAGTAGAGGAAAGGAGAGGCAAGGAGACTAGAGTGGAGGATTATGGAGGAAAGGCAAGGGGAGAAGAGGAGGGGCGAGGAGAGGAGAGGAGGAGAGGCAAGGTAATGAGAGGCACAGAGAGGGGAAGTGAGGCAGGAGAGGAGGGGAGAGGCAGGGATGGTATAGGAGTGGTTTGGAAGTAGGGGGCATATCAGCCATAGAGTTGAGAGGGAGGGGGGGGGTGACTGGGTACCCGACTAGAAGGGGAGTGGGGGTGCCCTGTGTGCTCATGGCGCTGCGCTGCTAGCCAGCTAATAGAGACATGAACGCTCAAGCTCACCTGTGTCTGGCACATGGAAGAACGGCCTCAAACAAACCAACACATCACACAGGAACTCATGTGAAAGAGGGCACCTATCTGCATGTCTTTCATCCGTCATTTGTTTTCCCGTTCTATTCAGTCCTTCCATTTATGATAACAAAGCATTTCGTAGCCAACCAAAATTAACATTATTTATTTTCTATTTCAATTGTTATTCCTATAATGGATTACGGTTTTGGTCTAGAAGGTTCACTGTGGACAGGACAGCAACGTCTAATAAGAGTACCGTAAACTGCTTCTATAAAAAAAAAAAAGAGTCCATAGGGACTTCATAAAAATCTTAACTCCAGCCATTTTCATCCCCCCCCCTCCCCCCCAAGAACAACCACAACAAAGGTTGGGCTGTACAAGGTGAGGGGAGATGGCCACAGACAATGGCAAGGGAAGGCTGCTTAGAGCTGCTGAGGCAGGACGAGAGGGATTAGCAGAGTAAAAGAGAATAATGGAGCAGCTGGGACCGGGTCCGCCTGGCCATCCCCTTGCCTTCGCTCCCTCTCTCTCTCTCTTTCTTTTTAGGGGCTCGAGCGCTCTTTATCCTTCTCTCGGCTCCTTCATGACCATCAGAACATTCTATCACTTAACGCTATTCGCTCTCTCTCTCTCTCTCTCTCTCTCTACAGGATCACCAAGCGCCTCTCCACCCCCACTTGTGTATATTGTCTTTCCACACAGACACATTCTGTACACACAAACATATAAGATACTTGCTCGCACACACAGGACTATGTGTTTGCACGTTGATCTATGATTGCGGAGCATGTGGGTGCATCCATCTCCACCGCTGAGTGGCCACGTGCGTCTGCCTCTGTGGGGGTGTGAAGTAACACCACTGGTTTCTCTTTTTCTCTCACACACACACACACACACACACACACACACACACACACACACACACACACACACACACACGCACAAACACACACACACAGGGTTAAACCTGAGCCAGATCATACACAACAATGATAGCAATCATATAACATGCTTCCTGGTAAGTAGTATATAGCTATTAACATAAATGAATTACATATATATATATATTCCAATATCCCAAAATATCAGCTGATTCTTAAATTCAGGTAACATCTCTTTAGTCTGGGCAACACATTAACTACACAAATGCCACCTGAGTGTGTGTGTGTGTGTGTGTGTGTGTTTGCATCTGTGTGTTCCTCCGTTTCCTTGGAGATGCGTGGAGAGATGATGAGCGCCCCTCCCATCCACCCCCTCCTCCTCCGGATGGATCTCCTCCTCCTGGATCTGCTCCCATGACCGCTTATTTTTGCCGTTTACTCTCCCACAGCATTGCTGCTATTCTTGCGAGTGTAGTGGGAGGATGCGGTCACATCGTCATGCAGGAGCCCTTTTAAACAGACCTGGTTCCCTCCTCCTCTCCCCCCTCCCTCTCTTGTTTTGCTTTCCGACAAGGTGTGTCTGCTAGTGTGCCTGTATGTAGTGCGTGCAGATATTCAGGCATTTGTGCGTACAGGTGAGCGTGCGTATGTGTGTGTGTGCTAGAGTGTGTCGGGGTGTGCGTGTAGCCAACGCACGCATGTGTTTGCTCTCGCGAAAGAGATCCAGGAGAAGCGTGTGGAGTGCGATGTGGCAGCAACAGAGTCGTATCCATGGTGCGGTAGCTATGGCAACAAAGCTTGGAAAGCTAGTGACTTAATTGGCATCACAGCAGCTCTTTGGAGTGCCTGTTCCAGAATAGCAACCCTTGACACAGTAATGTTTTCATCACAAGCCAGGCGACTCCTACGTCATTAAAGTTAGGGTAGGCGATTTATTTCAGAGCCATTGTTTTTATAAAATATTTGGTGAAATTATTTTTACATCACGGCAGCAATAAATATATCAAATGCTCTGCCAAAAAAAGAAAGGTACCTGTGGCTGTTGCAGGCCAGGAATAAGCCCATCATTGCATTCATTACATGCCTGTGCGCTAACTGCACGTGACCGGAGTCTTCCACCAGGTCAGGCAGAACTATTGCTAAAGCTAGCGAGCTAGTCATGTGTTTTGGGGGAGTGGCTTCGGAGGGATTTTTTCAGTTGGCTACTTTCAAACTCTAGCTTACTCCGGTCAGATAGAGTTTGAAAGTAGCCAACTAAAAGTAGCCAAACTGCCTACCATAGCTTTAATAGGGCTGCTAATAAGCTAATCCATAAGTGCACTCTGCTATCTCTGATTCTGCAGGATCTCCACTTTTCATTGCGTGTATTTGGGAGAGTGAGAGTGAAAGTGAGAGTAAGAGAGAGAGACCGAGAGACCAAGAGACCGAGAGAGATTGAATGGTGAGATAAGCGAGATAGTGTAAAAGCCAGTGTGTGATTGGAGGAGTTGGTAAGAGAACAGGTAGGGACAGTAGACACTAGGGAGAATACTCACAGTGTCCATTGTAGCTTCTGATTCTTGATGGCGTTGTACAGGGCCTGGGGAAGAAAAGAAAACCTGCAGTTAGACATGATACTTAAACATCGCAGCCAGCACACCTTCAACAGGGGGTTCCCAGTTTGCACACTCAGATAGAACCAATATGGCTGCTCGGTGAAAAAGCACCATTGTGCCACCCAAGTTCCATTGTGGCACAAAAACCTCTTTGCCGGGGTTTTGCCATTCTCCATCCGTGCTTTAAAATATATCTTGGAATGCATATTGGCCTTATTACACAGCTTAGTTGAATACTCGATTTTGATTGGTCAATTATTTCTGTTAAGCAGACATTTGCAATGAAGAAAAGACGGTATGGATGTTTTGTCCAACCCTAGAGTCGACTATTATTTTTAGCAGAGAGCAATAAAATCCTTCAACATTTATTTTAATAATGATATTGATTGAAGCCAACCTGAGGGTTGTGACCTCCCCTGTGGTGAGCATGGGGGGGGGGGGCGGGGGGGTGTTGTGTCATCCTGTCTGGGTGTATTTTGCAATAATGACCGGTGCGCTGTTACTTATCCCTTACTTATCACAGAGGTGTAATAGAAGGGGAATGGTAGCAAAAGCAGGTGCTGCTCATTCAGTTAATGATGGGTCTGTAGGCATGCTCATGGACATATATATGCAGACGCCGCAGTGACTGCTTCGAGTGCTTCCGTTGCTGCGATTATGTCATATTATCTCGCCATATTGGAGAGGCGAGGACTGGCCTGTAAACAACAACCCAGCAATCCAGAAGGCCAATGCAGGGTCTATGTATATATGTCTATGGGTATGCTATTGCCCATAATTAACATCATGAGATACAACTGTATTTGACTCTACCATTACACCTCTGTCATGAAGGTTCATTCTCTAGCCAGTCCACCAGTCAGTCCGATAGACAGTAAGCCGACCCCACACAACCATAAACAGACCAAAAGAACAGATCCATAAACCAATTGAGAATGTACAATTGTTGTATAACACCAGTGTTAAAGAAAATCAATTGGGGGGGAGGCAAGGATGGCATTGCTGCATGTCTTTGGTTTCTTCTCAGGGCACCGCACCAGACTTGGGGAACATGCGACACTGGAACGTAGCATTTGTAGTGGTAACGAAGCCGTTTAAACATATTTAAATCTCCCCCTAAACGCACACACACACACACACACACAGAAACTCATCCACCCTCAGAGGGACTATGGGATATTCTGCTGTATGTGATATGGTCCAAGGGCCCATGTGCCACGAGGCATTTGGAGGACAGGTATGTGATATGGTCCACTCCGTCTACAACTTCTACTAAAGGCTCAGTTATGGTTCCACGTTGACGCAACGCAATGACCACGCAGACGCTTCGACGCAGTAGTGAACCTGTTTGGGTTCTGCGCTGGGTTTACGTCAGGTTTTAGTTAGCGGACCAATCACAGCCCTTGCTGCTACGTCCCCTTGACGCAAGGCTACAATTTTTGGGAGGCGCACATCAGGCCCTTGCGGTGGACGCAGGGAGGGCCCGCAAGGACGTAATGGGTGCGTAAACCCCCTTGCGCTGCGTCAACGTGGAACCATTACTAAGCCTTAAGACTATAGAAGGAGTGAGTGAGAGAGCGAGGGGGCGGGAGCGAGAGATAGGGAAGGTGTGACCATCACGCACTGGTGCCTCGGTGACAGTAGGGGAGATTGAAAGGACACTTGCGGACAGTTCATTGCCACGCCATTCAGTGTCGACAAAAGCGCAGACTCACACCCAGCCCTGTGTCTTTCTCACCAGTGACGCTCCAGCCATCTGGGGAGCGAGAGAGAGGAGTCCTCTACTGATTGAGGATGGCTGGTGGAAAAGTGGCGGATGGGTTTTTGACTATTTAAATGCCCCAGTGTTAATGGGAACTGTTCAACATGTGATTACTTTGGGTTATGGTTTTTTGGTTGGTTGAAATGTGATTTGAAACGGGAGGAGCTTTTCTTGCAGTGTGTCTAATCAGGCTAATTTGCTAAAGTTTTCCTTTGAAACTGAGCCCAGTAGTGCACTTTACTCGGATTGCCAGAGCAAAGGGAATATTTGCCGGCAATGAGCCATGATCATCCCCTTTGGTTTTAGTTCCATAATGGTCTATCGATGTGTGATGTATGATCTGGCCTCTCCAAGTGTGTTGTGAGCTTATGCTGGTGCACATGAATATGGACAAGAAGTAAATACGTAGGCCTTGCTTCTCCTGCAGAGAGGGAGTGTGCTGGAAAGCACCAGGGAGCCGCTTTGAAACCACCGCCCTTTATCCGTTGTACAAATCTGGTCAGCGGCCACATTTGAGCGTGAACTTGTTAGGGCTAAAAAGGTATTAACCTGCTGCTCAACAAGGAGATCGAGTTCATTCTGAATTGAAATAAAAAAAAATTAAAAGAAAAAAGGCAATATCAATATCTGCTCTTCCTCAAACTCAAATTGACAAATTTAATTGAACAATTGAGCCGTTGGAAACCAGGATGATTTGGAAAAAAGGTGTACAAAATACATGTCCCATGTCTGTGATCGTACGCCCATAGGGTAAAATTTGTTAACATGCATAATATGTCACAGGACAGTTAATAGCAACTGTAAAAAGCGTCTGTCAAAAGGGTCTTGTAATGACCCCAAAGAGCTCTGTCAATAGGGTAATAGTAATCTACTAAAGACCTGGGGGGGCAGGGGGGCCCGGCTGATGAAAGGCGAGGAAGGGGCTTGAATCTATCGGAGCTCCGTACCGCGCTTCCTTCTGCTTCAGGCCCCCATGAGACGCATGGTTGTTTGTCGCCCGCTTCATTAATGTCAGTCGTAGCCCCAAAATGCCGCACCAGTACCCTGTGGCAACCCCATTACATACACTGTACCAGAGAGCGGTGTGGTCAACATGGCCTGCTGTCGAGCCACTCGCATACATCAACCTCTCCATTCATGCTGTGCCAAGTAATAAGTGTGCCTGTTCTCCTTAAATAGAGCAACCCAGCAAACAGGCGCAATAGGCCAGATTTAACACATTCAAAAAAGAAACTGTTCACCCAATGCCCTTGTGGTTTTCACGCCGACATCTACCACAATCCAACCGCAGTCGAAACACAGGACGGACGTATAAAGCAGAAAGGTATTCCATTGACGTTACATTGATTGGACAGAATAAAATAGGGGTGAAAAACGATGGGACGGATTCATGCCACGGCGTCGTCCGTGCTCCCTTTGTGAGAAAACATCAGCAGCCTACTGCAACGCAGGGAGAAACATCCTGAGTTGATGTTCGCCCTGCTACAGCGTAAGCCTCTTTTGTTCTCGTCTTAAGACGGGACCAACCTATTCAAATGGTGTTGGCGGCGCTGTACATAAACATACACTACCTTCTTCCTCTTGCGGGCCTGAGGGTGATTCTGTCCGTCCTGGGCCTTTCCCAGGAGGTCTGGGAACACCAGGGGTTTGAGGGAGCGGGAGCGCGGCGTTCGGGGGTAGCGGAACGGGTCCATCATCCGGAAGTCTCGTCCGTAGCGCACCGAGCAGAGGGAGCGTGAGCGCAGGCGCCCGGCAGAGTGCAGGCTGTTGACGCCGATCATTGTCAGAATGAATGAGAAGCGGGGGGGGGGGGGGGGGGGGAGCGCACAGAGCGCTGACTCTGTCCCTCTCGGTCGGCACTGGAACGCCGGCACTTCAGCCACTTATGCTCCCAGTGAAGAGTGCGAGGCGTGACTCAACGGTAACGCGATCGCAAAAAAAACAAAACACACACCGAGAAAAGGGGGGCTTTATTTAGGCTGGATTATTACGCCCGGTTTAATCCAAGGTTGGGCCGCGGGTCCGCGCCCGGTACTGAGGCACGGCGCTGGCGGTTGACTGGGAGGACGGGGAGGAGGGGACTAACAGAAAGCAAGAGAGGACATGTCGTCCGGCTCCTGTCTGCCAGTCAGTGAACCCGTGTGGCGCGCTGACAGCCGGCGAGTAACTCCCAGCGGCTTCGTCTCCCCCGAAAAGTCCCACTCAGCGGCTGGAGTGTAGCCGCAGACTGCCCACCTGGTAGTGAATAATTGAGCCGACGGCAATGTATTATAGATGGCCGGGAGTGACAGTGACGCGAAGGGGCGCGAAGGGGCTGATGATCCAGGACAGGAGAGGCGGGAATGCCGGGTGTCTTTCTGCCACAGGTGACTGGAACACAGCACGACTGTTCAATTGTCAGGTGAGGGAATAACTCCAAACGTCGTCCTCACGGGGGATGCAGAAAGTGAGTGAACGCTGTGCCCCGCAAAGCCTAACTTCCTTGGAGTAGCAGTCGACAGAGCAGGATACACTGAACCCTGCAAGCCCTATAAGGACGCCTTCCCCTTCAGCCTAGGCTTCAGGACCAGATGACCCCCTTTTAATGGCAGCCGAGAGGTAGCGAACCACTCCAGGCACAGGGATGAACATCCAAATGTATATACACACGCGCACATTCACAGAGTAACAGATGGCATGCAACACTTTGCCCAATGTGTCGACAGACTCCGAGCACAAAACAGATGGGTGCAAAAGGAGGGAAATGGGGAGGTTAAATGACAGCGCCGAAAGCGTTGCCCGTACATATGAAGCCACACAGTACACCAGAACAATACAAACTACACACACACACACACACACACACACACACACACCAGAAACAGACGGGGATGGAGTCGACCAAGGAGGGACGAACACCGCCCACCGCCTACTCAAGAGAAGGGATCTCAAAGAGTGCTCTCAAATGCGTCACTACGTCGGAGACACCAAACTAAAATAATTTAGTAGTACTGAGAGCAACATGGGTCGCCCAGAGTCAGCTGAGGAGCTGAAATACGAAGGAAAACAAAAAGGAGCGTGGAAGGAGAAGCCGGCACGCGGCAAGGCGGGAGTCCCGTGTCCACCAGCACGCTGCCCGGGCAGTAAGATGGACACCAGTCTGTGTTCAAGTGACCACGCCGATTGTCACGGTGACATCGTTTTTCTTCTTTCCCGCCGCGGTCCAGGGTGGAGAGCGCGAGTCCAATCCACCTGCTGCCCTGGTTCAACGTCTGTGTTTACGGCTCCGTTGCCATGGGTTACTCCATCCTCCCCCGCTGTGATCCACTTCTCCTTTTAGCGCCTCCCCATCGATGTCTCCTCCGAATCGCCGTGCTTCCAGCCCGTTTTTTTTTTTTTTTTAAACACTTGCCGTTTTGCACATGCGGTGGGCGGCGGTGTGGGTGCGCAGGGAGGCAGAGGAGAGAAAAAAACCGAGAGAGGCAGCTTTCATCTTCTCCGGGAATCTTTTCAGCCCCCCTTTTTGCTTCCTCTCCGGTGGTTCTCTGTCCCTCTCTATCTCGTCCTCCCTGCCGTTCCCTCGCTCTGGCTGTTGTGGAGGGCTGGCTCCCTGAGTCGCAGTAGAATAGAAATGTGAGAGGAATCCTGCTCTATCTCTCGCTCCCTCGCTGTGCGTGTGTGTGCATCTCCGTCTCTCTCTCTCCCCTACTTCGTCAATGCACACCTCCCTCCCCGTGTCCCTCACTCCCTCCCTTTTTTCAGTCACTCACCAGCGAATCACAATCTTCCAACTGCCTCGTCTACGTGTACACACACACGGTTACACCACACACACACACACACACAGAAACAAAGCTTTTTGATACACTTTGAATTGCAATTAGCATTCGATGGCTTTCTTTCAGCTGATGGAGCGAGAGAAAGAGAGAGAGGCTGGAAAGGTAAAGGAGAGCGGACGAGTCAAAGAATGACAGGAAGCAAGCCTATTTGTATGCATATATATCTACACAAACACACACACAGAAAATGGGAGAAACAAAATTGTGCTTAACATTCTGTACCACTGCGATTGAACTATGAATAAAACATCAGAAAAATTAGCAGAACCATCGCTTTTCACCCAAATCCATCCCTGTCCTTTGGGACGAAGCGTGAGCGTCGATCATGATTAGTGTCTTGAGGATTTCATGAATTCTAAAGAGACAGATCCCCCAGCCTCATGGTGCCTGTAAGTAACTACATTACAACAAATGATGAATGGGATTTTGATATCATCATAAAAAAATGATCCTTTTCATTCAGCTGCTTCATTCAATAAAAACAATAAAACGGATCATATAACATTAATTATAATCGTCATGATCATCCCTATCAACAGCACAATGTCATATAAATGATGCGCGCAGATTTAACCACACATCGGCTGTGTGTGTGTGTGTGTGTGTGTGTGTGTGTGTGTGTGTGTGTGTGTGTGTGTGTGTGTGTGTGTGTGTGTGTGTTGGGGTTATCACCTGCCAGACCTCAGCTTCAGAAGACAGATGAGAGAGGAGTACTCTCCCGAGAACATATGTCAGTTAGAGTTATTGACTTGGCTATCAGTAACGGGGACAACAGAGCAAGGTCTAGAGAGAAAGGCGGCGGTCCACCGAGCAAATGAATGGTTAGTGTAATGTTGCTCACAAGACCAGATGTACCGGATAAGAGCAAACTTTTTATTTATTCATCAGGTAAACATGAGGCTTCCTGGCCTCCAGATTATCTGTTAGATGTACGCAGCAACAGTGGAGCGTGGATAGATTGTGTTCACAATCGTCTCCATTAATCATATTTCACAACACATCCAGCATTATGCATCCTAAATAATTATGCCAGGTTTGGACGCACTGTCGACATTGAAATGTCCGCCTTGTTTTTGTTTGGTCCCGACAACCCAATAAAATGAATACTTTGAAAGTAAAGTCACTGGAAAGCTATCGGTAGAGATTTGACCTCTGTCAAGGCAGTACAATACTTAATGTAAAATCTAAAAATGTCCCAAATATGATAGAGAAACATGTAATAAAAGACAACAATTTGTTGACAGAAAACAACCTTGGGTTTTGGATTAATGTTTGCAGACCCTGATAACCATGCACTGTGTAGAAATCTGTATGCAAGTCTGTATTTCTTGCAATTCTATCAGTTTGAGACGAGCAAAGATATGAATGGCATCTCATAGGAGAGGCATATTGACATACTTATTGACTGCCTGACAAAATCATTAAATGTTCATGTTGGAATGTAAAAGATTTTTAACGTGTTACTACTACATACTGTATGTCAAGTCAACTTAAGTCTACGCTAACACTAATAAACGCTTTCCATGTGGTGAACCAGGGTAGAGATATGCTTGCCAACAAAAACAGGCAGAAAATGATGCTACGGACATCTGGCCTTCGCCGTCTACCAGGGACCTGAGGAAGCTACAGGCTCGCTGAAGCCAGTTGGCAGAGAGCTGCCATTGTCAGCGGTTGGTGCCTCTCATGTCTGATCTGACACTGGTTCACTAGCTTCAAAGACGTCGATGGCCTAGCTCCTTCTAATTAAATAGCTACCCAAAAGCAAGTCACCAGAGGTCTACTGTTTCTGAGATGAGGGAGCAAGCTATGGATTTTAATATCGATGCGTAATGGTCAGGTACTGTGTTCTACAGCCGGCTGCAGAGTTTCTGAAAGTAGGGGCAACAATCGACTTGAGCTGAGATGACTTTGAAAATTAGCTTCTGGATATTGTCTTCGGATCAACAGTCTTATCAGTTAACCTCCCTAACACTTCAGAGTTCAAATTCACCAGATCTACCAGGACAGTTCCTCCTTTTCTTCTAAAACTAGAGGTTTGTAGGCTTTTTCCCCAAATAATGTGCAGTGTCCAAAACCAAACCAGATTAAAGGAATAGATTGCCTTATTCACATGGCCCAACATATTAGGGGGAGAAGGTAGGCTGCCCTATTTCTGAGATGATCTACAATGTTTTTGCTCCAGACTGGGAAGTCGGTTAACTGGGTTCTCACTAGTAATCTTCAGCAAAGCAAAGTACTGGTACCGTGGTATTGAAGAGGGTTATCAGGATGCAAGTTAGTGGTGTGTTAATAATGAAATACTGAAAAATACTGTCCATGGACTCCAACGTTTATCTCTGGGTCTGAAAATCGGCTGACAAGAACAAATAAAACCCCTTGGATTCAGGGCTATAGATCCAGTCCAAGTTTTAAAAATGCAGAATAAGGAACAATTGGCAGTTTCCTTTTTGAAAAAAATGCACTATTGTCCTTTAATTACTTTGCTGATTTTTTCTGCCAAAATAAATGCTGTTCATTGTTGGACTTCATCATTTTTGGTAGTGAATATTTTGTACCGATTCGATAAAGAAAATGTAAATGTTCTCTCTCAATCTCCCTTTCATTTTCCTGCTGTTAATGGCAGCAGTAGCCTGATTAAAATAAATATAAGGAAGAGGAACTGAGACTTTGGAAGTCCCAGTTTGTCAAATTGAGGAAACGTTTAGCATTTCTTGCCAGCCAGGAAGCCAAACCTAACTAAGAGCCAATCAGTGGCTATTTTCAGTGATTCAGTATTTGCATGGTAGAAACACTGAATGTGGATCTCCATAGGTCTTCTCATGTTGATCTCTGTCCCTCTCTACGGGTCTATTTATGGCTTGTTCCACCTGGCTTCTCTCCCACACACTGAATCCTTGGTTCAGATCTCTCCACTCAATCCCCAATGGACAGCTGAGAGACAGTGAGTTGGTTCCCTCTGATTCTCCTTCTCATCATCATCATCCAATAGCCTCATATTTGCTGTGCTTGCAACTAAGTGTTTGCGCAACATTCAGGTACAAACTAATGACTGCTTAACGCATGCGATTGACCAGGATTCAAAAACTTTTTGTCTTAAAGTAGACCTAGATTACCTAACTCATTGATCAGAGAGAGAGAGAGCACGAGAGCGAGAGAGGGAAATGTACTCCTCAGCAAAATATCCATACGTGAGCAGACTATAAAGTCTATTTTTCACATATCCTGTATTTGGTTTGAGCCAAATCTTTCCCCCTTGTGCAGAAGAAAGTATTGGGTTTACGTATAGGCCTGGCAAGTAAAAGAAAGGTATATTCAACAAAGTTCACATTTGCTCTTTGGGCTTGCTTCATGGCTTTTCAACCCTAAAAGCCATGCTCTCAGGGCTGAATGCACACTCTGTTCGGTCAATGGTTGCTAACAGTGCCTATGTACCTCTGCTTGTGCTGCAAATGACACTACAGCATGTGTTAGATTAGTCAGGGTTTTTTTGAGGGGTGAGTACTAGACTTGTGAAACCATCCTGATCTCATAAGTTCCCATTTTAGTTTCAAGAAGCACCGCAGTCTGACGAATATCCAAATCGTAGCATGTATTTGTCTAAATAAGAATCGATGGAGTGATTAAAACAGTTTTACCTGAAATAGACCAAATAACAATGTTAAAAGATGAACAGAAACTTGCACTGAAGGCTTAACTCAGACGAGAGTAAAACTGGGCATAGATAGCATAGCGCAAAAGAGTCACCTAGGCTGATTCCCACCTACCGCTTGCCTGATTCACACCTACACCTTTAGCTTACCTGAATTTGTACAGACCAGCGGCTCAATTGTTATGATGTTGCACTTTCCCCCTTGGCTTGTGGTCACACGATATTCAACAGCGGACAAAAATGAGAAAACAAAAGGCATGCTCGAGCAAACAATGTCATAATTGGCCTGAACAAATGGAATAACGTCACTGTTTATCGAAAAATAATGTATTATTGTTGTTGGATGTATTATGAGGAAAAAGTTTGCTCTGGCTGTATAAAAAGACGTAACACACAAGGACAATAAAAAGAGTCAAATTGAATTGCACTGAAATGGAAGCGTATCAAAGTTGCTTGAAAGTATAACTACAGTTATTATGATTCTCCGGATGTTGCACCAAGCTGCATATTGAATATGATCACAAATCAAGACAAAGTATAGAAAACAATGTGATGATGCATGCTATAGCCTAGACAGCAACACTGCCTTGAGACAGATTGGTCGTTTTGTCGCCCATTCATTTCTATTCACACAACGTATGAATGCTTAGCTAACTAGGGCTAAAATAAGCACAGGTGTGCTACGGCCTGATGCGAGTTGTTTCAGTTCGTTGAGTCGGATCTGGTTCTCACTGTAAACAAACCTGGTAATCACCTCAAACGCCTTTTTCCCAAAGTAATCAACCGTGCTCTAGGCTAAGAACGAAACCACCATTAACAGAGATACAAACACTCTGGGTTTCCCACAGCACTTTACAGCTTAGGCGGCTGCCTAAGCTGTAAAATGCTGTGTCATTTTATTTTATTGTAAATATTATACAAAAGCATAAAATAATCTAAACTTCATTCACTCTCTGTGTAAAGATCAGGCTGCAGGTCAACAGTCTGACAGTTTGCATGAAAATAAGCTAAATATATAGCATAATACCAAGACCCCACCACCTTAACTAACACATTTTCTGCGGGAAACCCTATTGTAGGGTCGAAACAATCTTAGCACGCACCATCTCCACCGCCAAATCCACTGAATGATCAGTGTGAAGCCCAAGTGGCAACAGCAACTGCTAAATAGAAAAAGGAAGACTCACAGATTGGAAACTATGGTAACAGCAATGAAGGGCTCATACAGTGGCCGGTTGTTCAAAAAGCCTGATGTCCGACTGCAAATGCACTTTTCACTTTACCGCCACATCACCATCTGGTTGATGATAAACACAAACACAGTCAAGCCCAGAGAAGCATTTCTTATTCTCTTTTTTACTAAGGTCCCAGACGCCAATGCATTATGAAAAACGAGCCACTGTTCCAGACATCGGAACGAAAGCTAAATATCCGAGTGATTGCCTTTGTGAGTTGAAGATGGATAGAGGCAGAGATGAAGCCACACCCAAGTTTGGTATACAGATAGAGATCTGGCAACTCCCCTCCTCTATTCAAGTATAAATAGGAAATATATCAGTGATCTATATCAGAGGAAGCTGCCCTTGTTTGGGTAAAGGGTTAGTAGGACCGAGTGGAGACCAAATCTTTTTGACAGATGCCGATATTGATACAAAGAGTTGTTAACCTCCTGCATGGTTGGAAGAGATTGCACATAAAATTCATTGACCTTAAAAAACACAACACAAGTAAGTTATTCATAAGCCCGTCGCTTTGCGATTGGACACATTATTTTTTGGAGTTTTGTTTTGTTTCCATGTAGTTGGAAATGCCAATCTCTTGATTGCAAAGGCATATTGCATACGCAGCAAGAACTTTAACCTTATCAAGATAGATGAGCAGTTTGAATACATTTTTCCATAAATTAACAACAGCGGTTAAGTTAGAAAGACATCACAAATCACACGTTTATTAGTGGTATAAACGATTCACCGATACAAAACGGTATACGGTTGGATTAACACAGATGCGACTACATCGACATGCAGGCCCCTGAATCAATTTGAAACAACCAAGAATCGCACGATGCACCGATTTAAACATTTTGAATCGGTTGAGTAAAGCTTTAGCCTGATATCAAGAGAGCATTGTCAACACATTTCATTCCATTTCCCAAAAAAAAAAAAATATTTTGAGCGATTTGACATTTTTTAATAATCTCAAAATAAATTATGTTTTTCAAAATAAAATTTGAATAATCAATCTGTCCTACACAATTTACAATAGCGAGGCTTTTGTCAGTATTCCCCTGCTGAATGGTGGAAAAATATATCTTTTGTGTTATCATTCAACAACTATTAACTATCTATCGGATTAAATCATATCTCATCAAATCGTACCGGACCGTGAGAACATTGAATCGAATCAAAAGTTCCATATTAAAATGTATCGTCCCTGAATCGTATCTTAACGTATCTAAATACGTATCGGACCATCCAATAAAGAAGAGATGCACACCCCTAACGTGTACAAATAGACAATGACCGATGATTTGATTCCTTCACCATTTTCGACCACTCAAGCTCAAACGAGGCCTCCCAATCAGGAATCATGCATCAAAACGTGACGATTTTGTGGCAGTCAGTAGACCACGGACATCACATATTCACAAATGACTCGCAATTTGCTCCCCTGCTAGCTTGTGATCTGAACAATCCCTCGATCTGGTAGGATGAGGTTGAGTCACAGCCACATGCCACGTGGAATACTCACAAACAGGGCTAGTGGAGGGCCAGGTTTTGGCAGCATTACGCACCAAATACCCCACGGACACCAACTTTGTTTGTCGTTCGTTTATCTAGGTGAGCTTCTGTGAGGCCGTGTGCCCTCCTGCTTTACGCAGGACTACGAATCAGTAACAAGTCGGCACCAATGCTGGTATCGAAGTTCGAGTGAAAGTTAACGAAAGATCGAAAGACTGTGTGGGGAGGAGCTGTCACACAGGGGCCTTGCCAGTGCCACTGCTTGTTATTTTACAGCTCACCAGGCAGACGATTTCTGCTCAAGCATGGGAGCCTCTGCAGGTAGCCTGGCCAGGTGTCCTTGTCCCTCCAAGTACATCTTCACCATCTGGCAGACTCTAAAATGGTATGACATACTGGCCGACTAGCACACAGACAGGACGCCAGCACAGCGTTTAGCTTTGCTTAACGTTTCCAAAACGAAGCAGCAAATCATTTCCATTTTGCATACAAATGATTTGCCCTGCTCCAGGTAATACTTTTGTAACAGAAAATGAATTGTCCTGTACAGTTCTGTTATTACATTTTCTGCTTGATTCCATCAAAATAACTGAAATAATACAAAATAATGACGACAAAGAGTTTCAACAAACCGTCAACTCCAATAGCAATATGTGCTTTAATCAGAGGGATAAGACCAGTGCCTAGATTTTAAGGAACAACGTTAAGTGAAATAAGGTTTGATCCTGTCGGAATAACCATATAAAATGAATAAAACTGAATGAGTAAAAACCGAGCAACACCAATCAGTTTTCAACACAGTAGTCAAGATGGCCACCATGAGATGTTCACTGAACACATTTCCTTTCTTCAAAGGTGTACTAGTAGGGCGCTGTGCTCTTTCGGAAATCAAAGAACCCAAGACGGAGGTAAGGAAGGTGAGGGAAGAAAGATGCCTTTTTTCTCTCTAAGTGACGATGAAGGGAGAGCCACCCAAGGGACACAGCGGGGAGATGAGAAAATTAACAAGTGACAAGAAAAAAAAACATATGTGCATCGTTCTGTAGTGCACCACGCAGAGAGGGAGGGGGCGAGTGCTGTATGAAAAATTAAAATGTAGCACTCTGGGCTAACTATGGAGTGTTTGTGTGTGTGTTTGTGCGTTGGGTCAGGGAAATGTGAGCCAAACCGAATAGAGAATTAAGAAAGAAAGAAAGAACGAAAGAAAGAAAGAGACAGCGAAAGAGAGAGAATAAGAGATGGGGGGAAAGGAATCCTGTGTCCCAATTTACTAACCGCAGCAATAAAACCGGTAGCGCACAGATGAAAAGGTTTTGAAATGGGAAAGGGAGAAAATGAGTGGAGGAAATGAGGGATTAGAGGAAATGGCAGGAAATTACACGATAAGGAATGGTGGTCATTTTGGAGCCGAAAGTGATATAGGGATAAGACGATAGAAGAAGAAGAAGGGATGGGAGGGAAGTGACTAAATATATATAAATAAACAAGATGTCAAGATAAGCAAAGAAAAAAAATATTATAGTTAGGAAAATTGTAAAGTAAAAGCCGGGAAATGCAAGGGAAGTGAAGAGATGCCTTTGGGGGGAGGAAGAGAGGGAATGCTATAAGGTATACAAGAAGGGAAGGGAAGGGAACTTGGGAGATGAAAGGAAAAAGGGATGAAAAGAAGAGTCCTGCTTTAAAAAAATATCAAAAGGCAGAAAGCCAGGGAACCGCACTGACTGCAAGTGTACAGAGATGGCTGATCAGCTTTAAAGAGTGAGGGAGAGAGTGCGCGTGAGGCCAGAGGGTGTAAACACAGCGGGTGAGACCAAGAGAGGAAGCGTGAGGGAGAGAGAGCAAGTGTGTGTGAGAGAGCGAGCGAACGAGAGCGCGAGCGAACGAGAGCGGGGAAACAGTCAGAATTGGTGCAAAGCATGATTTAACCGACTGTTTCTGGATCTATACGGCACATTAATAAAACAGCCACCAGGTCGATGGGCCTGCTTCTCCGGGTCTCTCACTCGATCGCTGGGTTCACGGGGTGCATGTTTGGCTTTGGGAGGACGGGGGGACGGAGTAGTTTGTGAATAAACACGGCCCCCGCCTTTCACTCCGGTAATGAATTCTACCCGGTCCCACCGAGGGACGCGGGTCTCACCCCCCCCCTTTATGAATTATAGATACGGCCAATTACAACCTGTTGACTTGTCTACCAGCAGCTCTGCCGGCTCTGGCGGCGGCGGCGCTGACGGACCGCTTCGCCGGGGAAATGAACGCCATCACCATTAGGGCCGCACGGGCAGGGGGTGCCACAATGGCCCCAGCGGTTGATTAGGTTATTTCCTCCGCCACCGCCCCCAGCCCCCCCACCCCACCTGCGTCTGATTGGTCCGGACCTGTTGTTGTCTGAGGTTGACCGGGTTAAGCTAATGGACTGATCTAATAACGCTAATCCAAACGAACACAGATGCCCGGAAGGGGGGGAGAGGGCCTTGTGTTCGGATGACACAACAACAACAATTAGTCAACAATTACTAATTGTTGACCCCCAGGGCTGAAGTTTACCAGGAAGTGGAGGTCAACTGATTGGAAACCCCTGGACGACAGAGGTGGGTGACAGCTGGCGCGAGTCCACGCATGTGTGCGTGCGTGTGTGTGTGTGCGTGTGTGTGCCTGCGTGCGTGTGTGTGTACCGAGTGGTAAGGAGTCCTATTGTCACTTACTTTAAGAAGGTCTTTCGGAAAATCCTGGCCGTCGTTGAGTCCCTCGAGGTTGCCCACGAACTGCGAGCAGGACATTCGCTTGCCCAGGTTCTGAGGGAGACAGACAACACGCGGAGGAGGATTCAATATGGCCACCGCTCACACACATCCACTGACCATGCCATTTAAATCTCAAGAGGGAGAGGCACGAGACTCAACATCCAACTCCCAGTGCACTATTTCCTGTTGAAATCATATTACACAGAGGGCCCGTAAGGATGACAGGGAGACGGGAGAGTTGTTTTGAACAGAGTTGTTTTGATGGCGATACATAAACAGCGTGTGTCCCGGTCCCGTTGTTTAAAATGAACGTCATTCCAGAGAGAATGGAGGCCTGCCATCCTTGTCTTGGCGTGAGTGACCATGACAAGGAGTGTTGTCCTTCCCTAGTTCCCAATGTTCCAGTACGGTCCCTCGGTCTTTCGGTGGGTCAAAGCCCCGCGGTACAGCAGCTTCTGGACTCATTATCACAATTATAAAAAAGGCCAACAGAACACATGAATCCGAGGCCGTCCTTCATCTCCGAAGGGAGAGAGCGCTGGTTGTTAAACTCAACCTTGAGTTTTTTTTCTCGGTTACAGCGATGATTTAAATGGCATTTCTCTCCCGTTTTTTTCCAAGCAGTTCCTAAAACAACCCAGCTTGATTTTGAGCAAAAGTTCGGAGCTTTCGTCCTATCGCCCTTCAAAGGACCTGTGCTTAATCATTCAGACCGGTAGCCTAGTAGCCGTGGCATCGCGTAGATGCCGATGGCCTCAATTCAGCCTACCAAGAGGAGGCTTTGACTGATAAAGTCCTGATTTTTAAGGCATGAAGGCTGATCCCAGATCAGCTGGTGAAAGGGCTCTTGTCTGATATAATATATCTAACTGTCTCCATCTATATTTAGAACTGTTGCTCGTCTCCAAAAGTTAATGAAAATAGCTCCTCTGAAAAAATCTGTTCTCTTTTTGTTTTCGCATTACCTGTGCTCTGTCTGCACTACATGAGCCAGTTACCGTGCCCCCCACACCCACACACACACACACACACAACTCACTTGGCCGTGTAGATCCGTATTGAGCAGCATGAGAGCACAGGTCAGAGTGTGAACTGCATCTAGAGGACAAAACAAGAACTTCATTATGGGCACTGCGCCATTTCCAAAATTAATTATCTACAGAAAAAAATGACTAACGATAAGTGTGTATGCAGCGATATGGCACTCATGCAAATAGAATGGGCCCCATTCACCTGGCAGCCACCTTGGATCTATACGCTTAGCTGGGTAGGAAAATGAATGGATGAACGCTAGGTGGCTAAAGACCATGGGAGGGTGTTTAAGTGTTTTCAGGTACGACACAACGAGCAGGATAGGAGTCAACCTACAATGATGTGCACGTTTCCTTCCCCACCTTCAGACGGTATGATGCCCGGGTTGCAGTCAAGGTATCTTCTTGAAAAGTGTGTCAGCACCCTCTCTCTTTCCTGCGTCTCCCCCATCAGCGCAAACTGCTTGAGGAACGCTCTGTCGGAGGAGAAACAAAACCCAACCGCGCGGTAAGTAAGGCGTCACTCAGGAGATAGGCACATGATGTTACACTGTTTTTAAAGGGGGACGTGCATCTCTGCTGTTGGTTTTTCCGCTGATCTACTGAAGTGACACGACAAGATAACCAGGGGCGCAATTCATTTAGTGGTACCACGGTACATGAATTAAGAATAGGCTTCATTTTATTTATCTAAATAGATATCGTTAGGTGGAACAGCATGAGTTACCAAAGCATTGGGTTCACTCCCTCATGCAAAGCCACAGTTGGCCTCTAGGGAGCGGCGTTGTCCTGCATGAACTGACACGAGAGCCCCCAAGTGAAGCGAGGACCAGGGCACTCCAGTTTTCAAACAAGGCCAACGTGTCTCTTAAGGGTCCCAAAACTTTCTTAACAAGAAACGACCATTTAATGAAGGCCACTTTAACAAACCAAGGCAACAGATTCACAGGCGTCTCAACGTTGAACCGCTGCGTTGCCCACCAGCGCGTACCGTAAGGCCATGTCCACCGCCAGCCCTTTGAAGTCGAAGAAGCTGAGGTACTCCGCTGCCACCATTCGGCTGAAGTCATTGCTGTAGGAAGAAGACGTTTGTAGGTAGGTCAGCAGGCAGGCAGGGAGATAGGATGGGAAATTATGATAAAGCGATGGAATGAAAAAACGGGAAGGAAGAGGACCAAAGGTGGGACTTTTAAAAAGACACATTGGGGTCTCAATCTTGTCGTGAAAACCGAAAACAAAACTATCTCCCAGTAAGAAGGAAACTCATTAGTCGAACGTTCCTTATTATCAGTGGGAGCTGACGCCTGATTGGCTGATCCAGTGCAACAATCTCATTACGACCGATCAGAGCCACACGGCGCAGCCAGTCAAAATGTGAAAATTACAGCAATTTTCTGATTTCAATTTAAGTTAACAACTGGCAATTTTTATCCCATTCAGCTGTGCAAAATAATGAAGTCATAACGAAGACAAAAAGAACATCTATCAATATCGATATTGGGATTGGCCTAAACCAGCTTATGACAGTATCTGCAAAGGGATGAGCGATCTGTCCGACCCTATAAAAGAGTCCACCAGTTAAAGGTGGCATATTATACCAACAGGTATGAGTGTGATTAGCCGTCACGAGCCATTTGGAAAATCTGCATCACAAGTGGGCGTGTCCACCTAGGTGTATGACGGATAGATGAGCAACGTTTGCTACAGTCCGATGGGTAGGCTGGTAGACTGATCTATTCAGCACACCTCTAGGTGGACACGCCCACTTGTGATGTCAGAAGAGGTCAATTTTAAAAACGGCTTCTAACGACTAATCACACTCACACCTGGTGGTATATTATGTCACTTATAACAAAATGGGGTCCCACACGCTTCCTTCCGCCGGCGCTCACTTCTTGCTGAGATGTCGCGCCACGTCCGACTTGCGGAAGCCGTCCAGTTTGAAGAGGCGCTTGGCCAGCCGCTTGGCCGCCTCCAGGTCGGCCCGGCTGCTCCCGTTGGTCAGCGTCTCGCTGGTCTCCAGGCCAAGGCGCTCGCTCAGGTCCTGGTCCAGCTCCGTGTCCGTGGCCAGGCGGGCCTTCTCCCTGGAGGGATAGAGGGCGGGAGAGAGAGAGAGAGCTTTGGTGTTGTTGTTTTGAATCTTCTGTCTGTACCATATATTGCTTTGGCAACGGGCCAGTGTCCGTTTTCCTTGGGGGGGGGAAGAGAGAGAGAGAGGGAGAGAGGGAGAGAGAGAGAGAGAAAAAGAGCTAAGGAGGGGGGAGAGGGGAGAGAGAGTTAAGGAGTCGATGGATAAGAACATAGAATAAGAGACTAAATCAGAAGAGAGTAAATGTACATGTTGGAAAAGCAGAGGTCAATGAGGTTGATCGGCCTCAATCACTAAAATGTCATAACATTTAAACTTCTCATCTTATTTCCAGGCTGCATAATCCACATAATACATAATCTCCATTATGCACGGTCAGAAATGATCCTGTTATTTAGTCATAAACACTATTCATTCTTGCAAATATTTAGAAGGCGTTTTTCTGTTGTTTTGATATTGACCCAGATTCCCAACATATGAAAACTGGATGAAACATTCCTCATGAATGTATTGCATGAGGAATGTTTTATCCTTTTCGCATTCCCAGTTCTGTGTATTACTTACAAACTAATTCCCCAATTTTATGGGGTGAATTGCTTGAATGGAATACCAGCGATTTGGTGAACAATAGATGATTTATTAAGTAAATGTTGGATGGATGAATGGAAAGATGAATTTAGAGGTTAAAAAAAGAAAATACGATATGGCGGAGCTCATCTAAAACAGCAGTTTATAATGTAGCAGCAGTAGAGACAGAGAAAAGTGGATACGCTACATATTCCAATGGAAAGCAGAGGTCTGCTGTTATTTTTTAGGAGATAGAAGGGAAGCGGAGGGAAATACATGGAATGAAACAAAGGATGCAGACAACTTCGGCAGAAGTATACAAAAACAAAATCACGGCAATTAAAGAAAAACTATTAGAACATCGTCTTGCTCAGCATCTCCCATTTCCACTCTCATTACGAATGCCGGCACACGACGTAACAAGAGCAGCTTCCACCGCTTTCTATAAAATCACTACAAACTTCTGGCAACACACTCCAAAACCCCCTCCCCCTCTCCCCCTCTCCCCCCTCCCCCTCTCCCCCTCTCCCCCTCTCCCTCTCCCCCTCTCCCCCCCTCCCCCTCTCCCACTCTCTCATCAGCTCATTAAGCTGCCCTCCGCCGCATTAACGGTTCGCCAGCACTGAACTGCATATATCTGAATTATGCTGCGATAATTATTTAAGCATGTTATGTCATCTGGAGCCGCGCAGCGCAGCAGCAGCGAGCTCTTCTGGGTTACGCCAGTTATGTGAATGAGGTCCTGGAGTTCAGTCTATTCAGAATCATAATGGGCATTTTCTTTCTTTTTTTAGCTGTCGCTCAACACAGTTGGAAGGGCTATGTGACCATTTCCAGCAAAAGATCTGGGGGGGGGGGGGGGGAAAGCAGTGCTTTTGAAAGACAGAAGCACTGCTGATATGTCGGATCAGTATACAAGCAAGGGGGTCGGATATAAAAACTCCTGTTGTATGACGACGGGAAAATCCCAGTTGGGAACACAGCAGCTTCTCAGACCAAGTTACAAGTGAGGGCTGATAAGCAGTCGAAGAAGGTAAACAATCAATTCCACAGAGCAGGTATAGTTCCCGCTCATTAGGGAGCGCAAAGCAAACACACACAGAGCATTTCCCCAGCCAGGGTAATCATTGACTTCAGAGCTCCTTTTTACGCCCTTCCTCTTTTGGTTCAGAGCCTGACATGCCCCGTTTTTCAACGTTTGGTGAACCTAACGTCTCCACATAACATAGGGAAGAACCAGCAGCCAATCAGAACCAGCAGCCAATCAGAACCAGCAGCCAATCAGAACCAACGAGGGGCTGTACCGGGGGCCCCCATGGCACCTGCCCTTCCGCGAGGCAGAACTTGGAGCGTTTCACACCTGACTAATCCTTTTCCTCCTGCGGCTGCAGGTGATGTCCACATCTGACGTGTGCTGTGGTGCGGGAAAGACAGGGTCATTATGGGGGGGGGGGGATGGAAACAGCTTTGGCTCGAGGCTTCTGTTGTTGTGCTTTACCTACGTGTCGATGACGAAGCCCTGACCGGCAGGTACCTCTCTTCTCGCCCCGCTGTGGCCCCGGTACAGCAGAACACAGGGTGGGGGGAGGAGGAGGAGGGAGGGAGCTCCTCCGCCCTTGTACCATGCCTACTGAAGCGCCGTGGTCTGCTGCTTCCTTGACCGACACCACCTCCTCCTCCTGTTCCTCCTGCTCCTCCTCCTCCTGATCCCGCTCTCCTTCCGGCCCCGTAACCCGACCGCCTGACTGCGGTGGTCTCTCTGGTGGTGTACATCACGGCGGAGTGCCACGCGACTGTGGTGGTGGGGAACACCTGTGTGGGGGTTTGGCCCCTCCTCCTCCTCCTCCTCTTCTTCTTCTTCTTCCTCCTCCTCCTCTTCTTCCTCCTCCTCTTCCTACTTCTGCGCTGCTCAGGGCCCCCAGACTTAGAAGGCACTCCTGTGCCGCCGCTCAACTCGCACACAAAGACGGGAAAGGAAGACAAAGTTTCCCTTTCTTTTCATCGTCCACCCCTGCATTGGCCGTCATCGGAGCTCACTCCTGACTTCCAACTAAATCATGGCTGTCCTTTCCCTGGTCTTCCAGTCGCCCCACCTATCTACCCACCCGTCGTTCTCTTTCTGTGCTGGATGGTCTCTCCCCCTCTCTCTTTCACTGTGTAAACTTCGGCCCTCTCCCCCGCCGACCTTGGGCTCTGAGCTTAGCAGGAATCTTGGCTCGCCTTAGCCAAACACCAACCACCTCCCCCATCTGAATCAACTCTCTCTCTTTCTCTCTCACACACACACACACACACACACACACACACACACACACACACACACACACACACACACACGTGTTCCTGGTGTAAACTCACAGAGCATAAAGAGAAGGGAAACCAGTATGCCAGGGCTAAACAGTAAAACTGATTAAATCTAAACCAGGAGAGTACCCATCTCGTGTAACCATCACAGACAGATGGCTGGTGGATTAAAAAGTGTCCAACCCCCCCCAAAGAGTGATTGGTCCTGGATGAGGGGGCGGGTGAAAGGGGTGTGGTTAAGAAGCACCTGTTGAGGGACGCCTCTCCTGTTTCACAGATCACACAATGCCAGGGGGTCCTGAGAGAATTCAGAACCCCCCACTCCGGGACCTCTGTCCAGCCCTCAAGCCCCAGACTCAAAGCCTGGTCTGGTCCAATTGGCACTCCAGCACAATGGGGTTCTGTGCCAAAGCCCGAGCCATCCCAAAAGAGGGAGATGGCGAGGGGGGGTGGTTGAGTTAGGGAAGAGATGAGGACAAAATCAGAATCCCATGGAACGTTGACTTCCTGGAGAGATTACACTGGTGTCCTACACGCATTCCAGGATTCCTTTGCTCCATGCTCCGGTGCAAAACAATTACCTGACAACACCAGACAGACACCCATGAGTCACAGCAGACCCGGAATCCCTCATCCAGAGACCCGTCAGATACGCCGGTTCTGAACCAGAAATGGGGTTGCACTCGCCTTGACCACTAACAGCCAGTACTAGCGTTGGTACTGATGGGATAAGTCTGCTGGCTAGGTGGTTGTCATTTCATTAGCGCTTTCCCAGCCACAAACAAAAAAGGGTATCGGTTTGAAAATCGAAAGTAAAAGGGTAAATAATAGCATCCAAGTTGATGATGATAATTATTCAGGCTGTCACATGGTGTTTTCTAAGGACCACGTCACACAATGGTGTGTGTATTATACCCTTCTTATACTCTTGACGCAATGTAAACAACAATATTTATATATTCTTTACTCTTATTTACCTGCAGCCTACATCTTCGCATGTGCAAAGTCATATTAGTAGGTGTTGTTCTTCTGAATACTGTCTCTATTTTGGCCAGCATTATTGCATGGAAATCACTATATTACATCATCAGTGAGCCAAAACGGATGGAAGTCCTTGTGAGCTGTGGTTCTCTGCTGCCCCCTGGTGGCTTGGGGAACACAACAAGGTGACCCAGTGAACTCACTACAGCTCTGCAGCGTTTTAAACACTCTCAGGTTAAGACATAATTGTGCAATGGTTGTGTAGTTGATTTTCTAACATAAGAAGATTATAAAATATAAGCAAACAAACACAATACTTTGATAATAGTACTCGGACAAGAAGATCGATTAAAAAAAATTAACTCTGTTGCATACAGAATGAAAGTATAAAATATTAAACAGACTGAAGAAAGCCCCACTCGGCAAAAGAGTCTTGATGATTAGTAAAAGCAGAGCTATCTATATAGATAAATAGGTAGCATTAGCAGTAGTAGTTCCCCTCATGAGAACACCTTTGGTTAGTATTTTGGGCTTGGGAGGGAGGAGCTAGGGACTGGGGGATTATGGCAGTGTCTTTGAGAGTCTGTTGGTGAAGGTGAATGTCTTTCTGCAGCCATCTGCGCAAATCACCTGCAGCAGTCGTCTTAAAATGCACGCACGCACGCATGCACGCGCACACACACACACACACACACACACAGGCAAAAATATACACACTCAACCAATGCACTTATGCATACACATGCAGTGCCAGAGAAGTGCGGATGGACACAAGCAGGCAGAAACACACACACACACACACACACACACACACACACACACAAAAACACTCACACACAGCCTGCCAGACACCAGCGGGACCGGTGGCTGCGACCTTCACTCCAAACCGCTCTGTTCCAGAATAGCACTGCAGTGCAGCCGTGTGTACGGGCGGAGGGAGGCCTCATTAGTTTGCTGACTGGATGTGATCCATTAGCGGCGCACGCCTCACCTCCGAGGGAGACAGGGGCCATCACCAACCCCCTCATTATCACCAACCCCCTCATCATCACCCGAGACGGCAGGAAACTCATTTCCGTTTACAAGTCCATTAGGGTTTTTTTTTGGTTTGTTTAACGCTTTGAGGAGTGTCCGTGAGGTTAATTGGTTAATTGCACAACACAGCCAGACGTAGTTTTACGATCCGTAACGGCGATAGTGGCTTTATGCAATAGCAAACGGCTTCAAGTGCTTATTGCTCGAGGAGCAAAACTCAATTGGCTATCGACCCCTATCTAACCCTAACTCAAACTTATCCGTACATGAAATCGTGTCAGAACTACCACACTCTGCTTGTATACAAACACAGATAAATACAGAGTATGTTTCACAAGTATCAAAGTACCCTCCTCGAGGGGCGAGCCACTGCGACAGACATGTTAAAGGTCCCATATCATAACACCAGGTGTGAGTGTGATTAGCCGTTACAAAACCTGAAAACCTGCCTCTTCTGACATCACAAGTGGCCGTGTCCACCTAGATGTGTGCTGAATAGGTCAGTCTACCAGCCTACCTCGTGGACTGTAGCAAACGTTGCACATCTATCCGTCATACATCTAGGTGGACACGCCCACTTGTGATGTCAGAAGAGGCTGATCTTCTGACGGTTAATCACACTCACCCCTGGTGGTATAATAGGTCACCTCGAAACCCGACGGCCACGCCCTCCCTCGTCCCCCTCACCTGGGCAGGGAGAAGTTGCTGGACCAGCTGCTCCCGAGCTGCGGCCCGGGGGTCCCACCGCGCCGGGGCGTGTCCTCGGACCCGCTGCTCAGCCTCTCGCTGGAGGGCGCCCGCGTGGCGTCCGAGTCGCCCGTCACCGTCAGCGCCGAGTCCGACAGGCTGGGTCGCTCGTCGACGGCGAGCGGGGCCAGGCTGAGGTGCGCCATGTGCCGGGCGCTGTGTCCGAACGGCGCCTGGATGGCCGGGGTGAGCGTGGGCAGGTCAAAGGTCAGCACCGTCTGGGTGCTGGAGCCCAGCAGCTCCTCGCTGTCCAGGCTGCTGTACGACGTGCCCTTGGCGCGCGCCGACTCCATGATGCTCTCAAAGTGGCGGCTGAAGGTGTCCTCTGAGGTGCGGCGGGGGGGGGAAACGAGGACGGGGGACTTCAGCGCGGGGTGGTGGTTGTCGAAAAACGTTTCCAGGGGCCTGAGGAGGGAGAGCCAAAGCGGGTTTTCTAGAAAGCTTCCAAAAAAAACATAAAACCCCATAAACAGCTGCCCTCTGTGTCTATGAGGTTCACAGTAGTGGCTCCAACGTTGTCTGGATCGCCAGAGCAAGTCGCACTTACTCTGCTCACTTCAGACATCCTGATCTTTGCGTGAAAAGGAGAACTGGGAAATGTAAGCACGTACTTGAGAAGAATGCTAACGAAACTAGAAAACGATAAGGGATCCCTGTTAATAACATTTAGCACTCAACAGCATTAGCCACAAACTTCCCCTTGCACTAAGCATAGGGAAATGTCAACCGTCACTTGGCATTGCCTTTGTCTGCATTATGCACGTTTACTGACAAAGTTGTCGGTAATTCATATTTCAAAAAGCTGGTTGGGGTCTTGAAGAATTTGGCTGTGGATAAGACGAATATAGACATTTGAGATGGGTCAATGGTTAATCAAGCTAGTCAGTAGTCTCAAGCGCGTGTGTGCACGTGTGTGTGTGTGTTTTTGTGCATATGAGAGAGAGAGAGAGAGAGAGAGAGAGAGAGAGAGAGAAGTGCATCAAGGCACAACTGGTTTGCGTCAGATGAATTGACATGTATTGCGACAAATATTTCTGTGATTCATGCGCAACCATACTTCCGGTTACAGTAAAACAGGACCAACCACTGCTCCACCTTTTCTGCCAAGTTCATACAACAGCCCACCAATCGTACCGGTTCTTCGTGCCATAACCTGTTGTCTCTTCTCACCTCTTAAGCAGATGTCCAAACACCTCTGGTTCGTCTTGGGCGGCATGTTGACTCCTCCTGTCGTCTCCTTGCATCCTCACGCTCGCCCAGCTCACCATCTCCTCCTCCTCCTCCTCCTCCTCTTCCTCCTCCTCCTCTCCTTCTACCTCTCCCTGACCTCCCACCTGCGGCTCCTCCTCCTCCTCCCCCCCCTCCCCCTCCTCGGGGCCGTGGGACCTCTCGTAGCAGGGTCCTTCGGGGGGGCTGCCGCCCAGCACGCTGCGGTTGGAGCCGAAGGCAGAGTCTGCGTCCTCTTGCTCGGCCAGCACCTCGTCGATGTCCGTCTCGCGGTAGCACCGCTGCGGGACCGCGTCCAGGTCTGTCTCCGAGTACTTGAGGGTCCGCCCGATTATGCCTGTCCTGGGGGAGGAGCCCGTCAGCGGCGGGGGCGTGACCAGTTCCACCTCCACCTGCTGGACGTCGTGGTTGGCCGAAAGGAGGGGCAGGCCGAAGGGCGTGGTCAGCGGTGTGGGCGTAGGGGACTCGCTGGAGGCGCCGCTAGGGGGCGCTGTGGAGGCGCCCAGGAACGCTGTGACCAGAGGAATATTTGCCAATTATAGAGCTAACTCAACAAACATGGTGTCATTCAGGTAAAATAAATAAGTTAAACTATTAAAACTCTATATAAAACGACTCTATTCGAGTGACTATCTTAATATTTGGTAAAAAAAAACTATTCTAAATTGTATTCAACACAATGTAGAGGCTTATGGAATGCTAGCATGAGCTGCACAATGTGACACTCATTTCATATGCGTTAGGTCATCGCTAATTCTCAGCATGAAGATGATTTCGTATTAGCCACAAAAAGAACACACATGAACGATTACTGTGAATGCAGAGTGCGGACATTGGGGTTTCAACTCAGGCCCTTTCGGCTGAGAGTCACGCACCACAAAACTACGTTAGTTAAGTAAGTAGTTAAAGTAGTTCAAGCTGGGGTAGGCAATTAGGAAAACCAGCATTTGTAAACTATATTTTTAAAGTTTCCAACCAGAAAAGTCCCATTCCTTCCTTCAGGCCCTTCCTTCAAAGCCACTCACATAAAACACCTATAGCCACTCACATATAGCAAAATATATTGTTCTCAAGTAAATTGCCTACCCTAGCTTTAAACTAAGTAAAGCTCACTTTTGTCTCCTCTGCTGGCAGCCTCCTCCGCGGGGGTCCCAAACAGGAACTCCCACTTGGCTCGAGCTATCCTCTGACAGTGAAGAGAAGGCCCCGGAACAGCACAGCCACTGTCAGTCTGGGAAACACACACACACACACACACACACACACACACACACAGACAGACAGACAGACAGACAGACAGACAGACAGACAGACAGACAGACAGACAGACAGACAGACAGACGTCAATGTTGGTTCACTGTGTAAGATACAGATCACAGTATGTTTTACTTTACACCAATGAATAACACTGTGCTGTTGTTGGTTAGGTAGTCCCATATTAACAAGGGTTTGTTTGTTTTCCTGTGGCTGCCCCGAACTAAAGACATCCATCCTAATTGGTTCGGTGTTATTGTGTTTTAATGAAGTAGTGCAGGCCTAGTTACCATGAAATACACAAAGTACAAAACAATGATCCTTTGATTGAATTTACAAACCACAGACCAAATGAAGGAAATTATACAAAATAAGGGAAGAAACGGATCAAGCTGATTCGCAGAGCACAAAGCGCTTTTGTAAACATCTGTGAATCTGAGCTCACAAGTTCTGTGTTTGGTGGCGCATTCCATATGATGACATTCACAGCCCATAATACAGCTCTCTAATAGTAAACCATAAACTAACGAACCACCAAAAAGGTAATATGTTCGTGCAGTCCAAGGATTTATTCAAAGCAGCAAAACGACCAAAAAAGTATCGATGATATGCAGCTTATTCTGAGAAATGTCAATCAGGCTACGGCTTTAAAAATAGATATGTATACAAGATCAGGTCACCAGGTGCAAGAAAAGAGCTAATCGAATCTAAACTAGGTAGGAATGTTGGATGCTATGAACTAATAAAAATGTCATTAAGTTTCACTCTCTCACCAGTTCAAAGCGACATTTTTAAAGAAAGCGTCCATTCAAAACAAGTGATTCGCGGTTTACACAACCGCGGTCTCGTCCGACGCTTAACAACATGCAACATTGCGTTTGCGCTGCTATTCAATATAATTTAACACACAGAAGGATGGGACGGGAACCAAAATCCCTCTTCTCCGTTCGCCGGCTATCGTTAGCATGCTAGCGAAGTAGGTTAGGAGCAGGTTAAGAGAAAACTGGGAGAGAGAGAGAGAGAGAAAAAATAATTTCGTTAGAGTGTGTGTTCGTTTAGCTTGACAAACCGACTAGAAGGGCGGAGTTAGCCCACCCTCCACATATTCACTGCGCACCCACCCGGCAAACGTGGCTATGTAAAACCAACCGAACCGAAAGGGAATAATACAGAACTGGATAGGACTGATGAACCTTCAAATTCGCATCATATGCTTTGCATGGCACTGCGTGTGTGCAACGCCACACATTTAGCAAATTAAGGTTTCCAAGATAAATTTTATTATTAATATAAATATGAATCATCATATTCATAAAGTGTTGTTTCTTCACTTGTAGTTTAGGTTTTAATGGGATGTATATATAAAAAAATACATATAATAAAAAAAATGGATGCATGGTTGAGATGTGAGATGCATCAGGGAATTTATAAATTAGTAGGTAGATGCATTCTATTTTTTAATTGAACGTAATAATTTATTACTGAAAGCTCACCTGTATTCCTGAGGTGGCAGCGGCGGTGTCGTTGCTCTGGTGACTGGACTGGCTGGACTCGGGGGAAACGCAGTCCCTGTCCCCCAGGCTCCCCGTCACCCCGCTGGAGCTCCGGGACGACGACCCCCCCAACACGCCGTTCTGCTCCCCCTCCAGAGGCCCCCGTACCCGCGGTAACCCCAGCTGCCTCTCTCCCAAAAAACCCTCACCTCCCTCCCCGTCCTCCTCCTCCTCTTCCTCCTCCTCCTCGTCCTCATCGTCCTCCTCCGCCGAGTCCAAGGCCACGGGTCCCAGGAGCAGGGCCTCCCTTCTCCTCTGCTCCGCTCGCTTCTGCCGCGCCGTGGGGCTCAGCGGCCCCCCGCGGCCTTGCCGGGGTCCGCGCCCGGGGACGGCGGCGGGGTCGGCCTCTGGGTTAGGGCACTGGCTCTCCTGCTCCGCCACCGCCTCCAACTGCTGCTTCCCCCAGCGCTGCCTGGAGGTCCAGCTGACCGGGGCCTCCTGCACCCCCTGGTGGATGAAGAGCCTGCGGGAGAGCTCCGTGCAGTCCACGCTCTCGTTGGCCCCCGGCGGGGGCTCCCCTCCCCTCCTCTCGGCCCCGGCGGACCAGGGGTCTCCGGTGTACTGCGGGGGCTGGCGCCGGTGCAGGGTGGGGCTGTCCAGCGCCCTCACCTCGGCCCGGAGTAACCGGGGGTCCCTCATGGGGGAGCAGAACTCCGTGGGGGGGTGAGAGGGGCGGAAGAACCGGGCAGGGAGGGCGGGAGAACTGGGCGCCGCTGTGGGCGAGCTCTGATGCTGGGAGGAGCTCTGATGCTGGGAGCTCTGATGCTGGGAGGAGCTCTGATGCTGGGAGCTCTGATGCTGGGAGCTCTGATGCTGGGAGGAGCTCTGATGCTGGGAGGGGCTCTGATGCTGGGAGCTCTGACGGCCGCCCCCCTCTCGCTCCCCTCGCTCCTCGGGCTTGGCCTCCTCCTCCTCCCGCTGCGTGTCGTGGTTATTGCGAGAGTTGGTCTCCTGCGAGTGGGACTGCGAGATGGAGCTCTCGGGCTGGTGACAGTCGATGTTGTCGGTTGCTGGTGCGTGTTGCCCGTGCAAGGGGATGTTCATCTGGAGCGTCTGCTGATGCTGCTGGGCCTGTTGTGCGTTTGGGCTCGGGTCATGGCGTTCGCAAGAGCTTGACCCCCGGCTGGGCTCACCTAGAGCGTTATGCAACGAGCCCTTCCTGGTCTCTGTGAAGAAAGAGGACACTTTGGTGACCTCCACGGCTAACCTGCGGGCCACCTCGGGGCTGTGGGCTGGTGACGAGGATTTACTGTCGCTTAGCTGGTTCATGCCCTCCACTAGTTTATTGCCGAGTTGAAGAATTGCTCCCTGGGGCGAGGAAACTCTCGTGCAGGCCTTGTGATGATGTCCCCGGGTAGACGGACTGCCTGATAGGGCTCTGTGCTCCATCGGCCAATGAACAGGGCTCTCAGGCCCCGCACAAGACCTGGGCCGCGGGTGGGTCGGTGACCCCAAAGCGGGATGCCTCGACTGGGGGAGCTGCTCCGTCACTTTGCTCTGGGGAAGGGTACAGTTAGCTTGGCTGCTGTCTTTGACACAGTCGACGGGAGACCTGCAGTTGTTCTGACGCAGGACAGGGGAGCCCGCCCACGACTGGCACCGCGGCTGCGAGAAGTAGCGCGACGTCGATCCCCGCTCGAGCGCATGGGCCAGTTTGATCCTCAGTAAGGGGGAGCCGAACTCTTCCACGGCCCTCTGGGTGGCTGCCCTGCCGATGGGGTCGATAGCGGGTTGTCTGAAAGCCAGCTTCGGACTAGAGCCGCGAGAGGAATCCGGACTCCCCCACCAAGAGGAATCGCTCAGTCTTTTACAAAACGGGGAGGGGTTGAGTACGTCCTCTCGGGCTCCCCTCTCACAGCGCGGGTGCCGGGGGCTCTCCACCGTACGCACATTGGGCTTCTCGACGTAGCTGAACGTGACCACGGAACGCGTCCCTTCGCCGGCCTTCTCCTCGCCGAACCGCTGGCACGCGGGAGGGGGGTGAGGGGCGGCGGACCTCACGGAAGAAGGGCACGGGGCAGCAGAGATCCCGTCCCCCGGTAACCTCGGCCTCTTGGGGACCGTGGGGGACCGCGAGGTGACCTTGTGCTGGAGTTGGAAGCTCACCGTGTGTCTGGACGGCGACTGACGGTACGCGTGCTCCGGGGCCAGACGCTGGGCCGCCGGGAGCGTCTGGCAGGTGGTCTGCGTGGCGAGCTGGGACAGGAGTTCTGCGGAGCCCTCCGGCACAGCCGCCACTTGGCCGTCCGCCTCCCCCGCCTCCCCGAAAGCCTTCACCGCGTCCTGGTCCGTGTCGGGCCTCACCTCCACGTACATGTGAAGGACGTTGCCAGATTGGGACATGATCTCAGCTCAGAGCATAACGAGGACCGAGAGAGTGACAGAGAGAGAGGGAGAAAGATAGAGAGAGAGATTTAGAAAGAAGTACAGGTAGAGGAAGACAACGACCACTATGTTCCTCCTTTTATTTCTCGCTTAGTCTATTTTTGTTTTCAGTTGGTTTTCTTGTTTATCTGCCGGCGCTGGAGCGGGGGTTATTTTTAGATGACCTCTCTCCTTCCTCCCTCCCCTGGATGATGGCGTGCAGAGCAGAGGCACTGGGCCAGTGGACGGGCCGGGGGGAAGGCATGCCCACAGGACTCCTTCAACAGCCGGCGGCGAGTCTCCGTGCCTGTGAGTGACAGAGAAGGAGGAGGATATGCGAATTGTTGTTTTTGCTCTCTCTGTTTCTTACCTCCTGTGTACCAGAAGTGCACACAGGAATATATATTTTTGCCTTACAGGCCACCATCGCTACAAGTCGCTATTTCCAGCTGCTGAGTTTATAGTGATTGTTTCCTTGTACAATAACCAGTGTATAAACTGACTCTGACGATCCAAGAGCCCTTTTTACATTATTAGAATTTATATTTTCATTATCCATCCGTCACCGTTTAAATCTCTGCAAAAAGCAATATATTGGATTGAACAACAGTTAAAGAGTAATAAGTAAATATAAATGAACTCAAGTGGCCTCTTGCATTTTTGCTTTACAAATATTGATTTAAATTCTAATTAATGGTAAATGATTAATTTACCATTAATCATATACCCTAAATGAGAATGGATGATCCTCATATCACTTTTCTGATTAATTTCACATGATAGTGTACTTGCAAATGCCATTGAATATGAACAAAGTACAAAACTATTACGTGCAGGCCCTATTAATTCTCCCGCTGTGTGGTCGCCTAGGGCGTTTCAAACGCTACCTCTGATGAAGCTTGACAGGGCTATTACCCAGAAGTCATGCATACCTGCCTGCACGACAGTAGTATTGAAATGTCTTCACTGGTGCTTTATAAAATCTTTATAAATCTCTACTTAGGTCAGGCCAAAATGTTATATTGGCAAGTTAACATCTTCAGCTTGGCCATACATTAGAATCAAGTGATATAACTAAATGGTTCGCAACTGCATCATACAGATTTGTAAAATAGATCAACAATTGTCATTATCTTTCGCCATTGCCATAGCTTATTTGATCTGTGATTTACTTCTCCTATTCAACAACTGTGCCAATATGAACAATAACTTATTTTACATATACAGCCAGATATCATTAATCGTGATGAAAAATCATGTGTCTGGCTTAACTTTCAATATGTCATGTTTCTGTTTTTGTTTTTTTACATCCTTTTTACTGGAAAGCAAATTTCCTTCTGGGGTTCCCACACTACATTTTATCTTGAATATGTCCTATTATGGAAGTACATTATGCTCAGAAAGCCATTGCACATTGTCTTTCAATACAATGACTTTCTGATATCCCCAGAGGCCTTCTATATTGTTGTTTATCTCTCAAAACATTCTTGATGAAGCTATTAAAATCGAATAATCCTGCATAATTAATCCCCCAGGAATATTACAATTATCCCATGAAGCCATTTGGGGATGTCAGAGAGAAGAGTACTTGTTTTAGGTGAAAGCAAGCAATAATTCATCCCTGATATCTTCCTTCCTCTGACTCATCAAGACCTGAAAATGGCTCTGTACACATTTAGAATGGAACGGATTGCAGCAGAGTACAGAGCAATCACCTTGACAAGAGGGGCAGGACTCAGATTCAGGGAAAGTGATCATTTGTTAGTTTGCTGCTGTGAATTGTGCATCACAAGGAGGAAGTCTGGCACCTTAGCGCATGGGGTTTGTCACGCTTTGCTGGAAAACCACATTGGAGAAAGAGACACTCTTAACCCCTAACTGTCAAATGTCTCAGGTTCTTTAGAACAGATGTAGGACTAGTAGTCAAGCCTGTCATCCAAGGCAGAGGGTGCTCAAACATCACCCTGCTGTATCTGCAGGTGTCTTCTGCGGAGTATGATTTTATAACGGGACCTTTACAATGGGAGTCTTTCAAGTAAGGCAATGGAGCAATAACAGCATACAGATCAATACTGGAGTCCTACTGCAACAAGTGGTGCAATTCTCCCAGAAACAACCAGATACAAGCGTAAAATAAGGGTAGGAATCAGAAATCAGAAACCAAAGGCCAGTCAAGTTTTGTATGATGTATAAAAGAATAGGGCTACAGCAACACATCTAAATAGGTGGATCTACAAAGAGTTAATCTAATTTCTATGTTTCTTTCTTAATTACGGGGGAGGAATCAGTTGGCAGCTGCTTCAATGTGATACATTAGGGCCAACTACCATTTCCTCTTCCGTCCTATATTTGGTATAAATTTACACTCGGATGCCAATTTAGTCTGAGAAATAAGATCTCTCTGGAACAGAAGGGTCTCTGGCCTGAGTAATTCGGGGTTGAACTGGTTCTGTGGTAGCAGCAGGGGACGTTGTGTGTTACAAATGAAAGCTGACAGAACCGAGAGAGGTTTGCGGCAAACATGCTTATTTTAGGGTGCCCGAGCATTTGCATTGAGGGTCATAACACCTTCCATTTGTTCGTTGTAAGCAAGAATCTTCTTAGGTGTTTGGGCCTCTCCTTATACAGCTGTCGGTGTCATCTGTGTAGTGTTACAGAAAGGCTTTTCTGAAATGAATCATACCAGAAAAACATGTCAACGGGCTAATTTAATTAATCTCTTTCTCTCACAGTCTCGTTAACTGTCTCTACTCTTCAGCCCTGTTTAGAAGGTGATTCCAGATGCTGTTTGAGCAGGCAGTTCAACTCTTGTGATGGGATCAATTTATTTGCTTTGGATGCGCGGTACAAACCCTGGTCTTTTTGCTTCTAGTCTCAAAAATCAAGCCGAGACAAGCTGGTTAAACGGGGCATTTCACTTTCTGTTGCTTAAATGTTTCTCACCATCATGCCGCCGGAGGACTGGATCTATAAGTGGGTAATTGGCACACTAAGCCAGCCATAGTCAACTGTTTAAACGTGTCTGTAACGGTTTCAAATCAACACTGTGTAGACTGGCCACTATACAAATAATACAATTATTAAAATCCCCTTCGGAACGTTTCATCCATTCATCAAATCTGTTTTCGTCTGTAGAATATCTCTGTGTAGATTTATGTTCATCTCTTATTCAGTTCAGATAAAAAAACACTCAGTAGATCGTGACACTTTTCCCTGGCATCCTACTTTTTTTTTGTTTTATTCTGCAGACAGACTGCAGCGCTGCTTGTTCGTCATGGAATGAAACTCACTCCCTAGTGCTGATTGGTCCTTACATTTTTTTAATTTTTAAAAAAATGCTTTCAAGTGGTTCAAGGACGGCTCGATCTGCAGAGAGAAGCAGAATGTAAACTCGCGAGATCGGGATGGTCTCCCAACTGGATGCTCACTATTAATGTTCCAGTGCCGGTCAAGGCTGTTTGAGACACGGTCAAGCCTGTCCGGTCAGCTTAAGGACCTTAGACACTTGGGAAGCCCACACTGGTGCTACATCTTGTGAAAGCTTTTTGTTGTTTTTTCTTTTGCTTCATACGCAAGTGATCCATCAATTTATCAGCTGAACAGGAAAACAGGGAAGGTGTGAAGGGCGTGTGAGAGAGGGAGAGAGAAAGCTCGCTGAAATGGAAGGGGGAACACAAAATAATAACGTTAAGCAGAAGAGACTCAAAGAGAATCGTCTCGAGGAACAGGAAGCAGACACCACAGTGTGGTAGAGTTAATACGTAATGAAGAAAGAAGAGGGGGGCACCCTCAGCCAGATGATGGGAATACTGATTTACCAAGCAGATAACAGGACGCGACAACGCATGGCCTTACAGAATGTAAACAAACAATCCAATTCCCAAGCAGCTACTTGGCTTGACAGTATCTGCTTTGACATTCATAGATCCTTTGCAGTTCAGACATCACCATCAATGCCAAACAGAGCAGAGCTTCACACCATCATTCAAGCTCGGATGTTAATTATTAACGGGCAACCAACACCTCCTCCCCTCCACGCTTTCTCTTGCACTCCAGGTGCAGCAGTCCAACCCCACGGATGCCCGATTTTCTCTGTTCGCTCTCTTCTACTCAGAATCTGCCAAGTTTGCACCATCTGGCGGGGATATAGTCACCAGCAACGCACACATACGCATATACGCACGCACGCGCACACACACGCATACATGCACACTTGCACACAAACAAACACAATCACACACTCGCTGCAGTGCGTGCCAGGAGTAACAATGAAAACAGATCCTTACCACTCACCAACTGCCCCTGTTCACCAGATCTACAGGACAACAGCATTCCAAAACGCCTTAATAAGCTGGACTCACAGCTTGTTTACATTTCATGATGTAACTGTGTGTGTCTGTGTATTTTATGTTTATATTGATATAGGCTGATGAGAAGACACCTTACAATATGGCTGTCCGCAAACTGAGTCCTTTTATGTGGCATTTGGAAAATCTTTAGGGAAGATATAATCAGTGCGTGATGGATTTTACTCTCCACTCCAGAGGTGAATAGGACCTTCAATATCCGCGCATGTATTTCATAACAAGAGATGTCAGTACAGGATACGATATCAGATTATGAAATGTGCCATCTCCTGGTGATTTTTAACAACCTCTGTCTAGTGGTCGGACAGAAATGAGAAGAAACTGTTTGTGTGAACGCCTTCGTGGTCATTATCTCAGTGCTGCTGAGATTTTCCCAGCATGCCCTGGGAAGTCCTACCGGTGACCCCTCCCTCTTAAAAGCTACAACCACAACCTCCCCTCCCCCCCCCCCCCCCCCCCTTTCCCCTCCTTGCTTAAAACATTGATGAGTCATCCTGTGTGTTGGCTCACACAGGTCACCTTTATGCTTTCAGAAAGACTGTTACATGCTGAGAGATGCTAGCAGGTGACTTTAACAACCCTGCTACCCTACAGAAACTCTCTTCCAGCCCCAGGGCCCTGGAAGGGAAATCACACAGGTAATTAAACCCTGTGTGTGCGGCTTTAGTATGCCATCCCTGGATGTGGCGAGGGGCTAATATTAGCTCTTGGCACCGCTTTCGCTGACTCCTTACTCTAGCAGCTACGATTTCATCCCCCCCCCCTCACTCTGCTGCCACCCCACCAGAGGAACTTAGAGCAACCTCGCTAAGGACATACTATAGTCCTCGGGAGACCAGACACTGTAAGAGTTTGATTTTATTAAGTCAATGTGTTGAGGAAATCTTCGAGCCACCCCAGCTAACGACGGACTGTACCCCGGCTACTCTCACCATATTGATCCTTGCACCAGCAGGATCGATTTCTGCGTACAACATAATTGGCGGATAGTTCCTTCGTGTTCCTGCACATCCTCGGGAGATGAGATTCCCCGCTTCCTGAATGTACCCAAAATACACCAGCCTCCCAACTCGATAACCCTCCACCACGTGCCGCGTGCGCTGCCGAGTCATGAATAAGAGAGTGGGGTAATGAAGAAGGGGGAGAAGATAAATCAGAACCGTGAGTGACGGAGCCCTCCTTAGCTTCCAGCACGTCTACATAACACGCCACGGGACCCAAGGCCCCTCGCTGCCTCCACTGGCTCCCAGCGACGCTGCCTTCAAACGGGCATTCAGACACAAGACGAGTATGTCTGACTCATTCAGCGGCACAATGGGCATGTGGCGGGAAAGCGTGAGAGCGCTACGACGGTGGGTGGAGATGGAGGCGGTCGAGGTTAGGAATCGAGAGAGTGAGAGAGAGTGTGTGGACACAAATTTACCGTAGAATCGAGGTGGGAAAAAAGGTTACAAACGTCCAATTAAATGCTTGTGTTTTAAACAGACCTTAGAGATGCTTCGCACTATGCTATGTTTGTATAGCCTTGTTTGCGGGGGAATCTATATGCCAAGCGAGTGTCTGCTTGAGGGGTTGTGCTGTGTTGGGTGTACGGTGTCCGTGGTCACCTATTGATTTGGACGCTCCGGCCTCATTGATGAAGCGTCTAGTTTCTCTGTTGCCAGGCCTGGGGCTGACGGTGAGGGGTTGGAAAGACTTGAGAGCGTTTCACATGTTTGTTCTAATGCGCTTCTTTGTTATGCGTCGCACCTGTAGGCCCACCGCTGAGCTGACGCATACGTGCTAAAGAACATTTAAGTTGCACAATGCAGGCTGGGTAAAAGAGTTGAGACATGCAGATACATGCATGACATGTGAGGGTGCCACCTACGTTTTTTTCATATTTTTGGAGAACAGATATATCTGGGGTTTCTGGTTTGAAGGTCAAAGTTAGCTCATTTGTTATTATTATTACAAAGCAAGCTCACCTAATAATTTACATTCTTAATATTATGTGGAACTGGGAGGGAAAAAGGTTGTTCATGCCTGTGATATGGAAGTGTAAACCTGAAGAGGATCCTAAATTAATTATATTATTCCACGTTTGAACATGTTTAACCTGGTAACATGGCAAGACAGTGAAATGCATTCTGGGATTCCTTGTGGAATACTCTCCAATCATAAACATTGTTGTTGTCATCGTCCGTTGAGCTAGCAAGATTACCCAGAAACAACTGGAGTCAAAGGGAGATAAGAAAAGATGAAGCTGCCGACGAATTCGCAATAGTGGACATTTCTTTTTGTTTTTCATATTGGAGGTGATAGGGGCCTGCAATATTTTTTGCCCCCTGGGCTCGTCATGATCAAGTTACATTGTTTCTGTAATCAAACAATTTTCTCCCATTTGTGTACCCTTTAAACAAAAGTCCGGCCAGGGAAACCCTTTAACACTTCTCAGCCTTCAACACCTCCACCACCAGCGTAAGACAAACATTAATAGAGATAGCTAGCCTTGTGCTTCAAGCTGCATTTATTTACATTGCTCTTTATCGCCAATGCAAAAGCTCACAACGATTCGAGGATGAGTTGACCTTGAGAGTAGTTATGTAAGGGACCCCCCACACCCCTAGAAGCGTAGTAGTAGTTCAGAGTTGACAGCCATAACATACAGGGAGATACCCTGTTGAAGGACCTAAACTTTACAATCACTGTTATGATGTAGCAAGACCCTGTCCAGAAATCCACAGCCATTTTTACCTCTTTAGAACCACAATGTATGTCCGAAGTACTATGTTTCGTAATATACCATATTTTTACAGAATCTGTGGGGTGTGAACTAAACACAATCTAGTAGAAATTGGAACCCAATTGGCAAGGGACATGGCTGCAAACAAGGATGACATTGCATGCATCGACTTGCCCGTAAACACTTACACTTAGATACTATTGGGCCAGAACGCCTCATGTTGAACACCCTCAGAAAGAGCTCTCATGTGCATTTACACCCTCAAATAAAAAATGCAGTAAGTCTTCTCCCTTCTCTATGACTCATCCAACATGACACACACAGCCACAAACACATGTATCCTGTGTCAAATCTGTCTGTTACCTCCATCATCCTTAATGTTGATCCAGTCTACGTTTTCCTTAACTTTTAAGCAACCGGTGCAAACAGCAGACGTCACAACAGAGGATACAGTGCGTGTGTTTGCTTACGCAAGCACACACACACACACACACATACACACACACACACACACACACACACACACACACACACACACACACACACACACACACACACACACACGCGCGCGCACACACACACACACACACACACACACACACCTCTCTCACAAACACACACACACACACCATTTTAACTACACACATCTTTATTTATATCCTACCTCCTGTCTCATCTGACTCTTTCTCACACCGCCTCGCCTGGCCGCTCGGTCTTCCTCGCACACTCCCCCCAAGTGGGCAGTCTCACCCTCCTGTGTGACTTTTAGCGTTGTGTCCTACAGGTCCCCTTGTCTCCTCGGCTATCGCTCATTCCTTCACCCCCCCCCCTCAGCCGGCTCCCCTGCTGAGCCAGAGCAGAGCTGCTTGTCTTACTACTACAGCCAACAGTCCCCTGTGTGTGTGAGAGAAACGCATAACACTGGCCCAGCCGTCATCCACCACCCCCGACTCCTCCACCACCACCACCTCCTCCACCTCCTCCTCCACCACCACCCGCCCTCTCCCGCACCCAACACACACACACACAACACCCCCTCCCTGCTCCCGACTGCCCAGTTTGCAGACACATGTATATATGAGCCCGCCTCACATCCTCCCAACACTTCTCTCTCTCGATCTTACCATCGCTCTCTTACTCTCAATTCAATTAAATTTGTTTTATTGGCATGAATGATGAAACACATTTGCCAAATCTGATGAACATAACGAAACCAAACAAACAATGCATGTCTCTCTCTCTCTCGCGCGCGCTCTCTCCTTTTTCTCTTTTCCCTTCTCACATCACACACACACAGACACACACACACACACACACACACACACACACACACACACACACACACACACTTGAGTACTTAGTAGTTTGTGGTTGTAATCTGTGGAGGAACAAAAGGTAGTCCATGCACAGAGGATAGGAGGCTGGTTAATGATCTGTTGCCATAGCGAGGGGTTCTACGAACAGCTCCTTGAGGGACATAGATTATGCATTGAGCTGGCAGCTTCCAATTGCAGGTTAAAAGACCAACGAAATAGAGGATGGACGATGTGTGCTCTTCTCTAGTGTACTATCGTGCATGACAGTGTGTTCTCGGGTTGACTGCTTAATTGTATTTTCATGCTAAATGTAGACGTATAAGAGGAGTGTTACCATTAATGTTGACTTGTGTCGACTTATTCAAAGTAGAATTCTCAATGAAGGTAAATTCTATGTGATGGGCTATCAGGATAAAGTTTCACTCAAACATTTAAGAAGGATATTAATAAATCAGGGCAAAAGCCTTCCAGAAAATGTAGCTTTTTGGACTAAATGCAAACGCTAAATGGCTTTGCTTGAAAAAAAGATTGTGATCAAAAGGTCAAAGGTCAAAGTTCACTTAAAAAATTATAATATTGAGATTGAACCATGGTTGAAGATCTGATTTGGACTCTCAATTCCTGTTTATGAATGCTGGCCTCTTCCACGCGGACCTTGTCACAATAACACACAGATCACCTAAATCTCTATGTAGTAATGTAGCACCACCTCACAAACCACAATCAATAGTTTAACGGAAGGATACATAAATGCGGAAGGAACGGAACGGAAGGAACGTAAATACAAGAGCTGACATGCACACATGGACACACTTCACACACACATGTGGTCATGTTATGAGGTGGTTCAAATGCAGCCAGGCACACATACAAGAGGACAAGACAAGATGCAAAAGTATGGGCCAAAAAAGTAACACATATAACCCACTAGATTTGATAAACAAAAAACGTTACACTAGAAATGCATGGATTGATGTCAAATCCAACTGCTAAGTCCTTGATTACATCCCATATTTGTCCGGAGCGTGTCTGTCTGTTTGCCCACATACCTGTCTTAACAGTTTTCCTTACGTTGTATTGTAAGGCATGCTTGCCATCTGATACCACATTCAGTCGGGAGAAATACAACACACTGCCAATGATTCAGAAACACTGACACACTGTGGCAGAGACAAACTAGAGTCTTAAATCTTCTCCCTTCTCCTATCTGACCCGAGTGGCCTTGAGTGCATTCAAAACAATCCCAGCGACCCCTAGATCAAGTCTCAGAGAGATTTAAACCTTCCTCAAAATGGCAGTTCAATCTCAGTCTCTAGCGAACAAACACACGAACCAAAGAAGTTATTTATTTTTCCAAATAATTATATACGACAAAAGTAATTCCTTGTATCATGACTTCTACTTTTCTTAGTTTTGTAATTTTCATCATCACCTAGACTGATTTTTCGTCAGTCTAGGTGTCACACTGTCTGCTATATGTTTAATATTCTTGCTCTGAGCATTAGAGGTGCATTCAAGGAAATCCCGGAACCATAGTTCACAAACCTATGTAGCCTCACATGGTTGTGTTGGGGCCTTTATAAATGAATGCTGGTGACTGCTGGTGACTGGGTGTAAGTGATTGCTGTGTAGCAGCTTTATCCTGTGACCTCCAGCTATCCCTTGTGTAGCCGTCGGCCCATTTATCTAAATAGGAGCCGTACTCCCTGTCTGGCGCGTCAGCCGAGCTGCAGTGTGTCACCCGCACAAACCCCTCAGCACTTTTAATATCGGGAGTGAGGATACATCAGCTTATCCTGCTAAGGTGGCAGGAGAGGCGTTTTTTGTCTTCGCACCAGACCCATACGGCGTAAGAAAATAAACCCCGGCTTATATTGACTCAAAACTTTCTGCTTGAGTTTGTTGTCGTTTTTTAAATGTGCTTCCATCTAAAAACAACTTGCGTCATCATGACAAAACCTGGACAATGCCTGGACCATGACCGAAGGATAAGGCACTGCGAGTGAGACGATCATGTGATCCCTGTACCAAAGACAGTATGAGAGTTTAGCAACGTTTTAAGAGCATAAGCAAAGTTTTAGTGCTAAAGGGAAACGATCAAAGACACCAAATTTTTGCAGGGTGCACCACCATGTAGCCTAGTCAGCGTGATGCAGATGAGTTTTAAGGAGCAGTAAGGCATTCCACCACTGTTTGAAAATAACCCCTGCTTCACTGTTTTTAACAGATAACATTAGGGACAATCTAATTAAATAGTTATGTTAATTGACTCCAGCTGCAACCCATTGCCATTGCTAAAAACCGAGTGCCCTAGCAAGAAAATGTCCCTTATTCAGGAATATTATCAATAAATTGAATTGTTTGGCATGTAGCGTTTTGTTTTACACAAACCTGCTGAGTACTAAGTATTATTATAGAAACTCTATATATATACTGTACAGTAAAGCAAAAATACTATAATATGCTCTCTCTTTTTGGAGTGCTGCACTGGAATGAATGCCACTTATATTCTTAAAAGGAAGTGCTTTTTCCTCGAATAAACATCTTGGCATGGCTGTTTTATGCCAGTAATAGAAACGATCCCCCTGGGGTGGGTAGCCGTAACGAGACAGCACACACAAACAAACCCATGATGTTGTGTAGGCAACCTGTTAGTGACGTGTTGCGAACCATTAGGCGCCCCATGTTGTGTGAAAGTCCCGCCCAACCCCGATTGGTGCTTAAACACAAGATGTAATAAGGGATCTTTTATATAACAACCTTAAAAAGGATTACTCGTTTGCCTAGCTCATTTACTAAATTAAACCTTATTCCTTGGCATCGGCCGGGGCCGAACATGTAAAATGTTGGGTCGAGACAAGCAGGTAACAGTCTCTTAATCAATGATATGCATTAAGTGGTGCTTGACAGATAGCCGTTGCATGCCAAGAGCACTGGCTGAATCTGTCAACAACCCGTTCTCTTCCTCTGCCCAGCGCCCTGAAAGACTTATTCGAGACGTACATTTCAGCAAACAACAGCTCCACAACACATTTGTTTTTCATTAGTCACAAAGGATCCAGCACGCTGCAAAAAAGTTCTCAGTCTGCAATGTTGCCTATCAGGGGGAGAATGGGCCCACTAGGCTGGGGCGGCTTCAACCAAGTGCATACATCACCAGAAGGCGATGCAGCAGGATTGTCAAATGCTAATGCTGGCCATCATCTCACCAGCATACTGCTATCTAAAATGCTAACTGTTCCCCGTTTCAGTGCCAGCATCCCCCCGCCCCCAACCAAATGCTTCCCTCCTGGAGCGTATACTGTACGTGTAGCTCTCAGAAAGCTGAGCTCAATGTCTATTTAGAACCGGAACAAAGATGAATAATATGAAGCCATTGAAAAAGACTGTGTGTGCCAATGGACAGAAAGCACACAGTGGGAGAAAGAGTGTGGGTAGAGAGTAAACTAAGATGTGGGATGGAGAAGAAAACTAGCATTTCTCTAATGTTATCTCACTGTCCGTGTTTCAACGTGAGAGGGAAGATAAGTGGTTGGCAGGCCAATGCAGGATTGATTTAGACCACGTTGTTGGTGTTAGCCCCTTGTCCCATCCTATCTCTTATGTATGCTGTCCGGGCATCAGGTCTGTTACATAGTGGGTGTTTGCTGCTTTCAAACGTGGGGCTTCAGTGATAGAAAACGACCTAAATAACAACCGATACAGTCTGGGAGTCCACATCTAAAAGATGTTGACACCTCATGGTAGTCGATCAGCCAAAGGTCTTTATTACTTAATTAATTAACAATTAATGAAGTGTGTGTGTCTGTGGGTGTTTGTTTTTGTGTGTGTGTGTGTGTGTACGTGTGTGTACATACTTTCATGGGTGTTTGCGTGTGTGTGTGTGTGTGTGCGTGTGTGTCTGTGTGTGTATGCATGAGTCGTATGTGTATATGCATGTGTCTGTATGCATGCATGTGTATGTTTGTGTGTGTGTGTGTGTGTGTGTGTGTATTCTTGAGTGTGTGTTTGTGTTTGTCAACAACATAAAGACCATGGTCCAAACAACAACAATAATAATGTGTTGTTGTAAGACACAACAAATTATGACAATAGACAATTGACAGGGTTTTAGAATGGAATCAAATTGCCCCGTCGCCTAGTTGTGTAAATGAGCTGTCTCTTTCTCCATCTGCAGTATCATTTATCATCCCTCAGCAACATAAACATACACTGTACAGCCTAGAATTCCTCTCTGAAACAACCACCAGGTGATGCCTTACTTCCACCTTGGAAAAACTAAATTTGTATGAAATCACAATGCTCGATTACGTGTGATCGATACGTTAAAGATGACATGTGTATATTATGAATCATCCTCCGATGAAGACAATGTAGTCATTTGATCAGTCGTTTTTAGGTTAAAATAGTCATAGCCTGGCCATACAGGCTACCTGTGCCTGTCGGCAATGCAGGTGCACAACCTAAAAGGAGAAAGTTATTTTGAAACCCTCTAACGTCTGCTTTCACACTATTAAAGGACAAATCATCCTCCCAAGGACAAAAGTTGTGTGGGTGATGTATATGAATGAAACACGGTGGACGGTGCTGCTTTGGAAAAAAATTGGCGTCCAGGCAGTGATGACCCTTCTCTAGGTTGCGTATCCTACAGGTTCATGAAGATGGATGCAGCTTATCTCTCCATTCTGTGATGCAGCGTGGATATAATGTTTAAGTTTTGCCCAAGACATCGACTTCATTCCCCCCCTATAATCCCACATCCCCCGCAAAACAGCAATGTGTTAAACCTATATCAAATCGTCATCTCGAAAGTAGGCTATGGCTCAGAAAAGCAAACGGGGTTCAGTGTTATACCTACCAGAAAATGTGTTATATCTTTGCAGTTGTGCCCGCACGTTGCATAGCCAGTGTGGCGCCGAAGATGATGCTGTTACACCAGCCTCTGCTGCAGGCTGCACGCCGATGTTGCCACTGCAGTCCACATTTTTTTCCCTTCTTCCGCGAGCCCACTTGAGCTCTTTTTTGGTATGCAAGGAACGGTACCCCTCTGTTAACGATGATCCACATAAATGTGACGAGGGACGGTTGCAAAAGTAGTACGGTCCTGCAGCGGGCGGTTTCTCGCGATCACCGAGTTGGTACGTGAATGAAATATGCGGGAGAGCGCTTCAACTCCACCTGAACATGATTCCAGCTTACAGAAATCACAACACTTGGGGCACACACACACACACACACACACACACACACACACACACACACACACACACACACACACACACACACACACACACACACACACACACACACACACACACACATCACCTCAGTCACACTCACTCCCTCTCTCCCTCGTCCCGCTCCCTTTCTTACGGCATGGCCATGCCCAGTCACTACAACATCTAATAATAATATTAGCAGTAACTAACAGGAATGCCTATAGCACGTCACACCTTGTTCAACAGTATGTATCCCAGATTTGCTTATTAGATCGCAGTAGGCTGATGATATTGTAGATCCAACGAGTCTGTGTTTTCTAACAGTGCTGCTTGGAAGGATGGCGATTGGTTGCATCTTACTAATAAATACTCGGTTGCTTGTTGTTTTGATAGGTAATACATTGTTGACATTTTGCCGGTCAATCAAACATCCAAACCTCTTTTTTTACTTTAATTTAGTGACAGGTAAGTTTTTTCCTATCGGCCTAGTCTACTCTCTCTCTCTCTCTCTCTCTCTCTCTCTCACACACACACACACACACACACACAAACGCACGCACGCACACACACACACACACACACACACACACACACACACACACACACACACACAGGTGGGCCTCTATATTGCTTGCCTTTTTATAGAGAAAACTATCGCATAGACGTTAGCCGTCATTGATTAGAGTATACCTATGAATATCCTACTTGTTTTTTGTCTTATGATGCTTAGTCATCAACGAATCCTTGTGCTAGGTTTTTTTTACGATTTGTTTTGGAGGTTACAAGACACTAGGGGGCAGTAACGCAGTATAAGTGATTCATTATCCACGGGACATTTATTTTTATAACTCTATTCTATTTACATTTTTTGTCAGGGTCACGGCTAATATTTAGATATGCGCATATCAAACACTAAACTATCTGAATTGCATAGAGTATACAGGTGCACTTTTATTTAATCGGTTCGCACTTTTTAAAAATCCTGAGAAACAATTTCAGCGTAGGATATGTCTGTCCCAATCACTATTGTGTAATCTGTGCAGTGCCAAAGTGCCCTACAAAGATACTCACAGATCAATCAGAAATGTGTGCCAATATGTGCTATTTGATTTGACAGAGACGAGTTCAAATGAGGGGGGGTTCAGGACAGGCCATGATGCATCTGTCACAATCAGGTGATAGGGTCCAGATCTGTTCTCCATGGAGGTCCCGGGTCCTATACTCGGTCGTTCCATACCTACCTCCTCCTCTCCTGAGCCTGATGGAGGGAGAGAAGGAACCGAGTGGTCACTGTTGTAACGGTACACTATCGTGTGCCAAGTATAGTGTTATACACCTTATAAATTATTATCGTTTATTACATTCAGACTAGGCTTTATCGAGCATGGACATTCTTTTTTTAAATTAGCTTTTGGCTCCTTGTGTAAATATGGGTTAGCCCTAACCCATTCACAATGTTTTTCCTTGACTTGAATGTAAACAGCCAATGTAATACTTTTTTCCTTGACTAGAAATGCTGAAAAGTAAAGTATAATTTTATGTCCCACTTGATATCAGATCTAAATCGAGAGTTGGAGGTCAGTTGGGACCTGGTGCTGTTTCTAGGACTAACAGATTGTTTTATTTGTGTGTGTGTGTGTGTGTGTGTGTGTGTGTGTGTGTGTGTGTGTGTGTGTGTGTGTGTGTGTGTGTGTGTGTGTGTGTGTGTGTGTGTGTGTGCGTGTATAGCATGAACAAGACTATAGGTGTGAGCAGGTGTGTCCTCTCGGTATTTCACAGCCACACTTTTTTGAAAAGCCTATTTTCTGACACCTTAACGTTTTGTCCACTAGATGGTACTATTCTATTTTTGATTCATCGATTTGCATCAGTCCAACGTAAATCGGCTGAGGCTGACATTTTTCATAGTTTAGAAACTATGCCATGTTTTCCTGAGTAAAAACACTTGCCTCTTAAATCTGAAGGCCAAATTAATGTTCAGCCCTCAGATGAATCGACGCTGTTCCGAATATCAAAAATATAAGACAAAGTTGAACGAGTATTGCGTGCATAAGTCATTCAAGGACACCGTGGAGCTAATTGAACACATTGGCCGTATACTTTAGACTTAATACACGAGTCAATACACGAGGGTAGAGCATGGGATGGTCAGAGCCCCACGCAATCCAGCGTCACATGGAAACTCCTCCCCCGCCGCCTCCATCACTCGGTGCGCGCGTCTCAATGCTGAGGAAGAGAATGAAAGTGCTCGCCCTCTGCCTCCCTAGCGTGCGATAGAGTGACAGCAGGGAAGTGCAGCGCATCTTTCGATATCATTTATTGGTCGATATTGGTCGTGTTAGCCAGCCTAGCCAATAGGTAAAGGCCACAGATCCAAATTCGTGCAAAGCAGCCTCAAAAACAGAGGTTCGGCGGCTTGTTGGCGTTATATTATCACCAGCAAATCGTTGGAGAGCGCAGGGCCCGAGTTTGGCGGAAGAAACACTGACATCGTTATGAAAATGAACGAGTCTGCGAGCGGCTCTCCGCTAGAAGAGTACGATTTTGAAAGGCGTTTCGATGAAAGAGAAGCATTGGAATGGATGCAGGAAAACTGGTGAGTTGGATCTTTGATGGAACTATTTTATTGCCGTAGCCGGCAAATAGATAGCCATTGGCAGACTGGTCCTGTCAGAGCTGTGCGCCATGCACAGCACACGTTTATCGGCGCGACAAGGCTATTACACCCGCCCCCATCTCGTTTATTAATGTTAGTGGAACGTGTTCATAATCATTTAAGTTGTAACATTTTTATGTCTTGCTTCTACTCGTGCCCTTGAGGATGCATGGTACGACTAAATTAACTTCATCCTCACAGCTCATCATTAACTAACGAAAATAGCCAGCGAATCCACACTCCTACTTATCACCTTTGCAGGCCATATCATTGATCACTTTAGTGTTCGCCTTTAAAGTGTTGGCTGTATTTGTAATTGTAGCTGTAGGCATATTGTTTCCCCAACTAGTATATGGCACTAAGCTGTTCTTTGCCAAATGGGAACTGTCACCGTCTACCAGCACCAATGGATTACCATGCGACGTGTGTACATCGGAGAGCGATGGGTCCTCAAAGCACTAAGGAAAATCCAGCATGACCAGCTTTCTTTGCAGCGAAGCGGCAAGAAGCAGAACACTACCGGTCCGAAACAGCCGGCCATGATGTAGCATTCAAACCGTTCAGTTTCCCATTGTGTGTGTGTGTGTGTGTGTGTGTGTGTGTGTGTGTGTGAGAAAGAAAGAGAGACGTGTTTATGTGTAAACCTAACTCTCTAACCCACACACTTCAAGACTGACAAGCGAAACTGCAGACACTGCTTGCCGTTATTTGACACAATCGCATCCTTGGCATTGATGAATAGATCTGCTTCAGCACTGCTTCTCCTGATTAGCCAAATGTATATGCTGCTCTTTGCAAAGGCCCACACAATCTTGCTAGTGAGTCGTTTTTCAAGCCAATGGTTAAACATTTTTAACAAGAGCATGAGAAATCATCATATGCAAGCAGAGATGATAAATAACATGTTTGTACCTCTACAGAGTAGTTACTTTTCACAGCTTTATCACCTGCCACTGTTTATCTTCTTTCCCCAGTATTATTTAGCTAAGAAAAGCCCACACAATGCTATCACTTCCTTTCTGTGTACATTACAGGCCTATGGCAACCAACGAAAAGGGCCATACAACTAATTAAACAACCAAGCACCAGCACACCACGGTTTACATAATAGGAGGAGCCCCTCTCAAAATCATCCCTTCAGGAATTCATAATTGATAATGTACAGATACTGGATAGATGTACAGCCTGCTCTTTTGCTTTGCCTGTCTGGGGCCATTTGTCCACTGCTCTCTCTCCCTCTCCCTCCCTCGCATTCTCACTCTCGCTCTGACTTTGTTTTATTTATTTGTGAACGACGGGGCAAAGGAAAGACAGCGCTATTTAGCACGACCCAGTTAGCATGATGTTTGATTGAATTGGCCTTTAATGTGGTTTGTGGACCATATTAATGGCCCCTGACCTGATCCTTAATACAGAGACGTTGCAGGGTATCAGATTAAACAAGTAATGGCAGGCGCCACAAGGTTCAGGCCCTACAACAGCATATCCTGTGGAGCCTGAACTGGGTCAAGCTGCAAGATGTACATCTATTGAGATTAATACGAATTCTGCCTATCTGGGTTAGTCCAATAGTGGACCAAACTTCCCCACATAATATGTAAGAGCACATGAACAGGAATACAGTACACACACACACACACGCAGGCACGCACGCACGCACACACACGCACGCACGCACGCACGCACACACACAGGGTTGGTGAATAATTACATAGCCCCTGCAGACAGTAAACAAACAAACACATAATCATTAAATATTACAAAAAAAAATCCCTGGCAAAAAAGCCGTGGCATTGAACTTTATATTCCGTGAACCCTCCTGGCTAGCCTGGGAGTATGCCTCCCAATCATTACATCATCGTGTCTAGGGTGAGGCTGTCTCCTAATGGCCTAACTTGACCAGCTCAGCTTTCTGAGTGGCTAAGCAGCAGCGGGCCAGACCCGGTGATCCTCCATGACAAATACTAAAAAAATGGGTTATGGGATCATGCAACACAGTAAAGTTCAGTACATCCTGGTTTGGACTCGATGCCTCATGATGAAGTAATCACAATTGCCCAATGCTAAAATCTAAAATAATTATTGAGTAGTTTGAATACAGAGTATAACTTGTATTGGTGTAGCTGTTGTTGTTATAACTATATTATTAATTATTATATATTTTTATAAAAATATATACATACAGTATACAGTATACAGGTACCATACCGCCAGAAAGAGTTTAAACTGTACAAAGGTCAAGCACGTGTCTCGATGCAATGCTCGGAGGCGCATGCATGCTCTTGCCTGTCATGTTTGATCATATAGGTAGGGGCCTCGTCTGCACTCTCCGTTGTGCAATCGCCCTAGGCCCCGATCACACAGAACAGGTTGGAAAAGCTGGGGGGGGCGGCTATTTTGTAGTAATGAATGGGATCCATGCATTTTTACTTTCGTATTGCTGAGCGCCATGTGTTTTTTGAGGGGCGCCCTTGACTCCCCAAGCTGCACACATCTTCAACCCCAGATCAATCGACCCAATGTGATCTGATGATGGTTTAGATGTAGATGTTCCGTTGCTGTTGCTGTTCCCTTCTCTGCGTCTTTCTATAGGCTTCAAGCAAAAGGCAGTGCAGGGGTCGTCACATTTTACAGCCTGCAAAGTTCTCCCTTTGAACGTCAGTGCATCTAACAGTGTTGCATCTATAGAAACCAACGGCATTGCGTGGATTCACTGTCTGATTTATTACGTCTTATTAACGGCTATTTATTAAGAATGTGTAATACCCAGTGGACCTGAGTACCTGAAGTCTATACAAATCTCCCTAGTGTTTCTGTACATCCTAGTGTTTCATAGCTACACCCACTTGGTGCATTGCCATAACCTAATATATATAGGTCCCATATGACCTCCTGACCTTCAGCCCCAAGGAATATTTCCTTGGTATATCACTCCATTCCTCACGCCTCACACTGAATAGGCAACACCTACTCTTTTTACTATACCTGAGACGGTAGGCCGGGGGCTCTTTGAATACTATTCTATTCTATTCTATTTTTTTCTATTCCATGTACTGGTCGCATGGCACAATGTTCTCTCCTTTGCTCATAACAATTGTGTGGTTGTGTTTTGTCGTCTCCAGGAGCAAGTCTTTCATGTTCTGCGGCTTGTATGCTGCGCTCATATTTGGAGGCCAGCACTTCATGAGGGAGCGGCCCAAACTCAACCTCCGCAAGCCCCTGGTGCTGTGGTCGCTCAGCCTGGCCATCTTCAGGTGAGCCGGGGCCACAGAGAAGGAATAGCTGCTGCTACGTTTCCAAATACCCCAAATACCAAAAAATTGCATTGCATGCAAAAACAAATCAAATGTGACTGTGTTCTTCAGGTTTGTGCTGTAGCTCTCTCTTATAACATGATTGTTGTGGCTTCTGTGTCGGCTTGAATGTAACTTGACCGCTAGATATGTGGGATCGGACACCTGAGCTGTGGTATGCAAAGCGTTCTGAAAAAGGCAACCTTTGTTTAACATAAAGAGAGAGGAGAGTTCTTTATTGCCATTGTACCTTCAAACATGACAACAACAAAAAACGACTCTGGATGACAAACTTATCAACTGAAGGCCAAAATAAGACGAGGCAGTTAAACGATTGTCAACAGTCATAAGGGCTCATAACAAGTATACTTGTGAGAATGTCTTTGCACAGTCAGAGCCAAAAATCTTTCTGCATTCTGATCATGATTCTAATCTGTGTTATGTGTTATGTACACAGACACGGCGAGATGCTGTGTTCTCCAACATAATAATCGTTTGTCGTCTTCAGGGTTGGGTTGGAGGGTTGCCACTACAGTTGAAGTCCATTGTTGTGTTTGTGTTTTATATATACTATTTACTGTCTTTACTGTTGTTATACAATGCAACACAATGTATCCCCGTAAAACAATAGGTGTGTTTGTGTGTGTGTGTGTGTGTGTGTGTGTGTGTGTATGTGTGTGTGCGTGCGTGCGTGCGTGCGTGTGTGTGTGTGTCTACCGATTGCTCAAACCAAGGCTGCATGCGTTAACGCTTTCTAGATGCTTCAGTACTGGGAGGTTACAAGACAATTACAGCAAGCATGCTTTAAAATGGCCGAGATAAAACCTCTTTGCCTGTTGACATTATGTAAGATGTTGCAATATATGTCAATTAATACCGCAGATTTAAAGAGTATCTTTGTTGAGTGGCTTGACACACAAGATCCTCTTCTCGACACAGGGTGGAGTTAAGTGCAATAAGTGCAGTGAAATCAAACGGCCAACATTTATATGGTGGCCATTAGCTGCTACAAGCTAGATTAAAGTCATAACGTAACTACTGAGCCAATCTATCTGTATCACTTTGATGCAGCATAGATTTCAGTCATAATGTAATTACTGATACAATCTATCTGTATCAGTTTATGATGCCACATAGATTAAAGTCATACCGTAATTAATGATACAATCTGTTTCAGTTAATGATGCCATATTTACTATGTATATATATATATATATATATATATATATATATATATATATATATATATATATATATATATATATATAGTATATATATTATAATTCCTAGAATACAATACTAATACAGTAAGTAGTACTCTGTTTATGTGAACAATTGAGATAACACAAATCAGAGAAAGCTATTACTGCTACCTCTGATACTTCTTGTAGTCACTACGACAGGGCTTATATCTGAGAACCCAATTCCACATCAATACAGCTGCATATACACACTGGTGCCTGGTGCAGAGTTGATGTTTTCACAGCCACACATTTCCTTCATAGTGTTTCCCGCCTTCAAACCCTCTGAGCCTGCTGTTTCTCTCTCTCTCTCTCTCTCTCTCTCTCTCTCTCTCTCTCTCTCTCTCTCTCTCTCTCTCTCTCTCTCTCTCTCTCTCTCTCTCTCTCTCTCTCTTTGTCTGTACGCTGATATTTGAGTTCAAAGATGTACAAAGGTGTTGGAGCCGATATGCCAACGACGGTTGAAATTCAGCCATTGTTAATTGTTGCTTGAGTTCTCCTTCTGACCTAGCAATCCATTTTGTAGCGTCTGTTGTTGCCACGGTCAGCATACACTTCTATACGATCCCTATTGTTCATAGAGTGAAGGGATGGCATTATATAACCAAAATAAATATGACTGTGTGCTTTTGTTTTTTCCCAATATAAAGCAACTTGCAAAAATCGTACTGTTGTGGCCAACGTGCCGCCCAAAGGGGGTTACGTTACCGACATGATACTTACCTCCTGTAATGGGACTGGGTGCGCATACAGTATGCATGAACATGTCGTGGAGGCTTAACGATGGAGCGTGGTGTGGCCATTGGGTTTGTACGTCGATTGAAAGAGATACGCAATGGGAGGGTGGAATGGGAAGAACAGAGAAGTACTGTGCATTGTTCTCCAAGTTCGTCTTTGAACGGCTTAGGTCCGACAATACTGGAACCTTTGTATCTCTGCACACTAGGAAATCTGTCTGTGATTACACTGAACTCATCCTGCAGCCATCTCTGAATGCAAAACTAGCCAAGCATTGCGCGTATTTGCATGTTATCTGTTTTGTGTGCTGCAGACTGATTGTTTATCAATATGTCTATACACAGTTTAGCGGAAGCGTGTAGGAAATCCAAATGCAACTCTTACTGTTGAGGAAAGTGCAACACTTTAACAAAGTAATGCAAAAGTCGAGTTGGTCTGCAGAACACCTGCATTTCCATCTTCAGTAAACACTTTCTATAGCCTCTCTCTGTGATTCCTGCGATCAGCTCCAAGATTGCCTTAACATAAACCAACTTCAGTTTTATTTTTTCATTGTCTTTAAGCAGAACTTTGTTTGCCTTGTATTTGTTGCAAACCTTTGCCCCAGTCATCCGTTAACCTACCATCCCTTATCCTCCCTTATAAGGATCACCCAGTTCCCCTCCTCATCCCTCGCTTTATCAATTCCTTTCACAACCTTATGTACACTGAATATAAGTACATACTGGGGGCAATAAAAAAAAAAAAAAAATGGGTCAAGGGGTATGTGAAACTTTGGTGAGGGGCTTTTTGGAAAATGAATTGCTAACATGCAATGTTTGTATGTGTGCATGTGTGTGTCACCACTTGTGCGTGCGTGTGTGTGTGTGTGCGTGTGCGTGTGCGTGTGTGTGCGTGTGTGTGGTGTGTGTTTTACCTTTGACTCCACTAGCATCATCGGGGCAGTGCGGACCGGATGGTACATGATGTACGTGCTCACCACAAGTGGATTCAAGCAGTCGGTGTGTGACACCAGCTTCTACAGCGCACCCGTCTCCAAGTTCTGGGCCTACGCCTTCGTCCTGAGCAAGGCCCCTGAGCTGGGTAAGGCCTCCTCTCTTCCCTCCCCTCTGGTCTGCCCTGCTGTCCGCTAGACGGAGAGATTCACAGGGGGGTACCAGGAAGGGAAAACCCATCAGGAAGGGGAAAGGGATGCGATGGCACCACACAGTGACCAAGGTTAGACAGGGCTACGTTGATGATGTAACGGTACAGTCTCTTGGGTCTTTCTTCTGTGTGGACCATGGAAAAATTCTGAAAATAAATTGTATTATTATTAGTAGTATTATTATTCAGATTCAGATTCAGATTCAGATTACTTTATTAGTCCCCGAGGAGCAATTCGGTTTACAGCCGAAAAAAACCCTGAAGTTCTACAGTTTTATTATTTAAAAAAGGGGATCAAAGCTAAATAGTTGGCAAGAAGAAATAACGATGATCAAAGCAAAACCAAAGAAATCGCGTTAAACGCTGTTTTTTTAGACTCAATTCATTAGTTTGAAAAGTTACTTATTGGGAGAGGCGGGGGGGTTAGGAGAGATGAATAAGTTATTCTCAGACACATGGTTGCTGGACCGTGACGTGGGGCTACTGATCACACACACCGCACAGCCACCGGCAATTAACCTGAGTAAGGTAGAAGGCCAAGCCAGACGCACGGAGCGCGATAACCTTGGCTGGGCGGGTGGATTTCACACACACACACACACACAAACACACTTCTCTCCAAGAGCACTCTCTAGTGCATTTACATTGCATCAGACACAGGGTATTGGTCAGCAGCAAAGCCCCCGAGCCCACCAGCCTGAGGAGTTCTGTGTACAGCGTGTTGCTTTTATTAGCATTGGGGTGGGGGTGTATGCTGCTGGATTGGGGGTGGGCGAGGGACGATGAGTTATTTAATACAGTGTTTAATATTTAATTAGCGCAGCATTGATACCCATGTTCTTCAAGAGAAGGACTCCGGATCAATTTACCATAATCCCTGCAAGATGGGTCCGTTGTGAGTGAGTGAGTGTATGTGTGTGTGTGTGTGTGTGTGTGTGTGTGTGTGTGTGTCTGTGTCTGTGTGCAAGTATATGTGTGTGGATCCATGTGCACCCTTAAGGTGCAGTCACCTGAGACGCGGTTGGATCCGGTGCTATGGTCGCACCTACTAAATCAGATAGGGTTTAAAACACTCTCTCTTTTTGGACTGTACAGCAAATCAATATATTTGTAACGTCATGCGGCGTGCCGCTCCAGGTCAAAGTTGATATTATTTCAGCTTTGGCCCGGTGCTCCGCATGATGTAACGCACATGGCCCCTCCCCTCTGTTCAATTTCCGCGCAGCTTTCCCCATTGGCTAACACGCCTTGAAGGTCCCTCCTCTTTCTCCATGTGACCCGAGCGTTCGGGTCTCACCCCTCACCCCTTCACCCCTGCTCCTCCTTTCTCTCCACATGACAGGGTGTTCCTGTCTCACCCCTCACCCCTCATCCCTCACCCCTCACCCCTGCTTTTCCTTACTCCTCCTTTCTCTCCACAAGGTGTTCCTGTCTGCTTTTCCTTACTCCTCCTTTCTCTCCACAAGGTGTTCCTGTCTCACCCCTCGCCCCTCACCCCTGCTCCTCCTCTCTCTCCATGGGACAAGGTGTTCCTGTCTCACCCCTCACCCCTGTTCCTCCTCTCTCTCCACGTGACAAGGTGCTCCCGTCTCACCCCTCACCCCTGCTCCTCCTCTCTCTCCATGGGACAAGGTGTTCCTGTCTCACCCCTCACCCCTGTTCCTCCTCTCTCTCCACGTGACAAGGTGCTCCCGTCTCACCCCCTCACCCCTGCTCCTCCTCTCTCTCCAGCTGACAGGGCGTTCACCCCTCAACCCCCCCGACGAGCGTTCACGTCCCTAACCTCCTCTCTCCTCCTCTCCCCCACCCAGGCGACGCGCGTTCACGTCTCACCCCCTCCTCCCCCCTCCTCCCTCCCCCTGGCATCACAGTGTTCCCGTCTCACCCCTCCTCTCTCCTCCTTTCTCCCCCGCCCAGGCGACACGGTGTTCATCGTGCTCCGCAAGCAGCGCCTCATCTTCCTCCACTGGTACCACCACATCACGGTGCTGCTCTACTCCTGGTACTCCTACAAGGACCAGGTGGCCGGCGGCGGCTGGTTCATGACCATGAACTACGGCGTGCACTCGCTCATGTACACCTACTACGCCGCCCGGGCGGCCGGCCTGCGCGTGCCGCGGCCCTTGGCCATCCTCATCACCACCACCCAGATCCTGCAGATGGCCATGGGCCTGGCCGTGCTGGGGCTGGTGTACCGCTGGATGCACGAGGTGCGCTGCCCCACCCAGGTGGACAACGTGGCCTGGGGCTCACTCATGTACCTCAGCTACCTGGTGCTCTTCGCCTCCTTCTTCTACAACAGCTACCTCAGGGGCAGCGCTGCCGCCGCCGCCGCCGCCGCCGCCGCGGGCGAGAAGAAGGGGATCAAGGCCGAGTAAGGAGCAAAGGGGGCAAGCGGGGTTGCCCCGTGTGGGGAGTGTCGGGTTGGGGGGTTGGGCCGGGGGGGAGGGGAGACTGTATTTTACATGGTCAGTCGTTTAAGAGTGTGCCATAAACGGGTGGGGGGGGTGACCTACAGTGTTGTGCCATGAGTGTGTGTGAGTCACAACTACTTTGCTGGTTGCGGGGTCCACGTCTTAATTGTGTATGTTGTTTTCACTTTCTTTTTTTTTCTTTTTTTTTAATACTTGACCAATTGAAAGCCTCTGTAGGGTACTCTTGAGCTTTTATGAGGATTTCAACCCGTGTTGCAGAAGTCGGTTGTTATTATGATAGCAACCTGTAGACCAGGGAACTGTTTCAAGGTGGGCACACTGTAAAAGGTCCCCCCCCCCCGAAGCGACAAAAGTACCGAAACGAAAAGGGAAGCTAATATACGAGAACATGTTTGTGTATGACTAACATGGTACTGACACATAACGGTAATTGTTTCTCCGAACACTAGAGTGTTTGAGCCTTGTGGGCAAAGCGGATTCATAGGCCATTAACTATAACCTCCGTCCGATCCTTTTAGTGTTTTTGACTAGAAAAGACATTCCATCACAGTAGCTGGTGTGTACGAGAAATCTCTGAGTTATTGAAAAACTTAGCTGAGAATGTCATTCCAATTGGACACTTCTGTGAAACACTGTAATGACAAGGTGATCCGAAAGAGTCGAATGAGGGAACCTTTTTTCCTTAGTGTTGTCATTTCACAGTGTTTTCACATTGATGGTTGCTTAAAATATCATCCCCCAAATGAGTGACACTAATTAGTGATACTTTTTTTTTAAAGAAAATTGAATTGGAAAAAGGGATTTGAAACTTGCTGATAGACATTGATCAGGGTTTCGGTAAATGGCATTATGACAAGATAATGAACATGACAACAATAGTTTGCATTCTGCATGCTATTAGGCTTAAAGCCCATGCTGTTAGGCTAGTAAGCAACTGATCTGAATGCTCTGATCCTTAAATGATGGCATTCACAGAGAGGGGCCCCATCTTAAAATGGCACTTCAGTCCTCCTGGGCTGAAATGCTCTGAAATACAGAGCAAGAAGAAGTACCGGTTTTGGTGCTTCTCTTTAGACACATGTGACAAACATGTGAGATACATAGAAATGTTCAATCAGCAATGCACTTATGTTCTGCATCAATACTATATATATGTAAAGTTAATTGAATGGATTCAGATTGGCACTAGGTGTAATGAAGCTCTTCAGTCCACTCAGAGCCGGCCTGGCAATGACCGAGTGGCGTTGACGTCATCCCTTACGATGACACGTGGTCAGGAAGCACCATAAATACTGAACTCCCACTCACCTTTGTACTTTTTCATCTGTTGTGAATTGTGAAATGTTTACCTTTCTCTGAACCATGAGGACAGACACCTGCGTAGTCCTTCATTTACAACCTCCCACCTCGCCCCGCCTCCCCGAACACGTGTTCACGTCCTTGTTCCCCTGAACGCCGCGACTCATGTGAACTTTGGAAATCATGTAGGTGTCGTCGACATGTGTCGGCCGGTTGAATGGGGAGACCAAGACGACCTGGCCATTATGTACAGCCCGCATAGCCCGCGCCTGTACATTTCTACACCTTTGGCCTTCTTTGTCATATGCATGATCCTTCTTGTGTGCTTTAAAGGGACTAAGAGGAGTTTATGTTTTTGCTAAGTACATTTAGATTGCATTTCCCTGAATACATATTGCGTTTTACGTGATATGTGTTGACATGGCAAATAGTGAAAACCACGGTTTAACCACATTGTAGGCTAGTAGCTGCCGGTCTTTAATCATGTTTTAGTTGTTTTTTTTTTGCTTCATGCTGTGAGTAACTAAGTTTTCAGGAGGAAATAGCCATTTGTCCTTGTTTTGAAAAGATTCTGGAAATGTTTAATCTGACATAACTGCATAGCAAATAAACAACTCCTCTAAGGGCCTTTAAAAACACCTAACCCCAAATAAGCACTCAATGGTGTTTGTACATGTTTGTAATAAAACATGGCCAATAAAAACGGTGACATGGAAACATTAACTGAAAGGATGTTTTATTGATATCTGTAGTTTCTTTACTCGACCGGTTAATAAAGAGAGAAGGGACAAGTGGCCGTGTAATGGAAAAGAGCAACTGGAATGAACAAAATTAACTCAATTGTAAATAATATCTATTTATTTTCTTAAAGTGTGCTTCTCCATCAGTTTCAAGGTTCACGGCAAAACGCAAGATAAAAAAAAAAGTGTTTGCTTATCTTCCACCATATTTTGTCTTTTCTTTTCGCTAATCCTCTCATCCTACAATCGATATCCAGCCAAGCATTTCCACTGATGAACTGCTTTCTACACCGTTTTGCCTCTGAAAATAGATAGAGATGACCAAGTTGAAAAGCGTGTCAGCATAGAGTCCGCCGTAGCCTGTAGCCTTTTACAGTCCTCTCACCCAAGTGTGGCGGACCGTGTGTGTAGTACGTTTTACGGATCGTCTTTCCCACACCCAAGGAATAGGCCTCAGCACTATCTGCTGATCTTGTGCTTCTGGCACAACTCTTACGTCTTGTGTAATTACCTGCAGAGAATTTAGAAGCAAAATACTGATCTAGTGACTTATCAAGTGTACCAGGTTACACAGGTCAGCCCACATTCCTCCCCATACAGTGAAGAAAAATCAAATCAGTTTTGTTAATTTCACTTTAATTCAGTTTAACCTCAGAGTGTTGAAATATGGAGGCAGAGTACAAATACACGCATAGATTCAACAATGAATGGCATTTTAAGTAAGTAATACCGGTGGTGTCAGATTACACCGACGATTACCACCACAAGGGGCCGCTAAGCGACATGCTTTTTCCCCGTGTTGAACTTGTTCTAAGCAGGGGTCCAGGGGAGCTGGAGATGGGGTGTTGGTAGTTACTCCAGGATCCGGGAGTTTGTGGGCTGACAGCTTCTCTTCTCAGCTTCTCTCAGTGTCTCTTTCTTATATCGAGAGGGACAGCTCAACAGGGGTTCACAGTACTACTTTGCCCTTACTTACATATATTTTTGTGACTGTGTGCTATATTTTTGCTCCAGTATCAGTGACATTTGCTAGTTGGTAGTTTAGTTTTAAATGCTATTAACTTGTAAATGCAATGCAATGTCTCTTATGCCTTCATAGACAATGGGTCATTTTAAACTGTTGAACATGCAGCACTGGCTTGAACATCTGTGAATATTCAAATTGTATTATTAGTACGATTTGATTAAAATTGCCAAACTTAAAGGTGTTGCTGTTTATCAACGCTTACTAACTTTTACTATAAGTTTAACTTCACCCATAGGTTCTGATTCAATATTGAAATGTCCAATTTGGAACACAAACCTTTGAGTGAGGTTAAAATCTTGGTTCAACACAAATGTTCATTTCATTCACACAACCACAAAATAAGGGAAATCGGTTTCAAGGGCTTTGATGTTTAAATGTCATAACTGAATGTTGTGATTTGCAAAAAAAATAAAAATAAAATACAAGACTAATGTTTTTGTGTCTTAGTTCTTCAATTAAGCTATAGTGTTCTTTGTTTCAGTGTCGTTGATCATCAGACAGCCATTGGAGATAATAATCAGTGTGAACCTGTTGTGAACCAGGTATCAACTGGGTTCAAACCCTGCTTTAGGCTGCTGAGGTCTTTGACCTGGCTTGGGAGTATTAACCGAGGGTTGAGGATGGTGTGTTGCGGACCTTGAGCACACCAGTAAGCCCGATCATGACACCTGACAAAAAAAAGACTACGATGACCTCAGTTGTAAGGCTTTTAGAGAGCGATGGATGCCTTGGGGATGCGTTCAATCCCAAAGTTCGGTCTGTCATTTGAACTTCATGAAGTAGTACAAATCTATGAACAACTAAAACATCATTATGTTTATTAAATGTATGGCTATTTTAAATTGGCTAGGACATAGAGGCAACAGAGCAGAAGAGCACCACCAAGGCCTAATGTAATAATACAATTAAAGCAACGAGGTCATGTGTCGCCACCATGCGGCAAAAGTATAATGAAGAACGGTTCAAGTTGCACGAGCCAACGCTACTTCCCAACTTGTGTAGCCGACGTGGCAGTGACGTCACCGCCACGTAACGGGAGCATAGTGGGAAAGCCGTCATTATTTTTCTCCCGCCAAACTGTACACTCCTAATTGATTGCAGCTGTGGTGGGGCCGCGAGAAGCTGGCGCGGGCCGCCCGAAGATGCACACGCGCTGCCACGTGAGAGCGTGGCAGCGCTCTCTCTCTCTCGCGCTATCCCTCTAGAGAGGAAACGAGATCGTTGAGGATAGACCAGAAAGAACCAGAACATTCACACACTGGACAATTGTTGGGAAACCCTTTTTCCAGGAATAAGATCAGTCAAGAACTAACGTAGCTTCCCCTCCACTCACTTTAAACTGATTTAAAATCAGTATAATCTACAACTGAAGTGATCAGGGACAATGTGTTTTGTTAGACTTCATCTCTTTCTTTCTTTGTCCCACACACGTACATGCACGCGCTATATTTTGTTACGTTTGAACGCATAAAATAAGCAATTCATTTTGGGTTAAAATTAACCTCATTCTCAAGGCGTTCTCATCCCACGACGGAACGCCTAGAAAAAGCTGTCCCAAATTAGCGTTATTGGTGAGAGGGAGAGAGAGGGCGTGAGTTAGAAGATGTATGTATGTAGAGAGAGTGACTACCGATTTAGGGATATCCCTTTCCGTCACATTTTCGGGATATTGCTTGGGCCAAATTCCCTCAATACTCCATAGATATTTTCCTTGTTTTATTGCTATTCTTTGTGTTCTTGTTCTTCAAGATCCACTGACTGTAAACTGGAGTACAGTGACCGGAAATTGCGTTGCGGTAGACCGGGATAACGCTTACAATTCAGGATCTTCTCAGCCAAACATAGTTTAGTGGGAGGAGCATATGGACTTCATTGCGGGATGTCCTCTCCGGGCATCTACGTCAAGAAGTCAAAACAAACTTGGTGGAAACACAGTTGAAGTGAACGGTATAGATGTATACATATCACCACTTTCAGTAAAATGGCTAAAGTAATAAGTTGACGTGGAGAAGATGAATGAGTTTCCGGCGCAGGGGAGAGAAGATGGACGTTTAGTGCCTTTTGGAAACTTTTTCTTGGGTTTGGGGTAGCTGAGATGAAGCGCAGTGCTTAAGCACAGCTTTTTTTCCCTTTTTTTTTTTTTTTACCAGCAAAAGGTAGGATGAAACATTTAGCGGAACGTATTTCTAACATAATTTAGGTAATAACGTTTTTCGTGTCTACGTCATTGAAGAAAGTGTTTTTTTTCTAACCCTAACGGCAGCATGTTTCTCTATGCTCTTTTCTGTTTAAAAGATGAATAAGTCCCATATGAATAAGCTTATACGCCAAATGAAACACCTAATGAAATAAACTGTGTTTATTAAATCGTATTAAGTAGTTATTTGGTTATGTGTTACATGTAGGCTATTGCACTTACATAGTAATGGGGACTTGATGTGCCTTTTGACATTTTACACCAGTCCACCCCTATTCGTGGAAATAGTTATCCAATGGATATTATGAGTCATTCCAAAGTAGTGAAAAAGTAGACTCATAACAAGTCGGCCTAATTCTCATGGTTATGTAGGCTCGTCTGTGGCTGTCATGTATGCTTATACAAATTCAGGAAAAGTAAAGGTAATTGCTTGCAATGCTTGTTTTCAGTGGCCCGGGTTGACTGAAATAATTGAACATGTCACTGTGGATCATTCTTCCCATCAGTCTACCAGTCTTCATCCTCACAGGGATATGGATTGTGTAAGTATTAAGAATTAATTAAAACTTCATAACCTCAAACATTTGTTTTTGTTATCTTTGTTTTAGTTATCAATCTTGCTTTGATGAATCTATATCCATTGCACTGCCAGTCATACATGCGATCAAATCGTATTGATGATCATTCTATGCTGACAATTCCACAGCTGTCAGCTCCAAACCCCTTTATTGCTCTTCATTGAACCTCATCCGTGTTTTGTAGTCAGAGTTAAACTACATGCCCAAAGGGAGGAATGTAATGGAATGCTGGTCTCTCAGAGGTTGTGTGGAGGAGTCAGAACCCTGAAGCCTAGCCCGTAGTATTATGTGTGACCTTTCGTCCATTTATTTCTGTCCGCCTATCTCGAACCCATGGCTATTCACATCTGTGAACTGAAATACAGAATACAAAAAATTGCTTTGCAATGCTTTGATGTAAATTGAGCGTCTGTCAGTTTAAGCTCTTGTTCAAACAGGTGGTAGGACCTATGGGTGTCACTTAGGGATAGCCATTAGGAGTAACATTTGTATAGCAACTAAAACACAAGGTCCGTTCATGCACTGGAGTAGGTCACCAATATATGACACTAGCCCCCTTATTTACCCAAACCTGCTTATACTTTGTTTAAAGAGGGTATGAAGAACATTATAACCATATAGTCCACAATAAGTGATAAGGTAAGTGTAAGGTGATTTGTTATTTGTGCAGTAATAAGTTATGTGCAGTGGTACAGTAATACATCTGATTTGATAGTGTGAATGAAGAGGAGCTTGAAGCCCCAGGCCTAGAGAGAGATTGCTAAGGTACCGCTTCTTGTGTTCATTCCATTTACTGTTTAAAATCGTTTTCAACGTCAGCAGTTGATCATTGGTTTGAAACAATCAAAACATTTACAATTAGTATATAATATACCTATGCTTCTTTTATCAAACTAAATGTAACAATCACTGAAAATATACTTACGCGATGAAGTTGTGCAAGTTTCACTACTTGACTAGTACTTGAAATACTAGTATTACTATTTATAGTACAAATGCCTACTCCTCATTTAATGGCTATATGGGAAACCGTTAACTCTATGCAGAAATTGTACTATCCACAATCCCCTGAATTGTTACTGTTCGCTCCCTTGTCTGACTGTCGTTCTCCCCTCGCATGTTGTTTTCTCTCACTCTCTACCTTTTTCTATTCCCCTCTTTCTCTCTCTCTCTCTCTCTCTCTCTCTCTCTCTCTCTCTCTCTCACTCTCTCTCTCTCTCTCCCCCCGTCTAAGGCTGTCTCTGTTTCCTTTACCTTCTTTCCTTAAGTTCCACCAGTGTGCTAAGCTTCATAATGGCTTTGATCACCAGGAAGCGTCTGGAGTGTTGAGACAGTGGGCACTATAATTTCTCACACTGGCTCACTAAAGTGTTGGCTGTCCGAGACAATTGGTGATAATAGCCTGTCTAGTCCTGGCCTGCCCTTACCCTTTCCGCTGGTTTGATTCAGACCTGCTCTTTACATTAATTAGAACCGGTCTTTGCTAAGAAACATTATACCAGTCAATGCCATCGTCAAGGCACCCCAAATTCATTTTTAAGGAAAAATAGAAAAACAGCCAAAGATAGGCGATAGATTTGCAGTTTGTTATGTGAAGAACTGCGTTACAATTAAGTAACCTTCTATCCTACATGTAGATCGTCTTGAGGGACAATGCTTCAGTTATTAACCAAATATCTGTAGTTTTGAAGAAACTATTGGATATCTCAGGTCACATGACAGAGAATGGTTCTACAAAACATCATCACACAATGATCAATGTGTTCTTTTCAAAATTATGTATAAACGTGTTTTCCTGGACTTTGTGTCATTGCTGGACATGAGGGCCAACATCTTTAATCCACTGTTCACTTGGTGGGAGGCTGACCCACTGAGACAGAACGTGGCCTTTCACCCATATTCAACAGTCTCTCGCTCACTTTGACATACACCGGCTCTCCAGCTCAATGCTTTTTTAATATTAATGAGGCAAACTCGTTGTATCATTAGCCAACCTCGAAATTGTAGGCACCTCTTAGTGGACGACCTAAAAAGGGAAGAGGAAGATTTGTTCTCTTCATTTAATAGCAGAAGTTAAAACAAGATGGCTATCTGATAATCTTTCATGACAAGTAACAACTGATAATTTCTTCAATTAATTGCCTTACGTCTTTTATCTTTTATAATGGAAACCCCTGCTCCACCAACGTAGTCCGAAAAAGTGTTTTTGTTGAAAATGTACAGATGTGTTGATGCAAACACGCCATTCTCGGTTGTGAATGTGAATGTGTTATGTATTGACTTTTGTGTGTGTATGTATTGACTTTTCTTTAAGGTTTGTGATCAACATACATCCATTTTCTTGGACTTACGATTCTTTATCTCCTCCCTACAGATACGCTATGGCCCTGTACAACCAGCATGTCTGCCCTTTGAATAACTGGTAAGGCACCCAACTCCCCCAACACTTTGGGGGAGCACTTTGCTTTGGCCATTAATAATGTGGTGTTCTTGCTTTAAGGGAGGTAAAAAATGGCTAACACCTGCTTCTTTGGAGAAACTTGTTTTAGTTTCATAAGAGAAGTAACAAAATTGCAGTCCTACAGTCCCTCACTAGCGCTGACTTTAAGAGAGTCCTCACTATGTCTGGCGTAAACAAGTGTAAACCGCAAGACATTGACGTTCCCAGCATACTTGGTACTTGGTGTAATAAGTATGCCCAGAAGTCTTTTTAAATGTTCCACACCGGGAGCAGTTACCTGCTGAAATCAGCAGTGAAGCTGTACGTCAATTCCAACTGCCAACAGTCTTAACCAGACTCTCACTGCCTATGTGTGTTAGATCAAACAATATTCATACAATGTCTAAGTGAAATCTAGCATAAAGAAACTAGCATACTCAATATTAATGAATGCATTATACACGTCATTCCTTACTGCAACATGAAAAACACCACCGACACAACTTTAGTGTTCATCTGCTCTTGATTCGGGTAAAGGTGTTTACGGCTAGGCTCATTGCATAATACGAGGGAATAGTTAGTCTTTTCTCCACCAAGATCCACAGAGCCTCTTGCTGCATACTCCTAGTGCAGGGTTACAGTCTTAACTTAAACATGTGAAATCAGCAGGAGTAAAGGGTACAGATGGTGTTTAGTATGTGTACATATATCCAGAAAAAGAGAGTAGAAAAAAAGAGATAGTAGTCCGCAAAACTGCAAACAAGAAAGTTAATTTTTAACTTCAGCCTTTCTGTATGTTGAAGGTGAGAAACCTGACTGCTATGCAGAGGACAACCCTCTAGTCTTTAGTGAAACACATATTATTGACATGATACATTCTTGCAGATGCTTCGGTGGTATGCGCAGAGTAAACAGAGTTCAAATCGCCTGCTAATCCAATTCACACGTCACATACCCAGAAGAAAAACAAAGACACAGATTTGATATCTAAAATCAAGTCAACTGAATTTCAATGCAAGGTTAATTCTTTACACTCATCTGCATCAAATTCTGAGGGTGCAGTTCATGCTTCTGACACATTAACCACCTTTCTAAACAAGCCTGTGAAACCATGCACGGTTGCTCTGTGCCAGTCAAAACCTTCCTCGGCCTAGGGACAAACAAACACCGAACTCTTTAGCACGTGCAGAGTGCAGGAACACAATGATTTATATGGTTATGCTAATCTGTACTTGGTCCTTCTCTGTTCGCTCCCAGGCTGTACAATGATTCATGTGAGGAGCTGCTTCCACTACAGAGAGGTCCTGTGCTCTGCTGTACTCTGGAGAATCTACCCCTCATCAGGTTTGTGTTGGACCCAGTGTTTCTCATTAGATGTTACAGGAATACTGGAAGTAGCATTTCAACAGGCTCATGTGCATCATCGCATCAACACAATGTCAAGTCAGCGCATTGTTGTTCTTTGTTCTAACCATTCTCTTACGTCAGAATCATGAATGATAATACATTTGTAACATGTTCACACGTACTGAATGTGCAGATAATCGGGAAATACTGAAGTATTGACTTTGTATCTTAAACAGACTACAGCCTCACAGGGTTGATTGCTCCACTTTTACTGTATTCCATCCAAGAGTGTTTTTGTCTATGTATTTTCATTCATGATGAGTTATTTGTTTGTTCATGATATCTATTCCTCCCTGCTATTGACACTTACAGCATGGCTACATAGTGGGACAGGTCAGCATTTCTTGGCACATATTTTAAGTGAGGTGAGAGAGCAAATTTTGCGGAGAGTGGATATCTGAAAATGTTGTTATATGTGTAGAAACGCATCTATTTAAAGCACACGTCACAAAAACAACAACACAACCAAATCCTATTTCCAGAATAGCATTTGATGTTATATTCCTGTAGCCCCGAATGCTATCCATGACTTAGCTCACCTCACACACGGTATGTGGCACTAAAACCAGCTTTGAACCAGGGTTAATCACTACCTGCTAAAACGGTCTGGGCGCAGGGCTGTTGTCAGTGCGGCTGGGGCTCCAGCAGATAAGCCTGCACTTGTCTGAGCCCCAGCTCCTTGACACTGGTGTCAGTGGGGGTCGCAGACCCCTGTACCCAGACAGGAAGACAGCCTTTGTTTTGCTCAGAGGATCCTCTCGGAAACTTCCGCACACTGAGATGCAATGTAAACAAGGCGTGCGACCCCCCTACACATACACACACACACACATACGCCATACACACACACATACGCCATACACACACACATACACACACACGCACACACACACACACGCGCACACACACACACACACACACACACACACACAAACACACAAAAACACACACCTACACACCTACATGTACACACAAACCTACAGACCTACATACACACACACACACACACACACTCACACGCAAACACACCTACACACAGACACACACACACACACACACACACACACACACACACACACATACAGACCTACACACACACGTTTGTTTTCTATATTTTATTGTATTTCTTTATACATAATGTATTCATTAATTAAATTTGATATATTCTTGTAATTTTATTTGGGTGCTTTTATGATTATTTTGGAATTCATTTACAGATCCACTGCTGTATGCTGCATTTGGCCCAAAGCAATTTTAAATCTTGAATAATCCTTGGCTCTGTTTCTAGTAGCAGGTTAGGATATGTTTGGCTTAAATCCAAACTCTGACCCAAGCAAGCGCTTTCCTGGATTGTCTGGATTTTCGGTTTCAGCCTTGGGAAACCAGTTCATGCAATCTTGGATAGGGTGAACCTGGAGCATGTGCGTTAATGGCAGGCTTCAAAATAAATTATCAAACTCATGCTGAAGAGGTAATTGATAAGGGAATTCCCTGGATCTCATTGCTATGTGCGAGGTTTGCAGCAGCCTAGGGTTACAGCAGGAGCCCTTCCCTGGATTGTTAAGTATAGAAACAGAGACGTATAGAAATCGCCTTATTAGGTTATGTTGTTCTGTATGGTTCTGCTCACGTTCTGTACACGTGACGCAGAACCTTAAATGCAAGCATTGGGGCAAAGACTCACGGTGTAGAGAACCACAGTGGCTATTGAGCGCAGAAGTATAATTCAGCCTTGACTTTGCCATACTGTAAGACTGAGCAAGACCCCCCCACACACACACACACAAACACACACACACACACACACACACACATATACACACACACACACACAGCATTACAGGCTAGTCAAATAACTGCCTATTGTCCGTGTTCAAGCTCTGTCGTAAAATGCTCGTCCTGGCCCCTGTCTCCCTCTGAGGCCCGTCTCTCTGAGGCCCGTCTCTCTGTGGCCGTACATAATGCCGGGTCTTTGCCAACTGCTGCCACCTATTTAGCTTAGTTCCCTCTCTCTGTGTCCCGGGGCAACCTGGAGTAACGCAACAATGTACTCAGGGAGGAACGCGACCACAGGCCAAATTATTTCATGGCGGGATAGGAGGGAGGGGAGGAGGGAGGGAGGGAGGGAGGGAGGGAGGGAGGGTTTGTGCCACTGAGCTACTTGGAAACTCCATATTCACTTCTATTCCCCCCCCCCCCTGTTTCTCTCTCTTTCTTTCACAGTAAGAGCGGGACCCTGCCTCCTGAGAGCTGCCTCTTCAGTCTCATATGCAGCACAGGGTCTTTCATGGGTATGTAGCTCCTCCGTGAAAACACTCTTACACAAACTACCTGTGCTACGTAACGTTTACACAGACGCGGTCAAACGTACACTTCACACAAACCCAGAACGCACACCGTTCTCTCCCGTCACTTCACCGTGACCGCAGAGGAGAAGGAGGAATTTAAAGTGCAGCGCCGCCACACACGCCAGAGTGCGTTTTTTGCGTTCACACGGAGGTACCGAAGACACACGGCGCCTATAAACATTGTTCCTATATCAATGGGGCTCTTTATGCACCGAAGACCCCGGCCGTGTTGTTCCAGCTGTGGGCTGTGGTGACTGCAGCCAGCACTCTGTGCTCTGCAGGCTCTGCTGCTGCTACCACTCGCCCCTCCTCTCCTCTCCTCTCCTCTCTCCTCCTCTCTCCTCTCTGCCCCAGCTGCCCCCCACCACCACAGGAAAAAAAAGGGCTACTCGGAAATGCCACTGCCCCGAAAAGGTACTTTTTAACCCGTGCCCTGCTGGGGTGCCCTGCCCCCCCCCAAGGGCAGCAGGCTTCTGACAGCAAGCACGGAGGCTTTGGAGTTCCACTGTCTCTGTGGACAGTTTGGGCCGTTCCAGCGCAACTGGGTTTCAACATTGGTCTATTTCGGGTGGTTTACTCATGGGTCATTGGCCGCAGGGCCGCGTTTTTTTTTTTTTATAATTGCTTTGGGAGTTTACATTCTGAGAGTTTCACCATATGGTTTATTATGGTCGTCCTTCGAATGCCACTTGGAAATTGCCTTGGGAACGCAATGGGATTAGTGCATGTGAAGATATTTTGGGCAATTTTATGAAGATCCACACAGTCAATTGTAAGTTTGATAATTTGAACTGAGGTGGGTGAGGCACTTTCCTTCTCTGCTCTGACCAGTAGTGAGTCAGAGCAAGTTGCCATTAAAGAAACATTAAGTCAGTTCCTCCCATCTCCCAAACGCTGACGTGAAAGTCCACATCCAAGGGACAAACACAACACAAGAAATCCCTCAGGAGGTGGTGGAAGTTTCCACAAAGTTAGTTAGTCCTCGTGGACTTAGATGGTGGCAATTCTTTTTATATGACTTGGCACACAAGCAAAAACATTCAGCCAGTACTGAGGGCCGACTGATCGGTCCGGCCAAGTCACACCTGTTTCCTATAGAGTGTTCTCTGAAAACCTGAGCATTTCATGAGGTTATTAACCTGACTATCCTGCTAGACTGCTGCTGTTTTCTCCAAACCGTTCATCCTACATACCTATTATGCATAACTCTGTTCTGAGTGCGAGACTGCTGGTAATAGTTCTGTTCGCCGGCGGCTTTGATTCTCATAACGTTGAGCAGATGATTTTATCCAAGCGTGCGGCCGACACATTGGCATCCTGTAAGGCATTAGTCACTCTTCCTAGGAATGCCATACCTCAAAACCTCCAAGATATATGTTTTGAAAGGAGGTTTCAAACCAAAGCAATCAGGCAGACACATGTAGCTTAATTCTAATAACGTTATTATTCAGCCAAAGGTCAAGGGTCATTAAAAGGGTTACTACAAGTGTGAAAAGGTGAGGTAAAAGGTCACGATTACTCAACCTATTGGCTCGCTATGAAAACGCACTTCGCCAAGGACATTCTTCTGTTGTTGTATATTTAGGTTTGACGCACACATGGCCCCCCTTGTTCTTATGATCCCACCCCTGTAAAAGGAGGGCTTGATTAATGGCGATCCTAACGAGAGAGTTTACTTCGAAGTGTTCCTCTGTATCGGGAAGTGAAGAAAAACAATCGGAAGAACCACAACGCCCGCGGACTACAAAGTAACGCAACGTGGGAGCTCTGTCGGTGTGTTGCAACCCAGAGCTCCAGGGCTAGCAAAAGTTAAAAATAGTTTTAATACTCTTTCGTTTTTTCACCGACTAACTAGAACCTCTGTTGAACTGATGCTCAAAACGGATGACGGTGTGGTTTTGTACACAGACAACATAGGGAGATAAACACCGCTTCTCGCTCGTCAGCAGAGTGATGAAGCCCAGATGTGCGAAGGTGTGTGTTTATGCCGAGGCTGACACTCCTGGCCCCAGCCTCTGCTCTATAAATCGGACTGCTCGTTGAAACATGTCGCACACTGGTGCAGGTTCTGTCAATGCGTCTCTGCCGAGCATATCATCGCATTGTGAGATATTTTATTATAGAGGTGGGCTTTTGGATAGAAAGTGAAACATGAATAGAATGATTGTCTATATTTTACTTGCTATTGGTTAATGTCTGTTATATGCTCAGCCCCACTGGCAGACTAGCATTAGTGTTGCAGTATTCATCACATGTACATTCATACTATATTTCAAAATATAATATCAGGGTGACATCTAAACATCTAAAAAATGGTCACCCTCTCAACCACCAGCTCTTGAGTCTGATTCATGCTGTCATGTACGCTGCTGTTATTTCTATTGAAAAATGTGAGAGACTATGCTTTGTATGTCTACCTCCACACCACATATATATATGTATATAAGTATATAATTATGTGTATGTATGTGCCATTAGATGGACTCTTTCATCCACAGTGCCACAAGCCAGAAGCACACGGCACGTGAGCGCCATGTTTATATTTTAAGGGATCAAAACACACGGGAATATAACATGGCTGCATTCCCCCTCCACATGTATACATCCGAGTCTATTTCAGACACAACAATTCCAAAAAACGGTACAAGGTGTCTGTCCCGCTGACACGGCCGTGTGCTTTGCTCTCCACAACGCCTGCTTGAACATATGCTTAGCGTGCCCCTGCCAATCCGGGCCGCTGCGCTGAGCCTCTGTGCGTCGGTGTGTCCCTGCAGTGATGATGATTGGCCTGCTGCGCTACGCCCAGGTCATCGAGCGTCACCAGAACTGCGTGCTGAACACGGCCGGCCTCTGCACCTGCTGGGTGTGCGCCGCCGGCCTCCTCACCGCGGGGAACTTCCAGGTGAGCAACGCAACGGGGTTGGATGTAATGGAAATAGAGTTGTTGATGGGGGGGCTGGGGGTGTAATGGACATAGAGGTGGCGATTGACCCATGGATGCAACAGGAGCTGGTAAAGTCACGGTAACAAGACTTCTCCACAATCCCTTCTGCTATTAATGTGTTGGTACCTAGTGATACAGCGCAGATACCTGGGTTATCTACCCAGGTTGGATTACACACACAGATGTTGAGCAGACATATTTTCTGTATACACACGCCAGGTGAAGACCTAGCATAGTCAAAACCAAGTGTTATTTAGAGACGTATAAACAATGTATCTTGTGCAGTGTGCATGTCAGAAAGAGAGAAAGAGAACGGCTGGAAAGGAGGCTAATCGATCAACGTTCTGGCCCATTGGTTCACCCCATTTCGTAGCGCTATAACATGTGTGTGTGTGTGTGTGTGTGCTGATTCTGAGGACCCTGCAGAACCATCGTCGCCGAACAGACTGTTGGTGACTTGATTCTGCAGACCAAAACAAGCAGCTCTATTACCAGCATTGTTATGCAGGAGCCAAACCATATTCATTGACAACAATCGATGGCTATCTATCCCTGTGTGGTTTTCACTACTTCCAGCTATTGTAAATCACAATGGCGCTGTGTAGGTGGTCGTTTGATCTCCATCCACAAGTCCACTGTTACCCCAGGTGTGGACTCAGAGCAGAAAGGGTGGTGCTGTTTAAAGTGTGTGTGTGTGTGTGTGTGTGTGTGTGTGTGTGTGTGTGTGTGTGTGTGCGTGTGTGTGTGTGTGTGTGTGTGTGTGTGCGCATGAGCGCATGTGTGAATATGTGTGTCTGTGTGTGTGTGTGTGTGTGTGTGCGCATGAGCGCATGTGTGAATATGTGTGTCTGTGTGTGTTTGTGTGTGTGGTCTGGATATGCTCAGTGTCATTAAATAACACACACACACACATACAGACACACACGTACACCCAGACGCACAAACTCCCGCATGCGCTCATGCACAAACACCGTCCCCCGTCCCTGCTCTTTGTAGACCTTCCAACCTAATTCCTCTGACTGTTCTGTTTGGCAACACTCAAGCTTCTTCCTGGTCTCACAACATGGCTCTCTGCTTCTCCCTGGACCTTTATGTCGCTCGCACTCAGTGGCCTCTGGCGAGTTCACTTTGAGGACAGGTTCTCTTGTCCTTAACGCTCTCTCTTTGTCTCTCTCTGTCTCTCCCTCGCTCTCTTACTGACTTTCTCCCTCTCTTACTATGTCTGTCTCTCTCTCTCTGTCTGTCTCTTGTGTCTAGTGGTTCCGTCTGGCTAAGACCGAGCTAACAGACAGCACTGTAGCTCACGGTGATGGATGGGGCGCGGCCTCAATCCAGCCCCCTTGTTTCCTGTCATGCGCTGTCAGGCAGCTATGTTCTGTGTCTGTTTCCTTCCAGTCGCCTGGAGTCAAAACATCTGCATATAACATCCTATACCACAGCCTATGCACACAAACCCATAATTAGTTTTTATTTGTAAATTGAATGGTTGCTGTTTTGAGCTAGGAGTTGTATATTTTAGTTGTGTTTATAGCAGAAGAAAACAATGGCCTTCTGCCAGGAAAGCATTTTGGTACAGCAGCTGAAACAAACAAATGTATTTGATGGTTTAATATATGTGCTTGTGTGTGTGTGTGTGTGTGTGTGTGTGTTTGTTTGAGAGTGTATAGGTGTATGTATAAGTGTGTGATTCTTGCATGCAAATCCAAAATGACATGGAGTCCAGGGTGGGCCATACATGTACTCGCCACATGCCAGCACACGCATGTGTGTGAATACAGTGTAGTACTGTGTAGACATATAGCATGTCAAAGGCCTCTCTTGTCCTTCTCGTTCTCTTTGTGCCATGTGCTGCCTTACATTCCTTCAGGTTTTTGTCTGCACATGTTGGAAGACCGTATAGAAAAGGGGAATGTGCGTGTGTATGCATGTGTGTTTGGTTGATTGAGGTTAATTATCTACATTCATATATGCGTACATATATGAGTACACATTTTTGCGTGTGTGTGTGCGGTGTGTGTGTCGGTGTGTGTTTGTGTGTGTGTGTGTGTGTGTCTGTTTGTTTGATTGAATGTCTGTAAGAATATGTTTGATTGGGTGTACGTGTGTGGGTGTGCATGTGTTTCCGTGGTTGTGTGTATGTACGAGAGTGTGTATGTGTGCATGCATGCATGGCTTTATTTTTATAATATACCCTAATTTTACCAAGCAGTATATGTTTATTGCATTGCAATACTTACTTTAAATGCATGAATTGTTTGAATTGTTAATGTCTAGACTGGTGGAGGTATTTATGGGTGGTGCAGGTGGGTGGGGTCACCTCTGCATTGTGGCTTCTGATTGGTCAACAGAGACCCTCCGCCCTGGCTTTGGCAATGAAGGAAGTGGCACCTCCTTTGGTCCTTCCTCTCCAGCATAAGTCCAATGTTTACCTGCTGCTAAACATTGGAGGGATTCTTGGCCCTCACAATACATACATACATACATACACAGACAAGCACACACCCAGACAAACACACCCAAGCATACATACACCCAAGCACAGACACACATTCACCTACACACACAAAAACACACACCTACATCTACCCACACACACACACGCATACATATTCACCTGCATCTACACACACACACACACACACACACACACACACACACACACACACACACACACATGTTGTTTTACAGCTGTTTACCCCTGAATTGGAAGCAGCTTCCTGCAGGAGGGTTGTGATGGAGTCATACGCAGGATGTTTTGATAAACATCCACGTGAAGAAAATGGTTGTTAAGTCAACTGGAATTACTGCAAATAGAAGTGTGTTTAGGAGTGCCACGTGTTGCTGTGATTATCGAGCCTCGAGCTCTGAATGAGCGAATGACTCCATTTCTCTCTATTGGTTAAACACTTCCTCAGGAAAAGGATTGTAACTCCAAAACCTGCACCTAAAATGTGGGAACACGTTAACAAAAGTGTTCCCTCTAATTCTTGCAAAAACCTGAGCCCTGTTAAAGTAGAAGGTTAAGACATGTTTAAGCTCACACCAGAACTCTGGCTCCAGCGAGTGCTTTCTTGGAATGTCCGGATTTTTCGAAAAACAGCTTATTTCAACCTGGAGGAACGAGTTCACATAATCTTGGAGAGGGTGTTCATGAAAAACCCGTGTTCATGACAGGCTTCAAAAGCAAAATCGATCAGGTAACTCCCTAAGCCATTGCTATGTACCAGGTTTGCTTCAGCTTAGGCTCACAGCATCAGTCAACATGGTTACTGAACTGAGATTAGTCTCAGTTTGGTGCTTTCTCTGAATTCTTACTTTCCAGGTTAGCATGTCCGGTTAATAAGCCTGGCTGCTTTCCCATTAGCACGTCAAACAATATATAAATAAATAAATATGTCTTGATGTTAATTGGTAGTGAATACACGATTCCCTATTTTCTCTCACATTTACTAATGATCAAATGAAACAAGATTAGATTGTGGTCATCTGGTCCCTCCTGCAACCCCCTTATGGCTCCCGAACCACATTTAGAAAACCAGTGCCCTAGACATCGATGCATGCAAACTCTCCCCCTTATTAGACAGCGTTGTTAAACAGTCTATTGTGATTAACTTATTTACTTCTTCATTTTTGTCAATTTATTTATTTATTTATTTATTAAGTAGCCGTGTAATAAGAGGGATAATGAACAGTGGGCCGGTCGTTATCGCTAAATAAACCCTGTCCAGCTTACTTAGACCTCATATGCAAGCAAACTCAGATAAATTAGTTAACACACAGCGGTGTGACGATATATAAACCGACTGCTTGGATGGATTGACTCTACCTGATGCATGAGAAGATTAGATAAACCAAGCTTTTTTCTTTGTTCTATTAGGGAGCTGTAATCATGCAGAGAGGGGGCACCTTGACTTTGTACCTAAAATCAATCATCAAGTGTTCATCTGTTGTTGTCGTATTGTATTTTTGCGCAACGGTTAGTTCCCAGTGCAGGTCATATGGGGTCATGGTGACCGTTGTCACCTTGGCAACCACGGTGCCGCCTTTGCCCACTTTGGTGTTTTGGTCAAATGTCACACCGCAATTATATACTTCTGCAGTTGTAAAGAGAGAGAGAGAGAGGGAGAGAGAGAGAGAGAGAGAGAGAGAGAGAGAGAGAGAGACACTCCAACCCCGTACGTTTCAGGGAGGTTCAGCAGGGTAGAGATGCTGTGATTAGTCAGAAATAAGCTGTGAGTAGTAAATTGTCCCATACAGAGGAAGGGGCAGTCAACAGGAACAGACATTTTCACAGTGCATTAAAAGCACAAAAAATGCTAGAAGATATACTCAAATAATAGCTCTCAAATCTACATACAGCACCTTTAATATGCATTATGTGTTTGTTATTATTTCCGCAAACATGTGTAGATATATGAGTAGTAAAATTGGAGAAAAAAAATAATGTAATTATAAAATGTGTGTGTATGTGTGCGTCCCACCCTCTCTGTCCTATCTACAGCTGGACTATGCCAAGGTGCTGCACTATGTGGGGGCCGGGGTGGCTTTCACCTGCAGCATGGTGTTTGTGAGCCTCCAGACGGCTCTGACCTACCGCTTGGCTAAGACCCAGCACGAGTACCTCCTGGGACACATACGTCTGACCATGTCCCTCCTCACCTTCATGGCCCTGGTTCTCGGTATCCTTTAAGACACACGCTGCTCCGATACGGCACAGCTCTGTTTGTACGTGTGAGAATGGAGGATGAGAGTTTAAAGGTGGGGTGAACCCACGTTTTAAGCAGGAGAACTTCCGCTGACAGCGGACCCAAACAGAACTGTACAAGAGTGATTATGGGGTTGACCACCCTTTAAACTGAGGCCTCTGAAGCCCAGGTCTGCAACTGTGTTAAAGGGCGATATACAGTTGTTTCTTTTTGTTTACTGAGTGGCTCAGCCCCTTTTAATAGATAACATTATCTGGACAATGTCTGGCTGGGAGACCGTCAAGTGGCGCTGGGTCTCTAGCTCTGTGTACTATGATTCATCTACCCTCTGCCGGGCCACATAGAGCGATGCATTCTGTGTTTTGTTCTATTATTGTGTGTTTATCTTGGTGTAATTGTGTGTGTGTGTGTTCAAAGAGAGGGCTCTTTGTCTTTCTCTCTTTCAAACTCTCCTTTTCTCTCTGTCGCTCTGTCTTTCTCTCACTCTCTCTCTCTCCCTCTGTCTTTGAGTCTGTCTCACCCTGCCTTGCCTTTTCTCTCATTCTCTTATTTTTCCCTCTCTCTGTCTCTCTCTTGTCTCTGTGTGTGTGTCTCTCTCTCTCTCTCTCTCTCTCTCTCTCTCTCGTTCCCCCCCCCCACCACATGTCCCAGTCGTTCTCCTTCACCCAGTCCCTTGCAGGCGGGGGTTTCTTCTGCGTGGAGGCCAGCTTCGTGCTGCAGCACATCTCGGCCATCCTGGAGTGGGTGTTCTGCATGCTTGTCATGCTCTTCTACGGCACCTTCGCCTTCGAGTTCTCCGCCATGTCCGCCAACACCCTGGTGGTGCTGTCCCGGGGGGGCGGGGCCTCCTCCTCCCGCTTCCCCGACCCCGTCCACCACCACAAGATGGAGGCGTCGCCGGCCGGCTGCTACCCGCCCGACAGCCTGGCCATGCTGTACTCGGAGTGCGGCGGCGGGGACATGACGTCGCAGCACGTCGCGCAGAAGCTGTCCGGTGGGGGCGCTGGGGGGGATTGACAGACAGACGGGGTGTGTGTGCTTGCGTTCGTGCGTGCGTGCGTGCGTGCGTGCGTGCGTGCGTGCGTGTGTGTGTGTGTGTGTGTGCGTGTGTGTGTGTGTGTGTGTGTGTGGCGGAGGGGGGCGACGGGGAGGTTGAAGACAAGCCAACAGCTGTTTGACCGCAACGACCAAAGACTGTGAGAGAATCCGGCGGCGGCCGTCAAACTGTCCCACCGTGACCGCGGCACGTCGGCGACGCAGCACAGCGTTGCCGCCTCTCGTGTGTTTTTTACACACGGCGCGCGACCGTGTAGTGCCAGCGCGAGAAACGAGAGAGAGAGAAAAGTCTCGGCGTTCGCTTTGATGCCTGGTTATGTAACGATTCCTTTTTTATACATGGCCAACCCTCCTTCCCCCCTCCACCCCCGTTGCGCTCCATGCGATGCGGTTTCCTGAAACGTGCCTTAGATGTGTGTTCCTCGCTCGGCACAACGTCGCGGGGGGGCACTTTCGCCTGTTCGTTTGTTTAGTTTTTTTTCTCCTTCAGCGTTTGGTGTTTCAGACAACCAAGGCCAGCATTGTTTGCTCTCAGGAAAAATCTGTTACATCACCAGCGTTATACACTACATCGAGGTAGAACCGCTGGAAGAACCTCAAGACAATAGAGGGATTGTTTTTTTCTACCAAGTATTGTGTGCTGTTTGAAAAGCTGAATCCCTTTTTTCTTTTTTCTTTTTTTTAAAAGGGGCAGGATTGAGAGGGGGGGGCGGGGGGGGGGGGGATGTCGTTTACGGGATGCTCGACCAAAACTGAGTAGCGGCAGCTTCAATGCGCTTTGCGATGGACAGTCCACCGCGATCTGATGTAATCAGACAATGCTACCGCAGCCAAGCCTCGTCCTCCCAGACCTCCCAGTGGAAAAGCTATGACACGCTTGTGCGACCACACAGCCAATGCAAAAAGCCATGCAACTCGTAACACGGGGCAGGCCTTCAGGGGGCATCGCTGGAGGACTTGTCCTCACCCCACCGCCTGACCCGGGGTCGTTCTGTACTGGGAGCGGCGGTCTGGCCACCAGCTTCTCTGTGGAGCCAAAAAAAGGGACCAAAATAGAGTACAATTTGTGTGTTTTATGTTATCATTCCAAACTGCATTCCAAAGGAATATAGATATATAAATATATATATATATTTTACTGTTACCATAACTGCTTGAAATAAATAAAAACAAAGATCCCAAATGCTTTCTTTTTTTTCTTTCTGTTTTATTGTTCAAAAAGCCTATGTACACGATTTCTCAGGTCAGGTAATACGTTGGGATGGGAGTTATATAATGCATTCAGCATTCTGAGCCATGAGAGAGATGGAGAGAGCGCGAGAATGAGAGAATGATGACTGAGTTCATAATTGGGCTTATGGTAGCTGGAAGCAAGAGCACCCTGAAACTAGGAAGTGTTGTTTCCTCAAACATTCTCACAGTCTTCTCTTTCCAGGCTTTCTTTGGAAATCAATTAGGCTGTTAACACTTCTTGCCAAATATATTTTTACCACAAACAGACTTTAAGCAATTTGGGCATAAGTAGCATTAGACTGTGGAGGTGGTTCCTATTAAGAAAATACAAAGCTCTTAAGGATGAGGAAACATTTGTATTTAGAGCATATGTATCAGCATGTTAGATATGGAATATTTTTAATCCTTAGGGCTGTATAAACACTAGCTTTTAAATCCAATACCCTTAGAGCAAAGTTAAAATCATTTTTTTCAACCAAAAGATATTATTTGAAACAATGTCAAAATTAATCATCTTAAATCTTGTATTGTACATAGTATTGTTTTATATATTAAGACGTTACGATGCTTACTCTTCAACATATGGCTCTTCTAGCATAACATTTGGTCATTGGCTTAATACTGCAGGGCTTTTGCCACAGATTAGTCACACATAAAGTTGATACCTAAATGAGAAACTTTTTTATACATTATACAATGGCAAAGAACAATAACTAATCTACTAGAATGGCAGCTCTGATAACCATTCAGTAAAAATCTCGACCAATGAGTCATTGAGAACCCTCCCACTCCACTCCTTCTGTCCAATGAGTACGCTTTAATCCGGGATCGAAAACACAAACACCTTTCAGGGGAAAACTGCATGATGAACAGGTTCCACGTGGGCGGCTTGATGAGCACGTGGACAGCTACCTGGTTGGCCAGCCTGACACCCCATCGCACACACAGGCACACTTGAAGGCGTAAGTGCACGTGAATGCATACTCTCACAGACATACACACAGACACACGCACACACGCACAAACACAGTGCTCAGTAGTTGAGCTCCTTGGGAACCTCCCAGGGGAAGTCCTTCCGGCCGAAGTGGCCGTAGCAGGCGGTTCTCTGGTAGATAGGTCTCTTCAGGTCCAGGTCTCTGTTGATCCAAGAGCCCCCCCCACCCCTCCATCAATGTTTCACTCTTTCTCTGTTATTCGTACAGCTAATCACAGGGGACCCACTCAAAGCCTGATGCACTCCCAGTGGTTTGAGTGTTAGTAAAGCACTGACTGACCCATCTGAGCAAAATGCTAGCTCTGTTTAACTGGGTTGCCCCCCCACACACACACTTGATGGCTACCAGCTTGCTCACTGGCCAGCACCTCATCACCCAGGCCATAGCTTGCCATCTATTCCATTTGACTTTAAGTGTATTCTTGTATTACTGCCATTATGTATGTACTTCTAACCATCCCAGGAAGGAGGGATGCCCCACTCTGCGTTCTTTGTCATGGTTTCTTCCTTGAAAGTTATTTCATGTTTTCATTGGGGTCTAGGGTTGGGGTCATCAACATATGTCCGGGAAAGCCCTTTGAGGCTGTTACTGTGATTAAGGGCTATAGAAATACATTTAACTTGACTTGACTACGACTGCTTCTCCCGATCTGTCTCAACGTAGGCCTCACCTCACGATGATGCCAGGTCGGAGGTCAAAGTTTTGATTGACGATCTGTAGCAGTTGCTTCTCGTTCCTCTGGGAGGAGCCGTAAGTGAACAGCGATACGGACAAGGGATGGGCCACTCCGATGGCGTACGCTACCTGGGAACATGTGAGGGCCTACATCAGCCAAATGGTCTTCACATGACGTAATTATTCACATTAACGTATTTATATACATATAGATAATGATATATAAATATATTTATCTATTTAAAATTAGTTCAAATAGTTATTATGGTTACACTTTAATTAATCAAGAATTAACATTAGTTAATGCAGTCATAAATATTAACAATGTTAATTCACAGTTAACTAATGGTTAATGGTTCATCATTTAATGATGGCCATCACGTTAACTAAGGTAATGGTGTTCACATCGTTCATGCATTATTTAACCCTGACCCTAACTCTTGTGGCCCAAACATATCCTATGCATATGCTATATAATAATGTTTATAATTGGATTATTATCCTGATTGTAAAGTATTACTGTTATTATTTTAGTGTCTGTTTTAATTTGTTGATGTCTTTCTATACAGACAGGCCTCAAGAAGACGATGTTCTTTAGGTAACACTTGACTGCCGACTGACCTTCCAGCAAGTCATTTAAACACCCTGACCATCCTGCACCCGAACCACAGCGTAGATGTGGTGTACACGGCCCTGCAGGTGAAGCCTCACCTGCACCAGCACCCTGCGGCAGAGCTTGGCCTTCACCAGGGACATGGCCACCCAGCGGGCGGCGTAGGCCGCCGAGCGGTCCACCTTAGTGTAGTCCTTCCCCGAGAAGGCCCCGCCCCCGTGGGCCCCCCACCCACCGTAGGTGTCCACGATGATCTTCCTCCCGGTCACACCGGCGTCCCCCTGCCCGCCGGACAGACACACGGACACACGGACACACAGACACACAGACACACAGACAGCCACACAGACACACGGACACACAGACATACACACAGACAGACAGACACACAGACACACAGACACACAGACACACACACACAGACACACAGACAGACGCACAGACAGACACACAGACACACACACACAGACAGACAGACACCCAGACACACACACAGACAGACACACAGACACACACACACAGACACACATACAGACAGACAGACAGACACACAGACACACAGACACACAGACAGACACACAGACACACAGACACACAGAGGATGACGTGAGGATGGTGACACATGCAAACACGCAGATTTTTGGGTGCATACCTTTTTAATGAACTAAAATGATGCAAGAAGAAGAATAAGAAAGAGAAGTTATCCTACATGATCCACTTTCTTCATTTGTTTATGTGTGTAACTATGGCGACGCAATGCAAGATCATCATCATTGTAACATTGTTGTTTTTTAAGGGGGGGGGGGTTAGGACAAAATGGTATATTCACCAAAAACGGTTTCATTTCACAACAGCTTGCTCATGAACATTGATCGATTGTTCATAGATTTGCGGAGAAAAAGTACATTCGAAAACCACGATAAGAAAACTGATTCTTGATTCTCATGATTCACTAGTCTCTTCTTAAGAACGACCCTAGGTTTCATACCTTTCATAGCCACAGCTATGATGCTGTTTGTTCTCCCCCTGTGTCTGCCACACGCCCTGTCTGTCTCTGTGCTGTGCCTGCCACACCTCAACTGGTCACACCTGGCCTGCATCAGCTCATCAACTCCCCTTCAAATACACCTGGTTTCCCTGCAGTCGTCGCCAGGTCATACTGCGGACTTCAGTGGTAGACGTTCGTAAATGGCTCCAGTATTTACACTTCCCAGTCATTATTCTCCTGTTTAAACCTCGCGTCTCACCTTTGTTTCCTTTTGCCTATAGTTTTGTGGATCAACACCTCCAGCGTTCCTGCTTCACCCCCTCCAGCCTGAAGCTCCCCACTCTCCATCCTGCCCCCGGCCTCACCCCTGGTCTGCTCCAAATAAACCCGTTCATTACTCCAACTCCAGCCCTGTCTCTGTGCTCTGCTCTTGGGTCCAGCGGCTATCGAACCCTAACGGTACCTGCGGGCCGCCGATGACGAAGCGCCCGCTGGGCTGCAGGTGGTAGATGGTGTCCTCGTCCAGGTACTTGGCGGGGACCACGGCCTTGATGACCTTCTCCTTCAGCACCGCCTTCTGCTCCTCCAGCTCGATGACGTCGTCGTGCTGCACCGACACCACCACCGTGTGCACCCGCCGGGGGATCACCGCGCCGTTGTCCTGGTCGTAGTGCACCGTCACCTGGGGAGGACGGGCGGTGGAGGTGGAGGAGGAGACGGAGACGGAGGAGGAGACGGAGGAGGAGACGGAGGAGGACAATGAGCAAAGGGAAGGCAACTGCTGTCGGCCACAGTCGGTATCTTAACCTACAGCCCAGGTGAGGAGAGGGGGGCGTGCCTACCTGTGTCTTGGAGTCCGGGCGCAGCCAGGGCACCTCGCCGCTCCGCCTCAGCTCGGCCATCTTGGCGTTGAGACGGTGGGCCAGGACGATGGTGAGCGGCATGCACTCCTCCGTCTCGTCCGTGGCGTAGCCGAACATCAGACCCTGCCGGCCCCCGCCACACTCGGGGTTAGTCTCACAGTATTGCTTTAAAGGTGCTCTAGGTGAGATTGAAGAGCCGGTGTTTGAGTGTCACGTGTAAGAAATGGCACAGCCGTCGGCTGCTAGTGAGGGAAATGCACTGTGAGAATCTCCACTTTGTGTGGCCTGCTTCTGCCTCTGCAGGAGATAATTTAGATTTTTAGAAAGCTCCCAGGTCTTTTTCTGAACAATCAGGGCATTTCTTCTGGGATTGGTTAAGGGAAACCATCTCGCCTGTCAATCATGTGTGACGTAAAAAATCACATTGGAAGAGAGACTTGGGGGGGGAGAAGGGAGCAGAGAAGGAGGGGATTTCTTCATGACCATGACTACAGTAAAACATCGGCAGAAAAACAACACTGAAAATACTTACTGATCCTTGTGATCATTCTGCTTTGGATTACAGCACCTGACACATACCTAAATAGTCAATAGCACAATTGAACCCAGTAGCAAAAGTTACTGGGTTCAATACCCTGTGTCCGTCTTAGATTGCCGCTCTCCGCTGGAGTCCATGTTTGCTGTATTAGGTTGTACCAGTGTGAGTTAATAGTACCTGGTCCCCTGCTCCAATGTCGTCCTCCAGGCGGTCTACATGCACGCCCTGAGCAATGTCCGGGGACTGCTGCTCCAACGCCACCAGAACGTTACACGTCTTGTAGTCGAAGCCTGAGAGGGCAGGAAATACATCTTTATAGACGCTAGAATGATGGCGCCCATGGGTACACTGGAATGAAGGTTCATTTAAAACAAGGATTTGGATAGTGGTAATTATGTTTATAATAAAAGACATATTAAAATAATACAATGTCATTAAAATGCTGTTGACAATGGAACTAATAGATAATACAATACATTTGAGGGAACACAATCTATTTAAAAAGTACATTTCAAATGTAATTCTGAAATTTTATGAGCACGCACGCACGCACGCAAAAATAATCCATGGCTCGCTAGTCTGTGGCCCTCGTGTCTTGTTACCTTTGTCCGAGTTGTCGTATCCGATGTGTCGGATGGTATCTCGCACCACCTTCTGGTAGTCTACGCTGGTGCGGGACGTGATCTCTCCACAGAGCAGCACCATGCCAGTCTTGCACACCGTCTCTGTTTTCACCCACATACGCCCCAGATAATAACGACAGTCAATTCAACACAGGTATTCTGGAGCACAGTTGTATTGCTATAAATTTGGTGTAAAATCCATTTTGGATTCACATTTGATATGCTGCTAGGTTTTTCTTTTAGGCACTTTAGAAGATTTACTAGAAAAATACTTTTTATTATGTATAAGTTTTTCATTTTTATTAAGAACAAAAAGTCCCTGTCCCTAATGCGTAAACGCAATACTATTAATCATAGTACAATAAATATTTGGAATTGTGTACTGTGTAAAGGCCTTATATTTATTTAAATATTTATCCAACGTCTCCTAGCATTCCGTTAAAGCGAGAGCCTTGTCTCTGCTGCCCTCTACTGGTGGACATCCCGACTCACCGCAGGCCACCTTGGCATCTGGGTCCTGCTTCAGATGAGCGTCCAACACTGCGTCACTGATCTGGTCACATATCTTATCTAAAAAAACAGGAAATTTGTGTGTTTATATATCTTACAGCTCAATAGTTCAAATGTGTTTCACGAGGTGCTGTGTTTGGTAAAACAGTGCAGATATCAGAAGGGGTCGCTTGCATCCTCCTCCCTACTTTTACAGAACATATCAATGACCGCTTCTGAGTGGAGCTATGAAATATCATGTTTCCCAAGCTTCCACTACCACCTAACTCTACTACTCCTGGCTCCTACTGGAAGCTACAGTGCCTAAGAATAGCCGATTGGTTGGCAGGACAGACCATAGTTTGTATGTGGTCCGTGAGACGCAAAGTTATAAAATAGTATCTGTTATCAAAACCACACACATGAGGACTTTACTACCCACGTTGAAAATACCTATCTGCATGTAGCTATACCCCCCATCTAATGATTTTACTACAAAATTCTGTGAATTATTAACTGTGTGAGTCTTTGCATTTCTGCACGTGTATGGTTGTGTATGCATACGTTCATGAGTGTTAGTGGAAACGCCTTATCTGAGGTGTGTGTGTGTGTGTGTGTGTGTGTGTGTGTGTGTGTGTGTGTGTGTGTGTGTGTGTGTGTGTGTGTGTGTGTGTGTGTGTGTATCTGTTTGGCTACATTAGTAGTGCATGGAACAGTGCCTATGTGCATACATTTGACCAATGCAAAAATAGTCTTTGTTGCCCTTGTGGCGTAAGGCATGCAGCCACGAGGTGCTTCACAGATCAATTATGACCTATCAACCCTGCTGCTAAGGAATCCCTAGAGGCTGATGACTTTGTTTATGAACGCAAACACATAAAGCTGGATCGCATCCACTTTGTTGTTAACTTTTCTGGCTCCCCAAGGCAATTGTGGTTGTGTTTGTCTATAAAATGTGTCAGTCAATCAATGTTTACACCTGACACTCCACATAGCCTTTACAGCCCAACAACAGCAGTTCAATTATGGGCTACATCCCAAGCTACACAGTGATAGCTTGCCTTAGTAAGCAAGCCTAACCTAACCCTAACCTCCCATGCTCTCCTCTCCTGCATCCTCTCACCCCCATGCATAATCTGCTTTATGATGCCAAAACACACTTATTCACACCTCTTGCATAGCCCCAATTCTAGGATCCCCTCTCTGTTCAGCAGAGCAGCAGTATCCCAGCAGAATTCCAATTCACATTCCCCTCGTTGTGCAATTCTCCACCACCAAACCTCCTGCATTCCTCTGTGGGTGCCCCCCGGCTCACACTGGAGAGCGGCGACACCACCCCGAGGAGGGTCCCGTACTCACCGGGGTGCCCCTCTCCCACCGACTCGGACGTAAACATGAAGGACCCGTCGCCATCCTCGCACGGCTCTTCCAAAGTCCCATTCATCCCTGTTGCACTCAAAAAGTCTGTCCGCAACAACGAAGTCAGAAGCTCAGGCTGAGAGGTTTAAGGAAGGAATAAAGTGCAACCTTGTTGAGGGAGGGCTGGTCGTGGAAGCGCCAACTAGATACGGGATATCAAGGCAAGCGTGTAATCTCAAAAGTGTTGGGACCCGGTGCCCTTAAAACACTTTGGTATGGCACATTCTTAAACGCACACGCACACGCACACACATGCGTGCACATGCAGGGGGAGGGGAGCTCATGTGAACCAGTGGATTAGACCATTCAGAGGGGAAAATAGAGGGGAGGGGGTGCAGAACAGGGGGTGCAGGAGGGAGGGAGGCAGAGTGGGAGGGATTCAACCTTTTTCCTGGAGAAACTTTCTTTGGGCGGAAGGACAACTTGATCTGCATGTGCTCTGCACCGGTTGGAAGTCCTTCAGGTTGGATCCCCAACCACTCCTAGTCGAAAGATATTCCGCTGAGACCATGCAGAATGGAGTCACTCCCTTTTGCATGGTCTTTGTCTGCTTGTAGCTACAGTGGGCCCCTCTGTTTCCTGTTAGCGTGTCCGGTGCTATATACACAGATCCCTGCAAATCATGGATTCCTTCACTATCTTGCAATGAACTGTTGATAGGCAGTCCAATTGGGGGAGATACAGTGTCTGTTGATCAAACAAAACATATGGAATAGTCTGCCACCTGTAATCAGGGAAGCTGACTCTGTCTAGCTATTCAAAGCAAAGCTGAAAACGTACCCCTACAGCCTTTTGTTTGGAACATAGGGGTGCCAAAACAATGCTGATGTCGGGAATGATATCAAATGTGTGGATGATGTGTGACGGTGTCTGTCTGATCATGATAATGTTTCTGTTTCTGACTGTATCGATGTGTGACTGTTTGTGCTTGTCTGTGCTCTTACTATATTAGCAGCAGTCTATATTTCCAGTGTGCGCTTGGCACGCTCTCTGTTGTAGCATGCTGCGGTTATTGCGACTGGATGCCTGGACTCTCCTTTTGGTTAACTGGCCAGCACCCCATCACTGATTTAAAATGTTTTGCCTGTATGTATATATGTATGTATGTATGTCAATTATGGTACCCATCGCACCCATTACCATCCCTGGAAGGTGGGATCCCCGACTCTGCGTTCCTTCTCAAGATTTCTTCATGGCTAAATAAGGGTGCTTTTTCTTGCCCTCTTGGGGGCTAGGGTCAGGGGGGTGCATACATATTTGACCTGTTAAGCCCTTTGAGACTATACCGGTGATTAAGTGCTATTCAACAAAAATGGAATGGAATTGAATTGAATAAGATTGGTAAAAAGGTCAGGACTTCCCCATGGTCTTACAAAGCGGCCGTCTCCCTCAGTGAGTCCCTCTGTTTGGTGGTGGAGTAAACCACTGTAGGTCTAACTGTAAGTGTCCACAGTGAACCCATAGGGTCAGGTGCTGGGTGGATGATATGTGGCAGGGGCTAGGGGATTCTCTTTCCTCTACGGAGGGCGATTCGAGGAAATGCGGCAGCTGCAAGGCAAGTTTATCCCAACGCATTCCATCTTCTCCAGCCAGCTTTTCTGATGTGGCGCTCTGCCCTAATGTTGGATATATACCAGAGATAATCAGAGGATAATGTTGAATAGTTCAGCTGTAAAACCCCAAAAAAGTATTTGGCAAAATTCAAATTTGACATTCAGGTGTGTGTGTGTGTGTGTGTGTGTGTGTGTGTGTGTGTGTGTGTGTGTGTGTGTGTGTGTGTGTGTGTGTGTGTGTGTGTGTGTGTGTGTGTGTGTGTGTGTGCGTGACAGCATAGAAATCACGTGTCTACGATTTGTGGTTCAGAAGATATACATCTGTCACATCTCATCCCAAGCGACCAATCAAGTTACCCATTAAAAGTATTACAAACCCTTTCTGAAAAGCCAATTACAACTGTATTAACGTTGTAATAAGCGATGCGAATTTCATTTCAAGCGGAACTACCTCCGGGGGAGGATTAAATGTGACCCCGTTACCATGGTAACACCACACAAATACGACGCTAAGCAAACTTTGGAGGACTGTTTGAAAGCCTTAAGTCTTATTATTCCTTGAATAAGAGTAGTGTTGACTTGATTGCTACGATTCAATTCACCAACGATTTTCTTTCGCTGATGCTCTTATTTTGCACTACTTATTTTTGAACTAGCCCACATAGCCTAATTTCCCAGGAACTCAAATGGATTCCGAGTACTTGAAAATACACCTGGGGAAATGCCTTGCTGAAGGACTGGCAGAGGTGGCTGAACGACGACCCGTAGATCCAATTGAGTATCTTGCTCACTGGATTTATAAATACAGCAGTGACCAGGAATACGAGGCCACGGTTAGTCGCCCTGTTCATTTATTGCCAGTAGGGGTCAGTATTGCACAACATTTACGTCTACACTGAGCAAAGGGTCTGCGTTACCCTTCCGTGTTATTTTAGGTATAACTTAATAGTATAACGTGGATATAACTTCAAAATAGAAGCCAAAATACAGAAAATAGTTGCTTGATAATAGATAATATATGACTTAAATGTGTGTGATGTCAGAGGAAGGAGAACCAAGCGTTACTAGAGCGGGAGCAGGCCAGAGCCAGAGAGGAGGGGCAGCACCAGAAGAGGCTGAGGCAGGAGGAGGAAGAGATAAAAGAAGCGCTGGAAAAGGCCCAAAAGGTATGCAGGAGATCGACATCCTTTGATTGTTTGGGTTGTCCTTTCTGGTGTTCAACGTTGTTGTGATTCATACGGAGGTGTGCTCGTTAACAGGCATCAGAACCTAGCACTCCAGCGGACCGAAATGTCAAAAGGCCCAAAAGTTCTAACAACCCGTCGACGCTTGCCCCGGTGTTGGAAGGAGAAGACGTGAGTTTTACTTTATGTATCTGTATTGGAAAACGCTGACTGAACGAATGTGCTGACATGTGTTGTTAAAGCGGTTGTAGCTCAGATTTTAGAGCAGAATAAATCAGAAGATGGCAAGATAAAAATAGATTAAAGAAAGATGACAAAAAACGCCGCCACTTCACAGTCTTACCTACTCTTAACATTAGAGCATCTATATATATATATGTATTATACATTGTATATATATTTTCCGTTTGACAAAAATGACTACAGCGGCTTCATATACAAACAAGGACAGAGAAGATAGGCCTACTACAGGAAAATAAATAATAATCACCAAAACAGCAACATCTCCTGCGAGGCAGCGGTTCCTGGGACTCCCACCCCTGTTTTACCAGACGTTATGACCAGTGTGTTCATGAGAATCCTCGTCTGGTATCAGATCTCACACAAGCAGCCCGCTGAAGACAGCGTCGAGGAGAAACAGAACCCACAGGAGCCTCTGGTCTCTGATACAGAGAACCAGCAGGGAGCAGCAGAAGCCATCCTAACTGAAGGGGATAACCCTGAGCAGGAGGTGAACTTTCTGACAAGCTTTTTCTGGTGGTGGTGGTGGTTGTGTTTCTTTTTGTTTGTGTTGCGGTGCTTGTCGTGCCGCAGGGTGATGCTTGTTGCTCGATAGACATCCCCTGCAGTTATGAAAGTCTTGACTTGACACCAGTTGTCTCCCTGCTACACTACAGTCATATTCTGTGTTAGAGTTATAAGGTCACTCATTACTCACTTATTGAGATACATAAATACACAAACTAGAACGAGAGTTTAGCCTTTTGTTCCATGCAGTCTCTCAGTTTCTCGCATGTTGGTGGGCATCTATGTGTTCTCCGTACCCGGCCTGTTGCGGTGGCGTTTTCTGGCATGGCGTGTGAATGAACTGCCTATGACCTGGGTGGTGGTGGTGGTGGTGGCGGTGTTCTGTGTCAGGTGAGGGGGGCAGATGACGTAGTGGTGGGAGACACAGCGGAGGGAGAATCAGAGGAAGGCGCCGCCTCTACTCCGGCAGAGGACCCTGGCCCCCCAGCTAAGGAGGAGTCACAGGAAGTGACGCAAGAAGCCTCTGAGGTGGACTCGAGGCCCGGGGAACCACAGGCAGCGGGGGACACCGCGGGGCGCCAGGAAGAGGTAAACCGGCTTGTGGTCGTCTAGCGTTCGTGTCGCAAAGTGAATCATCAAAGATGGCTGCTTGAAGCTTTGGGATGAAATTGGTTGAAATTCGATCTCACCTTGTGTTGTGATTCACACCCTGGTTGTCACCAGGTGGCAAAGGGATCCGAACATACAGAATCAGAGCCCACCGCCGCCTTAGAACCCCCCGCTAGCCGAGAAAAACTGAACTCCGACTTAAAGGAAGAAGAACAACAACAACAACAGCAAGAGACAAAGACACAAAGCCCCTCTCCCCGTGACCCACAGGCGGAAGACCAGGTGACCCGCTGACAGATAACCTTTCTGAACCAACGCTTGTTGGTCTCTTTCTTTGAGGAGGAGAACATGCAAGGAGATGTACAGGAAGAGAGAGCAGACTGGCAGGGAGGTCAGACGAGACAAACTGAAGACAGGTGTGACACCATTTCAGACATTATTGTTTGTAATAAGTGAAGGAGAAGAGGTTGGGCGTCAGCCGAGTTGGTGTAGGACATTTGGATTTGGCAGCCCCCAGGTGGGGTTAGGATGTGCACCCTCTGACCTCCCAACCATGCAGGCTGAGAAGGTTCTGTCGGGACAGGGAAAGGAGCAGAGCTAGAAAACAGAAGGTAGCGACAAACAGCCAATCCGAGTGGACACGAGCAGAGGAGGGAACAATAGAAATACAATGACCAGCTACTACTTCCATGATCTAACGCTCTGCTTTCATTCCTACCAACGGTTGACACCAGATGGAGGAAGGTCCAGATGAACCCACAGCCCCAGCCGAGGCTGTGGAAACGGGCTCGGTCTCCGGTCGGGAGGACGGTCCACTGCCAGAAGAGAAGGAGGAAGTCCCCTCTGATAATCAGGATGAAGACAAGGTTGTTCGGCCAATTCTACCGCCTTTACTCAAGGCATTTGAATGAGTTTCAAATAATTCTGTTCAATTTCATTTGTATAGCCCTTAATCACATTGACAGTCTCAAACGGCTCACACACACACACACACACACACACACACACACACACACACACACACACACACACACACACACAAGTCCAGTGGTGTTTGTCAAGAGGAGGTATCAACGTGAGTCTTTAGGATTAGGAGACTGTAGCAGCAATGGAGAATCAGAGGCAGACATGGAGAGGGTCCAGCAGCAGAGTCACACAGCAGGAGACCCTGGATGAATGTTTAACCAAACCTGTGTGTTGATGGTTAACCCAGGAGGAGGCAGACCGGCCAGCCGATGCACCCGAGGAGGGGGCAGCACCATCGGATATGAAGGAAGTGACATCACAAGAGGAGTCTGAAAGCAATTCTGCGAGCAAGGAGCAAGCGCCTGAGGAGGTAGAGAAAGTGCCATTTTGTGAAGTCAATGTTTTAGGGTTTGTCCATGAGTGAGAAGCTATGCCCCCAATGTGTTCCTTTGATATCTTAATAATTTAATGATAAATATTTTTTTTTCTGTTCTTTTTGCAGGAAGAAGAAAAAGATGCAGACTAATTCTACCACATCACAGTCTCTGTTTAGTATCCATAATATATAACATGGCCAACATATACTGATAGTTTTTTTTTGAAAGGCCTATGCATGGGATGACATCAATAAAGAGTTTTAAGTTTTAATAAAAGTTTACTGAATCAGTGCATCATATCTCCTTTTCTATATATCATGCACGTTTTTGCCGCATAATGCGATTTTCTACTTTTAACTTTGTACACGAAAGTGGAAGAAGGGCAAAGGTTGTGTGCATTCATGTGACTGGGGTGTGGGCTTAATTGTGGCGTCATGCTGGTCGCCTCAGCTGCACGCAATCAGAGCGGATAAGAGCGCTGTTTGTGGAGCCTTAGATTAACTTTGGGTCCATCTCACTCAGCATTGAAATTACACGCAAACGAGGTCATATCTGAGCTGTTTGCTGGTTGCCTGGACCAGGTATTTCCACTGAACGATTCCAAGGAATGGATTAAGAAGAGGGTTTTTTGTTGTTGTGTGGGTCTTGCAAAGTTCTCGTCAAGATGGAAACAATAGCCCGCGTCGTGGGAGCGGCTATCGCCTGTATTACCGCGGTGTTGAACTACTTAACCGATGTGTTTCTCACTCAACCGCTGAAGGCTACCATCCAACATTTGGAGGAAACCGACCTGACAACTCTGAGCGGAGGTGAGTCACATTCTTATGGTAACGTTTTTGCTGTGTCTGTCTTTGCCTCTTTTTTTTTAAACTTTATTTTATTTATTTCTAAGAAAAAAGGTCGCTCAAAGCCAAATCACTGTGGGCAAGCTCCGGAGCTGTCATCATGGCTGTCCGTCGGCCTGGGTGATTTTTGTGCAGAGAGGTAAGTGGTATATGTCTTGTTTTTAAACTGCTTATTATTGTTTGACTTCATCCTGAGTAACGGGTGACCGAATTGTGCTAATTTTCACCCGATGAAAAGTAAGGGTAAATGTCTGTGTCCAAATGCGTCACGAGTCACGACCATGCAATCTGAGGGGGCTTGTGCCCCCTCAGATTGCATGCAGAATGCATGCAGATTGCATGCAGATTGCATTGTGATTTGTTTTAGTTGTATATTTCTTTGAATCGATTTATTGTAAGATTGGTTGTGAAAGACGGACGGATAGATCTGGCAAGTTAATCTGCACCAGTGGCATAGCATTGTAGTTATATGCTTTGCCTATCGATGCTACTTTGGTGAAATGCACTGTTGGGACAGTGACGGTGAGAGGTGACACACTTGATTTTGGCATTTAAATGCCACATTCAATGGTTTGCAACAAAATAAATAAATAATCAATTAATTTTTGTTTGGCAATTTGCTCTTAAAATAATATAACTTGGCTGTGACTAATGGGGCTTGTACAACAGTGCGTCATGGATTTTTTTGTTTGTTGGTGATACTTTGCCATATTAAGAGGACTTGTACCTAGGCTAATGAGAAGTTCATTTTGCATCTGTCTCGCATGAGAAACGCTGTGGCCCTATCAACTACAACAATGTTGCCCCATAATGACAAAGCATTTCCAGATTAATTACTTTATCATCATTATAAATGTCACGATTACTAACCTAATTCCCATGCTCCCGAAAGGGTGAGGGTTGTTGCGATGCAGAACCTTTGCCTGGTAAACAATCTGTATAGATGATAAGCAATGACGTATACCGTATGCATACCAAAAAGTCTATCTGAAATGTTTTATTAAAAGCCATACTTTAAACATAGCGACCACAATGCTTTGTGCCCAGTCACATTCTGGTTGCATGACGACCAGTGTTTTACTCAATATAAAATGTCCAGGAGGCTGCAGAACTGTCCTCTCTGAAACCCCAGCTTGACCAGCTGGGGGTCCCCCTTTACGCTGTGGTGAAAGAGGACGTCGGCACAGAGGTCCTGAACTTTAAACCTTTCTTCAATGGGGACATATTTTTGGATGCAAAGGTAGGCAGACTTTGGCTGTCTGAACCAAATGTACATTTTTAGTCACAAGGGAAAGTTATGATCTATTTTTATTATTAGTCACATGCTGCAACCGGTCACAGTATTCCAGCAGTAATGACATAAAATAGTTGTCTGTCTCCGATGAGGATTCGCACCATAAGTCATCCCCTTGTGTGTTCTTCTTTCAGCGACGGTTCTATGGACCACGGGAGCGGAGTATGGGTCTACTGGCGTTTCTCCGTGTTGGGGTGTGGACGAATGGGCTGCGAGCCTTCAGGAACGGCTTCATGGGGAATGTTTCCGGAGAAGGTTTCATCCTGGGTGGTGTCTATGTCCTGGGACAAGGGGAACAGGTGAATTAACCCACTGCCAAATTGTAGATAAGGTCAATTTTGTTTGTATAGCCCTTAATCACCGGTACAGTCTCAAAGGGCTTAACAGGCCACATATTTGTAACAGTAATACGCACTTATGCCATGTACTGTACCTGTGCATGTGGATAGCGCCGAGGTATTTGTGCAACAAGTCTGCTTTGTTAACCCCTTGGCATCTTTTTGTCTCTTGCAGGGAGTAATTCTGGAGCATCGGGAGATTGAGTTTGGGGATAAGGTCAACATTTTGGAGGTCCTCAACGCTGCTGGGAGGATACAAAGGGAGCTTGTGTCTTTGAAGGAAAGATAGCCCCATGGAAATCCAGAGTGACTTCTTAAAGTCCGAAAACTGGCAAATGGTCAAATTACTTCTGTAGGATTTCTCGTTTCTGTATGTACTGGTCATAGACGAATCTCAAAGGTGCACTGTCAATGATTAATTAAAATGAAGTCATAAAAGTGGAGCTAGTTGACGTAATTGCTTCAATGTTGTAACGTTTGTATTTTGATGTTTGAATAGAGGGTGTCTGATCCTTGAGCTTCCATCGTGTGTGTGTGTGTCTGTGCAGTAAGGGGATCTTGGGAGTGTTAATGATGGCGTGACTCTAAACTCTGAACGAGAGAGCAGGCCTGATGTCTAACAACCAGATGAAACCCCTTGTTTCTGTCCTCACCTTTCAGATGTCTATCCATCAGAAGCCAAAAGAACAATAAAAGTGTAATGGTCTAATTCACATATGGCCCATATGTTTTCTGTAAAATGTTTATAGCTGTCAGAGATCTGACTGCAGTGGTTTTTGAAGGCAACTCTTACTGTTAATTATTTTTAGGGCTGAGGTTTAGTCTAGTTCCTTGCTCAGCTTGTAGGAAAGCTACCATGACTAAGGAAAACGGTGAGCTGCCACATGCTAGACAGGAAATGTTGAATCAGCGATAACTATATGTAAACTAATTTGAAGAGTGACGTGGCTTTTAGACTCACTACTGCATTCCGCCACTCTGACAGTAGGTGTACCTATAGTCCAATGGTATCTTAACTTTCAGCCCAACGTGGGCGGTTTCATAGGCACTTTATTGGACGCATACTTCCTTGCCTAATCTGTACCATTGCAGACCTGTCAACTCTTTACTCAACGTTTTTTGTTTGTCATTGTTAATCCTAGACAATTCTACACATTGTCCACCTCCCGGTTTGGCATAATGGATTTTTTTTGGCAGGGTGGAGTTTGTTAGTCATTCAAACCAATGTATTGGTTCAAAATAGGGGGAAACCCGGCACACTGCTCCGTAGACACACATTCAGTTACTAGAAGGGAGTCCACAGCTTTCCATGCTGCATTCCAAAGTCTTTAGACTACTGGTTAGTACACTGTTAATACACAGGACTTGGCACGACAATACCATTCTTTTGTCATTACAAAAGACAAATGAACATACATGTCAGTCTGTTTCCTTCAGTTGTGCAGAAGAAGCTACCCCGAGCTCAGACTATATATAAGGCACATTTAATGCTACATGCTGAGAAGGAACAATAGTGTTATCTATGAGACTGGGCCTGGTATTGACTCATGCGTTGCTCACATGTTGAACAACCACTCTTATATTGGGTTAAGGCTATTCTAACAAGGATAGTTAGGATATCGTTTTGGGTAAACCAGAGATGACCGTTATGGATGTTAACCAGGGAAACATGGAGAAGAATCAAGTAAACAAGAGTGCAAGGGTTTTCTTTTAAGACTGCTGAAGCAAATCTCAAAGCATGTTTTGGCCTGACATCTAAGATAAACAAGAATTCTGAAGCCAACAGTTGAATATCCATGTTTGCTAGAATCAGTCAACGGGTAATGGAACAGTTTCATGGTCATCTTTTATTTACCAATAACAAACTAAAGTCACAGTGGTGCAAAGGAGTAACAGTATTCCTGAATGTTTTTAAAAGCTAAAAACAACTTAAGAGGTGAACCATGTTTTCAATTCCAAAGGACATTAGCAACATGCTTTTTTATTATAGCTTGACTCAGCACATCAGTCAAAAACACTTCCCCAAATGAAATCAGAAGTATACAAGGTCTATCTTAAGCAAACAACAACATACAGAACACACCGCTTTTCTAAGCCCATTCACATTGCACAAAAGAGTAACACTTAATCGCTATTGTCGCTGGCCTTGGATCCAACAATACTGTTTGCGGGGGAGGCTTGGGGGGAAGGACTCTTGAGTGGCAAGGCCTCACCAGGTGGAACCAAGACCACCACGTTCTCCTTCTTGGGCAGCCAGAAGGCCGGATACAGCGGCTCCAGGAACTCCGCCCGGTACTCGTGGATGAGGCTCATGACGTCGGACACGCCGTAAAACGCCAGCAGCCCTTGGCTGTAGTCCAGGTAGACACCGATGCGCGTGAACTTGTCCAGGCTCAACGGGGTCTCCACGTCGCTGTGCCAGGCCGAGTAGGTGCGGCCGTTCCACTGAAGGCACCAGGAAAAGTTGTTCCCCGTGATGCAGCTGTTGCTCTCCGGGCCCTTGCGGTCGATGCTCTTGTAGGTGAGCCCCACGTGCGTGCCGTCCCCGCTCGCGTCCACCTCAAAGTACTTGCGGCCCAGGTAGAAGCTCTCGGCGGCCAGCACCTGGCGCCAGTGCTCGAAGCGCTCGGGCAGCTCTGGGTACGGGTGCTGCCAGGGCGTCGTGTTGGTCACCTTGCGGTTCTCCTCAGTCAGGCGTAGGAACTTGTGGGCGGTGTCGCCGTCCAAGGTCACAGGACTGGCATCTAGAACAACGGGATAATGTGTGTCAATATGATACACGTTCAATGAAAGTAGGATACTCTCTGATGATTGTACTTTACTGCTACTACTACAAATGAAGGATTTTGAGTCGAATACTTACACTTGAGGAAGTCATCTCGCGTCTTTGGATCAGGGATGCCAATGTTTTGTTTTGATGCGATGATTTCATGAACCGTGGTCTTTATTCCCATCTTGTCTGGAGGAGGAGGGAATGGGGAAGGAAGGTTATAAAAAATAAAATGTTTGTGTCCTTCACCGTGGTTTACTAAAAGGTGATGTTTTTTTTTCTGAGTCACCAACAAGGTGACTCAGGTATGCACGTGTGTGGGTATCGCTCCCGTGACCACATTCAGACAAACAACAGTGTTTCACGGGCGAGGCCTCACTCATCAGCTGAAATTCCTCCACTCTCCACCAGACAAGTCTGAACACACCCAGACGCTGCACATTCAATGCTTGTTTTCCTTCATTGTTGGTGCAGACTATTTTAGACTTTGTATTTATTTCAAATGAAACCTGTTTATTTGTGCATGGTGATATACTGCTGGTTCTTTTGGAAACTTTTGAATGTCGACTGACTGTTGGCCAGCCTTGATTTTAAGTTGCTTTTAGCTAAATTGCCTAATGGGCGGAAATGTGTTTCAGAATTTACTGGTATACGCAGATATAATTTCAGTCCAAATTCATCTATGAGCATCCAGAAGGGGATATCGCAGGGTTAGTATTTTCTTTCTGTTAGCCGTTTCCATTTACTTCCATAGTTACAGTAGCCTAGCTCCTGTTCATGTGAGGGAAATACACTTTTAATAACTCTCCAAAGATTTCCAATGTGCATAGGGTTAGCTGTCAATGGTGCATCACAAGAAGCAATATAATCACAGTTAATAACCAATTTATAGATATCTCGGTGGATCCATTTAAGACCTACCATTTTTGCATGTCTCTTTGATCTTATCCATGTATGAAGACGTGAGCTTCTGGCTCATTTCCCTGGTGGAGTCCTTTATGGTGCGGCTAAACGAATGTAACCGATCCATCAGACCGATGTACACTCCTGGCAGCGAAATATCCAGCGTCTCCTTCTTCCACTCTGAATACTCCTGCAATGAAAGAAACAATTCATTATTAATATTACTTTTACTAATATATCATGTTTTTGTATAAAATGTCCATTTTGCAACTATAGTGTCCATACATGACATTGACACTTTTGTAATAGTCTAACAAAAAAGGGCTTCAGATGAATATCTAGTCTGGTGACAGTTGAGCTCAAATATGGGTTAAAGGGTTGTTTCTTTCGCTTCACATTTGTTTTCAACATGTCATGATGCTGCAGATGGGGATCTGTAAGCAATTGATGGGCCAACACAAAATGGTTCAGCAGTAGTAAACTGTAAAAGTAGGGAAACACTGTATAGACTGGCCACTGTAGAAATACATTTAAATCCAATTCGAATTAAAATCCCCTTCTGAAGGCTTTATCCTATCGCACAAATGAGTTTCTCTTGGTTGGAATATCAGCGCTAAAAAACAGGAACAAGGCGTCTCCCCGTCTGTCTTTGGTTTCAAGCCCAGGCTCTGTGCCAGCTCTCCTAGATGTTTAACAGATGCTCCCTAGATGGATCATAATCCTTATTTGGTCCCACATTACAGTACCTGTAGGAAGTCCACATCGTTTTTGTTCTTGGAGATCTTCTCCACCTGGCCCTGGGTCTTCTTGAGCTCAGCACACCTCTGCTCCAGGTGAGCCCGGATGCCCTCGGCCTGCTTTAGAGACTGCTTCTCCTCACTCTCCAGGACCTCCATCACCTCCTTCTTCACCCGCTCCACCACCGCCTGCAGCTCCGCAAACTGGCTCTCTACCACCTCCCGTACCTCCTTCACCGAGTTCTGAGAGCAAGCAGCACACCCACACCTTTTTAATTCACTTTGATCCGGTGAGTGCGGTTGTGTGATCATCATACTTCGGTGGATCTAAGACTGCGAGAGGATCCTGAATAAACCGGATTGACTGCAACACAATATCCTTGTAGAGGCAGTTAATAGTCAACGGAGCGAGAATGAGGCCATGGCAAGAACAACGACAACAATGACAAGGATGATATAGATGTATTTTGAAGAACGATTTGACCGTGCAGCATCCAAAATAGACATCACTCCCTCCGAAGTCCCGCCTCTCTCTTTGGCCAATGCCGCTCGTTTTGAGCCCCCCCGCCCCCCCCCGTTCAATGGTGTCCCGTTATGAGATGGGAACGCCGGGAATGGAGGTGAGGTGGATGTACAAATCCTTGGCTTTGGACAAGGGCCATTCCATTCAACCACACAACCGGGACAAAAATAAAGTCTTGTTGACTCATTGTCATCAGTCAATGACTCCCCACCAGGTGCTGATGGGTCTTCGTTACAAATCTATGTTGTTTGTTCACACTCCTGTGACAACAGCATGTTACACACACACACAGACACACACACATGGCAGCACTCGTGTTTGACAGGGCAAAGTTCATGGAAGAGTGTTTCTCGGTACATTACCCCGATGGTCACAGCGTTGACCTGGAGCTTGTTGATGGCGTTCTCTGCCGCGGTGATGATCTTCATCATCTCAACCTGCTTCTCCCTCAGTTCGCCCTGGAGACACACACGCACAGGAATGCAATTCATTACAAAAAACTTTATTTTTTTACTCGCGGTTACATTGAAATTGTTTCAACAGGCTGCTTCTTTATTTGAAGAATGGAAGTATCACTGTATGTATGTAATAAGAGACTGGGGGGGGGGGGGGGCAAAAAAAATGCAATATGAAGGAAATTGACAGCAGGTTGGCCTTCAAAGTCCAGTCTGAATACCTCAGACAGGCCCGGGCACCTCTTTCACAACCCCCGGCTGCAGCTACGTAGAATTCTTGCCCGTACAATTTCCAACCCAAAAGGAAATTCCATTATAGTGAACTGCGTTTGATCCTTGATAAGTCCTAGCTGTAGAAGTTGTTTTTGACTGAGTGTGCATGTAACATAACCTTGTTCACTTGTGATTCATTCTTCCCGCTCAAAGACATCAGTTGGGGAGAGACCTAGTGATCACATTTCAACAGGCTAAAGATCTTTTCTTTCCTCTTTTTCTTTTTACCAAGTGCAGACAATGCAGCTCAACCAGTTTGTCCGCTTGCATTTGCATTCAGAACATCATGCTATGTTAATGCTGTCTGACATCTATGTAGATCATCAGACCAATCATCTGAAAGGACCAACTGCTATCATGACCAACAGCTGGGTATCTTTGGTGCAACAGCTTGCATTATGGGACACCTGAAAACAAAGTTTCTCTGCATTCTGCCTGGCTTGAAGTCGCATTTGGCACAGCTAAGGCGGCCGGGGCAGATTAGATGTAATGGTAAATAAAAGACTAGGTTCTGAGGGACCGTATCAACCAAGTAAACATCTAGATCAGTGTGCTTTAAACACTTCCTTGGTGGTTATGTAACGTCGACCTTACTCTTGGAGAAACTGAAGTAACACAACCGTTTGATAACAAAAACATTCAAACTTGGCCTAGTTTTTGACTGTTGGGATCCAAAAAATGGTGACCTAAATAACGTGAAACTGGATACCACACTGTTTTCAGGGAAACGGAAACCACAGAAAACATAAGAGAAGAAGATTGACATACTTTTCTTCTCGAAAAACAGGACGAAAGAATAGAGAACTTGCCACCCGAGATAAGGGCGTCTCTAGCACAAACATGACTATGATGGAAATGACAGCATAAATATTAAAACATGATTTGGTTAAAAAATGGAGAAGCATCTCAATACCTGCAATGGCTCAGAATGCAAAGCAGTTTGTGTGTGTGTCAAAAAAACAAATGTCTGCTCTGATCTCACCCCCAGTCAAGAATGCTTGAACCTAGAGGTCAGTGTCTGTCAAAAAAGAAAGACAAATGATGTTTCAGCTGGGACTTGAGCTCTCCTTGTGCCGCAAGCAGACTAAATAGAGAGAGGATGGTGTTTCCAGGACGCATGACCAAGGCATTTAGTTTGCTATTTTCTGACTCAACGATGAGCAACTTGAAGTGATTGTAAGCCTACCACTCGTTCAAAACTAAACCCCTAAATCCATGTAAGCTGTTTCTGATGGAGATCATATAATGACTCTATTCTCATAAAGTCATTATACTCAACTATTATTATCTCCTTCTTCCCAGAGACCAGACACATCGTAATAGCCTACACAACTAGAGCAACATCTAACAGCAGGCAGTACAAAAACCATACATATTTCAATGAAACTTTCTTTCATAGTTCCATTGATAAACCGTATAGGCCTAGAGATAATGTTAAACACACCATTGTTAATAATAAACAATGGTGTGGATCTCATATAGCCTAGTGGCAGTGCAAGTACGCAGTTGACAGTCCAAGCACAGGGAATTCCCTTGCTGTGTGGGCGTTGGCGAAAGAGAAAAAACGTGACTATAACACAAAACAGAACAGATAATTAGGGAGTTAACTTGCCTCGATTTGTCGGCGGGCCTCTCTGACGGGCAGGGACTTGTGGCCCTTGTGCTCCTCGAGGAAGCAGTCCGTGCACACGCAGCAGCTGTCCGCCAGGCAGAACAGATCCAGGGGCCACTTGTGGCCCTCGCACGTCCGTCTCTCGATGTCCCGCAGGGGCTCCACGAGACGGTGGTTTTGGAACTTCTGGTTCTCCAGGTGCGGTCGGAGGTGGGCCTCGCAGTAGGACACCAGGCAGGTGAGACAGGACTTCATGGCCCGCCGAGGGCTGTCGATGCAAGAGTCACAGACAACATCATCCGGGCCGATGGGCTCCTCTAGTTCTTCCTCCATATCCCCCTGCTTCAATTCTTCTTCCCCATCTTCTTCTTTAGGTTTATCGTCGGTCTGTGGCTTCTCGTCACTCTGTTCCTCGTTTTTCTTTTCGGGGTCCTCCGGTTCCAGCAGGTCTTCCTGTATCTTGGTCTCCTCGATTGCCTTCGAGTCCTGACTGTCCCCCCCTTTGCTCTTCATCACTGGGGTTTCGATCACCGGGGTTTCGCTCACCGTTCCGTTCTCCTTCGGGGCGGGTGCTGGCTTCGTCTTGCCGCCTTTACCTCTCTCCCCCCCGGCATCACTGCACACTGGGCACGGGGGTGCGTCGGGCTCCGTGGCCCCAGAACACGCGGCGCAAAGTTGAGACTCTTTTAAGTCGAGGACCGCCACTTTGGGTGCAGTATCTGCCATGATGTATTTATTTAACTTCTTTATTTATTTTCTCTCTCTCTCTACTCCCTCCCTTGAGACAACCTCCCTCTCCTCGTCTGACACTGAAACTAACCGGCCCAGCCACTGAGCAGTTGATAATAGGTCTGGCCCACCTTTTTTGGTTCCTGAATCACATTTAGTCTCACAGTAAGCCACACCTCGACCTGGTAGACCTGTATAGACCTGGAATTGAAACTGAACAGCCACTCAGAACACGGAGGGATACATAACGGTGGGAAGTGAGATCAGATCAGACACGGCCACTAGGTCTGCTTCCGTGTTGAATACGACACATCGGAGTGGATACTTATTATAACATTCCTGCCTGTCGAGGATTGCTCTATGATTAGGCTATGCGTTTTATGTCTTGCAGGTTTCTCGACGATTTTATTATAGCCGCGAACTTTAACGGTCCGATTTACCATCAATTATCGATCTGGTTGAGTTGATTGAGTTTATCGAGTTGCCGGTGTTATCTGTCAGCCGACCGATCCATGCGCCCTATGATTAAGACCAAGCGAAACAAAGAGCGACTGTTATTGCGATTTATCTTAAACACTATGAACCGAAAGGCAAACAGTGAATGAAATGAGACAGCAGTTCTGCAAACTGCCGTCTCCACTTAAGATAGTGAATGCTGCCACCTAGTGGCCATTACAAAAACCAGACGCGGCAAAGAAATATTTCTAACTTTTAACAACAGGAAACTTTGAATAATTAACACAAAGGCACAATATAGAAACAAAACATTCAAAAAACATAGCCAAAACATATTATATTAAATCTAAATATGGAAATAAAGTACTAAATGTAGGTCTTTATGTGTAGGTTTTACAACCTACTCATCGCACTACATTGTGCAATATATTTGCTCTCCCTCGCACACAAGTCATATTGGCAATATTTACCCAATTCTGCTCAGATCACTTTAAGAGCATTTTCTTCTTTGTATTGCTTCAGCCAATGATTTACCATAGGCTTTACACAGTGACCCTTATCTCATCTGTTTTAACACAGTAGGCTTGGTAAAGACCTATACAAATGATGATATAAGTCAAGAGTTCAAATAGAATAACTTGTTTTAATAATGTGTGATGTAAGGAAACAATATTGATTTGTAATAACTCCAAAAGGTAGGTTGTTGTTGATCCTGATGTTCGTAAGAACAGTCTGTGAGTGTAGCTCACGTTCAGTGACAAAACATTGAACCGACACTATATACTATATAACAACAACCGTCCCAAAGGAAATATAAGTAAATCCAGGCCTTTTAAAATCTTCCAGCCCTTCACAAACTCATCCAAGTCATTGTTTTACTTGAAGGTTTTGGATACATTTTCAGTATATGGACACGTAACATTAGTCAATGTTATTGTTTCACACTAGTTTGATTAATCTGAATGGAATATTGCTACGTTAAACATTGAACTAAATAATGTTTCAGACATCATTATTTATTAAGGCGATGTATTAATATGAATATATATTTGCTGTGCTCCAGATATCACTTGTGCATTGTGTCGTGTTCACAGAAGCCGAGCAGCATGAATGCTTGTCCATTCCAGCTTCAGCAGCAGTCTAGTAGACTAGGCAAGGCAAGTAGGCAATGTAGACCAGAAACTCCTAGAGAGAGCTCTTCAACGTTCCCTCCCCTGTCACTGAAATCCAACTAGCTGGGTGATGGGCGGAGCGAACACCATGAGTTCCTGGTATCTGTCGAAGATGATGCGCAGGCGGGAGAGGTAGCGGTCTTCCTGGTACGGGAGCTTCTTCGCCTTCAGATAGGAAGACACGATGGGCTTGACCTGGGAAGAGGGGAGTCGATGTCAGTGGGGGATTCAAATATAAGTACAGTTTAAGCGACATACTACGAGTCCACAAGGTGACATGGGAGTATTTTTTATAAAGCGAGCGTGCGTTACTTGTTTCATTCTGATTAAACAAAATATCTCAAAATCCCCAAGAGAGGCTGAACTCTCAGAACATCAAACATGTTCTGAGCGTGTGTGGAAAGAGGGGGCTGTGTTATCCCCACGGTTACGACGCACGCCAACTGGTAGAAATGCTAACTCATATCAGCTACGGGTAAAATCCAGCCCGTGTACCTTGAGACACATGTGATCAGACAGGAAGGGGAAGAGGTGGTGCTCCACGTGGCAGCTGATGAGCGAGTGTCCGAAGACCCAGTCCAGCAGAAGGTTGCGGGGCAGATTTAGAACCCCATGGGTCATCTGGTATATCCTCTTGGGCCTCTGCTTGGCCGAGAACATGGGAAGGCCGATGTGCTGGAAGGGCCGGGGGAAGAACTGTCAGGTGCTGTGGGCGACCTCTTCCTAATGTGAATGTGTGCATGTATGTATTGTGTGTTTTTATGGTTGAATGTGAGTCTCAGGTGTTGGACCATTTTTATTCTTTATGTTGAGTTATTTAGTGGATAGTTTTATCTGAGTGCTGCGAAGTTTGGACAAGTTGCGAAATTAATTATACAGATTTCACAGAGTGTGCTCATTTTAGATCTCTCTTCTGTTCTTCGACATCAAACATTAGCAGCATATAGAGCAAGGATTTCCCTAGATTATCCTGACATCAAAACCACCCGATAACCCCCAAAAAAAACAATCCACCTTCAAACATGTGATCAAAAATACAATGCACAATGAGCTGCAGGAGAAAGTCAGAATCTGGGAAAGTTCTCAGGGAAAACCATAAATTAATCTGTTTGCTTTGAGACCGCCTTACAGACCAAGAACAAAACCGTTCTTCAGGCGTCCCTGTGCGATCTTAGAGGACACAGAGCCGTATTGAAATCTTATTTTTCTTCCAAAGTTCACAAGAGGCAGCCTCACAAGTATCACATATTTCTGCATGACTTCATGAACCCAGAGAATGCTACACTGCATAATCCGATGGAAAGGAATCACATGGTCTGAAACTGTGGGCTGGAAAAAACAACAACTCTGCTCTAAAATGTCCCACAATCTTGGTACAACTAATCATGCAGGTGTCTCTTCTACAACCTGGTAAGGTCTTACAACGTATTCTGTTGTGTTTCCAATGTATTGGCGAACGCTCACCTGGAAAACGTTGACGTGGATGTAGGGCAGGGAGAACATGGCCCTGCACACCATCATGCACAGGAGGGCACCGGAGAGTGACTGGAAGCCGGAGACGTTGAGCAGCAGCCAGTACTGGGAGTAGAAGCCCAACGAGATGTATAGCACTGTCCGGAGGGCATAGGACACACTGTGGTTCCTCAGCTCGCCTGCAGGGGGAAAGGTTAAAGGTGTGGTTGTAGAATGGTATTGCTTTAAGGTAGGGTAATGTATGCAACGTGAGATAAGGATAAGTATGGTTAAAGTGATGGGCAATGTAAGGGAGATCAAAGTACGGTAAGGTGAGGTGAGGTCAGGGTTAAGATTAAGTAAGGTAAGCTTTGGATAAAAAATACAGTAAAGGTTAACATTAGGACATGGAGGCGAGTGGACCAATATACACAGAGTCCTCTAAAGGGATTCAGGCCTTGGAACCAAGGCAGAGTTCTGAGTTTGTTCATATATAGACAAGGCATGTCTACGGTTTGTTCAGGGACAGATTACGCCCCTGGCCTTGAAGAGTCTGAACAGTTGTCTGCATGGCTTTAATAACAAGATGTGGGAATGACACATGCATGACAGTGTCCGATAGAACGTTAGATAGTGTTCCGACGTGGACAGATAAGTCCTCAGACAAGTTAGATGATGGCACAAATCCCAGAATGACCAACATGACAGAAGTTAGTTTGTTCGTGAAGCAATGTTATAGCCAAAACAGGAAAAGCAGGTTTTCTGCAGACCAGCTCTGCTTTTGCATTACTTTGTTAAAGGGGACATATTATACCACCAGATGTGAGTGTGATCAGCCATTAACGGCTTGTAATGGCTAATCACACTCTCACTATACTCACTATAATATGTCCCCTTTAACAAATACAAGTCTTCTTCTGTGGTTCCCTGATCTCTTTCCGTGTTTGGAGCCGGATCCTGCGGGGAAGGACCTCTCACCGAGGGCCACGAGCGGGGTGATGAGGGGCAGGCCCAGGGGGGCGAGGAACAGGTAGACGTTGCGCGGCAGACAGGGGACCTTCCAGACGCTGGAGTCTCCCAGGCCGATGATGTTGGTGTGGGCATGGTGCATCTTGATGTGCCCGTGCACCCCCGCCCGCGCTGGGAAGGAGCTACAGATCTGGTGGAGGGGGAGACAGGGGGAGAGGGACAGACGGTCGTACAGCATACTGTGTGTCAGTGTTTCTCCAATAGGGAGACATTGTCTTTTAAATATAGTTTATTTTTTGATGTTGCAGTATTGGTGATGAATAATTGTAAAATAATTTCACATTTATGAAGTTAATAGAATCTTTATGCCCCTTTAATCAAATTAAGTTATTCTGAGTTTGGTAAATCATTCCAAAAAGAGGCTATCACTTTAAATGTAAAGGTATCCTGGGCTGAAAAAATATCTAGGGTATATTAGTAAGTAAAAATAGAACCACTGCTGTATATCATTAACCAGACAACAAGAGCTAGGAGAATCCATAGCCATATTGATTTTCTCAGACAACAACACAAAGATTTGTTTAATCAAGAAACAACATGCTTCCTTAAAGCAAAAGAGCAATGGCAAAAGAGCTTCTGATGGCTAATGTATTTGTTATCCTAAGCCTTTACTGGACAGTATGCTAAGTAGCTATAGGTACCATGGCAATCCTTTATTGGCTTTAATGAATTCTGCAAAGGTTTAGGAGGCCCATATCCTACTTCTATCAGTCATGAAGAATAAAAAAAACTATTTGATAATTTAGCCATTTTGCAGAAACATATCAAATTCATAGAGGCGCTTGCTACACCTGCACTGCCTCCGATGATATCATGGTAATCTGTGTGTGCTGCCCATCTCACCTCCAAGAAGAAGCTGGCCCAGAAGTCTGCCCCGGCCTGGGACCCGCTGAGCGACCCGTGGCTGGCCAGGTGAGCCCCCTTGATGGTGAGCACTCCGTGGGCCGCGCCCATCAACAGCACCCCCGCCGTGAAGCACAGCGGCTGGGAGGAGCCGAGCAGGAGGAAGGCTGTAGGACAACACCACACATTAGCTCTAAT
>NC_136952.1:8559253-8654253 GCF_949987615.1 Pollachius pollachius
CCTCCCTTCTCTCCCTTGGCCTCCGCTCCTTCCATCCCTCCATGGCTCACCGCTGTCCAGTTCCGCAGGGAGAGGTGCTCAGCTTCCCCCCATTTGACAGTGCTGTGCTTTCCACCGTCCGTCCGGCCGGCTTCCCTCCATTCCTCCGGTACTCTCTGCATGGCTGTGTGTCACCTTATAATCTTGACTGATGGCGGTGGTGGTGACTGTGCAGTCGGGGAGTCCACAGGTCAGGTTAACATTGCGAAAGTCCTGTTCGCCTGCAAATAATCGGACGCTCAGCCCCCTTTACTGCTTCTCAAGCGCTCTGGTCCCTCCTCTTCTCTCTGTGTTTATCCTGCTCAGAATGCGCTCTCCCTCTCCCTCTAACTCCCTCTATCTTCCTGTCCCTCTTTCTCCCTTTCCCCCTCTCCCCCTTTCTCTCTACCTCTCTCTCTTCATCTCTCTCCTTGTTAGTTCCTTACTGCTGTTGTTCTGCTTGAAGCATCCATCCCTCTCCCACAGCCATGCGTTGGAACACATCTGAAAGGGATTCTGGCCAGCGCACGCAAAGAGTTTCATTCAGGGAGCCATGCAAAACAGACCTCTCTCTCTCTCTCTCTCTGTCCCTCCCCCTCTCTCTTTCACTATCGCTCCAATGCATCGGTTCTCATGCATTGTGCATGGCCCTCCCTCCTTTCCCCTTGCATCTCTGTAACCTTGGCAAACATCCTGAGTAAGAGGGGACTTGGTGTGTCTGTGTGTGTGTGTGTGTGTGTGCGTGCGTGCAAGTGCCTGTGTGTGCACACATGTGTGTGTGCGTGAGTGTGTGTTGTTGTCATTGGAGGGTCGCGATTCCTCAGCATCTGCTCATTGCATTATTATTGGTGGCTTTTTACAAGAGGAGTCAGGTCTGTACAGAGAGGGGAGGAGTCAGGTCTGCACAGAGAGGGGAGGAGTCAGGTCTGCACAGAGAGGGGAGGAGTCAGGTCTGCACAGAGAGGGGATGAATCAGGTCTGCACAGAGAGGGTAGGAGTCAGGTCTGTACAGAGAGGGGAGGAGTCAGGTCTGCACAGAGAGGGGAGGAGTCAGGTCTGCACAGAGAGGGTAGGAGTCAGGTCTGTACAGAGAGGGGAGGAGTCAGGTCTGCACAGAGAGGGGAGGAGTCAGGTCTGTACAGTGAGGGGAGGAGTCAGGTCTGCACAGAGAGGGGAGGAGTCAGGTCTGTACAGAGAGGGGAGGAGTCAGGTCTATTCAAAGGAGAGGTGGCAGGTCTGCATAGAGAGGCGAGGAGTCAGGTCTTTATTCAGAGGGGAGGAGTCAGAGAGGGGTTCAGACAGGGTGTAGGAGGAGCATGAGCAGTGTGTAAGTATGTACACATGCAGCCAGTATTCTTGGCATGCTGCCAATAAATGCAGCCTGGAATGTATGGTCTACCCCCTTAATGGAGAGGATAACACTCACACACAAACACACCCACACAAACACATAAATGCACACACACACAAGCACACACACACAAATACACACACACACACACACACACACACACACACACACGCACACAAACCACAAATTCACATAAACACCACACATGAACATTAACAGAAAAACGCAAAGAAACCTGATTGACAGGTCAGAGCAGGACAAAAACAGGTACAAAGAACACCTAGACACACACACTGTGGCACCATCATTTCAACATTTCATTGTATTTATTTATGCTATGTCTACAGCTATATAGCGACAGAGTGACTGTATTTGCATTACAAATAATCTATTATCCGTCGTCGACGTCGAAATGTCATGCGTACATGCATTCCTTCAGGTGTTAAAGGAGCTCTTTCACTGTAACGCTACACCTGTTTGAAACCCAAGATAAGGGTGTTATCTGGACCATGCTGCGAGCGCCATGACCCCGTGGCAACCACGCATTGTTGGGGCGCCACGGAGACGCTCGAGCTGTTTTCATTGGTCCTAAATAAGGAGCTACTTGGTATGCATCTGCATTCGACCACATCCACAACTCACGTTAAACAATTATGAAAATATGAAAACTGTACAAAGTGTGGTAAACAACGGCGTATGTGTTTATAAATGTACAAATGTTAGCTTAATGAAATACATTCATAAACAAATAATAGACAAAATAAATATATATTTTTTAAATGAATTGGACCACTTTTTCGTGTCAGCTAAACAATTCCAAAATGTCCAACAAAGATTACAATCCAAATTTGATGCAATTTTACAAACAATCATCACCATTTCAATATGGCATTTAGATTTTACCAAAGATAAAAGATAAATAAAGGCATAGCAATTATGTTTCTAATGCTATGGTACAAACAACCACTAGATGGCCCTACTTATCTCTATAGTATTGTTACACTGGTCAAAGGTGGAATTTCAGCCAGCTGACACAGTGTGCTTTATAAGAATGATTTTTTCACAAAATAACTACGAGTCCTGTGACAATTCATGTGTTCATATGGCATGTGTTCACACAACCTGCACTGACACCTCAGAGCTCTGTGTCTCCGATGGCCTCGGGCTCACTCAGAGTGTCCACGCGTCTCCTGCAGGCGTCCAGCAGCTTCTTCCTGGGTCCCAGGGGGACGTGGATGCTGTTCAGGTCGTGGTCCGAGCACAGCAGCAGGGCCTGCAGGTCGATCTTCTCCCTCCTGAACACGGAGACCAACTCGCCGAGGCTCTGGGAGGCCAGGAACGTCTCCAGTGGGCTGTTCTCGGGCTCCATCTCGTCGTCCAGCTCCAAGTCCTCGTCCTCCCAGGGCAGCTCCTGCAGGTTCCGTTCCTGCAGGCTCAAGGCGCTGCCGATGCTGACCTCGTCCAGGCTGGGCGACCGCAGCGGCAGGCGGCCCCTCAGGCGCACATTCGGCGCCCTTCCGACCGGCTCGCTGTCCGCCACGCTCCCTTCGTCCCGCGGGCCAACGTCGAACATCCCGCCGCTGAGGTAGTTCCTCCTGAACACCATGGTGCCCAGCCCCGGCCGGGTGAAGAGCGAGTCGCGGCCCGAGTCGGCGCTCACCTCGGAGGAGGCGGCCTCGTGGAGCCCCGGGTCGCTGATGGCGCGGGAGACGGTGTCGGCGTAGTCGTCCATCATGTTGTCGTGGACGCCGCGGGAGAACATCTCGCGGAGGTTGTGCCGCGAGCGCTCCCGGGGGCCGGCGTACGTCCCCTGCTTGAGGAACATGACGTCGCTGCCCATCTGGAGGCCGGCGAGCGATCGCACGCTCTTGCGGCCGTCCTCGTAGATCTTGAACGTGCCGTCCCCCTGCTTCTTCTTCTCCAGCTTCTTCTGGATCTTGGCCTTGCCCTTGGCGGTGGAGTGCAGCGTGGCCTGCTGAGAAGGAGGGGAACAGCTCAAAAGATGCACACACGTCTATTCATAATGTTGAAGCACTAAACTAAAGGCTTGTATCCCATGTCACAAATTATGGATAGACATAAGATACTATTCTAGACATTGTGCTGTGAATGGATCCGGAAAACAGTGTCTTGAAGGGCTCACGTCATGCCACCAGATGCGGGTGTGATTAGCTGGTACAAGCCGTTTGAAAATCCTTCCTTCCCTGTGCCACAGGGACATCACAAGTGGACGTGTCCACATAGATGTACGCTGGATAGAAATCTACCAGCCTACCCAGTGGACCGTAGCAAACGTTGCTCATCTATCCTTCATATATCTGGGTGGACACGCCCACTTCTGATGTCACTATGGCACAGGGAAGGGATGATTTTCAAACGGCTTGCACCAGCTAATCACACCCACACCTGGGTGGCATGGCGTGAGCCCTTTGATGCAGCCCGTGCAGCCACGTGCGCACGCTCACCTGTGAGTACGGCACATTGGAGGTGACGGTGTTGCATCGGGTGCTGCTGCTGGTGGTGTAGCTGTTGAAGCTGATGGCGTCCGAGTTGTCCACGGTCGCCACCGCCGCCGACGCCTCCTTCATGAACCTCTTCTCCATGCGCTCGTGGTGCTTCCTCTGCAGCTGGGCGCAGTCCTTGATGCGGCGCTCGGCGGCGCGGAACGCCCGGTCCTTCAGCTTGGACACCAGCTTGGCGTTGAGGCCGATCTGCTTGGCAGCGATGGAGTCCAGGTAGCGCACGCACTCCATGTGGCTCTTGGCGGCCGCCATGTCCAGGGGCGTGTGGTAGTCGTTGTCCAGGCACCACACGTTGGCGCCGAACACCACCAGGAAGGACAGGCAGCTGTGGTGGCCGTTGGCGGCGGCCAGGTGCAGCGGCGTGTTGCCCCACATGTCGCACTTGTCGGGGTCCCCTCTGGGGAAGGGGGGGGGGGGGGGGGGGGGGAAGGGAAAGTTTGATAAAATTTTTCACAACAATTGCATTTTTTAGCAAATTATTGATCGACAGGGTTAAGCCAACGATCACTCCTGTATGTTACGTAGTAGACGTGAGGTGAAAACAGGTGAAGTGTCATTATTAAGAAATAATGACATTAATTCTATTCATCTTGGCATTCTTGGCAATGCAAAACATATTCTTCAATTTTGGTGACCTTTAGCACTTCTGAAAACAACGTACTAAATGCTGAGTGCAATATTTTATTTTTATACCATGCCGTAAGTTCTTCATTTTATGAATTATTAAAACTCAGGTCGGTGCAGGTTAAACATGACAGAGGTGTCCGTGCATTATTCATCTCACACACTCACACACGACTCCTTTTCTAGTGCAGACGCCCCAGAGATCTGAACACACATGGTGAGGTCACCGCCTGTGCCCGCTTCTACCCTCACTGACATTCCCGTCTGTAAACTCACACCCAGGCAACAAAGCAACAAGGACAATAACATAGACCTGTGGTCGGAACTGCCCATCGATGTATGGGTTAGATTTTTCTCTCTCTCTGGCCTCTTTTTTCATCTGGATAGAAAGAGCCAGTTTGTCCTTTAGCATGCAGTGTAAAAGATGTGCACGAGATGAATTCCTGTAAGACATCCACCAAGAACCAGACGAGCATCAAATGAACCAATAACAATTTATAACAACCCTTTCTATCAAAAGCTGCATCAGACTTAGATGTGATCCTACTGGCCACAAATCTATATCTGAATAACAAGCAAACATTTACCTTCTCCGACTGCTGCAAAACTGAGCCACGGTTGGTTATATATTCATCCTGACCTCGTTAACCCCCCAGTTCTTCTGAGGCTGTTTTGAGGATGGACGTAAACCATGCATCATCATGACCTTTTCCTCTCGCCCAATACTCCCTCTCTGTCTGCTTGGATGCACAACCCTCGAGACTCTCTACTCTACACTCTACTACAGAGCCCCCTTCTGCATCCCACGCCTTATAAAGCTGTCACTTGGGACTGACGCTTGTTTTGAGTGTGTGTGTGTGTGTGCGTGTGTGTGTGTGTGTGTGTTTGCATGCTTGTGTGTGTGTGTGTGTGTGTTTGCATGCTTGTGTGTGTGTGATGTTTATGTGTGCATATGTGTGAGTGTGTATGTGTGTATGTTTGTGTGTGTGTGTGTGTGGGGGGGGCCTCTCAGCTGAAGCAATCTGCTTATTAAAAAAGACGCAGTAAATACTATACCTTTTGAAAGCTTGCTCTGTCTGCTCCTTAAACCTTTAACAAAAGACATGGGACCTTGTGCACAATGGGTATGGTAGTAGCGGCCCCTGGTCTGAATATAGGCTTACAGATCAGAATCTGCTTCTGAATTAGCTGCACCTTGCTCCAGGTAATGGGCCTAGTCATACCACACAGGTGCTCTGCGATACACAGCTATCGTTGTAGCACTTGCTAATTAGAGGGAGATTTGTGTTGTGATGGGCTCGCAGTGTTTTCAGTGAAACCAAATAATGCCCAGTAGATGTTATCACTGTATGCCTGTTAGCTCACAATAACATCAAGGCACGGTGGGGGGGGGGGCTTAACTCATTGTCCTGGGGACAATGAGTGGGTCTTGGGACCACAGCGGGTCTTGGGACACCGCTGTGGTAACTGAATAGGATTTAGCCTGTGTAATCTTGGTGTAATAATAAATAAAAAAAATGTCACTAAGATAAGTTGATTTTTATAAAGCCCAGACTGGAAAACAAGAAAAAAACAAGAGTCTATAACCATTTCTGAAAATGTTTGTCTGTGTCTGTGTGTTTGGAACAGAGAGAGAAAGGGAGAAAGTACATTTGTGTGTGTATTTGTATGTGAGTGTTTGAGAGAGAACGACAGAAAGATAGATATCTCTCTTTCTGTCGTTCTCTCTCAAACACAAACACACACATACTATATAGTACGTGGGTGTATGTATGTGTTTGAGAGAGACAGAAAGAGAAGTAGTACATGTGTTTATGTTTGTGTCTGTGTGTTGTGTGTGTGTTTGAGAGGGAGAAGGAAAGAAATAAAGTATGTGTGTTTATGTGTGTATGTCTGTTTGTGTGTGTGTGTGTGTGTGTGTGTGTGTGTGTGTGTTTGATTTGTGCATTGGATTTGACGATTAGGGAGGCTATCCCGTTATCCCTGACCTTTCTGTGTAATCAGGCTGTTACTATACATGCTGCCACTGCGGAGCCCCACACACAGCACTGATTAGAAGAGATGCTGGGACCAGACCAGCATCACAGCAGATGTGACTCCACCACACCCCATTACATCAATGCATTTTATGGAGGTTTAAGAGGTTGCTGCAGGATTTTTCACAAGGTGTCAGAACGGATGTGGCAATAAGAAAGACGAATCTGAAATGATCAAAATAAACGGATGTGTATTTGCAATTCTCTAGTTTCCACCTTTCTCATTGGTGCCTGGAAGTCACTCTACTGGAATAAGCACGAGGTTGGTATAGTAAGGCCTAGGCCTTCATTAATATCTCTTCAACAAGATTGTTAAAAAACAACGCCTTTAAAGATCAAAATCCATGATAATGACGTCACAAGTATAGTTTAAATAACACTTTCGTTATTTTGCATAATCTTCACATTGACTTTCACTTAATCCCTTAAAGCACTCACTTTAATTTGGATACATCACATAGTGAACTTTCAAACCCTCCCTCACCCGCGCGCCTCGAGCACCTGTCCCATCTCTACCCCCATGCCAACACAACAACGATGCTGTGTTTCCCAAGCACCTCGTCGGCCTACAAAGAGTAAAAGAGTTACAGGTGGTGAACGCCTACCCTCTTCCCACGATGAGCCGCAGAGCGCCGATGTTGCCGTGGTAGGCAGCCCATAAGGTGGGTGTCATTCCGTCCTCATCCGGCGCGTTCAGCTCCTTCCGTGTGGCCTCCTTCAGGACGTCCAGGTAGCCGTCCCGGGCCGCCCGGTGGTACCGGTCGTTCATCGCGCCCCGGGCTACGGGCTAAGGGCCCGACGTCTTCAGTCTCACTTCAAGGCCATGAGAAGTGGGTCGAGTGGTTGCTATTCTTGAGCATATTGTTTGAGATCGCACGCTGTCCGCACGGCCATGGTTAGACTGGTGTTGGGAGATAGGGAGAGAGAGGGGGGCGGAGGGGGGGTTGCTGGTTGCTACGGGACGCAGAAGTCGTGTGGTTGTCAAGGAGAGGCGTGGTTTGAGACATGTAAACGCCCACTTATCTGTGATGAGTGTTGAGGATCGGATGGATGGAAGCGAATACAATAAAGTATTAAAACACAATAAAGTTTATATCCAAAGGCCTTCGAATAATTCAATTGAGTAAGAAAGCACTATGTAGGCCTATACACAGAGTATAGTCAGATATTTGGATTAATTAAGATGCGGATTTGTTATAAACATGAAATTAAAATGCAACGAATATCTATAGTTTATACTATAGTATTATAATACATTGAATATGCCTGTCACATTTTCTTTCGACACTAAAGGTCGCTATCTCACCGTAGCGAAGTGTACTACTTTCATTATCTGAGCCTGTCTATCTTTGTTCCTAAGAGCTGACCTGTGATCAGCTCACCGGAGAATATCTGCAGCGTGGGCAGCAGCAGATAAGGAGCTGATACCCTGACCTCAGGGGACCAATCAGATCCAGACTGTACTCAACTACTGAACTCAGGGGACCACAGCAGAGCATACAACTGTTTCAGACATATAAAGAAGTTATTCCACCGTTACTACCTTCCAACACACACTTATTACATGAGCATCCGCGTTGTTAACTAGTGTGTTGGACAAAAATAAGGACGGCATTTTAAAGTTGCGTCCTGCAAATGTAGTAGGGTAATAAAGCCGCTAATCACTGTTGTTTGATAACGCAGTTCTAGTTCAAACATGAGAACGTCAGCAGGTTACTTAAGCTCAGGTTTGTTTGTAAAGGTGTGGGTCCTTTCGAATGCAATGGTGTGTGACTGTGGTGTGACACACCTTGACCGAAACAACCCTATACGAAAAAAAAAGAAAAAAAAAGAGAAAAGGGCTTCATCTGAAGTGCGTGTCGAGCTAATGTTTCATGCAGTAGGTGTATTTGCGTATGAGCGCATTAGATAAAAACACCTAAAAGCGAAGGAAACCGCAAAGGAAATGCTGCAAAAGACATAGAACCGATTAAATTAAAGCAGAAAGTAAACACACTCCAAAACGAGGACCAGCATGGCGGCAGACCAGGTGGACGGGTCCAGGCCCTGGGAATCAGAGAAGCGGTGGGGAGTAGCAGAAGAGGAACCAAGGAACCAGGAGCTAAACTCTGACCACAGCACCCAAGAAAACGTCCAGGAACTGGACCAGGTGGACCCGGTGTGGGCGCCCAGCAACAGGCGCCTGCTCTCTGGATTCGTGGGTCTGAACGTGGTGCTGCTGGGGGCGGCACTTGTGACCGGTCGGGCTTTCAACCCCACGGGCATCAGCCACCAGGAGTCCGAGGTGTATGTGCTGGTGCTGATGGGCTGCAGCTTGGCCTGGATGATGTGGTATCTGCTCTGGGCCCGGAAGAAGCCCGGCATCTCCCCGCACAAAGATCACCACGCCGGGGGTCTAACTGTCACTGGTGAGCCCCCCTGGGCCATAGCTGGCTGGAGATATTTATACAATTAATATTGTAATATATGGGTACATTTGAGCTAGATTAACATCATGAGTCAGATAAATAATAGTTTTACTATTGTAATATATCGGTACACTTGAGATAAATTAATGTCATATAATTAATACATTTCATATTGTAATATTTAACTTAATTTCAGTTGGATTAACATGAGATGGGCTTTGTTAATGAGCTATTTAATACTTTTAGTATTATAGTATAGACATTTAACGTAAGATTTACTTAATTAATCCCAGGTGGGATTGTAATAATACAAATGCAATCAGATGTTGTAGTGATTAAGAATATGATTTTGTCTCCATTCAGTTGTCCTCATGCTTTTCGCCGCCTTCAGTCTCCTCCTCCATCTGTTCAGGATGGGATATTTTATTATCATGAGCGACTGCAAGCCGCCAGCTCAGGTGCTGTCCCCGTTTATTGAGGCTCCCTTCCTCGGGCTCCAGGTAATTCATCACGTGACCATCACTGTTTCACTATTGCCCATTTATTGGCCTATTTCCTAATGCTTATCATTAGGCAGTTAACCGCCTCCACGGATACGCCAATCCAAATTGATCTCTGATTTATTTTTCAGACGTATTTACTCTGGGCTCACTCCAAAGACTGCATTCACAAACACAAAATCCTAACTAGGTACAGCCATCACTATGATCTTGTTTTCATATTAACAACTAAATAGTCTTCACATATGACATACAATAATCTTGCTTTTTCCTTCCTTCTTTCTCTTTCTTTGCTCTTTCTCTTTCTTTATTCCCCTCTCCCTACATTCCTCCTTTTACCCACCTTACATTCCTTCCTTCTTTCCTTCCTCCCCCTCCCTCCCTTCATCCCTCACTTCCTTCATTCTTTTTACCTTCCTTCCTCCGACCCTCTTTCCTTTCCTTCCTTTTTTCCTTCCTTCCTTCCTTTCCTCCTTCCTTCCTTCCTTCCTTCCTTCCTTCCTCCTTCTCCCCTTCCCTCCCTTCATCCCTCACTTCTTCCATCCCTCCATCCCTTCATCCCTCACTTCTTCCATCCCTCCCTCCCTCCCTCTCTCGCGCCCTCCCTTCCTCTCCCCTCCCTCCCTTCCTCCCTCACTTCTTTCCTCCCTCCCTCCCTCCCTCCCTCCCCCCTCCCGCCCCTACCCAAACAGGTCTGGGCTGATGGTCATTCTGTGTGCCGACCTGTTGTTGTGGCTCAACGCCGTGACGGAGGACACCATCCATCAGGAGATCGAGTTAGAGAAGGAGAAGGGCTTTTATTTCGGCGGCGCAAACTTGTCAGAGAGCAGAGAGACCTACGACGGAGCAGGTGCAGATCTGGGAATGCAAAACACAAACACGCACGCACGCACAAATCGACCCACGCACATACACACGCACACACGCACTGTGTTTGTTTGTCAACATTCACACAGAAACACAGACACACACAGACACACACACATAATCCCACATAATCACAAACACACACAGACACACAAAACCAAGCATCCATTTGCAACGGCACCGTTTTTCCTGTTCTAATTATTCCCGGCTCCTCCCCAGGGCTGGGCAACGCCTCCCATTGCCAGTGCAGCGCCAGCGCCGCCTGCCTGGTCTTCAGGAAGGGCTACGAGGTGCTGTACCCCTTCAACATGGAGTACTACCTGATGGCCGGCTGCATGCTCTACGTCATGTGGAAGAACGTGGGCCGCCAAATGGAGCCCGCCCACCAGCCCCACCGGCCCACCGCCCAGAGGCTGACCATGCGCATCGTGTACCAGGGAGGGGTGCTGTTGGGCCCTCTGCTGGGGCTGTTTGTGCTGCTGGCCGGGGTGGCCGTCTTCGTCCTCTACCAGGTGTGGGTGGGTCAAGCCCAGCTCCGTCTCACCGCCTTCCTCCTCTTCTACGGCTACCACCTGGCCGTTATGCCGCTCATGTCCGCGTGCTGCCTGGTGGGCATGCTGGTCCACAAGCTGGAGAGGAGGGCCGTGGAGGAGAGCCACAACCCCACCCGGAGCCTGGACGTGGCGCTCCTGGTGGGGGCCGCCCTGGGCCAACTGGCGCTCTCCTACTTCTCTCTGGTGGCGGCCCTGGAGACGGGCGACCTGAGCCCCCTGGGGAGCCTGGACCTCTCCTACTCCCTCCTCAGCCTGTTGGAGCTCATGCTGCAGAACATCTTCATCATAGAGGGGCTCCACCGACACCCGAGTCTGAGCCGGGCGCGCAAGATCCGAAAGGAGCGGAATAGTATATTTAAGGTATGTCGGCCGGTTATGCTGCTGTGACGCCTGCCGTGATTTTCGTATTATGAATCGTGAATATGTTGGCGCCATTTGCCGTTTCAGCTGAGAAAGAAGGTCACTGCGGGATCACCTGAGGGACGGAAGCCAGACGTCTCTTTACTGACGAGAACCCCAACAACACCAGCACCCCCTGCTGGCCAAGCGGAGGATAGAACTAACACCTGGACAAAGAGGGCCACACAAGAGATCTGCGCTTTCCTCATCTTTGCCAATATCATGGTAACCAAACCAGCTGTGTTTTCTGCTTCAAACAGGATATTATTTTCTTTATAATTCCAATAAATTGTATGAAATTATAAAATTTTGTTCCATGTTCTCCAGCTTTGGATCATACCGGCGTTCGGAGTGCACCCCTCGTTTGAGAACGGAATGGGGAAGAAGTTCTTTGGTTTCACGGCCTGGTTTGTGTTGGTGAACCTGGGCCAGCCCCTCGATGTATTTTACCGCATGCACTCGGTCGGAGCGCTGATGGAGCTGTTCCTCGCTGCCTGACGGAGGGAGGCTGTAGCCAGGTGTAACCGTGTTAACATTTATCTTAGTCTTTGTTGTAGAACTCAACACAGAGGCCTAATGTGGGCCTAACTATTCAATTATTCAAAAGTCAAGTACTTTAAAATAAAGAGAAAGACATTATGACTGTTATAGAACTCAATACAGTGGCATAATGTAGGCCTAACTATTCAATTATTCCAAAGTCATCAAGTGCTTTTAAATAAAGAGAAAGACCTATGATTAACAGATGCTCAAATGCATAACAGCCCTCCCACTTAACGCTCCTCCCGGCTTCTCTGTTTTTGCATCCAACCCTAACCCTTGTGCCCCGGCCCTTTAAGTATCTGGGGGCCCTGGAAACTGGCCCCGTTGCCCATATGGTTAAGACGGACCTGGCTATGGCATACTGTAGACGGGCTTCAGGGACCGAGGGTTCCTGATCGCTGAGCCAATGGTTTAAAGAATAATTAAACAATTCAATTTAGAGTTAGATAGAATAGAGTTTTGTTTTGTGAAATGAGTCGTTGAGGATGTACATGTATATAAATGTTTAATATCAGAACAATTTATCTACAGATCCATTTTTACTTTTTCCATGACAATATTTCTGTAGATTGTAGGTAGTATTTTCTGTCTATGGATCAAGGTGCTTTCCATTTCAATGAACTTCCTCGTTGTACAGATACTAAGTTTGGCCAACTGGAGATCTATGGGTTTGGCCAATTTCGGATTGGCTCAATCTGAATAGTATTTCAGTTCAATATGAACTGTGAAACAAGCAGGATGTTTCATTTTAAGGGCAATAGACATCCAAAAAATGAATATTCATTTAAAAACACATGAATGAATTAATAAAGGTTTACAAAATCAGCCATAGTGAAATATGTATTTTTTATTGTCATATCTCCCATCAGAAAACACTTTGTAATTTTAATCTATTTATTATAATATAATTATTCTATAAAATATTTATTTATGGACATGCACATCATCATGTAATCCAAAAGATACGAACATAGCTAACATGACAGACTACAATACGCATGATATATACACAACACTAGGCATGAGTTACTTGATGTATTATCATACAATTCCATTGTGCTAATTTGCCTTTCATTTCACCTAGCCCAGTGTCATTTTCTCATAAAAGGTTTTGTGAAAATACAGGCATCTTTTGTCAGTGATAATACATCCAAGGATTTAGAATTCTAAGCAGTTCAAACAACAAAGGGCTTCAAAAAATGACAAATTAATATGAATGAGCAAGTAGGCCCCTTCGTTCTTCATAACAAGATCAGATGTTTCAACCCACTGTGTGGTTCAATAATAATTACCAACATTATTAATATCGCAGGAGCCTTAGACAGATGTGGTTCTAAAGAACCACATCTTGGGAAAACTGAACGAAATGTTTCTAGATTTATTTCTGTGATACCGGGACATCTAGTGGAATGTGGTAGGAAATCTCAGTTTGAAAATAGACTATAGAAAAAAAGTGGCTGCTTGTTTTGTTCAGATAAACAAAATTAATTGTACACGGTCGATGATCCAGTTAAAAGATGGTAAGGAAGTGGCACGACGCCATCCCTGGCCCGATGACGATGAGGACAGTTCTGCCATCTACTGGATCTCCTTGACCTCTTCTGGATCCACTAGATCCTCTGAATCTCAAAGAGTCTCACGTCTGTGTCGTACCAGACTGGGGGATCCACGTTACTATGGCAACGAGGGACCAGAGAGAAGATACAAAGATCAATTAGAAAAAGAAAAGAGGACAAACAGACCATGATGACAACCAAAATGAAATCTCAATTGCTAATGTGAGGCCTGGAACTATTTACATAGGAACCTGAAGCCAAAAGCACACCACCATGTCGAGTAACCAAATACAATGCAAATTTGTGTTTTTTGCATAAAAAAAATACAGCGTGCAAAAAGCAGCAGCCCCACTAAAGTCACCTTTAAAGTGAGTTTTAATCCATAAAAACAAAACTATTTTATGTCTTTTTTTGGGTGAAAAGTGAAGAAAAAGCTGCTTTTTGTGTGCTTAAGATCCAATACGATTGGTGTGTCTGTGTTGTGGTTTATATCAGATTCACCGATTTGACATGGGGTCCTTCCTGAGGAATCTATAAGTTTATAAAAAGGACCGCTCCCTCACCGTAGGTAGATGACCCCCCACATGTAGGTGCGGAACCACATGGTGGTGCTGGCGTTGGCCTGGTACTTCCTGATCAGGATGGGGTGGGGCACCGGCAGCAGGCCCACCAGTGTCCCGTGCTGGAGGAACTTCAGGATTTCAGACTCGTCGGTCAGGCCCCTGAGGGTCAAGACAGACGGGCAGACGGGCAGACGGGCCGACGGGCAGACAGACAGACAGACAGACAGACAGACAGACAGACAGACAGACGGGCAGACGGGCAGACGGGCAGACGGGCAGACAGACAGACATACAGACAGACCGAAAGAGAGACAGATAGACAGACAGACAGACAGACAGACGGGCAGACAGACAGACAGACAGAAAGACAGACACAAGGGCCCTCAGTAACACTTACAAGTTTTGACTACCATTGTTTTACATGAATGAATTGAGCATTAGTAAAGGCCCCCGTTGATCTGGGTGGTGTTCGTGGTGGTGGTGGTGGAGGAGGCTCTTACTTGTCTATGCAGATCTTCTCCACCTGGGGAACCAGTACTTGTAGCAGGCGCATGATGGTCTGCAGAGGCAGCTTGGCTTTCCACAACAACACCTGGGAACACCAGTGTGAGGAGAGTACAACGGTTACGTCTTTCTTGTTCAGAGTGGCCCAGAGACTAGACTGGGAACAATGAAGTATGATAAAAAAAGATAGAAACTGCTGCAAGATGGTGAGAAAGCAAGGTGTCCTACCCAGTCTGGGGTCGCCCTCCACACTGCGGAGGCAGAGGCCGTGCTGGACAACCGACTTCGCCCCGACTCCGACTGAACAGCCTTTGAAGAAATTGGCGGGAATGTTACATTTTCTTTCAAAAATTCTGGAATCTGGAGGGTAAAGCGGGCAGCCAACTCCCGAAGAAGAAGATATTTTGAGCAAAAACCTGGTTAAAACTAAATGCGGTTTCGGATTGGTCACTTGACACTCAACGAAAAAGACGTTTGGTGAGGGAATACGTTGGTACGTTTTCTATGTGGTTTCTGTGTGATCACATAATTATCGACATTATTAATAATCCGACCTCACAACATTTATATTCCAACAAGTACGCTGCCCCCTTGAGGTTCAGTAAGGGTATGAAGAGGTCCTTCATCCAAGTGGCTCCCAGTACCTCGTGGTCGTGCTCAGAGTTGGACTCTGTGTCGCTGGCTCCTGCAACAGCGCTGGTGTCTGCGGTGGTCTGGGTGGAGGTCCTATTCTTCAGGGTCACCATGGTGCCGTCCACACTCACCTGGGACTTCTCCGTCAGCTTGTCGATGGCTAGGAGTGAGCACACGGACACACACAGACACAGACACAGACACAGACACAGACACAGACACATGCACACACACACACACACACACACACACACACACACACACACACACACACACACACACAAAGTTAAACTTTGCATCTTTGTTTCTTGGATGCCCTAGGGGCGAGGGTGTTCAACTCCCAGCTGAAAGGTTCTGGGTTCGATCCCTCATGTTGAAAAAAAACCCGCTATATAAATGCAATTCATTATAAATGTGATTAACTCTGAGGGTAAAACCACGGACCTGGGGTGGCCTCCAGGCTGGCCTTCAGGGTGCCGGGCTCGGCGGGTGCGGCAGGCCTGGAGCCCTCCATGGCCTCCCGCTCGGTGGAGCCGGAGCGGCTGATGGCCGGGGGGCTCTTCCTGTTTCGCTGCAGGGCCTTCTGGATGGCTGCCGTGTCCGTGGGCAGGTTGGCCAGCTGGTGGAAGATGCTCCGCTTGCGTATGACGGCGTACACCAGGTTGAAGTTACCTGTCAGAGCCCAAGAACGGGAAGGAGATGGGACGTTGCGGGCGATAGAGACGGGGACAATATGGACAAATAAATTAGAATGAAATTTCAAATCGTGAACTTCCGATATATTTACAGAAATTTTGGGAAGAAAATATTTCCAATCTTTTTTTGTTTTGCGAAAGCCGACGATGGGAAGGAGTTCATTGAGTCGGGGACAATATTGCATTTCTTTTTTATTTAAGATTGGGAAATTCTAAACCAGGAATGTCCAATATTTCTTTAAGTTGAGCTCAGCTTTTGGGGCCCTCACCGTCAAACTGGTACTGGATGATGTTGTTAAAGACCTCCAGCAGGAAGAAGACCAGGTGGTGGTTTTGTGCCGAGGTGAAGAGGAACCAGGGGGTGGAGAAGGCCTCTAGAAGGTGGAGCAGTTTGTTGGCCGCCACCATGGACAGGCTCTTCAGATAGGGTGAAACTGTGGACAGCAAGCGGGGGCAAGTCAATCAGTTGAAATCCAATGAGCCTCAAATGACTCACTTGGCCCCACAGTGACCTGATCAGCTAGAAACGCTTTTAGATTAAAATCGCATCAGAGTACAACACGACTGACCATATTCATAACTAAACACAGCAACCCCATGAGAGTTATATATATATATATATATATATATATATATATAATTTTTATTAATATTAATTGGGGCACTCACCATTCACTATGATTGTGAGCAGGCAGTCGTACAGGGGCTGAAGCCGCTGGTGTCCACTGGTGATGATCTTGTGGAAGATCTAGGCAGAGTTCACCAAAGGTTTAACTCCAAGAAGGTTAGCGATATGTAATTGTGTTACAATAACAATTCTATCCATAATTTATATTATAATTATAATAATATTACTTTTGACTTCATATTAATGCATTGATACATGCTCTTTTGTTTGATATGGGACATTGTATGAAAAACATATCCTGATTGAATCACATTCTGGTTCCAGTAATTCCACAGTCACGTCAAAGTATAAGCACTAGTGGTTTTCCCCCGATCACTTCCCTCTCATACCTCAGAAATTCTCCCTAACCCTGAGGATCACTCACCACGATGAGCAGGTCGGCGTGGGAGCCCGTGAACACGGGGATGTCCATGGGAACCCGCACCAGGTAGGGCTTGTTCAGCCGCACCCCAAAGTTCCTCTCTCCGCTCAGCAGCAGCAAAATGAACACACCAATGTGCATGAGGCCCAGGCGCGCTGCTTACACACACACATGGCCATGAAATGCACACACAACCACATGCAACCACATAGACGGTCATGACACACACACACACATACACACAGTACAAGTACATATGGGCTTACAACAAACAATTGTGCATTGTGGTAAAGAGTGCAGTGAAAGTTTGACTCACATTGATCGGCCCTGGCATCGTTTAAATAAAACAATATGGGGACCAGCATATCCAAAACATCACTGCTTTTCAGCACAAAGAACAGGAATTTCTGACATATCCAAAACAGACAGACAGACAAAAAAACACATGGTTAGCACAACGAATGAATCAGATATATTCTTTGATTAATTTTGCCCTTTTCATGTAAATGGTTGAACAGCTCATTTAGAAGATATTACTGTTGTTCGATACTGAGCAGACTTCATAAAGAAATACATTGACGTGCCCATAATTCTAGAGCGTGCCATTTGATTATGTGGAAATCGGAAATTCCCAAAGGATTTGCATCAACATGTTAAGTTTGATTTCCTCTGAATTTTCGAAATCGCCACAAGCGATGATATATGCGTCACTGAGACCTCTTCCAGGCGGTAAACATCCACTGCACAGATTCCAACTTGAAAGTATGTTAACCACAGTAGGCACAAACACACACTAGCTATGTCCCTATGGCTGTAGACGTTGTACAAACATCAACTATTAACACTGGAAATTGCCAAAAGCAAACGCCCTTTAAACTACAGTTGCGTGTACTCTTGATCAAACGTGTCCCTTACTAAATGGTATCTTTACACACACACACGCACACGCACACACACGCACACACACACACACACACGCACACACACACACACACACACACACACACACACACACACACACACACACACCTTGTTGAAGTCACAAAGTTTCCAGAAGAGGGTGAGGAGTTCCTGGTGGAATTGGATCTTCTTGGTGGAGTGGGGCAGGTAGGTCTGGGCCAGCGGGTTGTTCAGCAGCCTGGCAATGCCCTTCAGGATGAAGCCAAAGTCCTGAGAAAACAAGGCAAAGGCCCCCGTTAACCCAGGTTTCCTCTCTACTGGCCACAGGGCATTGTTTCTGCTGCTGCCATGTGTTGTCTCACCTCTTCTCTGTGGATCCTGGATAAGTAATTCACAAAGAGATTCTCGGGTCCCGAAGGCTGCAGAGACAAAATAACAAAGACTGCTTTTTAGTACTGTGATTATGGGATGATTTTACTTTTGTCTTTCGCAGTTTACGGTTAAGGCTGAGTGCAGTGAATGGACAAAATAACAAAGACAGCATTTTAGAATTCTGATTATCGGATGATTTTACATGCGCGAGTTATAGTTAAGTTATGGGGGGGAGGGTCAAATGTTAGGCTGGAACTTCATCACCACCACATACCTCGTGGTCGTCGGGGGCGAAGGGGGAGCCGGGGGTCTCAAGTTGGTCCAGAGAGGTGCCGGCGGCGGGGTCCACCTCGTGCTCCAGGGTCACCACCAGGATCTGCACGGCCAGCTCCACCAGCTGCTCCCGCTGGTCCCAGAACAGCAGGTGGTTGTAGGGGATGCCGTAGCCCACCGGGTCATAGGCACACACCACGTTGAGCAGCGACGTGAACAGGGGCAGCGCGTGTCTGAGAGAAAGGGGGGTCGGGCGAAGGGAGACGCTGCAGGTTGAAATGGGACGTCGCCGAGCCATGTTATTGCTGTTAAGATTCAAGGAGTGTCCCAGGCAGGATAATGGGGCAGCACGATAGAGAGATGAGGAAGGTCTGGGGTTTCAACGTGGCAGATTTATTAGCAGTCTTCTGCAAGAAGCTGAGGAACCGTCTCTTCAGAAGGCACATACACATTGCATAAACAAATGAATGAGTATTCCCGGCATAAATGGGATCAGTGATAATCCCTTTGGATGGAGGCGTTGGCTAAATGCCGTAATATAACGCTATGGAGATACGTCAATGAATCACATATATATTTATATATATATATAATTGTTCAATCTAAAAACTTTTTTCAGCTTTTAATTTGATACATCTAATATATTTGCTCAAAAAAGTCACCAAAAAAAAGTAAGCTATAGATGTTAGAAAAAGCACGACACTGAAGACACTGACATTTAAATATTTGTGTGCATAAAGCTATAAGGGCCCAGAGAGAAAGGGACCAGACTTCCCTCCATCCCTTTCACCATTTTAAAACCCTTTCCCGTGTGGTTCGGTGGAGCTCGCGGCCGGGGTACCTGTCGTCTGTGGAACAGAAGAAGGAGACCCAGGGATTCCTGCTGTCTGAGGTGGAGGGCGAGAGGTACATGGCCTCTGAGAAACAGGTGAGCAGCAGCTTCAGCAGCTCGGCCCTGAGCGCCAAACAGAGCGCGGAGTGAAACATCAGTTTCTTCAAATGAAAAACAAACCCTGAAACAACATGTTTTTGAGGAAATGGTATGTAGGAGGTAGTAATGATTGTAGTGAAATAGATCGATCCAGGTCAAAATATTTGTCCTAAATGCCAACATGGTTTTAAGAAGAAGGATATGATGTACCTATGGACTCAAATTGCCCTCTATGGGGTTAGACGAATGCTATTGCATGCGTTAAATGTAACTGTCATTTTTGGGTTGCCAGGTTACGTCAATCAAATGACCTGGCTACGTCCTCGTAAATCTGATGTAGTGAATGGAGACAGCAAAAGCCTGAAAAGCAATAAAGCACCGCCCCTCAATGAATAAACAAAGTGTCTCCCAGAAGTGTGCCTGATGGCTTTTTTCTTTATACTGATAGTGGGCGGGGACTAGCTCAAACAGGGTGTTTGGTTATCCAATGAGAGCAGAGAGAGCCTACCTGTTGAGGTCATGGAGGTAGTTGTGGGGTGGGGACTGAGCGAAGCCCACTCCAGCCTCCCAGATGTATTCACAGCTGTCCATGGACTGGATGTCCTCAGTAGACTCCTGTACAGGTCATGGTATTCTCCACATTAGCATAGTTTACATTTCTTCAAATAAACAAACAGAAAGAAATGAATATGCAACTCCCTTTTGACCATAATTGGCACATTATGAAAGTTATTTTATATTATTTTTTATTATTATTATGTCAAATGTCCTATCAATAATCAAACATCACAGAGGACAGCTTTGTGATGGGGGAGCAGCATGCTGTTGGCTGGCACATATAAAAATAGATAAACAGCATTTCCCTTCATTAACATACAAGCTAACACACATACTTAGAATGTATATTCTAAATACAAATATAAATACATTGATAAATGGCTGTACATAACCAATCCAAAACCAAAGCGTCAAGTACAAAAATAAAGTACAGAAGAAGACCGCTATAGTGAGAAGTCCAGAGAGCTCCCATGCCATGTGAATGAAGGAGGTGCAGAGCACTTGACTTGGCACGTACATATACGACACCTCTGTAGAGATAACTCCTGGGATGCTATCGCTAAGCATTTGGCTACTGTGCCACTGGAACTCTAGAAGAGTCAAAGCCAATGCCACCATGCAGAAAGCACACCCCTTCATTTGGGCAAATCCTGACTTACAGGTATAACATTTGACGGTTCGGTTTTGATCCGTGTACCTGTGTGTACCTGTGTGTGTACTTGTGTGTGTGTGTGTGTGTGTGCGTGCTAATAGTGCATGTTTATCAAGCCCTTGAAGCAATAACGGGGACAAGAAAAACAGCCACTGGGCATTTCCCTCCCACTATGACAAGCCTCATTGAATGTGGCATTTCCTTGGGGTGGCTGTGTTGCTTGAGTGTGTGTGTGTGTGTGTGTGTGTGTGTGTGTGTGTGTGTGTGTGTGTGTGTGTGTGTGTGTGTGTGTGTGTGTGTGTGTGTGTGTGTGTGTGTGTGTGTGTGTGTGTGTGTGTGTGTGTGTGTGTGTGTGCTTGTGTGAGTTGGGTCAAATGGAAGCCGGCAGCAACTACAACACGCAGGTGTTTGCTCAGCGTGAATTAGACGTGTTCACCCTCTCCTCCTCAGCCCAGTTAACAAACACAGGCCCGGCAGCCACTCCCACACATCGGGGGTGTACAGTCACTGATTAACTGTGGTGGAAGGCTGCCTAACAAGGTGGGGTTTGTGAACGGGGGGAGAGAACATTACTCACGGGTGTTAATCGCAGCAGAGGAGCTCACCAGCTGCTGCAGATCTCAATGACAAGCTCACACAGAATGGTTTGCTTGCCAGCTCTGTCCCTTGGGGTCAGACGTGGGTGTGATGCTTATTCCACAGACAGTATCAACCAAGTAGACTATTACTGTCTCATTTTATCAAAAAAGTAATCTGTAACCTCATGACTAATGCTTCCAAGGTGTTACGTTTATTTGAACGTTTACTCCCCTTATATGTATCACCAACTGGATGGGATAGTTGGAGTTAACATGACCTCAACACATTGAATGCTATTGCACTCAATGATTCTGTTTTTACAAATCGGTGGGCGTGAGCCAGACTAGCTGACTGTAGCCGTGTCAGCTAACGGGCATCCTTTAAATGAACAAATAAACCCAGCAGGGGGACTTCTGAGAAGCTGCTGGCGGTTGCCATGCAGACAGACGGTGTGACAGACGGACAGCCGAGGACAGATGGACTCACAGGGCCGTCCTTCTTGTGGCCTCGGACCGTGAAGTCCGGACAGAAGAGCAGGTCAGCGATGGCCATCAGGAGCGACTCTGCCAGGGGCCTCGCATCGTCCGAGTCATCGTCCGGGTCCAAACGCTGGAAGAGAGAAAGAAAATACAAATATGAAATTATAATTTCTCTGAGTTATGGATTTATGAGGAATGGAATTGGTAGGTCACCCGACTGTTTTTGTTATAAAAAATGTCTCATTGTTATACAAGTTAAACAAGTTTCATATCCAAAAAACATCAAGGCTAATATCAAACATTTGATACTCAACACTACATAAAAAATGATTCCCCATTTTCCATTCCAGTCTTTCACATTTCCCCTCATTCTGGCACTTTAATCAGGAGTAAATCAATACCTGCTTAATTCAAGAGGGGAAAATGGGAGGGAAGAGGGGGGATACAATATAGGCAGTGTTTGGATCAGTCTCTGCTGTAGACCAGGTAACCAGAGAACCATGTAGCGCAGCAGCAGCCAGCATTAGGGAGAAGGAAAAAAGGTTGAAATCCAGTCCTCTGCACTGGCCTTGTTGTACCCTATGTATACACACTATATAGTGGAACCCCTGTTCCCCAGGGGCAACACAGACACTGGCCAGCCAGCTGTGGGAACTGGGAGGTGGAGACGGAGGGTTTGAAGCTGGTCAATGAGGATATTCTTAAAAGGCCAGCTTAGATGTGTAGAAACTTAAGAGGAGGCTGACAGATTTTTGAGTTTGATTTTTTTTTATGGGTTCTTGTATTATCCCCTGCATTCTGAGGTGGTTAGGAATAATGGATTGATTTGAAGATCGAAAAAATGCACACAGTATAGATAATTACAATGTGTATGACTTTTAAAACTAACTCAGAGAGGCCGTCTCTGGATAATTGTTTGCATGACTGTGCCATAGATGGAGACAATTGCTATTTGATTTAAGAAATCTTTTGGGAAATAAAAGAAATTTGAAGTAGTATAGCACTCCTATGCTACAATAAAAAAGTAAGTTATTTGCAGATTTCTTTCCCCTTAAAAGACCATCATAGAACTAAAGTGGGTTCTAATCACACCAGTATAATGCGGAGCTTACACATTCTCATCATCACAATAACAACTGTTGCAACGCACAAACTTAACAGCACGATGATAGACTGTAGCTTTGGTTTTCGTACATTTTCTCAGTTGTGGCTGATTTCGAAGATAGTGGAGACCAAGGCAACAGGAGTAAAATAGCAGTTCTCCCACTCTTGCCACTGGAACCACAACCCCTGCACCAGCAACTAATTTACAGACACCAGCTCCTAGTGTGTGTATCTGCCTCTTTTACAGCGCTGACGAGTGATAGCATAACCATGATGACGACGACGATGATGATGATGACGATTAAGAACATCTCACCCCGGCTCTTCCAGCTCCGGGCACGTTGGACCAGAAGAAGCCCCTCCAGTCGGCGTCCTCGAAGATGTAGGGGAGGATGCGTGTCAGCAGGCGTGTGCAGTTCAGAACGATCTGCCTCTCTTTGTCTGAAGGACAGCCCGAGTCGGCTCCCTGGACCAGCCTCTCCACCGCCTCGGAGACGCAGCACACGGACACACGCACTCAGTATGAGCCACGCTTTTGGCGGCTGGAGGGAGAATTCTATCGGGTCTCATCAAGAGGAGGAGGAATGGTTTCAATGACGTCTTAACTATGGTCTTCCAACAATGACATACGGCAATGATAAGAAGGGGTTGCCTTGGCTTTTATTACCACTACTCCTTCAGCGATTACAGTACAATGTACAAATCAAGCTCCATTGAAGAGCATAAAAGTTATTGTTGGGGAAACTCCAGCTAATAGCAATAAAAAAGATAATGTGAACCCCAAAGATTGATCATTTGGGGATCTTGATAATCACATGTGAAGTTGAATTATATTTCTGTGAAGGACGGATGTGCGGTAGTCAATATCTTTCCATAATTTACCAACCTAATTCATCCAAAAAGTTTTAAAACAATTAATTTTAACTTAATTGTTTTGTTTAGTTAATTCAGTTGCACTTTGGTGTACAGTGACCTGAATCGAATACAGCAAAACTAAGTGAATGAAGTGCATTCAACAATATACTCCTTACGTCTGCTCCTCTTGTTCCAACAGCTCTACTCCCAATCCAATTAAAGGCCATTTGTATCGGTTACATGTTCTCTGACCCTTAAAAAGACCCCAGGCTGGGAATAACAAACACACTTGCATTCTTTGTGCTCTGACTGTAACCAAGGTGGACTCTCTACATCCTGTCTACACCATCACAAGCCAAGACTGGAGTTGTAAAGCACATTTTGGAAACCATGCTAACTCTAGCTATGTGCATTTCATTACAAGTGGAATACAAAGACAGAATCTATACTGTATAAATAGGAAAATATAAATAAAAACTTGTTTTTTAATTAATTTGGGCTGATTTGAGAGAACTGAGGAAGACTCATCTTATCTTATATCACCTTATAGCAGAGAGTTGCCAGGTTGGACGGGGATTCCTCTCTGACAGCCCGGATCTCCGCTGCAGGCACCAAAGCAAAGGCATCCTGGATGGAAATGGCGGTGTCGGCCCAGAACTGGTCCCAGAACGCATCGTCTGAAGCCTCTACGGGCTGAAGGACAGGACGGCACATGTCATACTGTGATGTGTGTGCATTCAAAATCAAATGTTGTGCATTGTATGGATGTATGGATGGATGTATGGATGGATGTATGGATGGATGGATAGATGGATGTTTGTATGTAGTGTAGGCTAGGAGGGTTGTTGTGTCTACTCTGTCCTATAGCCGAAAGGTACTGGGTTTGATCCCCAATGTCTGTGACGTACCTGTATGCACCATGAAGCACGATGCCATCTACCTGCTAGTTAATGAGATGTATTCGAATTCACTTTAGGTTGTTTTGGATAAACGTCATAGTAAAACTGGCACGATCTTCTTTAATGAAAGAGGAATATTATACACTACAACCATTACTCAAGTCAATACATAATTAGTGTTGCAGGTTAATAGCAGCAGTCCTTTTATCAAATAATTTCACATTTATTCTTAGTTTTCAATCTGTCTTTTGGGAATGCATGAATTATTTAATGCATTATCAGATTCATGAGGGCGTATATTATCTAAGGAAAGGCATGCGAAATTTGTGGGATTTGGGAAATTGATATATTTTAATGACGTGGAAATCCGTGACATATGCAATGATGCATAGCAATGAATCGAGATGGTGTTGATCGCGTTCCGGTTCAACCCAACGGTCCACCTAAAAGGATCTGCTCAAAGCAGGGATCGGGAATATGTTTGAAACTTCAATTGATGAAGAATATTTATGTATGTCAAACTGTCGTTTAGCGATTGAACTTAGTCTAGAACATGACGATACATTTTGTGATCTCCAAAACCCTTTTTTCGATAAATATCGCATCAATCGCAGCTAAAACTCAAACAATCTTAGTCTAAATAAAAAGTAAATACATAGCTTTTTTCAAACAGCTTCCGCCCGTCATTACCAAAATAGTTATTTAACGTTTTATCATGTTAAATTCTAATGATGTGTCGTAAAAACTAAAAAGTAGGCTACCATCTGGAACTCGAAATTAAACTCCATGTCAGAAGAATAAACAACACACGCAGTCAAAGTAAGAGCAGCCTCAAAACAAACCTGTGTTTTGGTGGTCAATTGTATCACTGCCTTTCTAAAGTGAAGTTTCGAGTCAGCGTTTCCCATTTTTTTCCAGAAAGTCCTGCAGCCGCAAGTGCGTCTGCTGCCTGTTAACAGAACAGTGACGCTCAGCCAGCGACCGTCTCCCGCATCCACCTGACAGCTGCTCCCACGGCCCGCCAGCTCCCTACTGAGCAGGATGCGACACCAGGCCACTTCCGGGATCTAAAAGTACATATTTGCTCTCAATTAGTCGTCATTTCTTTCTCGCTGGAGCTGACGTGAACATTTAACCTTCGCCGCATTAACCATCTCGATTATACTGGTCGTTATTATCATTATCATCGCCATTCTCCTCCTCCTCCTCAGCAGCATCATCATCATTCTCCTCATTATCAACAACAACAACAAAAACATCAGCAAAAACAACGACAATGTCATCACCAACAATGTAATATAATACATAGATAAATTATATGTTTTATTTCATACATTTTTATACGATTTGTACGATTATTAGACCTAGAAAAATAACAATAGTGACACCAAGTGAATTAAATGTAGACTTGGATACATTGCTTGCAAAATATGAGCTTTACATGTGTTTTACAAGGCCTACTAGTTCAGAATAATATTATTTTAAGGTGTTTGATCGTCCAAGAAAAAATAAGTTAATTCATCTGACATACAATGTTTTGACTTGAGTTTTGCCATTATTCCAACGAATACAATCTAAACACTAGGCTACAATAGCAAGCAGTATAAAGCTATACAAGACTTTTCAAATTTCTTAAAAGATAAATGCAATATTTTCACTGTACCATATTGCATTGAAGAGGACTTTATGTTACATGGCCAGTCCTTCAGGATTTAACAACTGATGTTTTTTGTTTTAGCTGCAACTAATGTAATGTATATTACATATTATATAATGACACCAACCGATCAGTAGCCATTTAGAAGCATCGGCACAATAGCATACAGCATGTCCTCTTAATACTGATATTTGCAGTATTTAAAATATACTATCTTTATGGTTTCACTAAACAAAATATCCAATGCTAAAACTCAGTGTACTCAATTATAATACTTAACAGTTAGACATCACTATCAACTGATTATCAACTGTTTTATTAACAGGTATTGGAGTGTAAGATAGTAATTTGTTTGTATGTAAACATACTTAAATATACTTAACACATTTCCTTATTTTCAAGTAAAGAATTATGGATTTTGTTTTGATGACTCATCCGATTTGGGTCTGCCAAAAGATTTCTTCACACTAAGTGGGCAGTAACCAAGTCTTTTTTGTCGTAAGCCAATCATATCTCTTTCCCCGCCTAACACATGTACAACTCAGAAGACATAACAGACCCTGCAAGCACAGTCATGCAGATGTGGATCCGTAGTCTCTCATCTGGACCTGATTCTCTCTGCTAGGACGAAATGCACGTAACAAAAAGGCTTGGTTTTCTTTTGTGCGCCCTGGCCGCACTATCCACCACAGATGCAGTAAGGAGGATCATTCATTGCTTTTAACAAAATTACATTGCACTTTGTATTCTTGAAAAGTAAATGTTTTTGCCTGTTTTTAATAAGTCTTAAAGTAATCTTCTTCTGTATCTCTTTAGGGATTATTAAGGAAAGAGAGGTCAGTGTTATATGGACGTTCAGGTAAGCCACCTTTTCTTTCTTGAAGCTCTCTGGAAGGTTATCTGGTTCCTCTGCATCCAGGAGAGAGGCATATCTAAAACTTGTCTTTATTCATCTTTTTCAGGAGGAATCTGCCAAAATGGGGGCACTTCTGTTCCATCTCTGCTAGGAGAAGATCACATGTTTTGCTTGTGCCCTGATGGTTTTGTAGGTGACAACTGTGAAACTGGTAAGTGAAACTTCTTGCTTTAATTCTGCTCTCTAAAACTTCCCCTTTCTCATAAATTAGTTGTTAAAATCCTTTCTGTACCATTTGGGCCATTCCCTATCTATAGACTCCAGTGACAGCTGTATTAACGGCATGGGGCTGTTCTACAGAGGCACCAGGTCCACATCAAGGAGCGGGAGAACATGTCTGGAATGGGACTTACATACCAGAGAGTCCTTCTTGTCATCAGATGTGAATTCAGGAAGACACAACTACTGCAGGTCGGACGCCAATACACTCAAAAGACTCTTCACTATGGGACTAATTGGCCCGGATCTCTAATTACATTTTTGGGTTCCCCCAGAAATCTACAGTTCAGACTGCGTCCCTGGTGTTACGTCTTGAAGGATGGCACCCAAGCCCCAGAGTATTGCCGAATTCCCCGCTGCAGCGTTCAGCCAGGTAAGTCTGCTTTGCTTGGTAAGGATGTACAGATGTACAGATGTACAGATGTGAGTAACCTATACATTTAATTATTCTCATCTCCGTTGGCTGAATTTTCACATTGTGATGTTAAAGGTGATTCTTCGGAATATCCTTCCCCAACTTTGAATCCATCCCCTAAACCACCAAGAGGTAAGGTCCATGTGTTCGAGATACTTCATTTGAGGTTCTTCTCTAACAACATGTACTCTTTTCCAAGAAGGGTCTAAAGAGTGTTCCTTTTCTCACGCAGCATCAACATGTGGCCGGCGAAACAGCAGGCAGATGAAGATCGTGGGCGGGACCATAGCCACTGTGGAATCCCATCCATGGGTGGCTGCAATATTCTGGAGGAGCAAATCCAGGCAGAGGCTATTCCGGTGCGGGGGAAGCCTGATCTCCCCCTGCTGGGTGTTGACGGCCGCCCACTGCTTCCCGGAAGGGTGAGAACCGGGACATGCTCAACACCAGCAGTCACTGGTCAGCAGGTGCAATGGTTGGCGGGACGATCCTGATATTCAATACTCATTTGTGTGTTTTTTCCCGACCCAGTGCGGCGACCAAAGCTCGACGCCTATCCGTCATTTTGGGGAAGAGTGCATTGAACGAGACTGTGCCATACTCCGAGCAGGCGTTCCGGGTGGATGAAGTGTTTGTCCACGAGGCTTTTGACAACAGCGAGGGGAACTACAACAATGACATTGGTAGGATTACTTACGACATACTTACATACAATTTTTGTTTTACTCTTTGAATTTGAGTTTCTTATGATCTGCTTTTCTCCAGCTCTGCTAAGGTTGAAGGGGAGGCCTGGGCAGTGTGCAAATGAGACCAGGACAGTCAGGACGGTCTGTCTGCCACCGCCTGGAGATAGGCTTCAGTCAGGGATCCAATGTGAGATAGCAGGCTATGGAAAAGAGCAGCAAGGTGCATTACCTACAAGTTCCATGCACATATACTTGTACAGAACCTGGCCGATCTGTGAACAGCTCTCCTAAAAAGGGTTGTTTTGTGTTGGATTTCTCCAGGCCTGTGGTATAACTCCCAGTACCTCAGACAAGCCAAGGTCCTTCTCTTGGCTCAGGATGTGTGTCAGGATAAGGACTACTACGGCCACCTGATCACAGGGAATATGTTTTGTGCTGCTCGTCCGGATTGGAGTCAAGATGCGTGTGAGGTATGTATCACGCAAGTCCAAACCTGATAAGAGGAGTTGAGGATTATCATGTTTTTTTCATGTTTTTTTTTCCTGCTCCTTCTTCTTGTTTACCACAGGGAGACTCAGGAGGACCTCTGGTGTGTGAAGTAGATGACAGGCTGTACCTCTTCGGCATTGTCAGCTGGGGTGACGGTTGCGCAAGGGAGAACCGGCCAGGTGTGTACACCATGGTAACCAATTACAACCAGTGGATAGCCGAGAAAACAGGACTATCCTCCTTCACAGCGAGCCCCATGCTGGCTCCTGAGAAGTGAACTCCTCACAATACACACTATATCTGCTGTAGGAGTGTGTCTGAATGTGGATGTGTGTGTGTGTGTGTGTGTGTGTGTGTGTGTGTGTGTGTGTGTGTGTGTGTGTGTGTGTGTGTGTGTGTGTGTGTGTGCGTGTGTGTGTGATGCATTTCGTGCTGGCTGCGATTCATTCAGTGCGGAATGTAGGCAGTGCCGTGGTTGGTTTAAAGTGGGTTTGAGTTTGGTTTTTGTGTTGATATTTTAAGCGATAATTATTTTTGAGAAATATTTTTGTACTTCATTGTAGATGTTTTTGCTTCACTCTTATGCCGCTTTTCAATTGAATAAATGTGTTTATATTTTCCAATGGGTTTATGGTTATTGATTCATGCATTTTAGCCTCCACCTTATTAACTGCTGAATGGTAACTAGAATTTGAATATTCTAGTAACCTTATAGTATTACCAACATTTGTGTAGTGAACTCCATCTAACCGGTCAGCCTGACAAAAGACTTATTTTGGGCCATAGTAAGTAAAACAGATTCTAAGAACTAAACACCAAGCCGAAGAAACCCATATATGGACATATTGAATGTTGCCAAGAGTCAGGATACTAGCAAAAACCACAGAAGGATGATTTGATTACGAAACCATCTGTTTCAATAGTATAGCCCTTATTTTGAAAAAAGGAACAATATCATGTCTTATCTGATGACATAAACAAAAATGTTTTAATAGATACAGTGATTTTGTTGATAAAATTGTTTACAATTTCAAACCCATTGTTTAAACATACCACGTACAAAGTAAAGCAACTTACTGTAAAACAGGGGTTCTGAAACATTTTTGGGCTGTGACCTCATCTTCACATCTGACATTTTTGACAGTTTTGTACATCTGTTTCCATTCCCAAACATCGGTTTAACCAAATCCACATCTGCCTGTAATATCAATGACCCAGTGAGCAGATGTGTAAAGCACCACATTAAATGATCAGAGTGTCTGTTTGTTGGTATACATACAGGAGTCAGGGGCCTATAAGATATGTAATTTAAAACCTTTGAAATTATTGTTTTATTCCAAAATGTTTTATCCAATATTTACAGCTTATAAATCAGCAATTTCCCATGACCCCATGTGCATAGCCTTGCAACGGCAAATGTAGTCTGCACCTCAATGTTGGGAAACAGTGCTCTAAAACTCAATTACCAACGCTTCCTTACAAAAACAGGAACCAAATGGTCACGACAAAGTCTCCAACAAGCTTCTGGAGTAGATGATGGTTTTCCACTTTAACTGGGAAACCCTCTTACACAACGTCCGGGGGTCCTTCCGTCCCAGTCGGGGCAGGGATTAGGGGAAGCCCCCCTACGCCCCAGAAGGGGACAGCTGCCGTTGAGACACTCAAACGTAGAGTCTACTACGGGACGCCCAGCACAGCTGACCCTGTTAAATATGATCCAAGGAACTGAGTCAGGAGGGGGGAGAAATACTCAATTCACTATTTAAGGAATGTGGCTTTAAAGGACCTATGCCATGCACTGTAAACTCTCATGCAGATAAGGTTTCACCATTCACTACGTGTGGCATTAAATGCATTTTTGTTTTTTTTGGTGCAATAGGCCAAATATCGCAATGTCTTAAGAAAATTATTAGTACCTGCATTTTGGGTACCTGCTAGGTACCAACCAACCGCGCCGGTTCTTTAAACCATGAGGTCTGGTTCTGTGAGACAAGGCCCCTATCAAGCTTAACAGTACTGAAGAAGTTCAATCTGAAGTCCACGGCTGCATCTCTCAAACTCACCCATAGATAGCAGCACTGACTCTTTCACTTGACAGTATGTCACGCTTAACAGGAATGGACTTGTAATGGGATATTATTTACCTAAAGAGGACCGTTTATAGATACACATTCCAATGCATATACCCTGCTTGCACATTGTTACATGATTAATAGTCAGATTTGTCATTATTCCTTTATTTTCTTTCATTAATAACTTATTGGTGTTGCTCTGTTGAGACAGGAGAGAGTGTTTGGGCCTCCTTATGAAAATTCACAAATGGGTTCTGCATCAAACATACTTAACACCCTGCAGCTTGTTAAATACTTCACAGTTCCTAGCAGTATGATAGCGGTGAAAATATGTGACCGATTTAGGCCAAAACCAACATTTTTTCGGGTGAATAGAAGAGTTGCCTACACTGCTATATCAGGACATTCTCAGAGCCATACAAACATCTACAGCCTTCTACCGCTGATGTTATCTGCGGTAAGAGAGGGCCTGCCAAGGAAAGACCACCCATCCATCTTGACCTGTCCACTCACATTCCCAAGAACACGCACACACACACACACACACACACGGTAGGGACTTGTCAGTAACTGGAGACCGGAAGCGAACTGCTCAGTTCCCCCCTCTCTTGATGTCTATGTTCAGTTTGATGTTTAGAATCACTACTGCTCTGGGAGAGACGTGATGTGATGTGTAATGTGGGGATCCCATTTCTACTGTAAAGTGTACAGTGTGTTGCATATTTGGTTGTTAATGTAAAAGAGGATCTATTGGAAAAATTTGGAAAAGGAAAGTTAAATCAAGTGAAGATTTGTTATCAAACTTCCTTTGTAGTAACTGTGTTCCACTGCTTCAACAAAGGGGGTTGTTGCATGTGGTTATTCTGTGGTGTGTGCCTTTGTGTCGTTGTGGGTGGGTTTCAATTGTCTTTGAACTTGGTTCAACGCGCTCATACTTTCAACATGCAATACCGAGAGTGTGACAAAGCTATGTGTCTTTTTTCAGATGGTTGTGGTAAAGGCAGATAGTGTAATATCCTCTAACTAGAAGGCAAATATGTCAAGCCCTTGTGTCTTTAGCTTATGGTTCACAGAGTAACTTCCTTGATTCTTTCATTTTGTTCACTTCCTTTTTAGGAAATGAGCTGCTGTCTTGTAGCCCCTCTTGGGATGTGTGGGAATTCCTTAGCTAGTTTGCCTGGCAGTTGGTTTTTGAGCCACTAAAAATGTTATTTCAGGGTGTAAGGGCAAGGGGAAGATATAATTCGAAAAAAATTGCGCTACTTTGTTCAGCTCAGTCTTGGTTTTGTAAAGAAATAAGTGTGGTTTGTGCTTTCTAAAATAAAATTTTGAATCTAGGCCTACATGGTGATGTTAGGTAGACTAGGTTTCTGGTGGGATTTAGTATTGGTTTACTTTTGTATTTTTAATTATTACGGATGCTCATTAAACTACACTGACCTACATTTGTGTGGACTTCCGATAAAAGTTCAGATGAAAAAATATGAATATTTTATTATGTTTAATGAAAATAATATATTAGGCATAACATAGTCATTATCGACAGACCATAGTTCCTACTAAGTAGATAGAGTTTCATTATTCGTTATTCTTCGTCTGTTGAACCCAACGCAGTCCTCCCAGTCATAATGTACACAGGAGTCCTTGCCGTTTGAATTCCACTCCTCTCAACAGTAGGCGCATATTTCCCTTTTTAGGGCATGAGAATGTATTACGTAATTTAGGGAGTACTCGCATCTCTAGCAAACTCGACTTCGTCCACCGTGGAGGGCGGAGCCGCTTGAGAAAGAATGGCACCAGCGTGAACCAATCGCGTATGTGGGTCATGCCTTCGCGGTCGGCCATTGGCCAGAGGGCGGACATGGTTTCATTGAGCACTAGGTTTCTCACTCATTCTGTGTAGGAGAGATTTTTTCACGTTGATGGTTTCAAGGGGAGTAGTTGTAGTCTTCCCAGAGTCAAACTGTCCTGGGAAAAAAGTTAAGAAACTGATTCGGCGTTCGTCAAATAACTCATCGGGGTAAACCGGAAAGGATAGTTGATCTGTGTTTTTCTAATAGTGAGTGGTCGAAAGTTGCCATCATGCCGGTTTTTCATACAAAAACCATAGAAAGTATTCTGGAGCCGGTGGCCCAGCAGATATCCCATCTGGTGATAATGCACGAAGAAGGTGAGGTGGACGGGAAAGCCATTCCGGACCTCACGGCCCCCGTGGCCGCTGTGCAGGCTGCTGTCAGCAACCTTGTTCGGGTATGTATTGTTATTTACCACACGGGCTACCGCCTTTCTCCGCCTCGACGTTATGCGGAATACCTGTCGGTGTTTGTCCCGCCTCTGTCCAGCTTCCAACTGTTGATAGTTGAGGATCGTTCTGCGATATATTTATATTTTAGTTACGTTTGACCTTCCATCCAAGCTTTGGAATTTCGAAAAAAATGTTTTAGAAGTTCTCGGGGCAAAGGGCACTGACGCCCTTTCCTGTTGTACACGCCATGCCCCGTACCCTCGGTAGGCCACTGCCACCTCTTGGCGTGGGTATCCCCGGGGTACAGGGATTAGACCATATAATAACTAATAATTAGACCAGCTAATGTAGACTGTTGTAGATTTAATACTTATGATAGAGTGCTTGTTCCTCGCCTCACATGCTTCAGTGTTTAATGTTGATGATCTACACACTCATCATTTTACTTTTCTTTTTTTATTACTTTTTCTTCGAGAAAGGGAAGTTGAAGATATTATTATTTTCCTTAAGATACAATCGTTTGCACACTGGGCATGCATTGTTAGGCTTATATAGAGCCCTACTGAAAGAGACAGATGTGGCTTCCAGTAGACCAAAAACCTGCATAACCACAGCAAGGGCTTATGGTTTGCCGAAACCAGTAATACCTTTCATATCCAAGGCAGCAAGTGGGCAAAAATAGGCATGCATATCTAGTCCAGTTCCTCAGAATTCTAGATCAACCAAGTTGAATGCCATAAAGTTTTGATTTTAAACTGAAACGAAACACATCACACATTCAAACCTGCAACATCACAAACGTGTTTGGTATAGGAAGCAAAACACCAAACACCCACTCTGCAAAAGTTGTTAAGATGATATCTTTCAGGGTAGGGAGTTACCCAACTATTGGAGTCAAACAAGCTCCATTAGGTTTGTTGTGCTGGTTTTAGTCTGCTGGTGACCAACTACAAAATTCCTGTTTTCCTGAAGAAGGGTGCTTTGTCTTGTTGGTTATAATGGTCCCAACCCACTTAGGTTCTTTCTTAACATTTTGTGGTTTTTAGTCAAAGACTTCCTTCCATGGTTAAAATTGTTCATAAGTCCACACCCAAAGACCTCCTTCCACAAAAACTCTTTCACTATTACTCTGTTTCGAGAATCATATGCAGTAAAATGAAATGGGTCAGGTCTACATTAATGGAATAATACAGATAAGATGGCTCCATTTTTAATGGCAAACATAACAGTTTTTGTGCATATTGAATATATAAAGTATCACAGGATATCAATGCACACCGTGATTTCATAGCAGTATGATGTCAGCATGATCACCAGCTCCAAAAGTAGCATCAAGGCAGGTTCGTATCCCTAATTGTACACTCTGAATGGGAAACACAGCATGAATTCATTGTAATGAATAGTCAGATGCTCCCTGGTGTGGGTTCAGATGCCGCCAGGAATTGTGTCTGAGTCATAAACTGCCAAGCAGATGATGAATTATTTCTACATGCAGGCTCTTATTTGGAACTTTCCTTCAACATTATCATATGTATACTAGCATTCGGGGACATACTCTCTTGAACTATGCTTATACTTTGTATTACTTTTACCTAGCTGGGTCACTTTCAGCTCATTGTGTTGGATATTATTGACTCAATATGCTTTTTTTCCCCCGCCTTGAAAGATGGATGCTTGTTTTGGGCTCATGAGAAAGCAAGGCTTCCTAAACCTTGTGTGCACCGTAACTCACGTGTTTCAAAGACTTCCTCAAACGTCTGATTGCCTCTTTGGTCGTTCCCAGGGCCAGAGTTCAGCTCATTGTCTCTGCTGAGCTCCACTGCAAAATAACAACTTTAGTACCACAAAAGTCATCTACCATAGGCCGACCATAATACAACATTGAGAACTGTTGCATTCTCTAACCAGACACCTAAAAGTAACAAAGGAGTTTTCTTTCTAAACGGCTAGAGACCTCTGTTTTTCTAGGAACCTAAAATATCTAATAGATGCTGCAGTGCTCATTATCCATAGAAAAACTGTGGACAAGAAAGATCACACGCTCTTCTTGGCTGTCTGTAGAGATAATTTCAGCTAAATTTGCAGTCTTGTGAAGTGCATTGTGACGGCCCTAATCTCATTATTACAGATGCATGGTCATGAATAGGGCTTTCAGCCTAATGGGTCACGAAACACTGTAAACAATCCTCAGATATATTTTCTGCGTAATGGAGTTATTATTATGCAGTTATATTTGTGTGTCTCATTGCCGTGTACAGATAATGAAACGTCCTCTAGTCTGAGCTCTAAACCTGAGACCCCTGAGCACTGGGGTTGTGACTTTCCTAGTTTGTCTGATGAGGACAATGAAACAGCCCTCGATTTTAAAGATGAATGCAGGGAATGTGAAGAATTCCCTCAAAGATCGAGTCCATCTTGGATCAAAGCAGCATGGGGGCCAGTTTGATTCCCCCTTCGAACAATTTCAAGCGCCTTATTATTGACACAAAATTTAAATAGATAATATAGACGTTAACAAAAACATCTCTGGGTAACATGTTTTGTTTCAAAACCACAATTAAATGGACACACACAGAATCTTCACAAAAGTTAAAGGTATTGTAAAACTGGTGTCTGGTTTATGTGAAATGATTCACGTCTATAAAGTTGTCTTCATCTTTTGTACTCTGATTAGACACTGCTGACGGCATAACGCTATATCCTAATGAAACATCTGCATCGTTCCTAACTTGCTTCATGATGTTTAGGTACTTTTTAAGGTCAAAGCCAAGAAGCTGATAGCTGGGACATTTCCTATATTGCACCTATTTAGACATTGTTGCATAATTTTGCTCCAATTATAAAACTACATACAAGGTACAAGTGACAGCCAGTAAGCCATGCTAACATAGCATTAGCTATGCTACTAAGAAGTTCGATGGATATTCTGCAAACCTTGAGACGATACTTACTGCTCTTTTTGGTGCTGTAGCCCATGACATTTTCACAGTGGTGCACACATGTTAACACTTAATCACCAACTAATTAGCCTTCCTAGTTGTGTTATTTCTTCAGACTTGCCAAAAACGGAACTGCGCAACACACTACTAAACATAACTTGTGTATAATAGCAGTACAGTAAACAAGGTGTAATTTTTTTCAATGTCAAGGTCTATACAAATCCTTGGAGGGATACCTCACTCCATGAAACACGAAGCAAACCTCAATTACAGATGGGGTAGGCAATTTATTCTAGAATTTTTTTTTGGTATATTTGATGAAATTCTCTTTGGAGTAAGGCCTGAAGGGAAGAGTGAGATTTGTTTTCGGTTATATCATTTTAAAATGATAATTAATTTTCTGCTTTCTGTTGCAAGTCATGCAGACAAACCTAGCTTTCCTCTTATATTGCCTACATCAGGGAAGGCCCAAGGACAGTTTAAGGACTTTAAAATCATTTTGATGATGTGGCGCTTGGTGTGATGGGCTGACGAGGAGGACATTCAGGAAGGCCTGGCTGGCCGGGGGTGCCGGCCAGAGCTCCCAGCCAGGCCTGCAGCAGCTGGTGGCTCTGAGAGAGGGAGAGAAGGTGGCGGCGGGACAGCCTAGGCTTATGTTTAATCCAGGGCTAAGAAACACATCTCCTTCATGGGTGGTTGCAGACTAATGTTAGGGAGGGGTGAAAAAAAAATACAGTGAGTCGTACCCTAGACACGTTGTTGAATCAACTCTGCTGGGGAGCTGCAGTTTGCTCTCTTGGAGGCTGTTGCATTAATAATCTGTTGTAATTCGATGTTATGCAACATTTCTCTCCTTCTCCGTCTACCCTGAGCTGCATTGGGACACTTTCTTCAGTTAGATCGTCAGTAAGACTGCCTTCCCGGACGTGAGGGCCATTAATGTTAGTTTAATGGAGGGCATTGCCAGGGAACTGTACGGACGCAGTTCATCAAACGCCTCTAAAAGTCTGAGCAGAACGGGGAACTGTTTTTCAGCTCTTCTTTGTCTGCCGTGTTCTGTGGTACAGTAAAAAAGTACTGTTGTATGAGGGTTTCCCATTGCACATCAAGGTTCATCTGTAGGACATTGCTAAGGACACCGGGGACCAAGGCCACGGGAATTCGGCCATTATGCTGTTCTCTCTGGTCACCATGACTAACATAGCTTGGTGCAAAAGCCACCTGACATGTGAAAGGCAGGCTTGTGTTGATGCAGCCTAGAAGCTTTGAAAGTGATCTTTCTTCTTCCCTCTCAGAGCGATGGGCTGTTGTCCACAAGGCCCAGTTTGTTCTCCGGGCCTGTCCACTTTATAAAGCTACTTCACAGCGCAGGGTTTCCTCCTTGTTTTGAGCCCTCTTGGCTGGAAAAAGGGAGCTCCGTGATTCCCACTCCAGATGTCAATGGCGAATGACTTGGCTGACCAAGCATTTCATTGTGGGGTGTTTGACAGCAAAGGCCAGACAATGACACTGAGCCGGCAAAAGAAATTCCCAAAGAAAGCGGCTGGAAGTGAATTACTTAATAACAGCCACTCCTTTTTTTTTTTTTTAAGGCCTCTCTAGGTTCTATTCATGGAGTAAGTGATTTGTGCTGAGGTCTGGGTAATTGCTAGGCCGCCCCAGTGAGCCTCTTTCTTTATGGTATTGACTAGAGGAAAAAGAAAACCTTCCACTACAAAACGGGTCCAAGCGGAGCAACCCTGTCCGGAAGAGAATGTATGGAAGGGTTGAGTTGGACTAGTGGTGGGGCCAGCGGGATATGCTCAGAAGAAACGGACAGTGGCTCAAAATAGAGAAGGGGGGCGCGGCCTCTCAGGACATTGCTTGACAACAACGGTTGTGAACTTGTGTCACGGTCCTATTTTTACAGCAAATTGTTCGGGACACAGCCCGGTCTGTTGATTTTATTTCAGACTTGAGACCGCAGGAAGGTGGAAGTTAATGGACAGACCGAAAGGAAGGGGATGCAGAAGGGAGCAATTGATATCTATATCAAAAGGCTCATCTTTGCGTCGTGGCAGAAGTTTTTCCACTCAGTTTATAATGCGATCCCACGGGAAATGATGGCTCTTGTAAAATGCAAGATGGCTCAGCGCCTGCATGTCAACTTTCTGGTGTATTTGCTGCACTATGGTGCCAACTCAACGTGCTTATGACTGAACAAGTCATGTTCTCATTTTGAAGTCTGTTTATAGATATAACATATTCTGTGTTACCTTTCCACTAGTAAAACTATAGGTGTGGCAATGACACGATAGTATTAGGATAGGAGTGCATTGGAGCCCACATACAGAATGTAATCACAGATGTTTGGACTTTGCACACTTACACTTACACACTTTGATGCATTACTATTAAATTACGTCCTCAATTAAGAGTCATGCCTCTTAGGAAATTCCAAGCTGGGATCCTTTGGTCCAACATTTAAGTGGAAGACCTTTCTTCCACTGTCCCCATGCAATTGGCATGTATAACACTATCAGCATGCATGTCTGCAAAATCTCTAGACATGACAACATTCTGCCTTTGTATGTTTGTCTAAGTTGTTAGTGTCTGCCTTACCAGTGTTTCGCTAAAAATGTGGGGATCTAGTTAGAGTGTAACCGCCATAAATATCCCATATGCAACAGCACACATCAGACATAACATACAAATCAGTATTGTGTTGTAATAGCTAGCACTACTTCCGGCTCAGCCACGCCTCGACTAAAAAGTTTGCCACAATCCCACAGCCCTCCCGACCTCCCTAATGACGCCGGAGCACTTCTATTCTGAAAGGAATGCGCTGGTCCATAGTTAGCCCAGACAAGGTTTTAATGGCACCTTTGTTGGTATATGTTAGCTGGCTGTCACTCTGTGTCCATGACAGGTCCCCTCTGCTAAGCTGAGCGGACCTTTCAGCATGCCATGAAATTCAGTCAGTCTAATTCACAAACACGACACAGCCCACAGTCCCTATGGCCCAATGAAAAAGGCGTGAGGAGACGTATGTCTAGGTGCTGCTGCTGCCCCCATTACAGACTTCACGTCAACCATCTGGAATGAATCTGCCACTGAGCCCTGATGGACTTGCTGACAAGCTGTGCTGGCATGCTCACCCTTGGGCCAGCTCTCTATAACAAACACCAACGGATTGCATGTGTGTGCGATCGTTGGCCAATGGATTAGCATTTTAGCGTTGTGGTATTTTGCTCACCGAGCCTTTTTACAATTTCCGGTGTTTTTTTCGGAGCAGGATGAGTGTCACAGACTACAGGAACAGGGAATTAGGTAGCAAGACATGTTGATACCTGTCGAATATGTACCTGTGAACAGAGTTGTGTACATAGTGGGAGTTGGACTCGCATTTAACAATTTAAGTTAGGGAAAGCTCCTCATTGTCAGCCTGCTTATTGATATAGGCGACAAAAGGATTTCCTATAGGGCACCGAGTGACGCAATGGAATTTAGCTTTGCTGCTCGACTTGTTTGCATGCAGATGTGCGTTTGCTTCTGTCTCTGTGTGCGGGCGTGCACATGTTCACCAGCCCTGCACGCTCTGTGGGGTAAGTTAGGCTGTCCCACTGGAGTGGAGCTGATGACACAGGGAGTACGAGTCATCCTGGGGATGCGAATGGAGAGGTCATCTGGGAAACGCATTATAGATCGTGGAGGAAGGGGGTGCCTCTCCATTATTAACAATCAGCGTTGAGAAAATTGGCCCCACATTTAACTATTAACTACCGATGAAAAGACACATGGAATGCTGCAGCGGGGCCCAAATGTTACTTTCTATTAAACTTGTCTCTCTTTGGCCTTCGATGAAAGGAACATACCATATGTCTTCTGTTAAAGACCATGACTAATGTTGGAATGCTGGTCCATTTGTGTTCCAGGTGGGGAGAGACACTGTCCAGACCACAGAGGACAAAATAATGAAAAGGGACATGCCGCCAGCCTTCAGCAAGTAAGCACGGGACGAACAACAGGGGGTTCTTGCATCGCATTCCCCTGATCGGTTTGATGGGGTTCCTCTTGGGTCAGCAGAGATCTACAAGATTATCCAACTTCCTTAGGCTCTGTCTCACTCTGTCTCTGTCTCTGGGTGTCTGTGGTGGTTATAGTAATGGCTATTTGTACTCAAAGGTCACATGTGGCATGTTAAGTGCTTAAATGCTAGTCTGGCGCTGGTGTAATATAAATAATACCACAAGACTTTTCATCAAGGGAAACATTTCCTTGATGGGGGGAGAGAGAGGGGGAGAAGGGGGAGAGAGAGAGAGACTTAAGGATGATATGACTTCCTTCATATTCAGGATATACAGTACACGGAGGTGGTATAAAAGGACTTTATGTCCCTATATATGCCTCAATGGTTTTAATTACCCTGTTGACTCTGTCTCAGCTGTTGTCGACCCCCCCCCCTTGAAATTTTTGAATTCAATACCTTGATTCAGCTCACTACTCCACCGAGCCCAATCCCTCATTTAATATAAATCATTAAATTATGCCCAGCTGCTGGCCAATCAGATCTCAGTCCCACCCCTACACATCGCCTGACTTATTAAAACAGGAGAGCAAAGCAGAAGGGATGGATGACCAGGCTGGCTGAAGGGGCTCCTCCACCCACCAAAAGGTCATGGATCAGGGTCATCAGGCTCCACACATTTGGCGCCTTGAAGTCACATCGTCACCCTGTAGTCAGCCATCAGCACATGTGCCAGAATGCGTCGTTCAACCCCCCCCAACTAAATATAGTGTTCGCGGGGGTTTGGTTAATGCATGGCTGTCTCTGGCCATGCACAACTATACCGGTGGTGGAGCTGGGCCTCTGACACACACATTCACTCACACACAAAATCACTCACTCACAATCACAGACGCTCAAATAAATACACATTCACAATTTCCCCTGGCCCTAAATGCTATGGTCATACATTAGTCATCCATTAGGCCATAGCCTTCAAGAGGGGGGGAGGCTGTAGAAAAGTTTTCCCTTCTGTGGACACTTAACAATGCATTTTAAGTATGTGGAAAATACTGATAATGTCCCCACTGTTATCCAGCCAGCCTTTGGCCTGCAGGCAACGTTAGGAAGTCTGGCTTCCACGGGAACAGGAACACGTGTCAATGCTTGGCACGATGCCCGTGTCTACGCACAAACGGCTGCTGTGATACACACAGGTGGCGCTCGTAGTGTCCGCAAGGGGCAAAGCCACCATCCTCGTCTTCCTGAAGTTCTATTGAACAATATTATTTATGACGATCAAAGACATTGGGAAAACACTTGATAGAAATCCATCTTTAAGAGAAGTTTGTATTGAATATGTGGCTAGCCAAGATGTAGTCCCTGGGCATGTCCCTATTGGGCCTCCTATTTTAGTTACAGGAAGTCAAAGGATTGGTCCCCTGCCTGCCCCCCCCCTGAATCCAGCCCCTGGATCGCTGGTTCTCTAAACCATTTTATAAATTGTATCTGTCGCGGTTTATTTCTTTTATTTTAACTACACTCATTTTCACAAATAGTCTTGTCCCTAATCTTGTATTGTATATTAATTGATGCTGAATGTGGTTTGCGAGAATTGTACGAGAATCGGACTGTTTGTGCTTATTTTATCATAGTGCTGCCTTCTTGGCCAGGTCGTTCTTGGAAAGAAGATTTTAACCTCAATGAATTTTGGTTAAATAACGGTTGATTGCAACGTGTGTTTGCCTCCTCTCCACACAGAGTTGAGACCGCCTGCACTAAGCTGGTGCAGGCCGCCTCCATGCTGAAGGCCGACCCGTACTCCGTGCCCGCCCGGGATTACCTCATCGACGGCTCGAGAGGCATCCTCTCGGGAACCTCGGACCTGCTCCTCACCTTCGACGAGGCGGAGGTAGACGCATGGAACTCGTCACCTTTTCCCCCTGAGGAGGACTAAAGCTGCTATATGCTGCCCCAGTGTCTATCTATAGTGGACGAGGCTTCTTGTCACCTGAGCTGACCGTTTACAGCGGCCATGGCAGTTTCCTGTTAAGGCAGGGGGCGTGGTCCCTGCTCGTAAGCCCCGCCCACAGTCCCAAAAAACCTGCCATCATAGTGTTAAGAAACTGAATAATGGTTGAAGGTTTTAAGAGGTTTTCAAAAATTTAAGAGCTCCATTGTGGTTAGCTGTGAATAATAAATAGTACATTCATAACCCTTCACATTACTAAAAGCCCAGATAGAATGTGGCAAATTTGTCACCCGTGTTTACGCAGACACTTTTAATAACTTTTATGATGGTGTATCAGCCCCTGCTCTTTATGAGGCTGTGTAAAAAAGTGCGGGATCAGCTTTGGGATCATCCGGCGTCCCATAGCTGTCTGCTGGGGGTATGGTATGGTGTGGTGGGGTGGGGCTTTTGGCTATCAGTCATCAGTCAGCCCTTTTGACAGCGCAGGGTCATCACACCCCTAAGCAGAGGGCGGTTGATGGCCGAGTGGGGTGGATGAGTGTGTGTGTGGGGGTGGATTAACTGTTGGTGCAGCACCAACAGCTCATATACATGCAGCTGGGGAGGACAATAGGGAAGAATGTCTGCAGCCAGCAGTATCAAAGTCCAACGAGGGCATTGGCTTTGACTGACATCGGGTGGGGGAAATCTGGGGTTTGCATGTTGTATTAGTTCTTGGGATAGGGAGGGAATTGTAATTCACATGTGCTTAATATCTATTTCTATGAACCATGTTTTTCTATCATTGTAGGTGCGTAAAATCATCCGAGTATGCAGGGGCATCCTCGAATACCTGACGGTGGCCGAGGTGGTGGAATCGATGGAGGACTTGATCACGTACACGAAAAACCTGGGACCAGGTTAGAGTCTTTTCCATTCATTTTTTACTAACTGAGAGGGAACAGAGATGGCCGCTAGGTGATTCAGGCCCATCGAAAAAACATTGATATCACAGTACCGGTGTTGGGCAGGTTACTTTAAAAAAAAGTAATTAGTTACAGTTACAGACGCCATTTTCATCATGGTACGATACCCAACCCCGACCCCCGTTTTCAATGAATGTATTTTGCTTGGTCTCAGCCTGGTCAGCAATGTTAACCACCTTTTCTGTGCCCTTGACTAGGGATGACGAAGATGGCCAAGATGATCGACGAGAGGCAGCAGGAGCTGACTCATCAGGAGCACCGCGTCATGCTGGTCACCTCCATGAACATGGTGAAGGAGCTGCTGCCAGTCCTCATCTCAGGTACCCGCTAGCCCCTGCATTCAGTTCAGCCCAGCTTCATCTATCGAGCGCGCTTCATGCAGACAGTATGTCGCTCACTATGCTTAACATGAACATACAATACAAGAATAAATAAAATATAATGTGTGCAATAAAAAGAAAAGGAGGTGCTTACCTTAAACAATAATGTTACTAGTACGATAACAATAAAAATACAGGAGTTAACATGTAACATGTACACAGAACTACGATGGAATAGAATAAGGCATTAATGTTGTGTCGTGTATGTATGGGTTTAAGGAACGCTAAATAGATTGATAGAATATAGCTTTCTTACTACATTAGCATTGTATGCCTCTTGTGTGTTCTTTGCTGCTCCAACCACATTGTTGTGTCAGATGTGCACCACTGACTGAGAAAAGGCCGGAGAGGCAAGAACTGGGACCGAACAGTGTATTGGAGTATTCTGATTGGTCGTTGTCTCTCTGCCACCGCCCGTGTCCTCCAGGTATCAAGATCTTCGTGAGCACCAAGACGTCCAGGAGCCAGGGCGTGGAGGAAGCCCTAAAGAACCGCAACTTCACCTTCGAGAAGATGAGCGCGGAGATCCACGAGATCATCAGGGTGCTGCAGCTCACCTCGTGGGACGAGGACGCCTGGGCCAATAAGGTAAAGTGAGCTGTCCTCCAACCTCCACCCCCTCTCCTCCCCCTCCTCACTGTAACCTGTAGCCTCTGCTTTCACAGACACACAAGCTCGCTTCGTATATTTTTAAACCTACAGGGCTGGAACTCTGTAGTCGATTAGCTAAGGCTGGTCGGTGGGGTGTTTTAATTGGTCGCTTATCCCACAACATTCCTTGTTGTGGGATAAGCGACTTTTAGCCTTTTCTTCGCACACTGCTCCCTAACCCCCTCCCAGATTGTTCTGGGGAGACGGCTGGCTGGATGAGGACTTAATCACCCGGCTGTATTTGAATCTTTATGTCATTTGAGCCGTTCCACCCTTCGTTAACCACCTCTTCATTCTTCATATCATGAAAAGAGGCTGAACGACTTCAGTTGCTTTGTCGTTGCAATATTACGCTTTGTGGGAGAGTGACGACTACAGCCCACTGTTTAGTTTGTCCAGCAGACTCTGCCCGCTCATATGTTTCTCATTGTTTCGTACCGCGACACATGCACAGCCTCCACGCTGCTCTTTCTCCTGGGCCCATCCTTTCTCTTCTCTGTGTCGCAACCTTTCTGGTCTCTCAGTTGGTACGTCCCGGTTAAATGTTTTTTTTGTATTTATGTTGTTCTCCCTTTCTTTTTTTTGTACCATTCCGTTATCTCCCCCTTCCTGTCCCCCCTCTTCCCCCCCCCCTGTAGAAGGTAAGCTTTCCCTGTCTCACCCAGCTCGGTTGTGAGACAGCATGCTCTGGTAGATGTGTGTTTGTGTGCGTTTGTGTGTGTGTTGTCTTGTGCCATGTGGTGCCACAGTTTCCCATGTAGAACTGTCCAGGACTGAATTGCTTGTTGCAGTATTACTATCATTTATTTGGATGCTTAACTCCATCCTGTATCACTGCTTATGGAATGATTCTGCTTCTACTTATTTTTTTGTTTCATGGCCAAAATTAGTCAAGAAAAGGTTTTGCAGATGCATTGCATTTGGTTGTTGTTGGTGGTTTTGCTTGCAATAATATGCCATTGTGTGCACATCTTTGCGCCCTCCTACTATGTCAAGTCAGGCGAACAAAATGCCTTTCAGTTGATCAACAGCTCTCAGTGCTGTTGTAATGTGTTGGGTGCTGATGACTCAACGTGCCCCTAGGCGTACTGTTCCTTCCTTCCTCCCTCAATAATCCGTTTCATCGATTGCTTCCAGAGCCACACGTTGACCTAACAGCCATAGGAGAAGGGCACATGATACATAGCTTGGATGGTGTTCTTTGGTTTGCATTATCGTTTTTAGTTGTAATACATTTGTGCGTTATGGTTAATAAACCCAACAAACTTTCTGTCCCTATAAATACTATCTAAACCCCTCTTTCCCATTTTACTAATTGTGTTTCAATGTGATTAATAGCATCCTCTGAGTGTGTTACTATTGTTTGTATTTGTCTTTGAAATGAGGAGACCATTTGAAGATCTATTGTTCAGTTTCGACATGCAATAAGATATATATATATATTTTTTGTATCCTCTCACTTAACCCACTTCCTCACAGTAAATAACATAGTCACTTGCTTAAGTGCACCCAAGTGCCAACCCATTGTTGTGCACATGGTTAGCACGCAAACACAAAATACACGGCCACAGCAATGAAATATACCCTCGTCACCTTCTACTTCCTGCTTGGTTTGGTTTTGTTCAACTGTATTGCCTGTCATGCCTCAACCAAACACGCCCACCCTCCTTCGGTTACAGCCTACAATACAGTTTTCATAGAAGTGTTAAAGACGTTTATATATACACACATTAAAACCCCTTCAAGTCACATTATCAATGCTGCCATGATAATAGACATAATTTTGAAGAAGGGGTTCCCCATTATGCTATATTATTATTCAGTGTGTATGCCAGAATTACATTTACAAAAATGACAGGTGCTCTTCAACATAAAGTCTAAACCTGATAAATGTCTGATTTATATCCGACATTTGGGGAAGCCGCTTGTGCCATTCAAAAGTCTATATCCACTTAGCCATTCAGTCTTCTCTGTCTGCCTATGTTCTCCATGTCCTATTAAAGGGCTCTGCGTTGTTTCCTCGGTTTGGCCAATGAATAGACTCATTGTCAAGTCGATCAGTTCTCAAACAGATAGTTGTATTTCCAGCCAGTCCAATTGAGTAACAATGGGTAGTCTCTTGGGTTTCTCTGATGGAACATGCTTGTTCTGGACGGTGGAAACTATAGTTTTGAACCCCCCCCCGCGAGTAGCTTTTATCTTACAAAACAGTGTGGCGGCGCCAATGGATGACAATAGTTCTCTTTTATTGCACCAAAGATTAATGCTTGTATCGCTCACTCCCGATCCTCCCCCCTGCTCCTCGTCCTCTCTGCATTTCCACATGTACAAATTGGTCTCTACACCTTTTGTAGCCTTGTGTGTAATCAGTAATCACTGATGTGACTGTCCTGGTTCTTACCTCATCGTAAGTTTTTAAATACAGTGATCTCATTCCAAATGAGTCACGACTAGAGTTTTGAGTAGCCGTGTGTTTGTTTGGTATCCAGTGACAACCTAATGCAGACATGGATGGACATGTTGCTAGGCTGGGTTTTCCACAGAAAGGTTGAAATTTACATGATTCCAAAGAAAAAAGTTTAACTCTTTCCACAGCTTTAATGAAAAGCAAACATTGATGCTTATAGACGAAGGGGAACAACAGTTAAGTACATGAATTGAGTGCCTTCGGGTTTATTGATTTAATATTAATATCCCCCCCCCCCCCCCCCCCCCCCAAACCTCAAGGACACAGAGGCCATGAAGAGGGCCCTGGGGCTCATCGACTCCAAAATGGCGCAGGCCAAGAACTGGTTGAGGGACCCCAACGCCCAACCAGGTAATCAATGAACGGAATCCATATCCTCTTGATTTTCTTTCAGTTGATGTTTTGGACTCCTGCACCCCAACATGATATTAAAGGTGACATATGACACCACCAGGTGTGAGTGGGATTAGCCGTTACCAGCCGTATTGAAAATCTGCCTCTTCTGACATCATAAATGGGCGTGTCCACCTAGATGTATGACTGATAGATGATGTGTGCTACAGTCCACCGTTTAGGCTGGTAGACCGATCTATCCAGCACACATCTAGGTGGCCATGCCCACTTGTGATGTCAGAAGAGGTCGATTTTCAAAACGGCTAATCACACTCGCACAGGCTGGTATAATATGTCACATTGTAGATAAAGATTGACGTTTTTGCGTCCACACCTGACACCTTGTCTTTTGTGTGTGTGTGCGTGTGCTTGTGTGTGCGTAGGCGACGCAGGGGAGCAGGCCATCCGCCAGATCCTGGACGAAGCCGGGAAGGTCGGAGAGCTGTGTACCGGAAAGGAGCGCCGGGATGTGGTGGGAACGGCCAAGACCCTGGGACAGATGACAGATCAAGTGTCTGAAATGCGCGCACGGTAAGGGTCGGGCTGTTCCATCTTTTCATGTTTCAAACGTTCGTAATTTTACATTTCTCATTTTGAATTATAGCACATTATTTTATAAAAAAATATTTATAGTAGCATAGATTGCCTAGGTGGTCTTACTTTTCTTCATCCTTTGTGCATGAGCTATAAATTCCATGGCTAAATAGACATTAGTGTAGGCGAGAGATACCGGAGATTAATGTGTTAGAGTGGATTTATACAACTCCCTTTGAAACTCTGGATGTTGACAGAAACCCAAAGATAACCAATATCAAATCCAGCTGTTTGGTATTCACTGAAAATCCTTGGCTTTGGCTACTCCAAACATTGACAATTCCCCTGCCTTTTCCACCCGCACAGGCAATGACCTGGTTTATAAACCAAACCATTTGGTTTATAAACCAAGTGCCTGCAAGGCATCATCCAGTTCCTGGTGTAAACAAGCACTGCACTAAACAGTGCATGCACATTATAGAGCCAGCAATCGCTACACAAACCCCCCCCCCCAAAGCAGTGTATACCGTGCTGCAGATGAGGCTGGTGGTGAACATGCTCTGTGGTGTGTCGGTTCCAGAGGTCAGGGGTCGTCTCCGGCTGCCATGCAGAAGGCCCAGCAGGTGTTTCAGGGACTGGACGTGCTCACAGGCAAGGTGGAGAACGCAGCGCGCAAGCTGGAAGCCATGACTAACTCCAAACAGGCCATCGCCAAACGGATTGATGCGGCACAGGTGAGCCATTACTTCCACTGCGCTTGTATATGACTGTGTGTGTATGTATTAATCCGCTCCTCTGTCCTACCTCTCCCGACTCTCTTCATACCTCGCTTTTTCGAGATTTGACGTGAGATTACGCTAAGCTTCTGCAGAGCCCGGGCAATCCGACTTTGATCCCTACAGGCTTAAAGTTAGCGTCAACAAGACAGAATGGGTTTCAACCACATTTCAAACTAAGATGAGTAGTATTATAGTAGTATAGATTAGTAGTATATTAGTATTAAGATTTGTAGCGTAGTGTACCTTTAACCAAGCGACCAAACCGTGGCCCATGGATGACCGTGTCCGACCATCTTGCCTGCAGAGCTGGCTGGCAGACCCCAACGGGGGGCCGGAGGGAGAGGAGAACATCAGGGCCCTGCTCGCCGAGGCCAAGAGGATCGCCGACATGTCGGAGGACCCCAAGGAGAGGGAGGACATCCTGCGCTCCATCGGGGAGATTGCCGCCCTCACCGCCAAGCTCTCTGACCTCCGGCGACAGTAAGGCTGAGGGGTTTATTGACGCCGGACGGAAACGGCCTTACCTTTTTGTTTGTTCAATTTGAAATTTATAAATATGAATCCCCATTGTGTACGGTCAAAACTATTTATATCGTTTTTACTCATTGCATTCCAACGGACTACTTTAAATTGACTATCGACTGGGACTAGGAGCATAAGCAATTATTATTATTTATTTTTTTGTGCAGGGTCGGTTAATGGCCTACACCGTGAAAGGGAGTAAGTTGAACAAAGATCATGGCTGATTGATCTGGACATAGACAATGTCAACAATTAACCTGGGGTCTTAACGAACCGGCCCAAACCCTACCTTAAATATAGTCAATTTATTGATGTGTTTACTTATGCTTGAATTTCTAACCCTTCAGGGGCAAGGGTGATACACCAGAGGCCAGGGCCTTGGCCAAGCAGATCGCCACTGCCCTGCAGAACCTGCAGTCCAAGACCAACAAGGCGGTGGCCAACAGCAGGCCGGCCAAGGCCGCCGTGCACCTGGAGGGGAAGATCGAGCAGGCGCAGCGCTGGATCGAAAACCCCAACGTGGACGACAGCGGAGTGGGTGGGTCCTGGTGATCTCCTCCGTAGCCTCTCGCCATCCCCACCACCCCTACCACCACCACCACCACCTGCACCACCTGCACAGTGTAGACATTAACACACTGGTGGACATTCCTTCCATTGTTGTTCTACACATTCACTGTACTGTACCCCTAAGTGTTTGGAGGTCTGGGGTTCGTCAAGTTGACGCTGTAGTCAACTCTTCCTCGGATCATTTACACAGACTAGTCAACCTTGTTTAGAGCAGTAAGACCACTGCTCCCTGGGTTGGGACGTGTGTGTGTGTGTGTGTGTGTGTGTGTGTGTGTGTGTGTGTGTGTGTGTGTGTGTGTGTGTGTGTGTGTGTGTGTGTGTGTGTGTGTGTGTGTGTGTGTGTGTGTGTGTGTGTGTGTGTGTGTGGAACTGGTCTGGCGTCCCATTCAGGGTATTCCGTTGCCTGACACCCGTAGGGAGCTGCACAACCCCCAGCCCCTCGCTGCCGAGGAACAGGGCAGAGAACGGACACGTGGATCGACAGCAGAACGCTGATCCATGCACAAGGAGGCTAAATCTGCAAAGCATTAACCCGACATGTGTGTGTCTGTGACCCCAGGCCAGGCAGCCATCCGGAGTCTGGTGGCGGAGGGCCGGCGGCTGGGCAACGCCCTGCCGGGCCCGTACCGACAGGAGCTGCTGGGTAAGTGTGAGCAGGTAGAGCAGCTCATGGCCCAGCTGGCCGACCTTGCCGCCCGGGGTGAAGGGGACTCCCCCCAGGCTCGGGCTGTGGCTCACCAACTCCAGGAAGCTCTGAAGGTAAGAAAACCCCCCTCACCTCCTCCTCTAGCTCACAAACCCATACTCATGCTTGTGAGTTAGAGACAATCTTGCCCTCTGCTGGCCACTTATGATATCGAATCAACAGCTATTATATGTTTAGTAATAGAGTACTAATGTGAAAACGTCAAGTTGTCCTGGCAACCGGATTTTCAGTTCTAAACAATCGAACGAGAGATGGCGTTTCCATTGCTGCCATGTGTTGCTTCTTTCAAAATAAAAAATAAATCAATTTCAAGAGGTGAAAATCACTACCAATCGAAACATGTCGAGGCTTTCATGTATTCCCCTGGGGTATTAAAAGGAAAAGTTTGACGACGTTACTTTATTATTATTTTTTTATATGAAGAAAATCTATTCTCAATATTATTTACATCATTGGTAAAGTAAACTTGCAAATCACTTCGCAAAATAATCGTTTATTTTCTATATAATGTTTGTGTGGCATAGGATTTCCCCTTGTTAATTTGGTTTGTGTAGAACCGAAAATCGGTTGCTATGGAAACGTGATGTCACCCTTTAGTACCCTTTAGTATTTGTGCGACTATTGTCGCACAGATGCCAAACGTGCGATGCCTTTGTAACATACCCCCCTCCCCCCCCCCCCCCCTCGTTGCAGGAACTGAAGGGTAAGATGCAGGAAGCGATGACTCAGGAGGTGTCGGACATCTTCAGTGACACCACCACCCCCCTCAAGCTGCTGGCCGTGGCGGCCATCGCCCCTCTGGAAGCCGCCAACAGGGATGAGGTCAGAGACTCCCCCTCTCCACTGGTTTCTGTTGACTGTCTGACTATAAAAGAGGTTTAAACAGAGATTTTTTTTTTTTTTTTTCATTCATTCATTCATTTGACAGGGACAGTGCACGTTGAAACTTTGCTACAAATGTGCCAGTTTTTTATCATCATCTGTCTTTCTCACAATATCAATTAAAGATAAAGTATGAATTACATATACTCTCTCTAGATTGATAGGTTGAAAGACAGAAAGAATATACTGTTGATTGAACCTCCCCAGCCAAAAGCCTAATCGCACCGTTCCATTGGGCCCCTGTCTCAGGTGTTTGAAGATAGAGCCGCTAACTTCGAGACCCACTCCAATAAGCTGGGGGCTACAGCGGAGAAGGCAGCCGCCGTGGGAACGGCCAACAAGAGCACCGTGGAGGGAATCCAGGCCGCGGTCAAGTCCACCAGAGACCTGACGCCACAAGTATGGCCAACATGAAAACAACATGAAACATGAAACGTTCATGTTCCGCTTTTAGTTACCGTTAAGTTCTACCATCTCTGTGTGGACTGACGTCTGATGAATGGTTTTATTTTTCAGGTGGTCTCTGCTGCTCGTATCCTGCTGAGAAACCCAGGCAACCAGGCCGCATTTGAGCACTTTGAGACCATGAAGAACCAGTGGATCGACAACGTTGAGAAAATGACAGGTGGGCTTCAGCCATGACCTGCCCTTTACCTTGTTAGCCCTTACATATTGGCCGAGCCTCAGAGATGAACTGATTGCGGTTGGGTTCTAGGGATGGTGGACGAAGCCATCGACACCAAGTCCCTGCTGGACGCCTCCGAGGAGGCCATCAAGAAGGACCTGGAGAAGTGCCGCGTCGCCATGGCGAACCATCAGCCCCAGATGCTGGTCGCCGGGGCAACCAGCATCGCCCGCAGGGCCAACCGAATCCTCCTGGTGGCCAAGCGGGAGGTGGAGAACTCTGAGGACCCGAAGTTCAGGGAGACGGTGAAGGCTGCGTCCGACATGCTCAGCCAGACCATCTCTCCCATGGTGATGGATGCCAAAGCAGTGGCTGGAAACATCCACGACCCAAGTACGTATCATTATATATTTATATATATCAAATTAGGGCTGGGCGATATATCGAATATATGCGATGTATCGCGAGATGTTCTCCAGGCGATGTATAAAATGCCCCTGTCGCGAACATCGAATACAAATTGGCACGTAATGTTTCTTTTTGCCGCCGCCGGCATACTCGTTGTGTTCCCTTCTCTCGCTCTTTCCTGTGGCTCTCTGCCTTACAGACTCATATGTATTAAACACACTCACTCCCCCCGCGAGATTCTAGGATTCTACGCGCGTGTGTGACGGTCGCGTGTGTGGCGTCACACACGCGACCGGTGAGTGAGAACAGCGACCGGTCACTCATCTCCTACCGTTGAGTGAGAACAGCGAGAGAGAGAGAAAAGATGATGGAAACGGAGGATTTGGTTTCAAAAAAAGAATAGTACAGGATCCGTCGTCTGGCAGTGGTTTGGCTACCGAAAGGAAGATGTGGAACAAAAAACGGCTTTGAGCTCTGTTTTTGCTCGAAAATAATTAACGGTTTGAATAAATGCTGTGTTGGTAAATCTAACTTGCTGTGATTTTCCTTTTCTTATGTGCAAGTTCTAAATTCTTCCAATAGAAAGCACTAATGAGTTTAAACAATATGTTGTTTCATGTAATCTACATGCAGACTTATGTTTCAGGAATACTCGAATTATTATAACATGCAGTAACATTATGCCAGACATGGTTGAATCGAGCATTTATGATGTGCTCTAGAGGAGATTCAAAATATATCGAGATATATATCGTGTATCGAGATATAGTAAAAAAATATCGAGATATTCATTTTGGCCCATATCGCCCAGCCCTATATCAAATTAGTTTTTAGATCAGGTGTCGCTCATATCACTCTTCGATGGTGCATACTGTAGAGCAGCCTTAAACAACAAGTGATTCTGGCTGCGGTTGTCTGCCCTCATGGCAGATCTTCAGAAGGGCTTCCTGGACTCGGGCTTCAGGATCCTTGGGGCTGTAGCCAAGGTCAGGGAGGCGTTCCAGCCTCCGGAGCCAGACTTCCCCCCGCCTCCTCTCGAACTGGATCAGCTCCATGTAAGCGCTGTCATGACCACACCGTGCCGAATGGAACTTTGAATCTCAATTTGGATTTATATAATCGACTTGGACTCCCACCCCCCAGCTGAACGACGAGCCGGCGCCGCCCAAGCCCCCGCTCCCAGAGGGTGAAGTCCCGCCCCCCAGGCCCCCTCCCCCAGAGGAGAAGGACGACGAGTTCCCCGAGGCGAAGGCCGGCGAGGTGGTGAGCGAGCCCATGATGGTGGCCGCCCGGCAGCTCCACGACGAGGCTCGCAAATGGTCCAGCAAGGTGCGTCACCAGCGTGGTCGGTCGCCAGGGTGAAGCAAACACCGGTTGCCTCATCCTTATGACATCATTTGTTTGTTTTAATTTGTTCACATTTGTCATTGACGATTTCCGACACAGAATCAATACACACCACATGTCTTTTTTTAAGGGTAATGACATCATCGGCGCGGCCAAGCGGATGGCCTTGCTCATGGCTGAGATGTCGCGCCTGGTGCGGGGCGGCAGTGGGAACAAACGCGCCCTGATCCAGTGCGCCAAGGACATCGCCAAGGCCTCAGACGAGGTCACGCGGCTGGCCAAGGAGGTGGCCAAGCAGTGCACCGACAAACGCATCCGGACCAACCTGCTCCAGGTCAGTCCGGTCTCCACGTCCTCATCCAAAAGCGCGTCAGAACTGTGAATCGATTGGCCATCGGCTCACAGCGAGATTTTGTTGAGATTGACGATGGATGACTCAGGTGTTGTGATCTTGCCCTAGGTGTGCGAGCGCATTCCCACTATCAGCACGCAGCTGAAGATCCTGTCCACGGTCAAGGCCACCATGTTGGGTCGCACCAACATCAGCGATGAGGAGTCTGAGCAGGTTCGTCGTCAGCAATGACAAGGCGTCGCATTGGTTTCGCTCGATGGAACGATCTCAATGACTTTTCAGATCGGTCTCATTCGTTTTGTCTAAAAAAAACTATTCTGATGGTGTTTTTCTTCCTCTTGGTCCAGGCCACTGAGATGTTGGTCCACAACGCCCAGAACCTGATGCAGTCCGTGAAGGAGACGGTGAGGGAGGCCGAGGCTGCCTCCATTAAGATCCGGACTGACGCAGGGTTCACTCTCCACTGGATCAGGAAGACCCCCTGGTACCAGTAAAAGAGACTGGCCACTGGTAGTTTGTTGTGTGCTGGTTCTGGCCAACTGGCATGAGGATGAGGATGATGAGGATGATGATGAGATGATGATGATGATGAGAAGTTTGTTTGGAGGAGCACTTTCTCAAAGCTGTTGAACCCACATCCCCTCAACCAAAGATGGTGACAGAAAACGATGCCATGATCTGCTATTCTTCCTACTGGTTTTGCATCTGTTCAGATGGCCATGGCTGTTGTACTAGAATGTAAACATGGGACACTTGGTGCAACATATAGGTTTTTGGTTATTACTGGGGATGTTTTTTTTGTATATATATTGATTAGATTTGGGCTTTTCATATATTCTACAGGCAATTGTTGTCACACTTTCAGATACAGTTAACACTAGACATTATTGTGATGAAGTTTTCATATCTTAAATCTTATTGTGTTTTTCTGCATGTACTCACTGCTATTATACACATGAACCATTAAGGAGTTGTTGTAAGCACAGCGTGGCTAGACCCAGCTCACTCAAAATGATAGTGTTAGGTTGTCTGTTTACAATAGGTTGCTGTTAAAATTGAAAAGATAAACACTGTACATTACTTTAAATTGTGTAAGACATCTACAATGTTTTCCCCTGACTTTTGCCAAAGAAGTTTTCTGTTATGAATTATTTTTAGCTGGGATTTAGCAAGGTTATGTTTCATAATTTATGCAAAAACTAATTAAGGGCTGTTGAACCTTAACCTCACCTTAACATATAAACTAGAACATTAAGGGAAATTTTAGTGGTTATAATGAAATGTACTTTACTTCCAGCTATTTCACTATTTGTACTCGGGGTTGTCTCTTTCTTTTGCTTGATACTTGGTGATTACACAGAGCAAGAAGGGGATATCTGGCCCATACTAACCTATTTCCCCCAATTCCTCTGTGAAATTATCTTACTTGTCAAGTTTTTCATGCTTATCATTTATATATTTTTTTATGTTGGTGTTGTGCACAATCATTGAAATATAAGGAGGGTCAAGGGAACGCTGGGGCAGAGTAAATTAACAATTATGTCATGAAACATTACCCTAAAAGCCACATGTGTCTGAAGAAGTGCAAGCCTTTTCATTCTACCACAATTGTATTTTACACAGGAAGATGTGTGTGTGCAACAGTACTGTGTATTGTGAAATGTATAAAGACAAACGATGTAAGGTTTAATCGTTTTGCCCACAACCCAGCGTGCCTTTAGGAAAGACTTTGTTTCCAAAGCTCTTATGATACTGTGCACAGGGTGCCTCGTATTACTTTGTTGAAATGCTTGTTGTATATGATTCTTTAAAGAAGTAATGCTATCTTTATAAACTCTATGACAAATCCACTTTAATAACGCAAAGCCTATTGCTCTTTTTTTTTTTTGCTTAATAAAACATTAAAATAATGCAAACCGGTTCATGACATCGTCAGTCCCGCCTAAACATTGCTCACAATTTTTCAATAAAGCTTTTATAGCACTTCAATGTGTTTAACATCATTTTCTTCAGAAAAAGACTACTTTCTAATTTAACAAAGTCCACTATCTGATTGCCAATTAGCAGTGTGCTCACGATGAGCCCGAGAGACGCGGACCGACCATCCCTCACCCGGTAGTCCCAACAACCCCACGGTCGCGCCTAAACACGTCGGGTGAAACCTATACCCGTTCGGTGAACACCCCAACATTTCAAACGTCAGGAGTATGGCACTAAGGTAAAAAACGCCGAATGAACTGAAATCGGTATTTTATCTTTTGCTTATACAGATTCACTATATCACAGGCAATGGAGCTAAATGAGCTAGCGTAGCTAGTTGTGGAGGCTAACAGCACTGCTAGCGGTAGATGATGGGGTGCAACAACTAGCTGTGTGTCCAACGTTTGTCATGGATCCGATTTATAGTCAATTTGCAACCGCTGGGAAACATCAGCACCACTGTGCTGAACATCTGCATAGCGATTCTTCGGCGTTGTCTTGTTGGTTGCGACGAAACCTTAGTGTGGATATCTCAGATCTGATGTGTGTGTGTGTGTGTGTGTACATATATATCTATATATAGGCCTACATAGCGGATTTAGAAATGCAGTCCATGTCACATTGAGTTGCAATGTTGTGAAAGAACTGGTTTCGACATCATGAAGGCGATTTAAGATAGGCTAATGTAGGTTTGCAAATGTCATCCACCAAAGTCCTGACAACTTCTCGATGTGTGCTTTTGCAATTGTTCCGAATGTGGGTAGAACTTGCAAAATGAGCGATCTGTCACCTGTTTTGAGTTGGGGAAGTGAATAATTTTGAATGAATGGACGTGCTCTTTAAAGAGCACTCATCGCTGGACTTGTGTAGCCAACCACATGCACTCGACACCGCCCACTCCCTACTCTGACCAATCAAGGGCGACTAAAGATAGGATTGCTCCGCACTGGAATTTAGTTGGGAACCACGTTGGTTTGTCTCAGATCGCCAGTCTCTTGATCATTATCCATATCCTTTAGTTCTCCCTATTTTTGACAGTTTGACAGGATGCCAACTGCAAGGTAAGATCACGAATATTATAAGATATTAAATTATCAGCAGTGATAATATCAAAAATAAGTGTATTACTCTTCATAATCTAATCTAGGATCAAGATTATAGTAGTGTTATCTGTGAAGAAGCTGGTTATCAGATGTGCATGCGTGTGACGCAATACAGCAGTCGAGAGCTTCTGTAGACCCTTTGAGTATCCCTAAATTCAAGGAAAACACTGAAAATTAAGTTCCTTAACTTTCAAGTCTGCCTATGACCGTTAAACCTTACTTTTAAAGGGTTGTCCAGTTCAGACTCTGACCCTCATCATGTTAAAAGTTAAATTAAACATTATTATTGCTGTAGATGATATACAGAATGTATTGAACCTTCCTGGCTCTATACTTCCTGAAGATTTGATGATTTAATGATATGTGATGAAGGCTGGGGCCAAAAGTAAGCTTGACATGTGAGATGCACATGTTCCTGTACAGGCAACCTCTACAGTACTCCTACTGCCCAGTACTGTGACTGCTGTTGCTCATAGTCATCTTTAGCAGGAAGTCAAGCCTAACATTTACATAATCTCCTTGTTATATTATCAAAGGGAGACTAATATTCTTGGTCCTTATTATTATTCAACTTCAGTTTACTCCATAATCCCTCAAACGAAAGTGTAATACATTATCCAACAGCAGGCTTTCAACCCTTGCTACTGTAGCCATGGATACCTTCATCATTGCCTGTTAAAGCTCAATGCATACTTCTCTCTGACTCTACAGTAGTCTGGGTTTAATGTCTCCTGTGGTGCACTGCTGCAGATTATGAGTGAATAATTCAGGTAGCTGAGCCGTCATTAGCTGGTTTATTTGGCGCCTTATTCCATTTGTCATCAGTTTGGGAATGGCCGGCTCATGTTAGGCCAACTGCTTTGAATGAAAAGGCTTAAAAACCCGGGGTACGTTTTTCGTGGTTAATAATATGTGTCTGACTACTAGAACTTTCAATAATTCTTGGTAGTAAATTGCTATCTAAATGCTTAACCTGGCATTTCCCCCTCGAGTCAAAATATAGCCTAAATAACTCATTCCCACAGTGCTGGAGACACTGGCCAAAGATGTCTTGTCCCGGCAGAGGGCTATTAACTATGAGATGGTTCTAGCAAAGTGGCTCTCATTATCTTTGCTAAATGATTAGGTTTCCTAATGAGCTGTCTGTATATTCTGAACTGGACTGCTGCCTAATGTGACCCATTAAGGAAAACTATTGTAAAAGTGTTTGAATGCACTTTGAGCAAACGGCACAAGGGTGCAACTGAATTGAGTGTTCTTTCACATATACAAAGTGTAGGCCAGCCTCTTCCCACTGTTCCAATCAGTGGAAGTTTGGAGTTTCTGAAAGTAAAATCACGTGCCACAAACGTACCATTGTCTCCCTACAGTGAAAATGCGCTGTTTGGGATGGGCAATCCCCTGCTGGACATTTCGGCTGTGGTGGACAAGGACTTCCTTGACAAGTAAGTGGAAGCAGCACCGAGCGCAGCTGTTTCGCCTTTACACCCACAGCGTCGACCCCCGCGGCTCAGATTAGAAGCATTGCACAGAAAGTTTCACAAAAACGCTGTTATGTTTTGCTTCCTTTCAAAGGTACGGCCTGAAGCCCAACGACCAGATCCTGGCCGAGGACAACCACAAAGCCTTGTAAGTAACGGACGACAGTTGTGCATCAACACCAACGTCACGAACAAGACCTCTGAGCGTGCCACGTGCTGCGTGCGCCTGCATTTTTGGTGTGGCTTTAAGGGTTGTGTAGTAGAGTTCTAATTGTGTCAGACCCTAAAAGGGGTCTAGTGATCCCTGTTAGAAACTTGACATGGTAAGCAGTACTCAAAATAGCGCCGCTATATATCTGCCCGCCGTAGCAGCAGATGGGCGGTTCAGCCCACATATTTCCCTTGTAGCTGCCGAACAGGATATCGGTCGAAAGCATCTACTTTTATCTTTAACAGCTGCCCGCCCTGAAACTGACTTGAAAATATGTTAATTTTGGGGTTATTTTATTCAGGGAGGTTGTTTGTCATTTGTTTGTCTTTTTTATTATCAGAAATCTTTTAAAACTAAAACCAGTGGTAGAAAAGTTATATTATTGATGTGAAGATGATTGAATTGTGTTGTGTAAGATGGTAACTAGAGCATGAACATATTTATATTATTATAATGTAAGTGTCTGTGATTAGGTCTCACATTTAAAAGGAGCTTTATCAACAAAGGAATGGAATGTTGTGTTCCAGAGGGTGACATATTTTTAGCTACAGCAAGATTAGGGTTAGGGGTTAGGGGTTAGGGATGTGCTAGGGCTAAATTCACCATCTAGGGTTAGGGTTTGGCAACACCATTTCTGTTTCTTATTTGAGGAAAAAAGTTGGTTAATGGGGAAACTGAATTATAATATAAAAGCTTCCTTAGTTTAGGGTAAAGGGCATTGGAAAAATTATTCTAAAAATCATGGGTGGGCTAGTCATTCCAGTCAACCTTTTTTCCTCCGGTGTGTCCATGATTTAAAAACGACCCACCGACGGGCGATTCTAAGATCACAAAGGCCAGGTCAGCCCCCACGCCGGAGGCCTTGTTACCTGACAAAGAGAGACCCATGACATCGAATCAGCTGTGTTGTTCTCTGTGGGCACAAAGGCATGCAGTGTTATCACTGGCGCCACAGACGGCAGCGGTCCCACCACACGCAGGGACCTGGTTGGATTAACCACAGGGCTTCGCTGCCTGAAGCCCAACACTGTGTGTTTCAATGTCCCCTCCATAGTACCGGCATGCAACACAAGCTTATACGCATAATGTATAGGTCACATGGACCCTCAACACTACTGCGGCAGCACCTACTTAAAAACACACTCCTGGATGGTTGTGTGATTAAAATGAAAAAAGTTTTTTTTTTTGTGTGTGTATATTTAAATGGTTTGAATTTCCCATAAAATGCATACAGACACAATAAAACCAAGACTTAATTGAAATGGCTGCAAGCCCAAAAGTGAAGTATCATTTAAACAGGACGTGGAGTGTAGTAACAAGCGTTAAGCGGCTGCCGTTTCAGTCCTCCCACGGATTGTTATTCCCCAATCGATGCGGCCATGGTAACACCTGCGCGCAATTTGCCAAACATCAGCCAAGGCCTTATTGGTGTGTCAGCTCCAGCTTGATCCATTGACCGAAGGGAAAAAAAAAAACAGAGCAGACACTAACAGAAATGTGTGACAAATAACATCAAAGCGAAGACGACAGAGGTGACAGAGGTCCGGTCAATGACGATTGCTCCGCTTTTCACTCTGCCCAGTGTACCAACGCCGTGTCGTCATTTCTTTATTTAATCCCCATCCGTCCTCACGCCGGGACAGGCCATCACCGAATGCACTGATCTGTGGCCATGTCTGAATTCAATTATGCAGTCTTCCACTGAGTCCAATATAATCCTGTCTGGCTGAGGAGCTGTCTCGCACGACAGTAAAAAGGCCAGACCTCACAGTTCCCCTTTAGTCCAGCTGTTTCTTTGAGAAAGCGACATTTGTCTTTTATTAAACAATGACTATCTTAGTCCTTTTTTACGATTTGCTTTTATCCAAAGTGACCTGCAGTGATTTCAGATACGATACGCGTATGTTATTGACGAGCCAGGCGTGAATGAGGTTTCCTTCCCCTAGTCTGCCATCCACCATCCACCAGTTCCCCCCCCCCCCCCCCCCCCCCCCCTGCTGACCGGGCCACAGGCTGGAAGGCGGCCGGATGCATCGCTAAACCGCAGAGTCTGCAGTTTTGTTTCTCCCTTGGCAACCATTGCCTAGCTGTGGCGTCTCTATGGAGGTTAATGAGTGTTGTATTCACACGTCGGGAAGAAGGGGCATGCAGGTTTGCAGGTTTACGGGGCACAGAAGGAAACGCGCCGGTGCACCGTTTACGGCTTTACAACCCGAGCCGGTGACAAAGTGTTTCCGTGTTTTGGAATGTGCTGTGATAGGCCCTGGGTTCAGCAGAGGCTGTAAGAGAGGAGGCAGATGGTTATCGTTTGAATTGTGAAGGACTTCTTTTTTTTTTTTTTTTGTTTCTTCAGTGCTGCCATCCCATGGTTTGTGTTTGTCTGTGCGCTGCATGCTGGTGGGTGATGTTAATATTGGTTTCTTATTTCAGGGCTCGACTGGTAACTGTTGCCCCAGGCAACCAGATTTGGGCCACGGTCAACCATTTTGTGCCAAGCCTCTGTTCATTTCCTCTAGTCCCGTTAAGATCAGGGAATCTGCTATGAATAAATAAGACGATCAATGAAAAATGATACGTAAATTATGCATTGATGATATTGCTGGGTCATTTTGGAAATAGGGGCTAAAAATTGCGTAGGGCCATTATGCTCAGATTTAAAAAGTATTAAAATAATGTTCATATTTTGGCAGCCAAAGGCTGCTGCATGGGGCCCTGAGGTCTTCATCTGATGTATTAATCATTTTGTGGTTTGATGTTAATAATTGGCATGGTTGGTGCTCATAAGTGGGACTCCTTTTATTAAACCACACTTGACCTCACTAAACCTACATATAAAAGAAGATACATGCAGAACGTGATATTTGAGTGCATTAAGATGAATGGCTGCATTGGGTAAATTATTAACTTGTCCAGCAGGGGGCAACAATAGTCTGTTTTTATCATAATCCGCCATGGGGGGGAGCAAGGTGTCAATGTATTTATAAACATATTATTTCTGTGGGACATTTTTATGTCGGCTTATACTACTGTGAGATTTAATTCGATAAGGAACCCGCATTATGGCTGTTCAGAGCCACACCACATTGCAAAATATATCGTCCACTAAAATCCTCTTGAGCTTACCGTATAATATGCCACTTGACGATGATTGGAGTGACAGATGAGCAAGTCACCACCAGAGCGTTTTGCCAAGTCACAGCAACCTGCCAGGCAGGTCGAAGCGGAAGAAAAAACCCATATCAGTCCTATTGGTTCAAACATTTGCTTTATGAATATGCTTGTTCAATGATAATGAATTGTTTACTGTCTTATCGAGGAATGATGGCGTGGCTCTTTTCAGAGGGTTGTTTGTTCACAGCAATTAGGTTCATCAGTGCTATATCCCCCCCAGCACCACCTCTCCCCCTCCCTCACCCCTTTCCTCCCTCCCTCTTCCGCCCCCTCGTTGCATGCTCTCTCTCGCCCCCTCTCTCGCCCATCTCTGTGCTAAATGCAGATTAGCAGAGTCCCAATCACATCCAGAACGAGAGAGTAAACTCCTCATTATGCCGCGTGACCTGCTGCCACATGAATTATTCAGGAGAGAGAGAGAGGGCGAGAGAGAGTGAGAGAGAGGGAAAATATCCCAACGACACGGGAGATCAATGGTGTGTCGACGCTCGCACGCCCCGCTGTCTTATGTACACCTCGCACGCCCGCACCTCGCCCTGCTTACCGGGGAGGAAAACATCAAGGGCCCTCTTCCAGACTCCATGCTAAACACTGCGTGTGTGTGTGTGTGGATGAATGTGTGTGTGTGTGTGGGGGTGAATGTGTGTGCGTGTGTGTGATGGATTCCACTCTGTAAACACACTTGACTCTCTATCCCCCCCTGCCTGTTTTTATTTTATTTATTTAGTATAACGAAGCAGATAGTGAGTGCTACCAAACCCCCGATGGCGTCATCCCGGGATCCAAGCTGTGTGTGTGTGTGTGTGTGTGTGTGTGTGTGTGTGTGTGTGTGTGCGCACGCGCGCGCTGCACAATGCAGGGCTGCATGCGTTTGCCATCATGCCACATCACTGGGTGCACTCATGCTTGACTGAGTGTGTGTAGACACATTAGTGTCACCCGCCACACACCCCTTGTCCTCTCTCCAGTACACGCACAGATACACTCTCGCCCACCTCTGGGTGTGTGTTGCAGAGGTGGTACCTACAGTGCTTAAACTCACCCCTGCAGGCCCCACCGGTGTCAGGGCAACCTGCTTCCCTGCCGTGAGAAGGGCAAAGGTCACGGGCCCACATCCATCACGTGACCTCGGCGCCGGAGAGGGAGAGCAGAGATTGTGCAGAGAGCCTAATGGGTCTCCACCAAATCCGGCCCTGCCGCAGCTCCTCGTCTGCCTATCTCTGATCGTTCATATGCACAACCCCCCAGCATTTGCATACAGCCAATGTGTAAAAGGGCACTGCTAAATGGTGAACACAGTGTTGTAGTGTGTAGTGTGTTAACAATGCATGTAATTATTTGAAAATGATCCATACAACCCCAGTGCATACGATCAGTAGTATAGTAGTCTTCCACCATTTGAAATGAGTATTTCTTTTGAATAGGCAACGTGTGTGTGTGTGTGTGTGTGTATTTATACGCGTATTGTTAATGCCCAATGTATGCACAGCTGCCACTCTGTATTTAAAGCACCGTTCTGCATCACGATGAGAGACGGCTGGCTGATGCAATCACAATTAGGCTGGCACTGTGTCTGGCAACGCCTCCCTCCGCCGCGCTGGCGCAGGCCAGCAGGTGGCGCCAGGAGGGGACTTCATCATCCAGTCAAAGGAGGTGAAGGCAAACACAGTCGTTGTCTCTGTGCATGTGGGTGTATTTTTTTCTTTCCTTTCTTCCCCCCCCCCCCTCAACCCTCCCTTTCTAAAGCAGTGTTTTCTAATTAAAATGTGGGTGTCTTATCCAGAACATACAGCATGTTCAGAAAAGCATGCCTCGGGCTATTTTTAGTCATCTTTGAACCACCACCCCCCACCGTCACCATCAAGCCCGCACCCCCCTGCCACCACACAGGAAAGAGCCGATGATGGCATCCCCCGTGCACGTAGGTTGTTTTCTGTGTTTTATCTCCGGTGATCATGTGTCCACAGAGCGGCGCATGTGGGGGGGGTTAGTAGAGTAGGAATGGTAGCCCTGCCTGGTGCAGCAGCAGCAGCAGTAGTACCCTACTGCAACACTCTCCTCTCTCACTCTCTTCCCTCACTCTCCCCTCTCCGTGTTTAAACTTCACAGTGGCCCATATGGTCGGCACAGCAGGGGGTGCTGGTGGAATTATTCACATGGAGCACTGTGAGTCGCCGTGATCCTACCCCCACCATCACCACCACCACCACCCCACCGCCCATCTCCTCACCCCCCTCCTCCTTCCTGGTATCAGCCTCTCTTACAAAGGGGGGGGGGGGGGGATGTCTCAAAGGCTTTGTGCTCAGGACTTCGAAATCTCAATCCTCAAGAGAACACATGAGCACCACACACACACAAACACACACACACATGCCAGAAGACATACATGCATATACACGCACACATGAACATCAGAACACACACGGACACACCATAACACACAAGAACAAACATGCACACCAGATTACACACACACTCGCACACACACCAGGATACATGCACACCAGAACACAAACCTACACACACACTCACCATCCACCGCCCGACCCCTAGTGACCCTGACTATCTGTGCTCCTTCTCTCTGCCTCTCTCGCTCTTTCATCTACTCATAATGTGAACTCCCCAGCCCCAAACCTCCCCACCACCAACAACAACAACAACAACAAGAGCGTGCAAACAACAGAAACGCACAACCTAGTACGTCCTTTAGCTCGTCCCTAATAAAGGACGTTGTGCTGGCAGCGGCCCATTATTAAAGCCATGCACATTTGTTGTCTCCAAATTCAAATGCCATTATTCAGCCATTATAACCGTGTAATTGAGCACTCTCTAATTGTGCAGCCAGCCTGCAGAGCAGAGAGAGCTTGCCACGTCTGGCGCGTCAAGTCTATTCTGCCGGGCGATTAATGGGGGATTTGGGGATTTTGTCAGCCGTGGATCTGACAGTTTTGTTCTTTTTGTTTGTCAAGTGTTTTTGAGATACCTGGGTGATTACGGCGTCGTGTCTTTGTCGTGTCTAATCCGAGCGGCTCTGTAGGACAGCGGTTGTTGGTAGACAGGAAGCGATTGAGTCCTCGCTTGATGCACCTCCCTTTTTTTTTGGGAGGCTTATTTATCGTTATAGGTTATTGTTTTCACATAGGGGTCCGATTGGTGAGAAGGTCTCATTCCTACAGAGAACAACTCCACACAGTTAACGGATGAGAACGAACATTACAGTTTTTGGCGTGGGAGGGTGTTTGTGTAGAAGAAGGGCTGGATGGAAGGAATGGAGGGGGGGAGGTGGTGGTGGTTGTTTGTAAGTGGGAGCGCGGGAGAAGATAATTATCGATTTTTGAGAATAAGAAAAGATACGGCTCAACCTTGGGAAGCCCCGGCGACGGCCCGCCGACAAGAATAACGAAGGACCTCGCCTCGTGGCAGGGCCTTCACACAGGGCGCATTGATTTCAAATGGATAAACCAGCTAACCCCCTCTGAAGGGGCTGACAAACAGTTTAATTGGGGAGGGAGGGGGGAGCAGAGTAGGAGGGGTTGGTTGTGGTGCTCGGAAACGTTATTCCTCACCCTTTCCGTCTCCGTCAGATCTCCCCGAGCTGTTGATTTCTTATTTTTCAACAACGACAACCGCAATGCATTCATTAATGTACTTTCTTATCCATCTATCTTTCAAGCTGACCTATGGAAATAATTATTGTGGTGTTGGGGTACTGCCGCCTGCCGAATAGCGAGGCGTGTGGAATGCACACACAGATTTGGGGATCTAATCATTCGAGAACCTGTCTCCACTCCAGATGCCTCTGTTGAAACTGGGATTACTGAAGCCTTTTAACTGTGTGTGTGTGTGTGTGTGTGTGTGTGTGTGTTATGGAGAGGGAAAAGAGAGAGTTGGAAGATGGATCTGGCTGCTCAGATGTACCTGCCTTCTGTAGCTGGAGCAGAGTTAATTTACTGTTCCTCCTCCTCCTCCTCCATCACCCCTTCCTCCTCCCCTCAGGAAGGCGGCAGAGAAGTCCCGGTGCACCCACTGCACTTCCGTCGGGCCCCGGTTAGCGATAGGGCCCCCCCCCTTTTGATCGTGTTTCCCTGGCTGTCGCTGTGATTTGTACGCAGGTTTAAAAAAAAAAAAAAAAAACGTGAATGAGGCAATTAGACGAGGACGCCCGGGTGCCACGGCGATCATTAGCGATGAATTACCCCGCGGCGCGGCACACTCACAGGACCCGGGAGGACTTTTCCGGGGGCCCCGGGAGCTCCCGGGGCCCCCGATCCAATCTAGCCATTGATTAACAGAGTCTTGTTCCTCGCGCGGAATCGCTCAATGGGGATTTGGGTGTACTCATCCGGTCTTATTGAGATAGGCTAACATCAAAGGCAAATGGAGGAAGAGCGATGGGTTGAACCGGGCTCTCCTTGCCCTCTGCGCGGCAGACTTAGAGGAGCAAATGTTGAATTATCAGACTTGTGTAAATAATCTAGGCTGCAAGGTTTTCTTTTTTTTGGGGGTGGAAGGTTGGTCCTTGGTTAGTGTGTGTGTGGTGTGTTCCAGCGAGGTGTGTGTGTGTGGTGGGAGGTGTGTGTGTGTGGGGGGGGGGTTTAAAGAGAAACTCATGAGTCATTCGGTGGGGTGGGAAGAGAAAAACACTGGCAGTTCTTTTGGGAGGCTCTCATATTTCCCCGCCGTGGGGCGACGGCGGTGGGGGTTCTCGTCTCGGGAACATAAACAACAAGTTGTTCCTGACCTGTTCCCCTTGCTGGCTGGGAGCCTGGCCCCGGTTCACTTGGTTCCAGACCCGGGCTGAGGGGACCCGTCTGTGGAACACATGCCCCATAAATCTGCCCGTTAAATATTTTCGATTTGACTGCACCAGCGCAAACGAGGGTCAATTAGTCCCTCATCAAAAAGGGTGTGTGTTAAATAAATGTCCTACCCGTTTCCTAAACATGTCGCAACAAGGTCAAGGGTGACGAACCCAGAGGAAGGGCGACGTTTTCTAGGAACGCTTTTTTGGGGGTTTACGTAAGCGATGCCTGTATACACATTGGTGGGATGGAGGGCATAGTCAGAATTGTTCTCTGTGGTGTGTGTGTGGGGGGGGGGAACGTCTGAGCCATTCGGCAGCAGAAGCATGGGTTACCGCTAAGGACATTTTGTTCAAAACATTCTTCTTATTTTTTTTCTTCTCCTCCCTTTTTTTATTTTTTTACTCCTCACTCCTTGCTCTTTCTGCACCGGCCCCCTCCTCCCTCTCAGTCTCCCTCTCCGTCCCTCTTTGTCACACAGAGAGGGCTCAGACTGCAGCACTAGACGAAGAAGGATTTTCTCTCCCTAAATGGCCAGGGGGTGGTGGTGGTGGTGGTGGTGGTGGTGTGGGTGGAGGGTGGGGGGCTGTTGTCGGTGTCACCGCTAGGGATCACATGATGTTGGAGGGCGTAAAGGTCTCCGGGCAGCTGCTCCTTTTCGGATGGGATTTTCGAGGCGGACCCCGGAGCAGGGCCTCACGCTGTCTGCAATGAAAGGTGGAGCAAATACTTTGAGAGAGAGGGGGAGGGAGGCTGGGAAGGGGGGAGGGATGGAGAGAAAGAGAGGGGGAGGGAGAGGGAGGCTAGGGAAGGGGAGGGAAGGAGGGAGGGAGGGAGAGGGAGAGAAGGGGGGGGGAAGGAGTCTGGAGCCTCTTGGCTGGCTTCGTGTTATAAACACCCGCCGTGCTCAAATTCTTTCTTTGTCAATGAGTCATAACAGGTGTCTCGGCAAGAGTCTTTTTTTCGTTTTCGCAGTTAGAATATTTTCCACTTGCCTGGAAAGGGTATTTTTTTTTTATTAGGAACACTCAGGCCTTTCCCGCCCTGAGACGCAATATGAAGACATTCTTTTGAAGACCAAGAAGACTCAGTTTATTTATTTTATCAGTTAATTTTTTTTCTAAACTCAAAAAGTCGACAAATGCTCGAGCCCTAAGTACTTTGCTTTAGAATGAAACACACACACACACACACACACACACACACACACACACACCCTGTTAATAAAATCCTCACCATGGCCTTGCATACGTTTTCTTGCCCCTTCACACAAATGCCTACAAGTTAAGTCCCCTTTTAAAGCCTAAGGAAATGCCGATATGTTAGGTCTGCTTATAAAGCCTATAAGGAAATACATACATGTTAGTTCTCAATATAAAGCCTCAGGAAATGGCAGCGTGTGTACCCAGGGCCTGAGGTAATCAACACCCCTGGAGATTACACCTGTCACTTTTATATATTTTTTCATTTGAGGCGGAACCACACATGAAACCGCCGCGCCAACCTCGCCTTCTCGACCCGTTTACCATGTCATCGGAATTACTCCCCGGTGTAAACACGCTTTTGAAAACGGACAGTTTTTCAATTTACAGTGCAGGGCGGCGGCAGCGACGGCGATGGCGGTGCTTTCGGGGGGGACGCCGCAGACCTCCTTAATACGGCACATCAACTTGACGAGCAGAGGGTCAATTTCCTCAGCCCTTCGTGTCGACGCCTAGCTGCACCTCCGGGAGCCTGCCTGCGTGAGCCGTGCACTAGAATTCGCATTATTCATGTTCCCCCCCAACCCCTACTCAATGCCACTTCCCGCCCGCCAAGAAAAACGCTCCCGTGGCGTTGGCTCCGTCGCATTAACCCGACTCACGGAGAGCTTGTGACCGCCAAGGTGTGTGATGGTGTGCGGAGGAGAGATGCATACATTGTGGGGACAAGCACGTGTATTGTACCGAATTCCACCGATCTCGTTTGGAAACCCGAACGTGTTTTTCCGTTCTTCTGTGGCATTGATTGATCAACTCTTGTTTTTCCGCGCTCGTGTTGTTTAGCCTAGGTTGGTTTGGTTGTAGACGCTGTTTATTTAGATGTGTCCCCCCCCACCCTTCTCCAAAATAAACTGTGCTCGCTATTGATTCTTAATCTCTCAAGTGTAGATAGGAAGTCATTCCAAAGCGCTTGCTATGAAATGGAAGATGAAAAGTTTCCCATGCCGTCAAAATGATTACAGTGCCGTTACCTTTTTAGTGAGTGACATTTGAGGGAACCGTTGAAATTCACTGGCTATTCATCTTGCTTTAATATGGGTTAACTGCAACCATGTGGCAAAATGTTCCCAGTTTTTTCTTTTCACTTTTATCAAGCTGACATTTAGGCCTCTTTTTAAACTCCTGCCACATTTGCGGTATTCCCTTAACCAACTCCAGTGTTTCCTCTGTGTGTACGAGCATGCGTACATGGAAAGATGGTGTATGGCATTTATATTTTGTAGCGGTAGTATTAAAAAAACAATGAGCTACTGGATATATATACTGGTTAAAAATCCATACCTCCTTAGTCATTTTGTACACTAGAGGGCTTGTATATTGCTTCCCCTTTGACAAGCAATAAAGCTGAAGTGTTACAACCAGTGTGATTACCTTATCCATAATCGATGCCCCTATTGATGTTGGATCACCGCATACTGTACAGGAGTAGCTCCTTCCAGGTTCACTATCTTTTCCCCCTCACTAGATTATTTCCCCGCGTCTCCTCTTTTAAGGCCATTGTTGTTAAGCCCAGATCTAATGAAATTATTAGAGCCGTGCAAATATTATCATTAGTCCACAGCGGGACGCGCCGTTGACTGTGCATTGACCTCGTATTGACAGTGTTGTTACCTTTGGGTGTTGTGCCGCTTTTTCAGGTGAAAGGATGACAGATTCGCCCCTCTCCTCTGTGATCTAGAGTGTTGCTTTGGAAAGTCTTCCGTATTTTCGTCAAGGAGAAAATGTTTTTTCTTCACCTCGACCAAAAAAGACTTACTTTGGCGGGGGCCCAAAATGAGTTGTCTCCCATCTCATGTCTTGCCTCTTTTACAGGTTTGAAGAAATTGTCAAGAAAAGCCACGTCGAATATCATGCGGGAGGCGCAACCCAGAACTCGGTGAAAATCGCACAGGTTAGTCTTCAACGCCCCGAGGATCTGATTTGAATGTACGACTCTTAATACCCTTGTATAAAGTACTACATACATTTGTGAATGAGTTGTTGATGTATGATAATGTGTGAACATCTGCATTTCGGAGGGGCTGGACAAGCCCTCTCCGGGGATCAGTAGAGGCCCTGAGGATCTTATTTGAATTTACGACCTTAATACACTCATACTGTATAAAATAGTATAACATTTGTGAATGAGTTGTTGATGTATGATAATGTATAAACATCTGCATTTTGGGGGAGACTGGACAAGCCTTCTCCGGGGTCGGCAGAGGCCCTGGTCCAATGTCCATCTCCGGGTGTTGAATTTTCTGTTCCCTCAGTGGTTTACGGGGTTTAAGCAAGGCGGTGAAGCCGTTGAGTGTGCAGACAGTCATTCTTCTCTCTCCTGAATAACTCAAGGAGCTTCCGCCAGGCATCTCTGGGAATACAGAACATAGCTGTACGGAACATTGACGTATTACAGTTTTAGACTGCCGTTGAAAGAGTGAATTCATCAGACCTGTCATGGAAAGGAACGCCAGGGGATGAATTCTTAATATTTTCAATGTTATCTGGTTGGCCTAATTTCCTGAGATGTGTCAAACATCAATTAGGGAGAATTACAAGTAGAGGCAATTAACGTGTCACAACAAATTATATAGAACAAATGGTGATGTTCCCCTCACTCTGACGCAGTATCCGAAAAAATAAAAATAAATTGATTGCACAAATCTGAAATGGCAATCTAAACTCAACAAGATGATACTGCATCATTCTTTTTCTTAATGCTGGCAGCAATAAGTGTGTAAATTGGACACGCTGTGATTAGCCACTGATAAGGATTTGGTTTATGCACATTAAACAAAGGAGCATCAAGCTGAAAAAGAATTTCCTTCCAAGGAAGAGTGAGTGCAGAAGCTAATTGACAGGCTGGTGTCTTTGCCAGCCTTTTCGTGTGTGTGTGTGTGTGTGTGTGTGTGTGTGTGTGTGTGTGTGTGTGTGTGTGTGTGTGTGTGTGTGTGTGTGTGTGTGTGTGTGTGTGTGTGTGTGTGTGTTGGTTATGAGTGGAGCGGGGATAGGAAGACGGGGCGAACCGCATCGGCATGCTTTAAGACAGTAAACATCCTCCAAAAAGAGATCCAGAGCCATGCTCCGCCATGCAAACACTGTTTAATTATAAAGATCAGAAGTGTTTGCATAAAACCCGCTCCGAGTTATTAGTTGCCAACTGAATTTTTTATGTATGGACCGCCTATCCAAACTTTTCCAGACACGGGGCTCCGTGTAAATGTGGATTGAACAGTTGAATGCTCTCTTACTCCATTTCAATTGCGTGCCAAATTTTCTTCAGATGACTTCCTTCCTTTTGTCGTCCTAGGGATGCAGCCATATTGTTTTGCACTTAAGACACAGCACTTAGTGTCGGGGTTTTCTGTTTCATATCGGAGGTCACCGAGGCAACTGTTTCAACGGTTTTAACAAAATCAGATGGAAAAAGGAGAGTTTTTTTTCTCTTGGTACTGATGGCAAAACCTTTTGTGTTCCCCGGCCGGTGCCCTTTTGAGGAGCTCTCACTCAACCCAACGGGTGTCGTGATGCCATGGCAGCATCTAGTCTGATACATTGCCCCCCCCCCCTGCTTATTTGGTTACTCTCACCCTCTGGAGAGATGTGTGCAACAGATTCTGAAACGCTCTGCATCGGATTAGCGTGTTTCCCTTTTCTTCCTGCACCCAAACGTCTCTCTTGCAATCTTTTTTGTCAATATACCTCGCAGCGGTGCCTTCTTCACCTTTCCGCTTTCAGGTTTACGGCGCTCTTTTAAGAGAGAAAGAAAATGCATTATGCATCAACTAGCTCCCTAGATTATCGCATTGTTGCATCCTGCAATATGTGGAACTTCAAACCTGGCTGCATTGTGGCTGCCGCACCTTCAAACACGAGCGATATTCACCGCGGAGCCGATTCCACATCAAAGGGCACAGGGGACTAAATGAGATGCTCGATCCAGGGGCCAGTCTGCACAGGAGCGCCACTGCAAGAGAGGGGAGAAACGTTCAGTGGCGTTAGCCCAGGTTCTCTGCACACGGCGGGGGGAAACCCACGGTCTGGAGTGGGGCTGGCCAGGGGGGGGGGGGCGAGAGGTGGGAGAAATCAATGACCCTTTTCTCCAGAACCCCAACCCCTGCCTTGCGGGAGCGAGAGGCGTAACGGGCTAAACACTCCCATAACATGCAAGTTTTAAGTTTCTGCGTTGGCAAGGAAAATCCCACCTCTTAACAGGATGCATGGATCAATGGTAATTGGATTTGGTAACACAAGAAGGGGCTCAAGCCAGGCTTAGCCGGATAAGTATTGTTTTCCGCTAACTGCTATCTCTGCCCCGGTTGCTTTGATTGAGATCATTTACCGCACTGTTTGTTCGTCATCAATTGCTCGCTGTCAGTGCTATCTTAAGCAGCGGCTCCTCTTATCCATCTGCGTGGTAGCAGCACCAGCAGCAGTCGCTACAACCTCTCCATATTAAGAGCTCCCCCAAAATACCAAAAAAAGCCCATCATGCATAGTAGACGTACGAGATGTCCCACGGTAGATATGTCAACACGTTTGTACTCTCCCCCCCCCCCCCCCCCCGTGCACCGCTGCTCCTTCAGAAAGCCCTAGATCTTATCGGGATCACTCTTCTGACAACCCTGCCAGGTTGCGATGCTAGCATGCGTGCTCTGTGGGCGCACGCATGCTGGGCGCTCTGCTCTGATTCTTTACATGACGCTGGTAAGGTGGAAGTGGCTTGGCTTGTTGGAGGCTCCAAACAACAACAACAACGACAACGACAACAACGCCACGATTTTGAATGGACTGGTCGAGGAATGGTCCTGCAGGTACCTTCACCTGCTGGTACGAGCCGGACTCTTACGCCTCACAAACCGAAGGAGGAAGCCCCATACATCTGAGGCCTCCGCACATCAGCTATGAATCCTGTTTTTCATGTTTCCATTTTTTAATCCTGAAGCTGAGGGATGAATAGAAAACGGTCGCTACGCTGGAATTGTGACTGGATTTGAAACGGTGCAAAGCATCCGTGGCGTTTGAGGAGGGGTGGTTTGGGGGGGTTGCGGGGGTGTGAGATTACTGAGGGGCTGTGTTGAGAAACACAAGTCAGTTTATGAAGACAGAACATCAAAGTGTGGGAACAGCTCTTAAGGGGCGTCAGAGTGAAGTGTGTTAGCATAGACCTGCTCCCAGGGAGTTGTTGCTACTGCTTCTGCTGCTACCGAGGCTACCAGGAAACGGGCAATATGCTCGAAATGCAAATAGCATGCTTCATGTAAACGTTTTCATTACATTGCACACAAATCGACAGCATTAAATGTTTTCCTTTCTTTGCAGTGCAAATGTTGTCTTTTTATTCCCCCCCCCCCCCCCCCCCCCCAGTAACACAAAGGACAAATTGTTCTGTGTAGATGCACTAGCTGTGAACTCGGAACAAAAGGAGTTGTGATGAAGTGTGTTCTCGATTCTTTATTTAGATTGTCTGTGGGGTTTGGTTGCCTGCATCGCCATGTCTTAATTATTGTTTAGAATGTAAAGGGTTTGAAAAATCTTCCCTTACTGTTATGGTGCCTGTTTAACATTTCCCTAAGACCTTTGTCAATTCTGGTACGGGGTGAATGGGGCCCAAGGCTTGGATGTGAGCTCTGAGTGCTTAATTGGAAACGCATGTGCACAGAACGGTTGGATGTGAAAAAACATAAAGAGGGGGAAAATCACCGAAAAAAGTCCCTTTGCACTATTTGACTGTGAAAGGCCCTCGTATTATGTTGAGTTCCTTAAAATGGGGTTTGATGTCTCATTTCAAGGCATTGACTTACTTCTTGGGGTGAAAAATATTCCATGACCTAATGTTTGGCTTTACAGCTCGTTTGTGTTAAATCAATAAAAAAAAAGCAACTTTTCCGCCTGGATTTTTTTTCTTTTTTAATAGACCCAAAGTTAGAAAAAAAAAATGCCCATGTCTGTAACCACTTAAGGAATGAAGGATAGATTACAAAGACAGGAGAGACACTGTGCACCAGCTATGTGTGTGTGTCTGTGTGCCGTTGTTTCTTTTGTGTCGGGAGATTGCACAAGCTAATGTATAAAATGGAAAGAAATCACGGCTCACTGTTGATTGCATTAATTTATTATCACTCTATGATCAGTGTTTAGGCAAATGCGTTATAGCAACCCCCCCGCCTTTTTAAAGTGTATTCAAGGTGTGCTCGAGGCAACGCTATGGATGGATTAATACGTGACAGCTACACAAGAGTTTACATGCTTTCATGGTTTATTTATCGGCTCATCTGAAAAGCCGCAGTTTGTGTGTTGCCCATACCAGAGCGGGGGTGCATATCTCAATGAAATGAGCATGCTAATGAATGATTCAGAAGAATAACCTGAACCCCTGCAAGCCTTTGAGTTTCTCGCTGCGGAAAATGAGCCTTTCAAGTACATCCTTTTAGTTGTTCAAGCGAGGCCTCTTCCGATTGTTTAAACACAGGTTAACCCGTGTTGCCGCCGTCCGCGTCCGAGCCCAAAGACCACCTCAGGGGGGGTACCTAGCCTGACCCCGTTCCCCCGTCCTAACCACAGTGTTGTAGGACGCCCTCCTAATTCATGTGTTCCCGTGGGAGAGACCAGTTCCTTTTTTTTGAAGATTTTGGAAGTAAGGTGTCTTGAATGTGTGAGCGGCATCAAGATACACTCCGGCTAGCCCTCCCTCCTGCCCTTTTTTTTGTCTCGTTTTGATTGTTATACATTTTCTCCGATCACAAGCGCTGGAAGAAAGCAACGGCTCATTCACTTTGATGAGCGATGTGCTCAGTGGAACAGCTTCAATGTCACCCGCCATGAGGCAGCTGTGAAGCCTCAGCTCACGCCTCGCGTTGCCATTTACTCCATGATGAAGTGGAGAGATCTATGCCAAATACAAGCACACACACACACACACAGTTTGCGCACACAGATTGTTTTTGCAGCCCTTTTTTTGTATCGTGACTTTGTAAGAGGTAATACCGGTATAGTCTTGGGATGTCAAAGACAGTGATGAGGAGGAAGGTTGTATGGCAGGTATTTTCTCATCGCATAAACGTTAGATTACCCAGAGTGCTCTGTTGGTATGTTTTCTCTCCTAAAATATTTCTAAAGTCATAGAGTATATCTCATGTGAACATTTCGACTTCTAATTGAATTTCTCCCCCGCCCACTTAAACCGGGCTGGGGGGGTTGGGTTGTATTGGTGACATATTACGGCGTGTGTTGAAGCTAATTTGCTAGTTCATTTAGGCTGCCAAAGGGAAGGCGTGGGGACCAGAATGTAGCTCATAAGCATGCAGTGGAAAGCGTGTTGATTAGCATGGAGGCGCTCGGGAGATCCCGCACGCTCAACGCGCATCATCTGGCCTTAGAGGCTGGCCTTGGAATTAGAAGTGAGGCCTTGCATAACGTGTCCTTCCTTCCTTAATACGTCTCGGCTCAGAGGCAGTGAGTGGGGGGGGGGGGGGGGAAGAGAAGAAAAAAATAATGCGTTACCATTGGACCCAGCTTGCTTTTGTTTGGACGGTTCCACAGTTGTCCCGCCCCCACCCCCCCCCCCCCCCCCCCCACCCCCACCCCTGTCTGGGTTCTGAGCACAACATTTCAAAGGATCGGCGATACAGACAGCCGTGCCCATATCTGGCGGCATTCCTGTGTCAAATTACGGAGCGATGTATCGCACTTGGGATGCTCTCCACGTTTGCTCTGTTCTGAATTTAGGCACGGGCACTTTTAGGACAATGAGCAGCGATGGGAGGGTGGTGGAGGGGGGGGAAGGAAAACAAGACGTTTTCTTGCGGCTGTGGAATGGCTTTTGCAGACACAATGGGCTCGCTAAATGAGCCATCGGGCGGAAACGATCTGTTGGCTTGGGTCAAGCAAGCGATGAATATAAAGATGATGTGCGTTTGTACGCGACGGCCCTACATATCCTTTTTGATTATTGAATGCTTGCCCCCCCCCTCGCTTGTGCCCCCCCCTCCCCAACACACACACACACAGAGAAACATCTCTCCACCCCACAGGATGACTATAGCTGCAGTATTTATCTGGCACATTCTCAGCATGCTCCTGCTCTTGTGGTTGAAGTGTTGCGTAGCAACAAAGAAAAACAGCTTTAAATATTTTGGTTTGGGTAAAAAGGTTTTAAAGAAAATACAGAACAGCCCACAATTACTGTTCATTTCTTCCAAGTTCCTGAGTTTAGCTCTGCTATTGTGCCACATCACAAAGGACATGCCAAAATAGGCTTTTGTCTTTATTTGGGAACACTGTGTGATCATCCGCTGGTAATCCTGCGCGTATTGTTTAAGGTGGTGTCTGTAAAGGGACCTCACCTCGAGCAACGTGTCGCCGGTGTTTCATCTGCCCTCGCTAGCGCACGGCTGATGCTAAGCATGCTATTTTAAACGCTCGCTGCTAATTTGTCAGCGGAGCACGCCTAGACGCAGCCGATTATCCATGACGGCGTAGGAGAACGTGGGGAGGGTGAGGCTAAGATTTGAAGTGATGAGCCTCAGGAAAAACAACCTGCGGGGGGGGGGGGTGGGCACGGGCGTAAGGGTGGAGTTGAGGGATGGCGGAGGGTAGGAGGGAGGGAGGGAGGGAGGGTGGGCGACAGAGCAGGGTGGGCAAGAGACACAGAGGGCTGGATGACGCACAGCAGGTGACAGACAGACACTAATAGTAATGGAGCTTATCAGTGTAGCGCTCGCTTCCTCTTCTCACTGCGAGCCCTGACATCCTCCTCCCACTCCGCCCCCTCCCTGCAGCAGGGGGGTGGCTGGGAGCTCACTGGGTGGTGCGGTCCCGCTCCGGCAGAAAGGGCCTGCCAAATACAGGTCCCCCTCACATATAAATTGCATCATTAACGACGACTCCCGAGATTATTCCGAGCAGCACCCACCAGGGGCACGTGGCGGCCGCTGTGGCTCTCTGACTTAGCTCAAAGACGTCTGATGACGAGCCGCAGAGGGGGGGAAACAATCGAGTCATGAGAGTATCGGGATTCTTTCCTTCGCAGCACAACCTGAAGTAACATCACGTTGACCCCAAAATCGTGTTTTCTGACAGAAACATGTATGAAAGAAATGTAAACCTATTGTAAACACATTAATGGTACCTTTTTAGATTAAGGGCATTTGGCAGATGCTATAATCCAAAGGGACGCCGACAGCGGAGTCCACTATGCAAGGCGCCAGCCAGCTCGCCAACAGCTCGGGAACAGTTAGGGATGGTATCTTGCTCAGGGACACCTCGGCACAAGCTAGGTCGAGCCGGGGAATCGAACTAGCGACCTTCCCGCTCTACCTCCTGAGCAAAGCCTACCCCCGTACCGTCCTACAGAGGGTGCTGTCCTGTTTTTTTTCATAGTTGATTGGCATTAACTATGTTGTGTCCAGTTCGGACACATTGACATAAACAACAATGGTGGACACCGACGGCCCTGTAGAACCCGACCCTAATGCTATACCCAGAGGTTGACCGCACATAAGAGAAAATCGCACAAAGAAATGTCAAAATTGTGTCGCCACTATTACGGAATCGCAATGTATGCAGAATTAAAATACATACCGTATCGGCACTCAAAAAACGTAATATGTTATCGCGAGGTCCCGGCGGATTCACATCCCTGATTTATTTTATTTTTTTCCCAAAGCAGGCTGTGATTGGTTCTTGCGGCCAGGCCTGGCTTATTAAATGGCCTCTCTGTTATTACCAATCTTTTTATTTCCTCTCTTAAGTTCTTTTTGGGACTCTTCAGGACCGCCGGGGGAAAGACGGACCGTCGTTAATGGCAAACGCCTGGCGCCCCTTAGCCTAATACTGATTGTCCTCTGTTTAAATTGCATTAGGCAGTCGGCACCGTCGTCCATTGCACCTCGGAGGGAGGTCCTTAAGCCCAATTGATAACTGCGGCGCGCGCCCGGTGGTGTCTCACCCTCCGGATCAGCTGGCAATTAACTCTGTAATTACTCTCCGAGGTCGGGGTTAAGCTCTGGGCTAAAGGTTGGGGCAGCAAACATTTTCATATGATCCCCGATACTCCATTATCGTCCCTCGCAGCGACCAAGTTTCTAGGGGTTATGGTGGGCGATGGGGTGTCGGGATAAGGGTGGGGGGTGGGGGGGGGGGGATACATTACACAGAGACTCTTGGCAATTACTCTTTGGTGATTATCCCCCCGCCGTACAGTCCACATGATTAATCTGGATTCCCCCTGTCCCACCGCATCCCTGCCTCTGCTTACCGTGCAGGTTCCGCTTTCACCTGAACAAATGGCTCCTTTAGACAAAAATTGCCAACCTTTTACTTTTTACTGGCTGTTAAAAAAAATAATAAAAGAAGGCTGGGGTTGGTGTGGTGCTGGTGCTAGTGTCAGGGAGGGGGGGTGCAAAGTCCTGCAGTAATAACAGACAGCCAGACATGGGGGGGGGAGTAGTTAGGGGAATGGATGGTGGTGGACGTGTTGGGGGGGGTTGCTGCAGGTTGGTTAATAGTGTTGAATAAAGGAACATTTATTTTTGTGCTTCGGCCTGTAACAGCCTCAGGAAATAGCTCAGTCTCTTGATCGGGAGCAAATCCTATTAACTTACAGTGCACTCACTCAGGGTAATGGGCTCCACCTTGAGACTCGGTGAACCACCCCCCCTCCTCCGACATGCTCATACCAGTGTCTGGAGGGCATGGTGTGGGGAAGACCACCACCAGGCGTTGCCTAATCGAGTCAAACAATCTGCTGGGTATGGGCAACACGGAGTGGGGCTGTTGATATCCAACAAGCTCATTCAACAGGCCCCTTCACACGTCCCTAACCCAATACTGCGGGATCAGTGCTTGGGATCAGTTCAAGATCGGGTTATTTGAGCCCCTGAGAATTGTAAAGTGATCCCAGCGCAGCTTTTTGCCTCCCTCGCAGGGGTGATCGCAACTGTTGGCTGGTAAGGACTGCAAGCGCCCAGCCAAAGAGCAGCCCATTCATTTATTTAAATGTGCTTTTCCCAGAAGTGTGTGTGTGTGTGTGTGTGTGTGTGTGTGTGTGTGTGTGTGTGTGCGTGTGTGTGTGTTTGTGTTTTATTTCCGAGAATTTGGGAATTACTCCATTTACGAGAACGTTTATATTTATTTTTAACTAACACAATGTTTTTTGTGTTGACTTATTGTATGACAAGTCTGATGACTTTAAGATAGCGGTTCTTGGTTTTAAAACCTCAAATACCGTAATTCGCCCGGGAACCTTACGGCAAACACAATTAGGAGGCTCATCTGGGTTGGCATTTGGCATTGTGGGTGGCAAGGTACTTCTTTATTTTTCTCAAACGGAAGCAAATTACTCATAACTTGCCTGTTTCCTGACATATCTCTTTGTGTGTGTGTGTGTGTGTGTCTGTGTGTCTGTGTGTGTGTGTGTCCCCCAAACATGACCACATCCATTGCCATCGCTGCACTGATGGATCGTCGTTGGGCTTCGGGGCTGCTCATAAATCCATGTTCAAAGACATGTTCTTTCTGCTGTCACCGGTACCCCTTGTGCCTGCTGTCACCCAGCTGTCTTATGTCGGCAGAGTTAGAGTGCACACCTGACACATACAATTTATTGGAAGCATTTTTGGTGTGTGTACCATGGGAGTTACAATTTTTTGATTCCCCTTTTTTTTTTATTTCCCACTAAGTGCTCTGATTGTGATTCTCTGCGACGACTCCCTACAATTCCCCCTCTCTCTCTTCCGGGGCCGAGAGGTACACTCTCAGAAGATGGCCGCCCCATGTGCCATCGGAAGCGATGATCAACAACAAAAGAAAACGAGTGTGGATCAATTAGAGGTTTGTTCTCATCCCAGCGTTACACTGCGTTCTCCGCTGTCACCGCCACCGCTCCTAGTTAGGATCATTGGCCCTCGGAGGGGGAAGGAATTACGAAATGACAGCCCCTCGTGTCGGAACAAGTCAAGCTGATTCGCTGCATATTGAAGAGGTTCCCACCAAATGTTCCCGCGCGTGTTAAGGGAGCGGCGTTAACCTTGTTTTGATTTGCATCTCCTCAGCAATTAAGATAATACGTCCTAATTAGAATTTTTAATGTACCGCTGTGAGATTTTTGATAATTGTACAGAATTCTCAGCGGTGATTTTCCCCCTGCATTCCCATCTCCTCCTATGAATTCACGGCTGATTAGATCACCGCTCTAATAAGATTTGAGTTCCACTGTGAGATTCTCTTCCCACGTCTCTGTCAGGCAGAGCTATTGAGTGTAATTGTGAAACAAGTGCCCCTTGACGTGACAAGACATTCGCAAGCTGCTGAGTGTACCAGCCTTAAAGGCACACTCCAAAGTTATTTTTCAAACCATTATTTGAGTGAGTTTGGCAAATAGGCACTAGTAATCCCACTGCTCCTGCAAAGCTATTACCAAACTGGCCCACTGCTATTTGACCACCCGTAAGACAGCTTGTCTGCCTGCACCGTGTATTTTATTATTTCCTAATTATGTCTTCATTAAAGTGGGGAAACTTTTTTTTTTTTAGAATCTGTTTAGAAACGATTCGAGAGTCTGCTGTGGAGTAATTATGTGCTGTTTTATCAGCTGTGTTGTGCCTTGTTAAGATGGATGCCAAGCTTCCCTCCCCCCAAAAAACGGCCAACGTGCCCTGCAGGTGAAAACTTGGTTCAATCCAGACTTGGGCATGTTTCAGCAACGTCTCTGTAGACAAATGCATTAACCATTAACCATGGAGCTTTGGTTTTCACAGTGTAGTTCACAGCCGTGCTAAACAGCCTCAAGCTTCATGTTTGTTATTTGTGCAGACTTAAGGGCTGATTGGTTCCACGTCGACGCAACGCAAGGGGGTTTACGGACCCAATACATCCTTGTGGACCGTCCTTGCGGACTCTCCTTGCGCACACGGCAAGGGCTTGACATGCGCCTCCCAAAAAGTGTAACCGTACTTCGAGGCAACGCAGCAGCAAGGGCTGGGATTGGTCCGCTCACTAAAACCCGACGCAGGTTGACGACCTGCGTGGTCATTGCGTTGCGTCAACGTGGAACCATAACTGAGCCTTGAGAGAGCAGCTGATTTTACCCGAGGCCTGTCACTGGGCAGCAGGGGCAGGCCACAATGCGTATTGGCAGTTAATACGTTCTGTTGATAATGTTACACGTGGGACCGGGGAGAGCTGACACGGAGCTGTGCGGAAAAAAGAGAAAAAAAGATAACCCTCAGAAGCCTTTGTGGTGAGAAACGGTCCACCACAAAGGAATTAATGACAGATCCTTCCAACATAATTGTCTAATTGTGCCAGGCTTTAACTAGGACACATTGTGCTAACTCTCCAGACAAAAGGCGAACCAGTGTGACAGCCTCTTCAGCAGTGAGTGGGAGGCAGAGCGATAGAAAGAAAATAGAGAGTAAGGACAAGAGCAAGAACGGGAGAGTGGGTGGGGTGGGGAGGAGAGGGGAGGGAGAGAAAAAAAACATGCCTGTCACCGAGCCATTCCTCCACTCGATATGTTACCACAGAAACAAATGTATGGTGTAAACACTGCATGGATCACAGCTCCTGGGAGGAGAATCACTGCGGTGTAATGAGGTTGCTTTACACGCCGAGCTCTCCTGCCTTCCCGGCCGGGCTAACTCCACACTTAAACCCTCCTAATTAAAGACAATCGGCCGCTCGATAATTGATCAAGTCGGTCGCCTCGGCGTCAAAAAAAACCCCAAAGCGAGCCGACAGACACCCGCCCTCCTGTCCGCCCTTTCTGTCGGAGCTGCCTACCTACTCCGTTGCCACGGGCGACTGGGCAGAGCGGGATAATAAGCGTCTCTGAGAGTAGAGGTTGCATACCGGGGAAAGGTTGGAGAGGTCAATAAATTAACTGCTGGTTCTTGTGATACAATGGGTCGCACCAAAACCGTCCGAAAGGTCTCAACGGTAAGCGTGGCGGAATCGGAATGAGTCACTCGTCAGTAATGCTACCTTTCTCCTGTTTTTCCATTAGCATTACACACATCGTAGAGCGCCGCTTCCTGCCAGCAGTCTGCTGACGACAGAGTTGTACTACGGCAGGCGGGATTTGCGCTCGCCATCACCCCGGCCAAATAGCGAATGATCGGCTTTACGAAGGTTTCTGTTTATAGCGATCGGGTTATTGTTTACAGCAGGCTGGTGTATGACAGGATTGACTGCTGAGGTACCTGAGAAATAACCCCCTGTGCCCGGGGGGGAGGGGGGTGGGGGGTCTGCGAGTCAGGGAAAATCCATAAGCCAAGGTTCCCGAGCTTGGGAAATTGGCTTGGGTAATGAAAATGAATCTTGCAGGGGATTGGATCTGGGCAGGAGGCTCGGTGAGGACATACCGTGGGCCGGGAGAAAGCAGCCGAGGAAATAGGGGTTGCAGCGGGAAACATAACGTGGCGTGTAAGTGCGGGAAATTGGGCTAGTGTAAATATGGGCAAACACCTGCACAGCAGAAGGGGGGGGGGGGGGGGGGGGGGGGGGGGGGTTATTACACACGGAGCCATGCAGGTGCGTCGGATCAGCAGCACAGTCAATCCACTGATTTATGTTTTTGTGATGGTTTTTGCCGCGGCATATACAGTACATGTTTTGTTTGTGTTCGAACTGGACTGACCCTTTTGGTTGATTTGGAAAATAAGAATATATTTTTATTCTTTTGTTTTGCGGAAATATGATGCTGCAATAAAATTGTACAATTACATGGTTGTATTAATCCGATTTCATTTCTTGAGTAATAACTATTATGACACTGTAATGGTGCGAAGGCATATGTAGAGAATACAACATGTAGGTTTTATGATGATGAACACAGAACATAATAGAGGTGTGTATCCTATAAATCTAACATGTCATTTCCATAGATGTCTGAATAGACGGTGCCTCGGGCAAATCATGGTATACTTTTCAGGCTTGATGTTCGTATGTTCAAAATGATCCGATCAGTCGACCATGTCTACATTGGCACGGCTCCATATGGCACCTCACCAACCAGTACCATGTTATTACTAAGTGGGTGTAGCTTCCTTATGCCAATCACAAAGTGCTTGTGTTGCACTTCTGAATTCCTGCGGCTAGCAGCTGTTAGCAATTTCTCTGACAACCTTTTAGAGCAAACCCTGTCTGGAGTTTCCCATCATTAACGATTAAACCTCTTCTTTACGTCGAGACATACACACCAACTCGGATGCATGATTTGGAGTGCACCCAGCGTATGAGGAATAGTTGACTCTCCATAATAAGGTGGCCGCGTGAGCTATACGTTCACACTGCCAGTGCCAATAAAGTCGGTGGCATATCTAGCATATTCTTGTGTAACTCTAAAACACAGATCTTGGCTAAAGCCGGCTGTATCAAAGATGCAGGAATAGGGATTCCAGCCATCGTTTCACTATGTCGTGATATTGTAAGGGGTGGAACAGATTACCCTGATGTGGTTCCCGGTTCAACACGCAGAGGGGGTCTTCACTATGTATTGCGTCGGGAGGTGAAGCTCTGCTCACCGGTTCCTGGTGTTGTCTTGCAGGCGGTGCACAGCAGAGCCGAGTATATTTAACTTGGTAGCTGGCTGTGCTCATTGGTTTTTATTTTCAAGGGTGTGAAAGAGACACACAACATCCCCCTGGCGCTGAAAAGATATCTGCGGCGTGTTATTGTAGCATTGACCTTGGTTCTTCTCTGAAAGCCTTCTGTCAGTGCAGATTCCTATAGGCACAGAGCACCACTCTGTAGTGTTGACTAAAAAAACTCATTGAACCTTCGGTGCCAAAGCCAACAGTGCAGAGGAGTGTGGATAACTGCTGAAATTGGTTTACTTTTTTCCCTCTGTAAGTAAAGCAGGCTTCACCCCAGAATGCGTCTCTTTAAACGGCCCCTGTGACTAGATTCTCCCTCCCTGTGCGCCACTTTGGGCTTTTGGTTTCGCTGGAATTAAAATGTGTTTTTTCACCTTGTGAGACCAATATATGATTTGGGTTTATGGCGATACTGTGGATATATGGGATCCGAAAAAGCCTGCCGTCGGGGCTATGCGACGATTCCAGTAAATGTGGGAGTCAGGTGAAGCAGCCCTGGCTCAAGCTCAAACTTTTTGTTAATACTTTTTTTATTATTATTATGGGACTGGAATTTTATGGAGGGAAATGCATGCAAAATAGACTGAGATTAAATTCAGTTTTTTTGACAAGGGGTAAGTCCCATTGGTGCAGAGAACAATATCTAAATAAAAGTTTTTTTGTCCTCCAGACAGATTTAACTGGAGTGCATTGTCCTCGCTCTCCAGCCATGCAACATAACTGTCTCGAAAGGCAAAATACCGCAGCCACAGAGTTGGAGCATATTAACTTTATTGGCACACTGGGTGTTATTTCTGGCAGGCGGGATCCCTTCGGAGAGATGTTTTGATATATGAAGTGCATCTGCAACGGACCTTTGTATTTCTCCTTAACCTGTAAAGCATTAAACAGCCCAGCGATATCCCTCTCCGTTTCTTTTTGGAATACTCAAACCCACTGAATACAGTACCAAATCATTAGCATGGATCGGTTCCAGAGCCCTAATGACAACCAGGCGAGCCCCAGTGACATTGTTATTACAGAGATCCGCAGGAAGGCGAGAGGCAAGGGGATGAAAATTGAGAGTTGATTTATAGCGGCGACCGGGATTTATATCCTGACTCTCAAGGAACTCCACTGATCTTTGCCCAAGCTCTCATAGACCGGGCCTTGGAGCATCTGGTCCTGGAAACGGCTCCCTATCAAACACCGAACACTCTCCTCTCTTCTCACCGCTTCATCGGCAGAATGTTTACACCTGTGGGGGGACAGAGCCATGCCATGGTACCTGTCTGCCGGATGGGATTACATTCCCGGATCATGCGGTAACGCTGAATGAAAGACCCGTGCTCTCCCTGAAAGTGGTGGAGAGCCAGCCCCGCAAGGGCCCCGCCTTCCTTTGTTATCTCAAATAGGACTAAGATATTATTAGCCTTTTAGTTTACTATGTATTAGGCAGCGTTTGATGGCCCCGGCATCTGCCGTGTGCAGACGGCGGTATCGCACAGATATAAACGACTTTTATTAGCTAGCCTGAAGTGCGGTTATTTATGACAGTGTTCCTTCTCAAATCATGCTTTGGCTGAGAGTGGGAAATATATTGCCCACTGTCTGCCTTTTCCGCTGTCGTCTATTTTGAGGCACACCATTTTAATTCCCGTAATGTTGTATCCTTTCATTATTCTGCTTATCAATATTGTGATGGCCATAGCTTTCTTTACGGTTTGGGTAATAAGTGCCTTATTTTTCATCGTTGCACATTATTTATGATGGGGGTGTGTTTGTGGAGAATTTATGAGGCATAACAGCCTTAGAGTGTCCTGGCGCATAGCGCCAGCCAAAGGTATCTGAAAGGTATCTGGAAGGTTATCTGAGCCATTACTCCCAGGGACGCGTCCACAGATGTTTGTCTCAATGCACGGCAGTGGCCGATAGTTATGAGTGATGCGGCTTACTCTCGACTCCGTCTCCGTGTAAGCTGTCAGAAAAATAGCATGACTTGTTTAAGCTGCCAGTTGATAAGGAGAAATTTGATGGCACAGCCTCAAAGTTCAAAGCGGTTGCCTCACACTCTTCCCCGAGCTACGCAGTGGAGTAAAGACGCTGCCAGATTTTTAGTTCTTGGCAATCAGACGGCGGGAACGGTCTGTGCAGTCTTGCATTTTAACTGTGCTTTCTTTATGTGGCCTCATCCAATTGTGTTGGGTCTATAATCAGAAAATCTAATTAGATGTGCAGAGCGCCGAATAAGCCCAATCCTTTCAACCAGCAGTGGAGGTCCTTTTTTCTTTTTTTGTCATGGCTTATTTTCTGAGTCACACTTATTGAACAAATTACCCCTTTAACTTGCCAGGCAGGAGGCAACCGTCCGTGCATCGTCCATGATCTGGGCCGAGAGGAGGATCCAGTCTATTAGTGCGATGATGGGGCCTTCGCTGTGCAGCCGGCTGATTGAATGACCTCCTCCCTCAAGGTCAGGCCTGAGTTAAGAGCCATTTTCTGCTTACCTGGGCAGCAACTCGGCCACCGGATCCGCACACACACACACACACACACCCGCCTTCTTCACACACCAGTGTCGACAAGAAAAGCGCTCATCGCGGATATTTTCCAACATGCAACATTAGGGAAAAGCCCCCGTCTGCCTGCAGCGGCAGCACTGGAGACACAAAGGCGTGAGTAATCTGATAAGTGGGTTCCTGCTACAGTGTGTGAAGACATCAGGAATTTCGTTTTCCGTTACTGACGGACAGGTCAAATCATATCCTCCTATTGTGACGCCGTCAGATGAACTCTCTTACAAAGAGCGTTAGTACACTGACACACAGGGCAGGGGCCTCGAATCTGACTCACCCCCCCCCCCCCCACACACACACACATCACTCCAATAAAGGCGATGGCCAAACAATTGCTTGTAGTTATACTTCGTCTTAAACACTTTTTTTTTTTTTTTTTCCCTTGAAAACGAAAGCTACTCATTTTTTATTTTTTTGCCTGCTCAATAATGTAAGCTCCTTACTCACCGAGACCTACATACAATATAATCTTTGCTAAGCTGTATAAAAGTGCTTTTGGGTGTATCGATGTATTCTGGGGAGGATTAGGATCATTGTGTCGGCACTAGATAATCTAAGCCCGGCGTGGCCAAAACCTAAATACAATATGGGGGCCGATTGAAACAAAATCACTCATACCAGTACAGTCCAACGCTTATTAAAGCGCACCTCTCCACCGCGTTTGAAGGGATTTCATTTATTCAGCCACACGCCACCACCTTGTTTGATTTAGTCCTTTCCTGAACCCTCAGTGTTGGCTGTCACTTGCCATGTGTCAAATCACGACTAAAAGCACACAGATCACCTGCTGCTGTCACCACATCCAGAGCGGACCACTGCCTCCTGTCCCAGATCAAAGCGCTGCTCAGGTGCATTGTGGGAGGTCGCAACCCACCATTCCACCTGGCGCTGGTGACAGTGACTGGATGACATTCCGTTGGCAGGATTAGGGACCTTTCCATTAAGAGCCTTCCTGTCCACAACTAGTGTGTCCACGGAAGACTGCATTAATGCCATTTTCTGGTCAGTGATTACCAATCCCAACACTTTGATTTCAGTTTTTCAGTCCCCAAAAATGATTGGCTTGTCAAAAAGGAAAATGTACAACCGTTACTTATTTTACTTATCTGCTCACTGGCTTACTAGCTCATTTGTTACTATGTTATATGACACTTGATGCCGTTGTAGGTCATTTTATGTCAGGCCTTGATGCATATAGCCAAGATTTGTTTGCGAAGTTTGTGTTTGTGTTTCCGGGCTTTCATTTTTATTGCTCCTATTTATTACTCAGCGAACGAGGAGGAAAAGCCTCGCTGCCAGGGAGTCCCAGCCCATGAATGTAGCTGGAAGGCATTTTCCCCTTCACGTGAACCGCTGGGTCCCCCACTAACCTTCACAACACACACAGAGAGCCCAGGATATCAGACCGAGAGCCCCGCAACGCAAAGCCTCACCCCAGTGCCGCATCGTAGCTCAGCGCCTCGAGCCTGCCAGCTAAAAGTGCCTGCCTCTATTGTAGCGGTGGGGGACTTTGGCTACGACTGACTGAGACAACATCACCTTGTTTATCCTGTAAATAATTCAGCCCTCCCGGGCAACAGAAACCAAATCAAGGCTGTGTGTTTAACAAAGAAGGTGAGAAATGTAGAAAAAATAAAACTAGGTGTGAGATGGAGAGAGAGCGAGAGAGGGAGACGGAGGGAGTGAAACAAATAATCAGGTGTCCTTTTTAGAAAAAAAGTTTGGCGCCTGGCGATAGCGCCACATGCCTGATTCCTATGCAGCGCGATGCTGCTGCTGCTGTGGCGGAAGGTGTTGTGTGGGGGTGGAGTCTGGGGGTGGTGCTGGAGGCTGCGTGTCGCGTAGCGTGCGCCGCTGAACTCACCTCTTTGATAGCTGGGAGGAGGGGGGCACTGCAATTGTTGAGTTAAATATCGGAGCCCATGGAGTGTGTCTGCACTTCACCCCGGGTTTGATGCTTAATGCCCCGGGGGGGGGGGGGGGGGGGGGGAGGGGGGGGGTCATCTGGGTCCTGTTCCTGGGAGCTGTCAGCTCTCACCGCCCCCTCCACCACTGACACCACCACCTCATCACCTTGTCTGGGACACGCACGTACACGACACATACTCAAGGCGTGCAGGGGGAAAAATCATACAAGCATGTAAATGCTCGTGTTTTTCATATCTAGTGTTATCCGTTCTTCCCTTGGTGGCCTGGCTGTGCCTCCCCTTTGGTTGTGAGAAACGTTGTCTTATTCAGCAGAACGTGTGTAGTTGATAATAATGTGTGACAGCGGGATGCTATGTTGGACTGGAGTGCGACGATTGACATTGTGGAAACAATAGACGATGTTTACAAGGGCAGAATTTTCAGTTTGGTATCAAGTGTATTTGCGGTACACCCACATGCGAGTGATGTTGTTGATCAGCAGGGCCACAGGCCTTGGATTACATTCTTCCATTCATGAACCTTTCTCGTGTTGATTGAACCTTTTGAGGGTTGATTGCGGGGCGGAGAATATGTTTCCATGATCTAAAAAGACAAAAAGAAAAAATGACGTGGGGGATAGAGCGCTTTGCCGTGCCTTTTTTCGACTGATAAAAGGCTCATTATCGCGTTGATCATTTACAGCCCTCCCTTTGTTTCACCCTCTTAGCTAGCGCCACCGCATGGAGATGAGACACTTGTTAATGGCTTGGCAGGTAGCCATGGCGGTAAGCAGAGCTAAAACAAATCTGGCTAGCCCCCTCTCTCTCTAGCTCCCTCTCTCTCCTCCTCTCTCCTCTCCCTCTCTTTCCTCCCCACTACAACATTTAACTCCACTCCAGGTCCCCACCCCACTTATCAAACCTCCAAGGGGGAGAGAGGGAGACAGAAAAACAACAACAGCAACAACAACATCAGCGGCAGCAACAACATATGCAACCCCAACGTGGCTAACTGTGCATGAAATTGAACTGATAGGACTTATTGACCAGAAGCCTCGGGGCAGGGGGGAGAAGGGTGTGCCCTAAAGAGGCCGAGGACGGAGCCGTGTGTGTGTGTGTGTGTGTGTGTGTGTGTGTGGGCGGGTGAGTGTGTGTGTTGAAGGATGGAGGGCCGGCAAGGGGTTGGAGTGTGTAGTGTGTTACCTGATTGAGTGAAAAATCCTCGGCCGCTTGCTCTGATGGCTGACACTTTTACAGGAAAGAGTGATTTAATGGAAGCTGCCAGACCTCATCAATGTCCATGCTCTTGGTGTCAACCCCCCCCCCCCCCCTCCTGTCCCCGCCCCACACACCCACCCGCCGCCACCACCACCACCACCACCACCACCACCACCACCACCACCACCACCACCACCTCCACCACCTATAAAAGGACTCGCCATGACAAGTACCGGTAGAATTGTTTGATTGCTGTTTTTAACGGCAGTGAAGAGCTAAAGGAACATAGGTCCTATATTTTGGAGGAGATGCTGCCCAGGCAGTGGGCAGCAGCACAGAGGAACTGACAACTGGCCCAGCCCGGGGCCAAGTGCCCTCGCCCTCTGCTATTCTAGTCCTCTATAAATAGTGCTATTGAATTTGCGCCTGGGCTGATAAGCCTATAATTAACGGTGACATCGTCAGGCATGGCCATATTCCTCTGCTCCAGAGGAGAACTGTGTCGCTGGAGGCGCACAATCCCCTCCTCCCCCCGGCTATCTTCTGTCTTCGTCCTAAGGTAAACGGTCTTACAAACGTAAACAGACGTCAAAACAGGCGCCACCTTCGGTGCAACGCATACTCATGTTCGTGTCTGTGTCTCTCCGGTTCCGGGGCTTGTTTTTTTGCATCCGGCGGTCTCGAATCGGTCACCGCCATGGCTTCGCTCGGTAAACACACTGCCCAGCCGCGTTTCACTGGAGGTGGCGCGGTCCCCGCGGCGCTCCTGTGATGCACTCTTTAGAGGCACCGGCGGCGCCAACACTGGAGCACCGCGCGCCGCCGGCCTCCCGTGGGCGGGAGGCAGAATGGCGGGGCTGGCTCCCAGCAAGGCGCAGAAAGGCCCTGCGGAGCTGGGAAAGGAGGGGGGTGGTTGTAGTAGTGGAGCCGTAGGATAACGCGCTGCATCATCTATCAACAGCCTCTCTCTCCCCCACCCACCCCAAACCCCCACCCCACCCACCTCCAGTATCCCAACACCACCGCCTTCCCATTCTTGGCGCGCTGAATGCAGGGCACACCGCGCACGGCATCTCTTCAGTCGGTCTGAATTGCATTGGAATTGCATCATTAACGGCGCCGCAAAATGATTGCCCTCGACTCTCGAGCGAATGCATTGACCTGAGGGACGCTAGAGAGAAGACGCCGTTTTTTTACTGGAGGAATATCCAAGTCGGATCCTGCGAACACACACACACACACACACACACCTACACACACACGCCCCCGCCCCCCCCATTACCGCTTCAATAATCTAAAGCAGGGATAGCGCTGTTGATGTGGAGGGCGAGATGGAGTCGAGAGCAAACAGGGACCCCGTGACGTTCCAGGGGGGGTTAAGCGGCGTCTGTTTGGGCTCCCCCCAGTCTCCAGACACACAGCCGCACGGCCTCATCCTCATCTGGGCGATCGTAATTGCTCTCAAGGAAGTTTACCGCACGAGCCGGGTAGCGGCGGCGGCGGCGGCGGCGTCCGTCGTTTCCGTAGTGAAGAGTGGCAGCTGCTGGGCCGTGGAGCAGCCCAGCCCAGGGGCCCCTCCTGCGCGCCGGGGCCCCACTTAGGAGACCACGAGACATCATAATTAATAAGCTTTCCGATGGGGGGGATGCCGCACTTTTGGTGGTCGTGGGGGGAGGTGCTGGGGAAGAGGGGGGAGACTGTTTGGGGAAATGGGGGGCCTAACTGAAAGAGATGGCAGACTTATTCCCCACTTAACATAATGTATACTTTATTATCGCAGTGCCTTCAGCGAGCAAGCCTCTTTGCCCCTTCCTGTCCTACTCCCCCTGCTCTCTACACACACACACACACTCTAGTCGGTGTTTGTATTGGGTTTCCCTCCACGTCCGCCTCTACCTAGAGATATGTCCCTGTGGTGTATCATGGGAAGTTATTAATCTGTGGGGACTGGCGTTCTCCCTAGTTAAGTAAGTATACAGCAGCACTCTGCAGTGTGCGATGCATGCTCCCGGCACCTTGCAGAAAAAAAGATCTGGGGGGGAAAGAAATGTTATTTCAGCTCCTATTTCTCACTATCCCTTAGTGGCATCATCTATCTCCCTCCTTTTTCCCTTTCTCTCTATTCGCTCTTTCTCTCTCTCGTACGTTGCTTCTCTCTCGTACGTTGCCTCTCTTTCTCGTACGTTTCCTCTCACGTTTCCTCTCTCTCTCTATTGTATGGCGCGCCTCTCTCGTACGTTGCCTCTCTTTCTCGTACGTTTCCTCACTCTCTCTACCGCACGATGCCTCTCTATCTCGTACGTTTCCTCTCTCTATTGTATGGCGCCTCTCTCTCGTACGTTGCCTCTCTTTCTCGTACGTTTCCTCACTCTCTCTACCGCACGATGCCTCTCTATCTTGTACGTTTCCTCTCTCTATTGTATGGCGCCTCTCTGTCGTACGTTGCCTCTCTCTCTCTACCGTATGGTGCCTCTCTCTCTCGTACATTGCCTCTCTCTCTCTAACAGGCCGCCTGGGGCTGGGGCTCTCTCTGTCTCATCTGCTGCTTAATTTCAGTGGAGCGGCCCCGCCGTAATGAAGCGCCTTGATGTGCATTTGCCGATCCCTGCCTCTGCTGCTGCCACAGTGGCGTAATTGGGATGTGACTAAGCATGAATACCCAGCGCTAGGCCGGTCAACCCTGCCGTGACCCCAGCGGAAAGTGCTTTTGTCATGATGGAGTTATTATTCCTCCTTATCTGGGGGCAGAGGGGTTGGGGTTTGGCGGGGGGGGTGTAGTTGTCTGCGGGCTGCCAGGGAGTCAAATCAAGGGATCCATCACACTGCAGTCCCACAACGGCAGTAAAATTAATAGCAATGAAAACGGATAACACATTTGTTTTTATATGCTGATAGTGAAGGGGTGTGTGTGTGTGTTTGTGTATGTGTGTGTTGTAGTGAAGGGGTGTGTTTGTGTGTGTGTGTGGGTGCGTGTGATAAACACAAAATAAATAAACAAACACATAATTGTATATAACACACGCGCATGGCTGCACGCACATTTTTTGTGTTTATTTGTGTCGGGGGGGGGGGGAGAGCTCGTGTGATTCTGTGTTTATTTGTGTCGGGGGGGGGGGCGGGGGGCTGGGGGAAAGCGTGTGTGAGTCGTGTGGATGACGTGAGTGTGTCAGAGTGTCTCAGCCCCTCTGTGCGTCTCCATGCGTGGGCGCGTCGGGCAACCAAGCGTGTGTCTGTGTGCGTCTGTGCAAGTCTGTGTGTATGTTAATGAGAGAGAGAGAGAGAGCGAGAGAGAGAGAGAGAGACTGATTCACCATGCTGTCACCAGGGGGTTTATTTCTGGGGAAGGGATCATGGATGTGAGTTGGAGCGGGGGGGGGGGGAGACAGAAGCCCCTCACTATCTCCACCTGAGAGGTAGAGAAGTGGAGAGGCTGCTGCCTTGTCATTATTTACAGCCCCCAGCTCCTAACCTTGTGGTGGGGAGCTCATCGTTGCTAGGGGAGAACCAGATCGGACCTGACGTGGACCCCAGCCACTGACCTTGATGAGCAGCCTCCCGCAGGGGGGTACCACTTCTGTCGGCTTTCACTGTAGATCTGTGCGTCTGCGTGTCTATATTTTATATTATATTTGTGTACTGTGTGTGTGTGTGTGTGTGTGTGTGTGTGTGTGTGTGTTTTCAGCAGGCGTGTGTGTGTGCAGGAAGATGGCTGCCGAATGAATGGATGAATTGTCGCTGGATGGAGACGGGCCGTGGCCGGTCGCACATGTTCATTTCAGTGGGGAGGTTTTAAAGAAACAAACAACTACATTGGTTTCACCGGCGTATTAATTGCTCAGGCTCAACCCCCTCTCCCCCCTTCCTGAACACCTGGGATCTGGTTCAAAGAATCCAAAAAAGCCACCATGATATCTTTTTGTACTTTATTTCTTTTTCTTCAATATTCCCTCTTTCTTCATAATGTACATCTGAACTAGTTGCGCAGAGAGACTGGAAAGAGCCCAAAAAAAGATCAGCTGGGAGCTTCTCTGCACGGATGATGAAAATGCATTCCCCCCACCCTGCCGAGACACTATTTGGTTGTGCGAAATGATTAATTTCACACATATACAGGTCATCCCAGAAAGCAGCAACATCTCATTCACCGGGGGCCCCCGTCAGCAACAAAACAGGAGGCTGCAATAAAATGAGCAAACATTGCAGAGCGCACATCAATAAATCTTTGGAGGTTAAACCTGAGTGCAGGTGAATCCGAGCAGTCCCTGTCATCAACCCAGGAAGAAAAACAACAGCAGCAGCAACACACACAGCACACACAGCACGCCAGGCAACTGCTAGAAAACAGGAAATGGCCAGAGATCACCAGGGGTGGGGGTGGGGGTTTGTTGGGGCGGATGAGGAGGTGAAGGTGGTGTTGGTGTTAGTGGTGCTGGCGGTGTCTCCTTATGGACAACAGGTACACAAGGCTTTTAGAGAGTGCCGGTGTTTGCCTTAGTATGGACAGAGCCTTGACATTAATGGGCTTTGTGTAAATAAGGAGATGGGGCTGTTTTTAGCACACAGGCAGGAAGGAGCGCAGGGTTTGAAAGGCGTCTCTGTGGAGTGCGGGGGTGGTGGTGGTGGTGGTGGTGGTGGTGGTGCTGGTGGTGGAGGTGGAGGTGGGGGTGGACTCTCCTGGCTCCTCCTTTAGTGGTGTGGGAGGCTTTTGGGAGGTTTAGTAGTACAATGATCAAATGTGTGTGTGAAAGAGCATCCCGATTTATATATAGCTATATGAAGCTATATATAGACCTACAGATAAAATAGAACAAAAAATATAGTATTATCCATACAATTGTATTTGCGTGTGGGTTTGAAAACACATGCATATTCTCGATTAGCTGGATAATATTTGACATTATGGATAATATTCTAGTTATCCTCTATATTATCGATCTAACATTTCACTGTAAAACTGTTTCACAATCCAAATTTCATATTGATTGACAACCAGCAACACCATGACACCGCCCACCCCTAGGTGAACGAGAGCATCCCCTGAGGACCACTTGCTGACCCCTCTCTCCCTTCCTGCCCCCCCAGTGGATGCTCCAGGAGCCCCACAAGGTGGGCACCTTCTTCGGCTGCATCGGCGAGGACCGCTTCGGGGAGATCCTGAAACAGAAGGCGCGGGAGGCCCACGTCGACGCCCACTACTACGAGCAGAACAGCGAGCCCACCGGGACCTGCGCCGCCTGCATCACCGGCGACAACAGGTCAGCACACCCCCCCCACCCACTGCTTACCCTCCGAACCCCCGACCCCTGACCCCTGGCCGGAACGTGACCGCTGCCCCTCTCAGCCGACGTGGTCTTCTGACCCCGGGAGGGCCTTTGGACCGGGCCATCATAGCGCGGGTGCACCCATCAGACGGCTTGAGCGTGTTGTTCCAGGGCCTGGCTCAGTCCGCCCCAGTGAGCTGTCAACAGTCTCTGTGTTAAGAGGGGCGGGGCTTTCACACACCCCCCCCCCCCCCCCCCCCCCCCGGTTTTCTCCCTGTCAGCCCGGCTCAGTTGTAAGATGGAAAGAAATAGACTGGAGGTGGGGGGGCTTGGCGGGGGTGTTGACTTAAGCATCGCAGGAGATTCGCTAACGCTAGCAACAAAAACAGCACGTTACAGACAGCCATGGTCAGAGTTCATGCTAACCCCCTATAGCCCCTACCTGCCCGTGAGCACCAATCTTATACACACACACACACACACACACACACACACACACACACACACACACACACACACACACACACAGAGGTACGCACATCGCTATCAGAAGGCATTTGTGTGTGGGCGTGATGGACCGGTCGCCGATCAATGAACAGTCCTCCGGTAAACATTCAACTTCTGACCGGGCCTTCACCCACCCCTACCGAAAGTGTCAGTCACTCAACCGGCTGAACCCCCCCCTCCCCCACCTCCATCACGACTCCACCCGCCCACCCCCGCCGGCGCCCCCCTCCCCCCTGGGGGCCCGAGGAGTCAGCCCCACTGAATGGTCTCGCGCCGCGGCTTGTTTGATGTGGGCTCTGACACCTGAAAAGGTCAGTCACTGGGCGCCCAGAGAAGAGCTCCCATAATATTTCTTACAGGTGTTTAA
>NC_136952.1:8659253-8824673 GCF_949987615.1 Pollachius pollachius
ACAGCCGTGTCGGCGGCAGCGCAGTCTACATTTCTGCACGTATCCTTAGCCACGCCCCAGTGAAAACACACGAGGCCCACCATCTTTCTTCCTTTTTTGTCCTATTTTCTGGGCTTTTTTTCCGAACGGCACAGTGTCTTGAAGTAGCGATGCCACACGCTGTTAGCTCAGCCACATTGCAGATAGTGTTAATTGGCCGCTGTAGTCGCAGGCCTCACTGCAGGGAGAGCGCTCCGAGTTCAGCCTCAGTCACTGTAGCATAATGTGCAAGGAAGGAGAGGGCGAGACGGAGGGAGGGAGGGAGGGAGGGAGGGAGACAGGGTGGAGAGGGGGAGACTGAGGGGGAGATGAAGAGGGAGGGAGAGGGGGAGAAGGACGGAGGGAGAGGGGGAGCAGGAGGGATGTAGAGGGGGAGAGAGCAGGCACACACCAAAAAAAAATCACAAAACTGGCACGGCAAGCAGCGCGTCAGCCTGCAACAGCCCAGAGAGACGCACATAGACACTCACACAGAAGGGCAGACACACTTGTACACACACACACACACACACACTTAAACACACGTAGACACACACACACACACACACAAATACACACACACACACACACACACACACAATTGCTCCACCACGCCAGCCCCTGCAATTTGCAGCCAAAAAAGCAAAGGGAGAGGTTTTCCACTCTCAGAACCAACTGACACCTCATCAGCCAGCCAAAGGGCTGATTAGCAGAGAGGTGACTGCGGTTCTGTCTCTCTCTTTCTCTCCCTCTCCGTCCCTCTATCTTTCTCCCTCTCGCTCTCTCTCTGTATGTGTACCCCCTACTCCACCACCACCCTGGCTGAAAGCACCAGGCTGTCCTCGTCCTGACCTTGAGTTCTTTTTTTTCTTTTTTCTTTTTTTACCTTTCATCTCATTCTCTCTGCTCCTCTTCCTCTGGTCTCCTCTTAAGTAGCTACACCCTCCCGCACCCTTTCCCTCTTCCCTCTCTCTTCCTGTATCCTTTACTCTCCTTCCCCTCTGTTCTGTCCTTTCCCCTGCTCTCACTCTCCATCTCTCGTGCCTCTCTCTCTCTGTCTCTCTCTCTCCCGCTTGTCCTCTCTCCCTCTCTCCCTCTCGTCCTCTCTCCTTCTCTCCCTCTCTCCTTCCCTCCCTCTCGTCCTCTGTACTGCGCCACTCTGCGCTGCCCTGTCCTTCCACGGAGCCAAGAAGGGTTCACGAGGAAAATGCAGGCAGGGGAGGAAAGGAAGGGGGAGGCAGGGTTTTGGTGTGGGGGGCTGTGGGGTTGAAGGGCGGGGTGTGGGGTGTGTGTGGGGGGGGGGGGGGGGGGGAGAGAGAGAGAGAGAGAGTGGTGGGGGAGAGAGGGTAATGGAACTGGCAGGCTCCCTCCTTTGTCTGCAGGCGATCAGTTACAGTCTTGGTTGCCGATGAAATTTAATCCCTGCCGCATTTACATGCCAAGTTTGACTTCTGGCGAGCCTTATTAAATAGATTTGTAAATCATTTCATCTTGATTAGAATCGGTCCTCCAGGGATGGCCGTTGCCTTTCCCCCCCCCCCCACGTGTGTGCGTGTTACGTGTTCCGAACGCGGCGTGCCCGCCGATGGCTCCCCGTTTGAGCGACACAAGCCAGAAGGAGGTGGCGTTGCGTCATGTCCGCGTCTGCGCGTGTGATCTCCGCGGACGCGACTGTGTGCTAACCCCAGCGCAGAGGACGCCGTCGCCTTCCTTTCATCTGGCTGACGACCCCACGTCACCGCGGCACAGCGCCCTAATCAGACGGCGTCTCGTGGCTGCCGACACGCGCATCTCCGTGAATACGAATCACTGATTGTTCAATTACAAGCCGACTGCATCGGCTTGCCTTTTTTTTTGTTTTTTATTATTTTATTTTATTTTTTGTTCCGACGTCCCCGGGCCCGCGCCAATTACGAGATTTCAATCTCGGCGCAATCAAGTGGCGAGGGCGGCGCGCGCCGTGTTTGCCGTCTCCGTGTAATTCTCTCCGATGTTAAACATGCATCTGGGAGGGCTCCTCGCGGCGGAGGGGCCGCGCGCCGCCCTGCACCTGCCTAATTGAGTGGTAATGAGCTGTCAGGAGTGGGGTGGGGCTTGTGATTGGCTCTCTGCATGGGGTTGCCTGGTGCCAATGGGATGTATGGGAGCTGGCCCGCCCAGCTGGAGAACCATCCCCGCCAGCCTTGCCCCCCCCCCCCCCCCCCCCCCCCCAACACACACACACACACACACACACACACACACCCCACCAGAGGCCCGACTGGGGGGAGGGGAGGGAGGGAAGGGAGGGGGGGGGGGGGGGGGTCTTGCAAATTAGGATAAAGACGCCAAATCTGATGAGCTGGTTTGATTCACTTTGTGGATTTTGGTGAGGTTGCATGGCGTTTTGCCTTCCCCCCCCTCTCCCGTCTCCCCCTGACAGTTTTTTAACGGCGTTCTGCTCCAGCCTACTTTTACATTTATTTGAATCGTTAACGATGATATAAACTTGCTACGCCATGTGCAAAGAAAAGGAGGGGTCTGACTTTCCTTTTGGGGTAGCGAGGGTTTTATAGAGTGCACTGTTGGCCTGGCCTCCTTTGTTGTGGTGGGAGGCATTGTGTCGGCGCAGCCGCCCTTTTGATTTGAATAGGGCACATTTGAAGGTGATTTTGACTTGCATTGTTTATTTGAATATTTTTGGGGGGAATGCACTGCGATACTTAAAGTTGGCAGGTCTTTAAGCTTTGTAATTTGAACAAGAAATAATTGCTTTAATCCATTTCATCTTGAGTAATTGCCTTTGGTTAAAGCAGGTTTGTTGGACTCTGGCTGTGGCTCAGCCTCCAGGCCATTCTCCTCCACCAGCGGGCCTTGACTTTCTCCTTGTACACCCACGTTACCTTGTTAAAATGTGCTTGTCTTTTTTCTCTTTCATTCAGTAGGGAAAACGCCATGTCCTTTCCCCAGTAACACTGTGTGCACCTGATCTGCTCTAAACTATTTTCTTCATCTCAATTTCGTCACGAGCGGATGAAATCATTTAGGGGTATGTTATTTCTTCTTTCTTTTACCTTGCACCACCCGTCTGCGATAACGCAGTGGGGTGCTCGGGCGAACGGAAGATTTAACATTTTTGCGAACGCCAAAGTTTTTTTTGATGCACAGCGGTTAAAAAAAGAAAACGTGCACGCGTTGCGTCGCTTAATTGAATAGTCGGGGGTAATTATTTGTCAGGTAATGTTGAACAGGAAAAAATAAATAGCCACTCTGGGGCCCGTGAAATGTGGCTAATGGCCATGTGTTGATGCTCTCACCGGGGAGATGGAAGAACCTGCTCCGCCAGGTACATAACTGATTAAGATTCACATTCTGAAACCACAGGCGCTCCAGGCAAGCGTGTCTCCTAGGGGACGAGATATTGAGCAGAGTTAAGTGTCAGACTTTGTTATATCATCACACTGGCGTGAAGCACGGAATATTAAAAAAAAAGAGAAAAGACGCCAACGGAATACTCTGCTTACCGCAAGCCCCTCTACCCAACTCCCCGGTCAGCTTGACAGTCCTCGAAGCCGGTCGACAAACAGCTCACCGCAGATGTGCGTGTGTGTGTGTGTGTGTGTGTGCGCGTGCACATGTGTCTCTGCTCGGCAGATGCCGGGAGTTCACTGGGAATTGTTTCCCCCTGCGTGGTTTCATATTTTCCCCTTTTATGTAGCTGTAATTTGTTTACAGACCGTAATAAGCCAATGCATATCTTCTTCCCTGGCAGTTTGGCAGTTGTCCATTTTCTGAACTTCTATTGTATTTTCCTGTTTCTTCCCCTTTTGTTTATTTTGTTTTTTTTTGCACAAAAAGGAACCCTAATGAATCACGGGGATGATGAGCTGTAATGGTTTGACAGTTTAATTGTACTGGAGAATGGTTTATAAATGAATGTTGGGAATGTTTATAGTTGCCCTGGTTTTTAGTCATGCAGATGTTACACTCAGCACAACAAGGTACTCCATTTTCTCCGACATGGGTGCTTGCCACTCGGATATATAGCCTACGAGCGCAGTGACCTTATCTATTGTTTCTCGAGTGAATATCGTATGCAGCTTCGGAGGATTAATAGAGACGTGTGGTGGTGCTTCTGCGGCTCTGGAACATTTGGACCTCTGGCAAGTGTCAGGATTTCGGCAGCACATTAAATCTCTTAACCCGTTTTTTTCTTCTTTTTTCTTGTCTTTCTGTTTCCATACACTTTCGATGTCGCTGTTGCTCCTTGACTGCAACGTTAAAAGAAAACATGGGCACTTCTTCTCATGTGTGGTCATTTCTGGGCAGCTCCATAGCCAGTTGCCAGTAGTAGGGCTGGTGCCCGGAGCCCAGAGGGACGAGGTTGAAAGGCAGCCAGTGCAGCTGTACATCCAGTCCAACCCAGCAAAGGCCTCCACTTTACACTGAAACGGGCCCTGGCAGAGGACACCGCCGCGTTGATGAGCATGTCCGTCTTTATTGGCCGGCTTAAATGTCATGCACCGTGAGCCCAGTCATCTCATGCTCCGGCCGGCCAATGGGGGCTCTCCTCGCAATTACCGATCGGGCCAGCATGTTCCAAGGAATCGAGGAGCGCTCGCCAAATTGCCAAATGATTGTCGGCAGTAAATAAAAAGCAGACATCTCCTTTTTGATGTTCTGTATGTGCGTGCCTCACTTCTAAAACGCTGTGGCGCAATCACATTTGAAAGCAGTTTGCGCTCCCAACATAACAAGGGGGACCAATCAAAACAATAACTGTGGTTGCTTTTGACAAAGCCCTTGGCTCACAATTGTCAGAAGATGTAAGCTGACTCATCCACACAAGAAGGGCATGTATCCCTGGGAGCGAGGGGGCAAGGAGGCGATGATGACTCTTCCCCCTTCCATGTTTCCACGCCCCTCTCCGTCCCTGCTCCAACAGATGATTTACATGACTAGTCGCTAGTTAAGTCCCATTATTATTATAATATAATAAAACAGAATTCTAATGAATAATTTTCACTCCCTGCACTCTGTCTGGATTTAATTCTGCTCAGGTCTTCCGCAGACTCGGCCCTGTGGAAATAAGAATGCATTGATTATTTTCCATCTAGTAAATATCCCACCGACTGAGGAATAACATGCCTTCCGCCCTAATTGGTTTGTTTATCTTGAGCAACAGACTCTGGGTTTGTTTGGACTCTGGCTGGCATCCACACACAGGCACATCCATACACACACACACACACACACACACACACACACACACACACACACAGAGGCACGCACACACACCGCTGCATGATTACTTACCTTGGGAGGCTGCTCCTGGAGCAAGGTTGATGTTCTCTGCACAGACATCAGCCTGTCATTCTCCGCGCTTAGGTGACAGCCTTTGCCAAGACAGATTTGTTACAGGAAAAATAAATTCAGGCCTAAAAAGGGATTGATTTAAGGACGAGGCTGCTGGGTGGTTGTGGGGGGGGGGGGGGGGTTGCATTGATGGAAGAGGAGTGGAAGGAGGAGGGGGGGCTCCTAGAAACATTTCGACACTCTGTAGGGCTGGGGTTGGATCCAAACAAGCTGCCAACAGTGGCTTTATGTATAATTGATAAAGTGTATGTTCTTGGTGTCAGCCCTAAAGAGAGAGCTAGGACTATATCAGGAAGCTATTTTTTCCTCCTCTGAGGCGAGCATCATTTATATTTTCTCCACCCCCGTTCCCTGCCTTATCTCTCCAGCCCAGGGAGCCCCGTGGAAAATTATCGCTTTTTCTCCTCTTTTTGAAGGCACAGAGCAAGTGGATCTTAAAAAAAATAAAAGAGAAAGAAAGCACATCCTGTCCTTGTGCCTATTAGTGTTGCAGGTACGGGGGGCAGATAGCCATCTGTAAAGTTGACTGTACATCCTGAGCTATCGGGATTAGCCATCTCACTCTCTTGACACCTCTACGCATTAATATTAGCTATGGGGGAGACTGTATCCTGCTGAAAGCAGCATAAAAGGATTAATGCAACGCTTATCCTTTTGGAAATAATGCCCCTTCATCGAGCCGAACTGACACTGTGGTGGCTAATGATGACACTGAATGGAGCCGGGATAAGTAAGGAGGCGTCCTCCCTGTGTCATGCCGCTGGATCGGTGGCCATTTGCATTCCGCCGGCTCAAAGCGTATTGATTTTGCTGAGGGCGCCCGGTTTGTTTTTTTTCTCTCCCATCTCACTGTCGCTCCTGAGCGAGAGAATAAGTGCTTCCCAATCATCAATGTCCTGTAGGTAATGACAATCCCTTGCCCCGCGCGCCCAATAACGTGCTCCATCATTCTTTGTCACACTGTATGCCTCCACTTCACCTCGGAGCACTTTGTGCCGACGCAATTACACTGCATATAACACAATATGGCAGCCCGGTCTGCAAACCCGCCCGGCAACAAGGAGACTCGATGGCAGCAAATCGCTCTCTCCGCTCAATCAGATATGATATTATTATATAATGTTGTTCTTATTTATAATGTTATATTTATTTATATATATATATATATATATAACCGCTATAATGACAGCACAAGGTGTTCTGCACTCGTAAATGGATCTGAGAACAGCCCAGAGTGTGGCCAGTGCATGGCGTGTAATCTCGCTCTCTTGCTGAAGCCTAATTATAGTAAAGAGCATTTTTCTTTTCTTTTTTCTTACCAACTCTTGTACTTAAGCAGAAATCTGTTTCCGGGCTCTAAAGTGCTCAGAGGAGTGTTTGATTTATGTACCCCTCCCCCACTCCCTCCCTCCCTCCTCCGTTTTCCTTCTTTCTCTCCCCAACGTTCCTCACCCACACACTTGACTCTTCATGACTTCGACTGTGGTGGGGGTTTGGGGGGGGGTGGTCGTCTGGCAAGTAAACAGGATATGTCCCCGCATGGGGTCCGTGGGACTGACCACGCACAGAGAATTTAAATCAAGCACTTTAAATCATCCCCGCCCCCCCTCTCGATTAAAAGAAAGCAAATAAATAAATAAAAAGACAAATGATTTTGCTTCACCGAGGGGAGGGTCTCCTTGAACCCACCCGAGTGATTTGATTATGTAGGGGTTAAGGGGAGCTAAACAACTATAATAATAAATCTGTCACACTTTTAATAAGATGTGCCAGCCTGTATTGGAAATGATGGCCCTTTGGGAAGTGGCCCCCGGGCTTGCCTGACAACGCTGGCACTGTGCGCTCTGCTAAATTACAGTTCGGGCCCCCAGGTAGTTTTTATTTAGTCCGAGATGACAAAACGGCATCAATGTCAGCTCTCTGTATGTTTGTGTCTCTATCTCGCTCGCTCTCTGTGTCCCTGTCTCTCTTTCAAGGACTTGTGTCAATATGTTCCATGTCCCCTTTCCTCTGGCTTTAATGAGAATTTAATGTGCTCCTATTCCTGTCTGTCTCCGTGTTTCTTTAACCAGCCAGAACCCACCCCCACCCCTCCCCCCTGCCCCATAATAATTAGAAAGCAAATCTTAATTTCTGATTTGCATTACCGGCTGCAGTTGCACAACACTAGGCGGAAGTGCACAGGGTTTTAGGTGTTATGTCGGCCTTCAGTCTGTGTGTGTGTGTGTGTGTGTGTGTGTGTGTGTGTGTGTGTGTGACTGGACATGTACTGGGACACAGGAGATGGAGCGATTAGATTAGATGCTGCAAAGCCCGGCTGTTTGTGCGCAGAATGTGATTTAGTCGTAGGGGGTGAGTCGACCCACTGGAGGGGGGAGGGGGGCAGGGGCTGTGTGATGGGTGAGGGGACAGACTGGCAGTGACGTCGGGGGCGGTAATGGCTCCCAATGAGGAGGAATGACCCCTCTCAGGCAACACCGCCCCAAAGGCTAACACCCAGCCCTCCTTGTCCAAACCCCACCGCCCAACGGATCCTTCTTCTTCTTCACGCCCCGGGTTTCCTCCACAGAGCTATTTATAGTCCCGGCGTCGTAAACAAAGCGTTATTCGGGGGTAAAACGTTCCGCTTCACTCCTATCACGCTGTTTCTATTTTCATTAGAGTCAAACGCCGCCTCAGCCTATTAAGATGTCGGGGGGTGTCGGTGATCAGGGGGGCAGTCAAAGATGAGAGGCGGGTTCGCTCGCTGTCGGGGCGTTCGCAGCAGGCAGGCGTTGATCCCGGCGCCGGCGGGGAGATGCAGGGGTGATCACCGGGATCTGACAAGCGGGATCAGTGGGGGATCTGAGCCGCGTGTGCAAAAAAAAAAAAAAGAGAAAAAGCCCCTGTTTGTTTTGACACCGCCGAATATTTGCCTCTGTTGCCCCATTGTCCGGCCCTCCCCTCCTCCTAACCCCCCCACCCCCAGCGTCCCTGTGGTCACGCTGCGAAGCTTTGGGGCCGATGAACACTGCTGGCTGGCAGGCTCATGAAAAATGCAGTTACTCCCTTCACCCCCCCCCCCCCCTCCTTCTGTACAGCAGTCAACGGCGGGCCTCTGATACCCATGTCCTATCATATCCATGTCATGTCAGCCCGTATATTAATTATGTAGCAAGCAGCGGCGGCGATAGGGGAGGAGGAGGAGGAGGAGGGCGGGGGCCGTCGTGACGACCACTTAAAGTCCCGCGGATCACCACAGTGTCACTGCATAAACAAGACTCAACTAGGGACGCCCAGTCCGCTTTACCGCTCAGCCCCGTGAGTAAATAAACTCCCTGTAGCCCGCGTTTTACGGCAGGCACACAAACAGAGCCAGTGATTTCTCTCTCTCTCTCTCTCTCTCTCTCTCTCTCTCTCTCTCTCTCTCTCTCGGCCTCGCTCTCTCTCGCTCCCCGAGGCCACGTCTTTATTCTTGGCTCCCGTGTCGAGGCTCACTCCATCCAACCGACGTGGTCACTTTTTCCGGTTCAGCTGAGGTGTTCGACCCCGGGGTCACCCGGGCGCGGGGTTTTTAGTTTCTCTTTCGGTTGGCTGCGTTCACACTCGCTCTCGCTCCTCGCCATTCCTGGTCCGAAAAAAAAAACAAAAAACGCCAGCCCAATAGGAACCCTCAGTGGGGAAGGTGTCCCAAATAAAACACACAAACATAAAACCGCGGTGATGCATTTCCTCATGTGTTTTGCCAGCTTATGCCCATTGGTCATATCAGTAGCGGCACTCTTCCCGCAATGGCAAAGTCATTTCCAGGCTTTTTCTTCTCTGTTCTCCCACCGCTGTAATCAGCACTCCTACGTTATCTTGCCACTGTATGAATATACGCGGGGAGGGATGGAATCTTTCAATGGATCCTCTTGAAGTACAGCTGTTTCCCTCCTGTCCTCCTCTTCTTCCCCTCCACCAACAAATGGTCTCTCAGGATTAGACACCACAAACACTCCAGTGGCATTAATCTTCTTTTAAGGACCGCATTCAAAGTTTTATTTTTTACACAATGCAACCAAAAAAAGAAAAAAAGGGAAGAGGAAAACCCTTTCGGAGCGATGAGCTTATGCCAAAACGGATATGCCTCATCAGAATACTAATATGATGTGATAGTGCGCGTCATGCTGGCTGATGCTAACCCCTTTGCCTCAGCCAACCAATGAGTCAACAAGCGGCGTGCTCGATAATGCTGGGAGGACGGGCTCCTACCGGGGCTATGATTGCCGCGGTTTGGCAGAGATCGCCGAAAAGTCGGAAAAAGCGATGATCCGTTGAGCGCAGCCCAGGGGACAGGTTTTTTTTTTTTTTCGAAGATGTATTATGAAGCCGTCACGTCTTGTTTTGCACAGGCCTCCTTTTGTGAGGCAGCCTTGTGGCAGACAATGCGCTCCGGCGCCGCGTCCACAATGCGCCGGGCGCCTCGCCATTGTTCGGGCTCATCCGACGAGACGCCCGTTGAGCTAGCGGCGGCGGAGCTCAGATAAATTGTGGGTTTACTGGTGTGTCGTTGTCGCCGACTCTGGGTTCCATTTGGTGGCGTCATTACATTTTGGTAAACGACATGGTGGTCGATTGGGATTGACGTTATCGTGATGTTAACGGGGTATGGTTCTGCCATGTTATGGTGATGAGGTTGGGGGTTGCGGTATGCGAACGCCATGCTGTTTGGCGTTTTCACAAGCGCGGTAGCAAATTTCTTTATCGCCATTCCCAAACCGCTATCTGTACAGCTACCCCATTGAGCTGACTTTTGAATGATACACCTGGCAGATAAAGGACCTCGAAGCATCCTGGGTGATTGTGTGTTTGAGTGAGTGTGTCTGTGTGTGTTTGAGCGTGTGTGTGTGTGTGTGTATGTAGGAGAAGAAGAACAGGGGTTTTCACATGCCGCCCAGACACATCTCACACATGTTGAGCTTGTCGGCGCACATCTTTGAAGATGCAAATGTGTCAACCACATTTAACCAACCGTCCATAGAGAGGCAGAAATGCTCGGCCCCCCCCCGGATCCTAAATGGCTGCCAGGCATCTTACACAGCCCAGAGAGTTTCTGTCTTTACAATAGATGGATCGAGGTTGGATGTTGACGACCTTAGGTGCATTCATTCATCTTTGACTTAAGGGAAATCAATACACAATACAATCAATACATCAACACCTAATTCGGTCAGTTAGTTTTTTTTTATTTTTAGTATTATTGAAAGTAGTTAATGAATAGTGAATGAATACTAATTGAAATCAATATAATCTTGGCTTGCCTTGTTGTAACTGCAGATAAAAAAGTTGTAGATAATCATGAATAATTGGACTATTTTCCCCCAGCCTCATCTCTCATCGCAGTAGTACTCCCCATCACCTAGTCCGGCGGCACGTGGCCAGTCGTGTTTCCCCCTGCTTCTCATTTCAATATCTGAAGCGAAAGGTCAGAATCGTATATTCAGCGGGGCGGCGGAGAGAGTGACTTTACATGGTACCCGTTCAGCCTGGCACGGCCCTACATGTCCTGAGCCCTCAGACCATCAAGACTAAGAACTAATGAATCATCCGGGGGCGGCCGCTGTGAAACATTTATGGGCGGTCCCCTTTGCATTGGGACCAATTTGAGCGACCCCCCCCCCCCCCCCCGTTGGCCCCTGCACACCGGGCCAGGGAAGCCCCTCCTTTGCATTGTCATATCAATATTCTGCTGTTGATGTCCAGCTGAGACTGAGTCCGGCTGCTCTTTCTCAACACGGGCTCATTTGCATTCACAGCGTGACTCGGAGTTGAAGCCTTAGCATGCCTGCCTCTCCACCCCCGTCTCCCCCTGTCCCCGTCCCCCCAACCCTTGTTCTAGACACGACTGTTGCTTCCACCTCCACCCCCGGCCGTCTCCCTCTCCCTCTCTCCCCCTCTCTTTTTTTCCTACAGGGGAAGGTTTCTTTATTCGTGGCATGCCGGAGAAGAGCCCTCTGAGGATTACATTGGCTAAGCCCTTATCACTTCAGGAAATTCACTGCCTGCTTAAAAAAGTGGTAGGAGCAGAAAATCAAGGGGAAGTGCTATTCTTTTTTAAGTTTCTCCTTATTCCCATGGAAAGTTATTACGTGTTTGAAGAAAAGTCCTTATTTTTGGCTCTCAAATTTTTTTTTTTTTTTACTTTACCCGTAACCGTATTTCATATTTCAACCCCCAAGCATTTTTTTTTTCTATTTTGTGCAGTGGAAAATGTGAAGGCAGGTGCGCAAGAAGAAAAAGGAGGGAGCAAGGGGCTAGAGGGAGAGAGAAAGTGAGGGAGTGAGAAAGAGAGGGAGAGAGTGAGAGAGAGTGAGAGAGAGTGAGGAAGAGAGAGAGTGAAGGAGAGAGAATGAGTGAGTGTTACTTGCAGCCCAGGCAGGGCTGTGCTTACTAGGAAGCGCTGTTAAACATCCAGGGGAAATGTTTGTTATTCTAATGGGAAACCACCATGGCAACCGCTAGTGAAGTCCCAAAGCTTTGTGCAGGGTATAGGCACGCAATCCCCCCCCTCCCCCTCCTACCCCCACCCCCACCTTCCCATTTCTTCATTGGCAGTGAGTGAATAGAATAAATTCTTTGCCTTTGCAACACCTGAGATTCTCCACAAGTTGGAAGGCGGGCATTGTCTTTGAAATGGGTGCGATCTGTGGCCGGGGTGTTTCATGGGGTTGGGTGTTTTTTCTGGCGGTGTGCGATGGGGGTGTATGTACTGTGGCTGCGACCCGGAGTCGAGAGCAGCAGCAGCAGTGGGGCGGTTGGCTGGGACTTCATGCTTTTTCGCTTCACGACACGGGAAAACAAAGAGGTGTATACACTGCTCAAGTGCCTTATAAAAGGAAAACAAGCTCCCTTTGCAGTTGGGCGACTTTTGCAATTATTCCTTCTTGTCTTCACCGCGGATGCCTGGCATATCTCAGACGGGCCTTAGTGAATTAAGTTATTTTCATTTCTGACACCTTTCGCAAGGATTATAACTCGGTGGAGTGCTTTTAAGAGAGTGTGCGGAGGGGGGTTTGGGTGGGCCGGCTGGGAGGGTAAACCTGTCGGATGAAAAACTCCTAGTTTTTTAAAAGGTTCCAATAACTCGTAAGCCCTTCTCAGTTCGTACACCTTCTTTCTCTCCCTCTGTAGATTTCCTTAAGTGGCTTATGTGAATTGCAATTTCCCCGTTGATGCCGGGGGAATTGACAGAATACACAGGTTGTGACTGTGTATGAACTCCTGCATCGTGTGGCGACGGCGGCGGCGAGGGTTTCACACACACACACACACACACACACAGACACAAACACGCGCTTGCACACACACAAGCACACACGAATGCACGCGGTGCAGAGAGATTGTGCACCCCCTGTGCTATGGGAGTATAGGCTGACCTGAAGCTAAGCCGCCAGCCGGAACAGCCCTCCATCAACTCCAGCTCACAACACTGCCCTCTTATCTGCTGGCATTTCTGGCCGATACACACACACACAGCCAGGGAGTGATCCAGTTTTGCGACATGACATATCTGGTATTGTGGCGTGCTCGATCGGATCACCACCTCTTGTGAAATATAATGCTTTTAACTCCAGCGCTCCCGCCTTCGTTTTTTTTCCCCCCTCCTTTTCTCCTTTTTTAAACAACTGTAGCAGGGATACAGAGAGCAGTCTGTTTGCTCATCTTGGCCAGAGGCCAGAGGCTCTTTCTGATATAATCCCCCACCATCGATCAGACTTTGTTTACCCTTACATGGTTTCACTCCCCTCCAGCAATTAGCAGACAACCTTCAACCTCCTGCCTCTCAGACCGGCTTTCTTGCGTTTATTTTTCCCTTAAGTGGTCATTTTTCATATTGAGCATAAGCCCTGAGTAAGTGTGGGCGTACATTAAGTAACAGTGTCTCCTCTCCTGGGCCGTGACACATTGTGTGCGCGTGGTTGAGCGTTCACTCCAGTTCAGACCTTTCCTTTTCGTATATTGATTTCATTAAGTCTTTGATGAGCTCTGCCACGGTCAGAAACCCTCGGCACACACCCCCACACACACGGTAACCTCTCGTTCTGAGAGGATGCCTGCATTAGGGAGACCTCCGTTACGTCAGCGCTCGGCCGTCATGAACCCTCCTGTTTCCCGGTGTTGGAACCGTCCAACAGGGCAGATTAGCATGGCTCTTCCACTGAGGCGTTTGGAATGAATAACGGTAGCGGGACGAGGCTGCTCTTGGCTGGAACACGGCACCGTTCAGTTGCACTGGATATTGTTGTGTAATCACAATCGCATACTGCAACCCTGAGAACCAGACTGACCAGATTTCCGTTCCCCTTTGCATCCATCCCGTGCAGATCTCTGAAGCTTAACCCTAACCCCGCCTCACCCTTGAGGGAGAACCTCCCAAAGCATAGCACAGGGGGAGAGAAACTGAATTGTGATCTGGTCCAGTGGCAATTCCTCAGTATCTTACAGTGACCTGTGTTTGACTTGTAGTTTTGCCCTATGGAACCATTAACATGGCATTTCACTTGTATTTCAGATTAAACCTTTAATTTGTTTGATCAAGTGTTAGGTTACGGTGGGCTGAGGTGGTACTTTAGCCCATGCTGTATCAGTATTGAGTATTGGGAAAGGATTGCCGAAGCTCACTCAACAGCAAACTGCAATTTAAGTTTTAATAGATTCCAGTGCCTCCATCTTAGGAATAATAAACAAAACCAAAAACAGCTACCCGCCGGTGTTTTCCTGCTGTTGTTTTTGTGGCCCATGCTCTGCCTCTATGTTTACATCATCTCGTCAGTCTCAAAGCCCTCTCCTCCTCAGGCCTGAACAAAGGCAAACTGAATGGAGTTGACTTGAAGTGTCACCAGAGCGCCGAGTAGGAGAAAACACAGGGCGACGACTAAGCAGATGAACCGTAAAGTTTCCTAGCCTTGACAGCTACTGCTTTCCCCACCAGTCTCCATCTTCCCCGTCTCGCTTGTTGCTTTGTCTTTTTTGGGTTCTCCATGGTTTTTGTATAGATTGCTTTTTCTTTGTAGATATATTATTTAGTGTTTTACTATAAGTTTAACTATTTTTGTGCATTTCATTACACATTACTTTTTGTGTTTAAAAAGCAACATTTCCCTGCAAACAGGGACATATTGCCATATTTTGAGGGGAATTCATTATATGTGTAAGAGTACACTCCATTTCCCCCTTGGATCATTTTGTTAATATTCCTTGGACATAAAGTGGTGCACCAATTCCTTTAGTGGAACATAACTTGTTGTATAGACTAATAAAAGGCCATAAATGCAGTGAGATATTTTGTCAATACTAGAATAGAATCAGTTCGGAGCCGGAGAAAACAATATATCTGACAGCTTAGTCCCTTAAGTTTAATCATCACCAGTTATTTTCCTCAAAGCTCAAATTGCCCTCAATTGTCACTATACAAATTATGGATGCTGAATTCGAGCTTGCTCTTATTCAGCAAATCATGATACTGTGGGAAAAGCCGTGTAATATACTGTGCTCATTTTAAATTCTAATTTGGCGATTAGGCAGAGGGCTGTTGATAGCAGTTAGTGTTTTCATCCGAGGGCTGCCTTATTACAATTGCAATTAGATGATATTTTAAATAGCTATGAATAATTGAACTGTTCACTTTTTGCCACATGCTCTCCCCGTGTGTCTTGTTCACACACACACACACTCCCACACACACCCACCGCAGTTAATATTTGCCTGAATTTAAGCAGCCCAAATGCCTTCAACGTGAAACAACAGGCAGCGAGCTCCTGCGTTGAACTTGACAGCCTTCACCCAGCGCCGTTGAAAGGAGGCCCTCTTGCTTTGCATGCTGCTCAGACGTTAAATGGCAGACAGACAGGGTTTGGAGGTTAACGTTGGGGTTCTCACCCTCCCTTAACCCCCTACCCCATACCCCTCCAACTTCCAACTCTTGCCAGTACTTCTGACATGGCAAAGGGGGGAGAAATATGTATCAAATTAACTCGGAGCAACAGGACCCGGGGCCGCCCTGCCCTTGTCTTTTCCAGCAATCAGGGCTTTGTTATTTCAGCCTTCCAACCAAAACTGAACGTGATACAACGGCTTCGGCAATTACCTGCAATTTTCCGACCCGGTGCGCTAGCCCTTGCCGAGAGTGTTGGCGCACAGTGAAATATTGTCTTGCCGAGCTTAAGTGCGCTAATTCATTTACATCTGCGGAGTCGAGCATTACGGAAAAATAACTGTTTCACTTCTGTGCAACGCCGTCGAGGAATGTCCGCCGAGATTTGCTTTTCTGTCTGCGCGCTAACCTCTGTGATTACCAAGCAGTTGAAGCTAGAACACCCCCCCCCCCCTCCCCCGTATACAGTGTGGACAGCACATTACAGAGCCCCTGCTTAATACATCTGACCCATATATTATTCCCTACTCAAGGCAGCTGAAGAGTGTAGAAAAAATAGGTCTGGAGCCTCGACATCTGTTTTCGTATTGGTCTGCAGACTCTATATTTCATTTTTCCATCAGCCCTTACCAACTCCTCTTCCATTGTCCATTAACTCCATAGATGTGTGTGTGTGTGTGTGTGTGTGTGTGTGTGTGTGTGTGTGTGTGTGTGTGTGTGTGTGTGTGTGTGCGTCCGTGCGTTTATGTTCCTGTTTTTGCATTTGTGTGTGCGTGCGTGTGTGTGCACATGTGTGTGTTAGAGGGATGTTTCCCCTTCAAAGGTACTGAAGGAGACAGAACTGCTAGCGCCAAAATGCTAATTAAGTACAGTGAAGTAGACAAGGACACTTGAGAGCGTATGCATTAGCAAGTTTAACTCTCTGCAAACCAAACAGTTTGTTCTTTCCCTGGCTGCCCGAGACGGTGGAAAAACAACAGTTTCTAAGAAAGAACATAAATCAACAAGCTCCAAAGCCGGAATCTATGCGTACGTATGCGTGTGCATGTGTGTTTGTCCACACAGTGTTCTACTTTTTTTCCTGCGCACTTTTTCCTGAAGAAACAAGCATTTCCACTTCATTGGAATGTTTATTCTCTCACTCTCTCTCCCCCGACGTAGCGGTGCTAGCATATGGTATGTGTAAGGGGAGTCGCTTTGTGCCATGCCCTAAATCATTCTGTGGATTAGTATTGGCATTTAAATGCTCTCGGTGCTGAATCTAGTCTGTTTTAGATCTCAAGTTTATTCCTTGGCATTTGCGCTGCCTCTCGGGCTGGCCTCTTACCCCTGGCCAGCACATTGCTTGAAACTCTGTAGCTTAGCAGCAGAGCAAAGCCAGCCTTTTGAAGGGACCCCTGAAGCTCACCTCTCACATCATCTCCCATCAGCGTCTGCCATAGGAATCCATCAAACGTCGGTGAATGTTGTGGTGACAGAGCAACCCCGTGACCTCTCGTTAGGGCTGGAGCGTTTTCCGGTGGGTTATACGCGAGTCGTTTGTTTGCCATTATATGAACGCACTTGTGGCGGCAGAGGTTAATGTAATTATGTTCTCTGATGCCCGTGCGGTCCGGTGCTTTGACACACACCCCCCTGAAGTGCTTCCGAGGTTGGCTCCCGTGTTTTGGTTTTATATACACTAATTAGTGCGACCTTGGCCAGGTATTTTTACTGCCCTGACCCTTCAGTTGCAGTCTCCATATCTCATTCGAAGCAGAAAAAGGGCATAATGGAAACGTATGCTCGAATTATTGTTGCCAATTGGGTCATATTTAAACCAGAGAGCATTTAAAGAAATCAATTCTGGAGTGGTTAGTCAGTAGTGTCTCTAACCAGTTGTTAAATCCACTGTTTGTGGCACATTTATGTGGCTCGTGGGAGCTTAGCCAAGTTGATAATCCCCCTCTGCCCCTCTTCATCTACTACATGGCCTTTACAAGTTGGCCCCAGTCCCAACCCTTCACAACGAATGGTTGAATCCCTTACGTATCTGATGTATTCGGAACGAACATGATACATTCATTTTAGGGAAGACGGAGCAGATGTGGTCGGTGCGGTTGAATCTTCTTGCAGTCGGATCAAACAGTCTAGTGCTGCTTGAGATGCTGAATCAGGCTTTTTGGACCTGTTTTTCTTCAAGGAAAAAACTGTTTCATTTTTTTTTACAGATGACCTAATTGGCATTATTCCTAATTCGGAAACCGTCTAGCTCCTCCAATTAAAACAGAACGTGGGCTCTTAAAACACGCTCAGGCCTTCAACATCCAATTTTGTCGAAATGAGATGCTTGGTTGAACGCGAAAGCAATCTTATCAGCCTCGCATCGCTGTCAAGTAAACACTCAGGAGCACCTGCAATCTTTTACCCTCATCCAAGGAGCTGGAGAGCTGGCAGCACTCGGCTCTGTGCCCCCCCACTGCGTGGTGAGATTCTGTTTTCATGTGTGTATTGTGGTAAAACAGCAGGCCCCTTCCCGCGGCATAAGGGGGGGGTAAGGCATATATCTTGGAGCACAGAGGCAGGGCATGCCAGAGGTGTCTGGAGGGGGATAGAGGCGTACTCGACTGATGATGCTCCAAACATTGGCCATCGATCCGACCGGCACCAGGCGCTTGTTCTCCTAAAGATAGGTGAAGGTGAACAGTGTGTAGCATCAGGGCTCCGCCGCTGATCCGCGTGACGTCTCCGTCTGTGTAATGAACCCGCCTGCATTGGAGAGCAGTGGAGGGGGGGGAGGGATGGCTGGCTGGACGGAGGGACTGATGGAAGGACGGATGCAGGTGGGGGGGCCGTCTATGGTAATGACAGAGGGGGCCCATGTCAGGGGCAGCCTTTGAACGGCTTTGATAAGCAGCGCTGCTGGTGAGCTGCTGGGCTTCCCAGACGACAAGGAAATTAGCAGCGCAACATGCCGCTCCCTTAAAGGAGCCGCGATGGCCTGACTTTTGATGGAGGGGGGGGGGGGGCACAAACGAGGCAGCCATATTTGAAGGTCGCTTTTAAGAGTTAATTGTGCGTATTCTTTACATGGCACGCTCTGAGTAATGGCAAGTGTCAAACAAGTACATCATCAAACAGTATTGTAAACACTCTCCCCCAGTAGGATTTAAAATAGACGGAGGGAATTAAGAGAGGGTTTTTTTTTCTCCCTTCTTCCGTTTTCTGTGGCCACCTCTGGTGCCACAAATGAAAATGTCCTTCCCAAAATAGATCATTTTTTACCCTTCAGATGTTCTTTTATTTTAAGCTCAGTGACACTGTGTCATCCATCACAGCCAGCTTTCAGAGGGTGAAGAGCCTCGAGGAGGGAGAGAGAGAGAGAGGGAGAGAGAGAGGGAGGGAGGGAGAGAGAGAGAGAGAGAGGGAGGGAGGGAGGGAGAGAGAGAGAGAGAGAGGGAGGGAGGGAGAGAGAGAGAGAGAGAGGGAGGGAGGGAGGTGGAGGGACAGAGAGAGAGAGGAAAAACCCACAGATACAATGCAGAGAAAGTGTGACAGCATTCTGCTAGTGCTGCAAAGTAAGACCTCCCTGGTTAAATTACCACAAATCTCATCTTGTGCTTCCATTTAGGCATTTTTCTTTGTGTGAGCGGAGTGGAAGTCATTCCTCTTCTAGGGTAAACACTGAAAATGAAAGTGTTGCCTTCCAAGTCCTCCCACAAATTGCCGCTTCGGAGTGCCAAACTTCGCTTTGCGGCATTGTTTGCCAGGAAATTGCATTTCTCATCGCTTTAGTAAATGTTTTGGCTGGATGGAAAGTGTGCGAAAACTGATCAGCGCTTTGATCACCCTGACCTGGAAACGTGATCGTCTACCCACTTCACAAGGGTCCCTGACACCTGGGGAAACCGGAGCTGTCTTTCTCGATATACGATCCTCACCACAGTGCTAAAGACTTGACTTCTCCTGTTTCTCTGTCCACAACGAAAGAGCAACCCTAATGATGGGAATCGGAATGGCTCAAACTTCTGGCTTATGCTGCTTTCTTCTTTATTTATTTTACCCAAGCTCTTTAGAAGTTGTTTGGAGACAATGTTTTTGCTGTCTTCTGTGAAGGAAATGCCTTGAGCAGTTTCATTGTTTAAAGTGGAGAAAAAAGCTTTTTGGATTGTTTGTTTGCCTTTAAAAGCGTATATGTTTACAGGACAACTCAGTCTTGATTAAATTCCTCTTTACGATTTCATTCATACATGACTTTATTTGATTGCAATGATAATATGTATTGCGTCAAGCACACATTTCGCTCTCGATCACATCAGCTAATGATCAAAGGGTGTTGTGTCACGTGACCAAAGTGCACAGTCAGAAGTAACTTGCGGCTCATGAAACTCCTCCCACCCCTAACGTAAGAATGATGTAGTCGCGTGTCACGTATCGAACGAGCGAAAGCCTGCTACTTTGGAAGATCAAATAGACTAGATCTCTTTCCAGATAAAACCATCTCGCTATTACCAGAATCAGCCACTTAAACCTAACCATTTTTAACCTTGGACCTAATCTTGTCCATCTCAAGCATAATGTCAACCATATCCCTCAACTCTGCTTTCTATTTTTGTTTTAGGTGGGAGGTGTTGCTGGTGACACACCACCAGACGCTTTTGAGGGGGCCGTACAGAAAAGTATTCCTTTCAATTATACACAAAAATATTTATTTTCTTCAGTAACCATAACAAAAGTGATGGCTGCTTGTAAAATTCCTTTTATAGCTCCCAAATATTATTATTATCAATGAGGGATGTTAACTGCCACATGATGCATCTGGTAGGTTGTTGGAAATCTTAAAACGTTACAAATCTTAAAATCAGCAAAAACATAATCATTTTATCCTGAATCATTCAGCCCTGTGAAAATCCACATTAAAAAAGATTAAAGTGATATAACTCCTTCAATAACGAGATTATTAATTGGAGCAATTATTCAGTAGCATATGAAAGAGTTCCAGGCAATCTGGTGGGAAGGCATAGTGGTGGTGTACGGAGGTGTATAACACAGCCAGCGAGTGATTCGAGAGGCTGTGGCGTGGCTTCTTAAAGTTCACAAACCCTCTGGATATTTGATCAAGCCACGGGCCTTTGATCATTGGTAACACTGAGGTAACCATGACCGCTTTCGACTCCGGGAAAAAAAAAAGGGACCGTTTGTGTCCGAAAACAATCTCCCCACCTCTGACACATTGGCACCCTGAGAAAGAAAAATGTCAAGGTCAATAATGGGCCATTAGCTCTGGAGTGAGTTGCCTTTGTGTTCCCAGGCCCGCTCAGAACACCTCCTGTCTACAACACACGATACCGTGGCTGCCGCGGGTACCGACCCGTTCACTCTTCACTTTTTTAGAAGAAGAATAGGAAAAACAAAGCACATGCCTACTTTGTGTGGAAAAAATGAGAACTACTACTAAGCTATTCAGAGAGTGAAAGACCTCATGGATGTGTGACAAAGTATTCACCCAGCCTCTGTTTTGTTACACCGTGTGGATTTGATTGACTATGTAGTTAACCTCTATTCACCGGTATTGCACCTTGTTCATTTTACATGAGGTCCTGCCTCTCCGTTGCAACACATGTCATAAGTGTTTGAATGAGTGAACTACACTCTAGGCCATAATAGAGGCTTTTCTACTAGATTAATTGTATCACCATTCTTTTTCTTGCAACCCCCACCGCCGTTTTCCCTCCATGCTATCTTAACATAGTAGTTTTATATAGAAGCTTGTTGCTAAAAAAAAAAAAACAGGTAGAAAAGATCTGTATCAAAGCACAAGTGTTTTTCTTTTTTTGTGTGCTGGGCTGGTTTTTCGCTGGAGAGTCTCGCTTCGGGTTTCGGTCCGAAACACAAAGGTGTTTTCTTACCTGATTTGTATTCATTCACACAATGAGTGGACCTGCATCTCTTGTTTCCAAGTAAGGAGAGTCCAGACCAGACTTTTGTTCCACCCATCATTGGATACGTGCACGTTGCTTCCTCCAGTACAGGCCTTGGACCACAGCCACCAGCTTTGTCCTGGATGGATTTTTTTCTCTCCCCCTCTCCTGTCCTTCTCCTCTGCCTTTGTTGCAATGTGTACAGGTTCCACCAAACATTCGTTTTATGGAGATAAACGTTTCAACTAAGTCCCACCATCTCTCTGTCCCTCTTCATTCTGTAATGAAAGATAGTCTGTCAGTCTTAATTGACCTTGCCCGACACACAAAAAAGACACAAATTAGTGGTTTTAAATGTTCTATTGGTTCACTGGTTGTACTGTCAGGGCCTTCACTACAGTGGGAGAACGAAGGATTATACCTTCATTCGTTTGGAGGCTGCCAACCAAAAGAACATAAAATCAATTAGGTGTAATAATTATCTTGTTCTTGTTTGTTGTTTCAGGGTTTCTTCCTGACGGTGTCCCCGGAGTCGATCCTCAAGGTGGCCAAGCATGTGTCCGATAACAACAAGGTGTTCTGCATGAACCTCTCTGCGCCGTTCATCAGCCAGTTCTTCAAGGAGGACCTGATGAAGATCATGCCCTACGTCGACGTCCTGTTTGGCAACGAGACGGTGAGTGGCGGAGAAGGCCTCCTTCATGTGTGTGTGCTGTACAAACAGGCAAGCGGTACAAATCTGTACCAATGCAAAACAGGAACCCCACATGGATTTGAAGATTATTTTTCGTTTTGCATTTGTCTACGTGAGTTCTTCTTTCAACATTAGAAAGTGATCTGTATGTTTGGTTTGGAGAGTATGTGGGTTTTTAAAAGGGGACAAGTGCCCTGATACCATACATCAAAAACTGAACTTAAATGGCGATTTCCCCCGCCCCCCGTTTCTGAACCCCTTTATGGTCGCTGGCTATTTAAAATTGCACTTAGCCACAGCCCAATAAAGAGAGGGAGAAGAATTAGCCTAGTAATCACTCATTTTAATCGTGTCACCATTTCATGGCAGTTAATGCATCGATTTCTTCCCCCTTGGCCATAAGGAAGGGAGTAGTACGATAGAGGTCAGGCAGTAGTCGTATACAGCGGCGGCGCTGGGATGTATCCTCCAACGGGCCAGCTGTGCCGGGGCTGGGGCGTATCGCCTACACAGACTGCACCTTTTGGGAGCGAGGGGGAGGGGTGGTAGTGGTGGTGTTGGGTAGGGCGGTAGGAGGTGCACAGGAAGGTTTTTTTCTTTCACTTGCCTCGCCTCCCTGCTGCTAAAGCTACGAAACAGAGCTCTTTTACTTTTCGTTAGAGATGGGGTCCGCAGAGCAGGACACGACTGGAAGGAACCGCTCAGCATTTGTGGATTTATTACTGCTGCTGACTTCAGCTTTTCCCTCTTCTCTCCCCCCCAATCCACCCCCCCCCCCCCCCACCCTGCATCCCTCTACCTGCCCCCACAAGCTCCACAATACCTCCCTTTTGCATATGCACCCCTCTCTTCGTCTCCCTAATTGCCGTTAGGAACACTCGGGTCTCCCAGAGCACAGAGTATATTTTGCAAACGTTATGTATTTTCGGGTGGGTGGTACTGTTTGCGGTTTGCATAAGTTGTTTGCTCACACCTCCAGTCATTACAGTTTAATGACTTTGGATAATTACTTACGCATGTTTTTTTTTTTTTCAAAGAGATTATTGTTTTTTTTTTTGATTGTCTTTTTCATTCTCCTGAGAAGAATGTCAACGGCGAGTCCGAGGCCCGTATGTAGACCGCCCCGCGCAGTATGGCGCTAGGGTTGGTGCCCGCCTCCCGTCCGGGGTGTTCCGACTCCCTTCGGCTTACCGTCAAAGTGAACAGGAGTGTCTGCCTCGAAAACGGCGGGGCCCCGGGCCCCCTGTTGTGCGCGAGGCAGACCGCGTTGGCAGTCATGCAGTGGCACATGGTGAGTGACAGGCAACAGGCCTACACCACCACCTCCACCACATGGCACACTACCCTGTTCCCCTCCCACCCGGCCGTATCCTCTCTCTCTCGCCCCAATGCCCTCAACACCACTAGCCCACCGCCCCCCACCCTAACCCCCCTCCACTCCCCTCCCTCACAGCCCCCTCCCCGGTCCCGGATCACCCTGAGCCCCTCATGCCTTCATAACAAGTCAGTGACAGTGGGGATTACACAGACTGACTCCCCGCAGTCCCGGCACGACACGCTGCAAGGGAAGGCTAATGTGGCTGCCTTGTCCATGTCTCTCTCTCTGCTGCTTAACCACAGCCACACAACGCATGAAGTCACCGTTTTGTGTGGGTGTGTGTTTGTGTGTTTGTTCCCTAAGCCTGCGCTCGACACAGAAACGCACCAGGCGAGCGGAGGAATAACACAACAGCGTTTTTTTCGAGACCATAAACAAACAAAAGAAGGGTTTGATCTGGCGGGGATCGAATGTGTTTTGGGTAGAGTTGTTTTTTTTCAGCCGAAGCGTATCTGGTTTCGATGAAATAATTTTCGCAACATTATTTCATTAGCTGGAGACTTCAAAACAATGTTCCCCACACCTTTGACTGCTGCTCGGCGGCGGCAGACATTTATTTATTTTCATTGTCTCCCTCCGAAAGCTGAAAGGACCAACTGTGTGTTCCAGTCAGGCCGCCCTGGGTCATTTCGCTGTAACATGATCTCGCTGGTACGTGTTTGAAACCTGGCATCCGCCTGCCTGCCTGCCTGCCTGCCAGGCCCTGGCCTATCGGCGGGCTCCTAGCTTATATAACAGTCTCTCGTCCGTTCCGTAATTACTGCCTTTTTGGGATGTCGTGTGGTGTCTGCTCTCCCCTGCGAGGGTGGGGGAGGGAGCCAGGAGGCTAGCTCCACAATGTCGACGCTGCCACAGTCTCTGAGATCAGTTGGGGGAAATGGAATCGGTTCTGTTTTTTTTCCCCCTTCCGACAGTGCTTGGGTTAATTGGCAAACATGTCGCGAGATAACCCGGGAACAGACCAGGCCTAATTGAGTCCTTCTGCTCTGTCCGACTCCTGACTACCCGACTACCTGACACGAAACCCAGGGCATTACATTTCCCTCTATTAAATGACTACCGCTAATTAGGCCTGAATGAGGGAATCATTATCGCTGGAAAACCGCATGCCAGTGGATCCACTGTTAAAATTAGCCACAATTTGCCTTTGCTGTTGGAGCGGCAAGCGATAAACCACAGACACACAATGGGAGGAAAGCATCGGACCATTACCGCGGGCCTCCTAATGGGGAATTTGAAGACATATCATGGACAAATTGAACGATTAATTGGGACCGAATTAATCACTCTGACTGATGTTCCATAAGCCGGAATTCGTGGCGGTCTTCAATTTACATCAGGTTAAGTATCGAGTAATTTGATTTTATTTGGGCAGCAGTAATAAGAGTGAACTGCCCCCCCAAAACAGTGTATGCCTCCTTAAATGAGCCACTGCCACAGATGAAGAGCTTAAAATGTTTAGCCTTACAGGAAATACCCTCCTCTAAGCGCTCCATTCCATTGACAATATTTACACCAGCCCCATACAGAACATGGCAATAACTTAAATTTCTGCCCAATCCATCCGACGATTAGACTCTGAAAGGTACTACCTATGTGGCTGCAAAGGCTCTCTCTTCCCAAACAGCGCTCGGCCATTATAATTGAATGCTCAATAGGTGAGCTGTCTAATAAATGGGAAGATAACATAGAGGCGTGTTTGATTATACCTTGCTACGCAAAGAAAGAAGGCCATCATCCGGTTTATTTTCCTGTGTTCAAGCTGTTTTTAAAGAGCGTCTAGCTCACCGGCTCTCCAGGCAACGGGAGCCAAATAACATGGATTTCCTGCCCCTCGGTGCTGTGTGAATGCTCTGTACCTGATGTTTTGTGTGTGGTGATCTTGCTTATTTTCCCATCCATCCCCAAGCACAGTTCCATGATCTAAGAGCACTCGGATACAAGCAGTCGTACAGAAGGTTATTGTCATGAAAAGCCCCACAGGCATTTTGGCTCCCAGCCCTATTTTTCTCCATCTGCATGCAGTCTGTGAGGTGTTGGGGGAAATGGGGGGAGGGCGGCTTTAATGATTTTTCCAGGACAGGCTGAAAGTGTGTGCGTGTGTGTCTGTGCCTGTGTGTATGTTAGTATGTGTGGGCTTGTGCAAAAAAAAAATCCATGTGTATGTCTGTGTGTGTGTCTGTGTAAAAGGGGGCAGGTTGAGATACATGGGCAGAGTGACATCACCCCTTTGAATCTCCGCCCGATTCGTCATCCCCCCGCTTTGTTTGCGTGATGGACCGCCAGCGAACGCTTATCTCGGTGCGGCGCCCGCGGCTGTTTATCGCCGCGGTGACGCGTCCCGAAGCCCGTGCGGCTGCGTGCTCCGAGCTGTCAGTATGTGTGGGTGACGGCAAGTTCACTAAAGCCCCCCCAAGGGGCCCAGGGGTATTTCTTGCCAAAGGAAAATGAAAGACTTTTGCTCTTGACGGTGGTTCCACTCAGCAGCTCGGGGTGAATAATATCCCGTCCTACCCTCCTTAAAACAAAGATGTGAGAGGCAGATTAGCATCTTACTGGAAGAGCTATCTCCTCTCTCCCCGACCTCACCCCCATCACCCCCTCGCTCTTCCCCCCCCCTCCCCTCTTCCTGTCGGGGCTTTCTGTGGAGGAAGGGAAGGCATATGAGACGTTAACCCTCCTTGTGTTTATTCACGGGGCCCACACAGGCCTACCGGGGGCGTAGCGAGTGGCCGAACATCGCCGGTCGTCGGTCGTCGAGCGCCAGACGGATCGGCCCATGGTCTCTCTCAGTGCCGTACTCCTGATGTTTTCATCAAACCTTCGATGAGTCACACGCACGCCCGGCAGCGCCGGAGTAGGTTGACCTTCACGGCGTGACGTGCGGTCCCACGCTTCGTCTGAGTCACAGTGCATTAACGGAGGTGAAGTGTTTCGAAGGCGAGCGCCTGCTTTTCTTTCTTGATAACAGGAAGTGGCATGTGTCAAAATCTGGCCAACTACAATAAAACCGTCAACGTCTTTGTTCGGGCATCTACAGTCGAGACGGGGAGGGGGTGGTGAAGACCAATTATGGTGTAGTAGAGGAAGTCTTATTCATCCAGCATTCTTCAGTGTGATTTTTTTTTCTCTCCCCGTTCTTTTGTTTCGAGAGCCAAGGTACTCTGGAGAGCCAGTGTGGCTCTCCCATAGAGACCCTCTAACCACTGTAATCGTACCGAGCCAGAACCCGCCTTGCCCAGTCCCACAAGCAAACCACCGAATACTTTATAAAACGTCGGGTCAATAAGGGGAGTGGGGTCCGCGGAAGGTAAGTGAGGGTTGTCGGGGGTTGGGGAGTAGGGGGAGACGAGGGTTGGGGGACTTCACATTTGCCGTGAAATGTGACCTCAACGCGAATCCTTTAACAAGGAGATGGACCGATAGGGCCGGTAGGCGGGGGGGGGGGGGGCGGCGTAGTCCTCTGAAAAGGGAGTAATTATGGGAGATAGCGGAGATATTGCACCAGGAGCAGATCGATACCGGCCTGACACCGAAGGACCGGTGTATCCCTGTCTGAGCGAGAGATACAAAGGCTTGATGCCAGAGTGTCTGGCCAACGCTGGAGGCCAGCGGAGCAGCAACCAGTGGGGCTGCGATGGCTCCGGGGCAGCCATGACGCTTTTTCCTCCTGATCCACCACATCTTGGATCTCCACTGTGTTCACACGCACACACACACAGGCACAAAAACACACACACACACACACACCCCGAATCCTCTTGTCAACCCCCAAGTAGATAAGAGGCGGTAATTGTCTTCGGATCGCCCGGCACAGAGTGTCTCGTAGACGCTCCTTTCATCGCCGCGCTCGGGGAAGACCAGCCGCCAACACTCTGCACGTGGTCCCCGTGGTCTCCCCAAACGTGTCGACTCTCCCTAGCTCTCGGCGCTACCCTCACGAGCCCCCGGTATGCTCACATTCGTACGCTGTGTCTCCCCGAAACACAAAGACCCCTCGAGCTTACTTGGAGGAACCTCACTTAGCGGCTGCCTGCCCAACGCGCCCATTTGAACCCAACAAATTGGATGTTTTTGTGGCGGGGCTAAATTACGGTGGGCTTTATTTGGATTGCATCATGCCAAATATTTCCTTCGAGAAAGATCCTGCGGTTATTTTTCCCCTCTCTCTCCGCAGAGCACCCACCGCATGCCAGTGGTATGCGGACACATGGAAAAACGCCGCTGCCGGCTCTGCGCCATGTTTGCTACTTTTCTCTTCTGGCTAGCGACTGTCTTGTGTCACATCAACAAATAACATGTTGGACATCCTCTTCATTTTCTCTGTGCATGTATTTACTCCTTCAAAGCACTCCCCGAACTCCTCACGCACAAATGGTTGGAATTATCTCAAGCTATTTCATCTCTCTTTCTCGCTCTCTCTCTTGCTCTATCTCTCACTCTCGCTCTTGCTCTCTCTCCCTCTCTATCCCTCTCTCCATCTCTCTCTCTCTCTATCCCTCTCCCTCTCTTGCTCTCTCCTGTTCTCTCTCTCTAGCTCTCTCTCTCTCTCCTGCTCTCCATCTCTCTATCCCTCTCTCTCTCTCTTTCTCTCTATCTCGCTCTCTGGGCTTCTTTCATTGTCTAAGGCATGCAAATCCCAGCCTGGCAGATCTTTGTTTCTCATTAAGAGATACGCCGAGCAGCCCGAATGCTCAAATGGTTATTTTACACAAGGGGGGGGAACACAGTCGCTGTTCCTGTCAATTCAGCACAGAAACATATTTGTTCTCCGCGTTGTTTGTTTACAGAGACTGTAATACACTACCTATCAGGCAATTTATATCGGCAATAAATAAAAAGACAGACCCATTGAAAATCTGCTTCATTGGCATCAGCCCTCCCTGACAAGTGCTTTCCCGGGCAACCTTGTTTTCCATCAGCAAGAGAAATTACTCTAACCAGATCAGTTTAGGCCTCGAAAATTACTTAACGTGGGCATCGTCCTCTGGAGTAAAATACTCAACACCTTTTTTTTTAGTGATGGAAAAAAAATTGCCCACAAGCCATTGGGAAAACCAGAACAATGCAGCGAGCGTTATTACACTGTGTGCGAGACCAAAGCTTTTGTTTGCCTGTCAATAGTCCGCTAATTAGTGTTGTTTGGCGGCGGTGGAGGAATACATCCACTGTTTGTTTATCTCCCCCCCTCCCAAGTCCCCCGTCATCCCTCCTGTCGGGAGGCAGGCGGTGTCTGGCACTCTGACGCGCCCTGACCCCCCGTGTAAAAGCCCCCTCGGCCAAGGTGCGTGATGGAAGCCCCCCTAGCGCTGATAAGACCACCAAGACTGATAACCAACCCTCACTAGCCCAATGCAAACCCCGGGCACATTGCTGCTGCTGCTGCCTCTATGGCCTCCATTAAGTCCCACAAGAGAACCCCCCCCACACAGACACACACACACACCCACACACACCCACACACACTCTAAACACAGTCAACCACCCACCTGTTTCCTGCCACCTCTTCACCCCCCTCTGCCCCCCCCCCCCCAGACCTCCCCTGGAGATGGCTATCAGCGGCCATATTTATGTGTCCCACATGTTTCCGATAGTTTAACCCCTGGACCCCAGCGGGGGGTTTTAGTGCGTGGCCCGGGGGGGCTCTGTAAAGAGACCTCTGTTCTGCGCTGGTACACAGACAGGCCAGACGGATGGAAGCGGAGACCCCTCGCCGGAGCCTTCGGAGGGTACGGGGTCGGACAGAGGACCCCGTTGATTTAGTCTTGCTCTGATGGAGGCTGAAGGTCATCCCTGTGATGGTTGGCTAACATTTAGGCGTATCACAATGTTTGTGTTGCGCTGTGATTGGACGAGGCTCGATTTGTTCTGCAATAAAGAGAATCATTTGTTTGGCTTGGGTTTTTTGTTACCGTCTGCGGTAAATAAATGCACTTATTATCGTCAATTTGCGGATCGTTTTAATAGTGTGCGTGTGCTCTATTTTTCAACGTGGAGTATATTATGCACAGATTCGAAGTCGGTTATTGGCTTGAATTGCTTCTACTTTAGGAAATTGCGTTGTCACTTAGTTATTCCCTTAAGGAGCAATTGCCTTAGATAAATGAAATTGCACTCTAACAATGGAGTGTATAATGAACATGGTTTCAGGATATAGCGAAATTGGTTAGCATATGAATAGTGTCGAGAACACGCTTAAAGGTGTTTCCAATAATCCCATCATATTTTGTGTCTTCAATGTAGAAGTATTTGCCTAAGAAGCATCTCAATGGCACGTTTTTATCTTTGGAAATGCATAGCGTACGTTATCGATGGAAATAATGGATTTTCCGTCGATAACAAGCCAACCAAGAGCATTATTTGAGCAAATGCATTAGGGAGAGGAATCCCTAGTTGAAGAGTGGAAAGCACATTCGATTTTAAATGGGCTGAGATATGACACCTGGACTCAATGGCCAAAAGTGAGAATTCTGCACCACACAAGCCTATCTGCATCTCATTTCTTGTGGGCCGAGTTTCCTAGAAACGTTGCCCACTTAAACACGAGGGCGGAGATTCTGGCCGGCGGACCCGCATAGCGTCTCGGTACAGTTGACTCACATCATCTTATCTGCCCTCTGTCATCATATTAATTATCTCCTGCTGTACTTATCAACACACCTCTGATATGGTCACTTCCTGTTTCGACAGCAGCTTTCTCAGAGCGACGACATTTTGATGTCCAGGAAAAAGAGCCATGATCTGTCCTCTTGGAAGGCAAGGAGAGACACTCAAAGGACAGCAACAGCCATCCCCCCCACCAGACATCACATGCCTTGATTACCCTCCCACCTTCCACCACCTACTCCAAAACACAGCCCCCCTCCCACCCTGCCTGCACAGCCACCCAGTAATGTATGCTGCAGCGATCTGGGTGGAGGTGATTGAGCTGAATGCCAGATGTTGTTTTTACTAGGCATTTATGAAGTCTGTCTGTCGCGCCTCAGTGATAACTAGCAGCGAGTGAGGGAAAACAGTGAATGTGTTATATGTTACAGGCTTTCATCTGTAAAAAATGAATTATTTGCAAGCGGCTGAGCTATCGGGACAGGGGTTAAAGACCACATTACATTCTCCTCGGTTGTAAGGGCCTTGAGTGATTTGTCGTGGTGTGTAGCTGTGATAATTACCCCGGACCGATTCTTTAAAGACACATTTTGTAACCTTCTGGTGTTGTTTCACAGTTACCACGCAACCATGGGGATCGCACTGGTTGGTGGAGTTTGAAATGCCTTCAAAACAAATCGTTATCGGGGGAAAGAATCTACAGAAACCCTTAAAATAGGATGGAAATCTGGTCTTAACGTACATAATGTGTCACGGTCCCGTTCCCCTCTGCTCTGTAACTCATATACACACACACACACACACACACACAATGTCAAAAACAATTGAATTTCTGCCTGAGCTTCAGCTTGGCCTAACCACGGTCAAGCAAACGCCTATTTTCTCTACGGCCTCGGGGGGAGTTATGGTTTGCAGCTTATCAACTTTTATTAACCTTAGCACCGAGGCCTGCTCTTTGATTTAGATTCCTCAGGAAACCCAGGGAAAGGGGATGTTTTTCTCCTCTCACTTTTCGCCAGCTGACAACTGCTTACAAAAAAGAGACATAAATCAGAATAAGTCATCTAAGAGACATCTAAAAGAAAAGTCAATACACACGGATAATATTATTACCATTAAAAGGAAAAAAGTAGACACCGAAAGTACACACCGTCTCGTCCGACCCGAAGTTTGTTGTCTCTCCCCAAATATTGATTTTACGGCGTGATGTTTTGGCAAAATGTGTCTTCCCGATCCCTAGTTTTATTTTTAACTTCCGAAGTAAACTGCCAGTAAACCCCCCCATCACCCACGCTCCCCACTCCCCACACACACAACTGGCTTTTGGATTATTAGCTTAAGCCTTCTAAAAATATCCCTTTGACAGTATGAGCTCCTCACAAGCAGCAGCAGCCACATCTCAGACGTCCTGATGGCTTCATATTAGCTCCCGGGCGGTGGAGGCAGGGGCTCACGGCGTCGGTACAGCTTGTTCCCTTACACCACCTTGTTCGGCCACTAAGGAGAGCCGACTAGTCCAAAAATCCCCTAGCAACTCCATTCAGAGCCTTTTCTACATGGGTCATCGGGACGCCGCCGCCGCGGATATGTTAGCCAAGCCAGGCGGTGGAACGGGGTGTTTCTTCTATTTTTTCCCCCAGTTTGTTTACAGCAGGAGCGGATTTTTCCCATATGTAACTGGAAGCCCTTGTCATTGAACCGACAGCTGAAGAAGCACATGGGCTGTCAGTTAAGAGGCGCTTACATCATGCCATCACAGCACATCCAATATATTCCATACCGCATAAAATCTGTAGTCTAGTGCCGCTCACTCATTAAACACGCTCTATTTAACGACTGATTCTCCCCAGCCCCGGCACATTAGCTTTTAACTAATCTTTACAGCAAGCAAATATTTGTTATTGTTATTATAGGCATTCATGTAAATCTCGTAGATGCTAATAAATGCCTGAAATGGATTACATAGTTCACAGGTGGCTCACAAAATGGCTTCAATTATCTTTTCTTACACCCACTCGCTCTTGAAAGTTTTTTTTTTGTTGCACACAAATGCACGCTAACTAGAGCGATAGAGAGTGAGATTGAGAGGGAGAGAGAGAGACAGAGAGAGAGAGAGAGAGAGAGAGGAGGAGAGCGAGAGATGGACAGAGCTGTGTGCCGTCCAACCGACCACGTTCCTCTATCCTTCATTGATGTCGTTCCCAAGGATGTTCCATTTTTCATGAAGTTCCTCATGCTCCCTTTGTGACGCCATTTTTTGAGGGAAGGTCGGTGTAAATAAACCAACGCAAACCCATTCCAGACACTCAAAAAGATCTCCGAAGCAGCTCACCTTCATCCATACAAAGCTTGAATACTACACTTAATCGACTAGCCTCCCCTTGTGTGTTGGCATGCGCTGTGTTTGTGTGTGTGTGGCCGTGTGATCTTATGCGTGTGTGTGTGTGTGTGTGTGTGTGGATGTCACGGGGGAAGATGAATTGACGTATCGCCGGTGCTGTAATGTTGATCCAAGGCAGGGCGGCGCGGGGGAGCGTCTCGCGGGACCAGTAACCTTATTGTTCCATGTCATCTCCTCCACTCCTTCTGCTGGAGGAGCACGCTGTCAACCTCTCCCCAAGGTCTCAGCACCGGGCAGACACCAGGGCAGCCCCCTTCCTCTCCCTCCTCCCCTCCCTATACAATTGGATCATTTAGCATCGAGGCATCAACCTATTACGCCGATCCCGGGGTCAAAAGCAAATTTATTGCGTCGGGAGTTGTCCGTCATGGCGTGTGTGTGCGTTCTGTCGGGATGGACACACACACGCACAGGGGGCTGCCTCTGAAAGTGATTGAGATAGAGTGGGATTAAATGATCCCCCTCGTCGTCGTCGTGGTGTCCAGTGCTGGATTTCACCGTTTGGGGATTCCCCCCCTAACCCCCACCCCGCCTGCCGCCCCCTCCTCCTCGTATGTACACACATTAGTATTGTGTTTTTGGGGGGGGTGTAGGGTTCACGGCCGCGGGCGGGGGACGTGATGTGTGTTATCTTCTGCCGCCGCTGTAAAAGGAGACAGGGGGGCAGTGGAGGGAGCGGGCCGACCCACGGCCCCTACGGCATCAGGGGGCGGGGCCTGGGGCGCTCTGCATGAGCACCCGCCACGTGTGGGGGAAGATGGCGGGAATGACATATCTTGTCCTTTTTGTGTGTGAGTGCGTGTGTTTTTTGTTTGTCTGCGTGTGTGTGTGTGTGTGTGTGTGTGTATTTGTGCTCTGTAACATCTACTACTCTACCTACTCTATTTGCGTCCCCTTAATGAACTGCTCATTTGTGTTGTTTTTTTCTTCCCTTTATCGCAGGAAGCGGCCACCTTCGCAAAGGAGCAAGGCTTCAAGGTGAGTTGACCCCACGATCGCTCGCTAAACAGCGCCGGGAAAAAAAACTGCCCGTTTTATTTTTTCCCCCCCTTTTTTTATTTTTTTTCTGCTGATAATGAAGTTCTTTTTGGACAGTGATTGATGTGCTATTATACTCTCCAGGCCTTGCAGCAGTTGCTATGGAAACCTGGCAGTCGTCATGGTTTCTTTGTTCAGCCAGCACTCTGTTATGACGCACTCTGCTAGGTCTGCACCCAACATCGCCTACAGATGTTATTTATTGAATTTTGAAAAGCCTCTTGGGAAGCTGAGAAGTTGGGCATGGTTTCAAGCCTTCCCCTGCAGGCTCGGTGATCGTCAGGTTGCCTGGTTAAAAAAGCATGCTCATTAGCTCCATTGCACTCGGAAGATGATGTGTGTTCTCTTTCAGTGCTACAAGCACCATGGCAAAGTGTACAACGCCGGCAGTCTTATGATAACCAAATTACGGCCACCTGTGGTGTGAGATCATGTCACTTGGAAATGACGGGGAGCTTGTTAGCCCATGGAAAATAACCCCCATTCCCTATTTGTTTTCACATTTAGCTTCCCTCTTCCGCGGTGAATAAAGTGCCTCATTTGGTTATTTTATTTCTGTATTATTTGATATTTTCCCCCTGAAATGAAGCCATTGCTGCTTTTTTAAATATGTAATCAAAACCACAAAGAGACAAAAAAAATGCCTTCTGTGCAATTCCTGTGGCGGTGGGCTTAGGTATTTTAAGTGTCGTCTCCATTTCAAAGGCAGAGCTGCCTTGAATATGGCTGTGCTCGGTGTGAATAATTGTCATCCAGAATCACTAACGGTGTGATCAACGTGACTAGAATAGAAGAGCGATCCTGATGGCAGTGACGGGTTTAAGCGAGGAGAGGAGATGAAGGCAGGCAGAGGAGCGGGGGAGTAGACGGGAGGCGGGGGGGGGGGGGGGAGATTGGGGGGAGGAGGAGCTCCCATCTCAAAAAATAAATAGAAAGGGCAAGGCACAGACTCTTCCAGTATTAACAATTCTCTGTCATTTTTCTATGTCAACTTGATTTGCCGGAACACTCACACTCATGAAAAATGGCAGGGGATGAATATGATTTGTGTGGTGTATGTATGTTATTTCCGGACTCCCAGGGTTTAATTATTATGGCTGGTCCTGGGTGTTGGTCTTGACGACTGCGTTGCCGTGGCCAGGCACTAACGAGATTGAAATAATGCCAATATGTATATAAGCTGCTGTGCAAGTGTGAGAAGCGCTTCAAACGGGAGCCTAATCAGACCAATATGTTAGGCATAAAGTGTTCACACGGTGTCCATGCAGTGGCTATACCATGCTTCTCGTTCACTCAATCTTTTTCCCCTTAAAACTAGCCTTGATGCATGGTAGTCTGTTTTGGCTCATTTGTTAATTGAGGTGAATAACGATGTTCACCTATAAAGCAAATAGTACCATTATAATTATTTGGTGTAATTGATTTACAAAGCCATTATTAATGCTTTTTAAACATCAACTTACATGAGAGTACTAATATCGAATATAATAAGAATCAATTCAATTGCATCATTTCAGTCAAGCGAGTATTTCAAATTGGGGTTTTTATTTATTTTTTTTAATTACTTTTAGGACAAAGGAATTAACCCCTGTTTAATTGATTGCCAATAATTGCTTTATATACATACCTAATGTAGTACTAACACAACACATTTCCCTTCAGTGATTAATAATGCATGTAAGATATGATGGATAACATCTGAGATGCATGCATCTGCATATGTACAAACACGCATGGGCAATTGACCATTCCTATATGTACATGTACGTACAATATGTACAATAGGAAATAAGGACCATTCCAATATGTACATTGTCATGCACCCGCCTCCACGTGTACGCAGCCACAAATAAAACCGCTAACAACAGAGCGTATGTTTGCATTGGAGTGGTGTTTAACCCACTTAAATCATAATCATCCACTCTATGTATTCGTCCGTAAGATGTGTTCTAAGGCAGCCATTAGCCATGCGAGGGAACAAGAGAGAACCACAATGAATGAGTAGTGAAGTTGGTACTCTGTGAGTGGTAAACATACAGACAGACGGACATCAAACGGCACCAGGCCCGACACTTGGAAAGGGACCGGGTCATAGTGAGCCATGCAAAGTGCCTGCCTAGTTGAAATGTTCAACCCCCCCCCCCCCCCCGGTTGAAATCTGAGCCCAACAACGCCATGGTTGTGGTGTTTGGAACATAGCGCCTCGCTCGACGGGTCCTGTTTGAATGCCATCAGCGTTTTAAACCCCCCCTCCTAAAGGGAACACATAGAAACCTGCCATCGCTCTGGTATACATTTGTACTTTTCACCCCGAGCTGGTGGAAACATGCCTTAACCTGATTTGTGTTTGTTTTAGCACGTCAAGCATTAGCTTCAGATTAATGAGCAAACACAGCACCAGGCCAAAGTGATTGCCGTCAGCCGGTAATGATCGGCGTGCAGTATAATTGTAGTTGCGTCGTAGAATGGCACAGTTGTAAACCGAGGTACCCCCTGTGCGATTAACAGATTTAGAATTGTACATATTATTACACAATTAATTACATATATTAATCTCTGTGTATAAACTGTGCTCTAATGTTATGGTTTTTCTCCTTGGTGAATGATGCTGATTACTGTGTGAGACAGTATGCTATGGGGCTTGGACATCACAAGGTCACATCACAATGACCACCTCTATTTGGGAATCATAGGTACATTGGAATTTTAGTTATTATGTTGGTAGGGATGTTATTTGTGAAATTATTTGTCATTATGGGGTGACATTACTCATGCGAGACATTGCAAAACAAAGTTACGACATCGTTAACCTAGGTTATGGTATAGTAACGTTGATTTAGGACTTTACAGTAAGACAACTCTCTTGAGTCCTCTGAATATGGCAAAAGAGTATCACTGGCAAAATTTGCCATGATGCATTCTGATGTACAAGCCCTTTATGCGACAGTACATGATAACTTAATCACAGCTACAACCAACCCAGCTCTCTATAAGTTTTATAGCCACAAAAAAGAAATAATTGATGGACTCCTATTCTTTAGAACAATCAGTGGATCCACATGCACACTTAGTAGCACCGACCGGCCAAAGAAATATCTGCAGAGCAGCAGTAATTGAATCTTTCCTGGCAGTGCTTCACAGACAGGCTGCACCATAGACGATCAATTTCTCTTTGGTCTCCAAAGAGTAATAGAATTTAACACCCTTATGAATCCTTCAGAGTTGATGGTTTGCTGATGCATATCTGATCAACTGCAGCACAATCATGTCTTGCTTGTTGTCAGCAGTAAATCAAACCGGCTCACCGGCTCGCTTCATTTGTGAGGTTTGAACTTCCATTTTTTTTCTGATATTGTTTAGTCTTAGGAAGCCATCAGGTACGTTTCCTGCTATACATTCCTATCGTGTGTGTGTGTGTGTGTGTGTGTGTGTGTGTGTGTGTGTGTGTGCGCGCGCTCGTGCGGCGTGACAAACTTAACAGTGGCGATGCTTAACCCCACCTCACATCTCTCCCAACCGAACCTTTTAGCTCCTAAACCTAAACACATTGGCCTTTTTCCTTTATGTCCCCTGACATAAAACCGACGGGTGCCAGCACGCCCCGGGTGTCCCGTGTGGTTTGGCGTCCGGGCGACTGGCGGCAGCGTCGGTGGCGGTGCTTGTGGTTACATTCAGTCACAGTGACAAATTGCCTCTTTCTTTTTCTTTTCCTTTTTTCTGTCCTTTCTTTCCCCGCTGCCATCGCCTGCTAACAGCCTCTGTATTAACCTCACCATTAGCACTTACTTAGAGTGTTACACCCTTTTCTCCCCCCCTGCCCAAGGTCTCGCCGGACCTCTTAGGGCTGATTAAAGGACGTTTGGGAAGCATTTAGAGGTGTTAAACCTCATCGGCTTGAGTGAGCCGGTGGGGGCCAGGAGCCGGGCGGCGCGGGAGCCTATCTCTCTGATTACTGCCGCCGCCGCAGCATTTGCTCGGCCCCGAAGGTTCTCCGGTGTCAGCCCCCCCCCCCCCCCCCCCCCCCCCCCCGGTGCCAGGAAGCGCCGTCGGGCCCCGGGGCTTCCGAGAGTCTGGCGGTGGCGCCGGGGTTGCGTCAGGAAATGTAAAGGTCCAGGGCGAAACAGGGGCGGATGGAAGATGCTCCACCTGCTCATAGTACATCGTGATGATGAGTTAATAATAAAGCAGCACTGACAGGTGTGGGAGGTGGTTTTTTTTCTTCTCTCATCCCGCTTCATGATCAAAGGCACACACTCCTGAGTGTTCTCTCCAGGCGAGGATCCATTCTGTGCAGATGCTGAGGAGAGATGGCCTGTTTCAGGCGGGGGCGGGAGGGAGGGATACACACACCATCCACTACACATACACACACACCCACACCGAAACACGTTAGCCGACCACGTTGTGGTATCTTCACAGATTTACATCTCACTCGAGAAAAAAAAAGGACATTCCTGAAGCTCTCTTTTAAATATCCGACAGATGAGGCCAAGTACCCTTGATCACAACTATTGATGTCCTCGATGAATGAATAGTGTTAAGCGGTATCTATCTTTCTTCATAGATTACCCTTGTCAATACAGGAGGGACAAATTTGCTCTTGATGTTTAATTGACTCCCCAGACTCTAGGTGGGGTGTAACGTCTTTCCCAACGTGGGGTGTAAAACTCTCTCACCGCTTCCTCGTGTGCTTACAGACGGAGGACATCGCCCAGATCGCCAGGGACTGCCAGAACTTGCCCAAGCAGAACGAGAAGAGGCGGCGGGTGGTGGTCTTCACCCAGGGGAAGGACGACACCGTGGCCACTGTCGGTAAGCACTAAACCCTTCCCTCCTTCCTCGACCCGGCATATACGGGCTCGGTGGGATAATACAGAACTTAAGGTCCTCACACATGCAAATCAACTCCAACCACCACCACCCTTTAAACCCCCCGACCACCATCCCACGTCTAACATCTTTATCTATCTCATAAAACTCCCGTCGTACCATCACAGGCCGTTGTCAGAGACATGATAGATTGCTTACTGAAGGGAACTGAGTAGCATCTGTAATTTCTTTGAAGTTAACCTCTCGCTATTGACGCCAGATGTTTAACAAAGTGGAAAAAAAGAGACCCGTAGCGCTTGCACTACATTTGGTCATTTCAGAGCATAAAAGTGGTGCGGAGGATGTAAAGGGAGCAGGCATTGATTTGTGAAGTACGCCTAACATCGTCTTGGACGGCTTCCAGATCGGTCCTCAGCAATTTTTTTTCAATGCACCGACTTGCACTTCCTGCCCTTTCTTCCTCCATCCCGAACTGTCGGCGCCCGCGACCTTGGGAAGAAGGTCGCAAGCACGGCCCCTCCAGCTAATCCAATCTGTGTGCAAAGGGCGTTTTAGTTAGTGGACATTAAGGAGGCACAGTGTCGCCGCGATGCAGCCGGGTGGGGAGGGGTGACTGCATGGCTGAGGAGACGCTGGTTTCTGATTACCGGCTGGGAGCGCTCGCTATTGTCTGGGAGGGTTTTTTCTTGCTCATTGCCCTCGTTTAGTTAGGACTGGTGATGGTGTGTGTGTGTGTGTGTGTGTGTGTGTGTGGGGAGGGGGGGCTAGGGGGGTGATCTTCAACTTGGGTCACTGCAGGACCTTCCAGACCTTCCTGATTTCCTTCTTCACCGGGGAAGGGGTGTACATACACAACTCTGACATGAGTTCAAGACAAGCGTTGACGTGCGTTCACTGACGTTTCCATTGCCAACGACAGAGTCGATATTGTGTGAAAGTAAATAATGTAGCGGTATTTGGACAGTCATCCTAGAATGCTAATAAAGTTGTGTCTCGTATAGAAAAAAGCAGCCATTCCAGCCCCCCCCCCCCCCCCTCTCCCAACCACCACAAAATAAAACTAGTTGAATTTTGTAATTAGGTCTCTTGGGGAAAATGTTGCATTTATCCTTAAGTGCCAGACTTATTTTTTTTGTTTCAGGTTTGGAAGAAATCCTTTAAGCGGAATTTGTGAAGTCTTCCACTTAAACGCCCCCTCCCCCCATGCCTCCCAACTGAAGTCATCCATTGTGTCTGTTAGTGATGGATAATGGCTGGCTGCCTCCGCCATCGCTCCTGCATGGAGACAGAGCCGCACACCGCCCTGAACTTTATATAAAATACATGATGAATGCGGGCGGGATGAAAGACGATGGCTTTCTGATGTCAGCTACAAAGGCAAACATGATAAATGTCATTGAATGCGCGATCATTCGGGGGGACAGCGCCGTTACAGTGGTAGGTGCGGCGGAAAATCGGTGTCTGTGAACATTGTTATTCACGCCAGCCAAATAAATGTCAACACACAAAAAAGAGAATTAAAGATTTTCATTTCCCAGAGGCGGCGCTCTAATAAACTTGATCTCTCATTTTGTTTGCAATTTGTCCCCCTGTCAGGATTTGATCATTCGCCAGCCTCGGCATGTCGCGTTAAGCCATTTCATAGTGATTAAGGGCGGGAGAATGCCTTCCCCTGTGGTGTAATTCGCCTTAAAAAAGAGATGTCAATTTGTTATTGTTATCTCTTTATTTTTTTTACCCGCCCTTGGTTTGCAGACTCAACTGCTTTTTCATCACTGCTTCAAATGGGGCTTCGTTTTTCTTCTCCTTTTTTTTTTTAAAGGAGCACTGAGCAGAAAAAGGGGGGAAGTGGCTCTTCATCGGGCTGGCACTGACGCTGCTGAACTACACCAGCTTTTTTGTGCTTATATCCCCATTATAGCGCTAATTAAGATCATTGTGCCCTGAACCTTAACAGCAAGGAGATCTAATAAACGATCATTGGGCTGGGTTTGGCAGTGCTAAACGCTGATAAGGACTTGATGAAGCCAGAAGCCGGCCCCTACTAAGGCACTGAGGGGCCCCTCAGGAGACAAGAAAAGCGGGGTTGATTTTCCTCTGGGTGATTTAAATTCTGTTAAGAAGTGGAGCTTTACACAACAATGACCCGAGTTAATCACCTGTTGGAAGGAACAACAATGGAGAATATCAGATAAGGGCAGCATTTTCCTTTCCAGGCAGAGGTTATCGTGTTTAATATTTACGTGGGTTACACTCAATTACCGATATCGTCCTGCGAGTTGAAATCTGGTGTTTATCATAATCTTGTCACTTTAAGATATACGTTGGGTAGGGAGGGGGTAGGGGGGAGATCTTCTGAAGGGAGAATAGACTTTTTTCTGTTGCGAGTTCCTTAAAAGAAAAAGAATGGAATCAATTAACAGATAAGTCTGAGAGTGACCTCTCGCTTGTGCTTGGCATCTCACGTAAATGTTTTCTCTCAACCCTCGATAAAGGATGCTGGTTTGTGATGATCCTTTGCCTGGGGTTACAGTAATTGCAGGCATACGTTCATCTTCTTTTACTTTTTTTTCTAACTCAATTGTGAAGAGCGATGCTGCTTATGATAAGGAAGCAGATTGAATGTCGACGGGCGCGTTTGCCAAGAAAGCAGTAATGCTGCTTTTTCCTGTTTCGAGGCTGAATCTGGCCCAAGCACAGGAGGTGGTGTTCCAAGAAGAAATAAGCCTGGGCGAGTTGTTCTCCCCTCCGTCGGCGAGGTCGTCTGTAAACTCTTCCGCGTTCTCTTCAGACACGCCGACAGGGCGAAGCGGTCTCGTGCGATTCCCACTGAGGCTCGCAGGCCGGGATTTATGACTTGTTTAATTGCTGAATTTATCAGCGTCATAAAATGGTATGTCGCTGTGGTTGATTTTTATATTTTACAACCTGCCAACCATTCCCCCCCTACCTTCTATCTGTCAAAACAACGTTGGCCCTAATCAGATAAGTACAACGTGAGCCGTGTAATGATTTTACAGTCAAAACAAGACATTAAGCGGTCACTTTTCGAATGCGGTTTCCCCGATTTGCATCACATTTCTTATGGGAGAGATTTCTATGCTATTAAGGGGCCGTGTCTGTATCATTAAAGAACAATGTTTAATAATGAAGGGCTTCGCTTGCTACTGATATTCAAATAGTCGCATGTTGCTGCAAAGTCTCCTGTTTAATTACTGCCATTCAAGGGTTTATAATGAGGGAGTTCTGAAGAGGGGAATTAACCAAAGCACACAATTGCATCTTAATCATGGGAAATATTGGAATGAGTCTAGTTGTTTTTGAGTCTATTACAGGTTACTTACAACGCTTTCAGGTCTGTACTGTAAACTTCCAACGTTCACTCTAGGGCCTAACGGCTCTTTTTATGAATCAATGGCCTTTTGTTGTGGTTCTCACTGCATTTTATTACTCGGCAAAGAGAACCAACCAGAAGCCTTTACCGACTACAAGTAACGACATTGCCCCTGATGTTTTCAGGCCGGTTACAAGCCAATAACAACAGGGACACAGTGTTTTCTCTCGTACATTCAACTTTTGCCAAAGAGCTCTTTGTTCCACCCGGCGAAGGGGAACTGGCTGAGGGGGAACCTAAGATAACATGGCATTTCGGTTCCAGTTAAGTCCTCAAAAAAAACACCAAAAAAATAAAAACGGTAACTAATGTGAACTTTCTCGACGGGCGGAGATGACTCAGTGGGAAAAAAGCATCACGGGTAATTGTTCCAGGCTCCGAGAGATGGACTCGGTGTAATCGACCCATTCACCAGGTCGACGTTAAGCTAGCCTCCGCGGCGACCTTGTAAAGTCCCACACAGTACAGGGCGCCCATTGCCTTATTCTTCGCCTCCGTGCTCGGTCCCTTTGAATGTCCACATTGTGTCGCGGTCGCGGCGTTACATTCCCGCGAACGCGGCGCGGCGTGCATACCACCCACCCTGAACAAACCGCTCATTGTGTTCAGCCCAGTCAATATATACTTTAACCACACACAATCATTCACCAGAAGTGCTCAATGCATAATGAACATCAGATGCCTAGCTGCCGCACCAGCTGATTCCCTGTGATAATCAGCATCCCGCCCTGGCTTCTTTATTTCCACGGCAACAAGGTCAACAACTCTTACAATAGTACAAGAGCCTTGAGTCTCTTAAGGGCACGATCCTTGTCAAACTTTGGTTTATCAACGGCACCCTTTACATCTGATGATGATGCAGTCGGCGTATTAGCATGCCATTATCTTCAGCATTAATTAAGCCAAGTTCGAGATACCAGCAATTAACTGATTCTAAACAGAGCTCAGACTATTGAAATGTGAATCTTTACAATCTTAGACAATCAGCCGCTTCCCTGAAAGGAGGAACGAGTCCTTTAATGAAACGTTGTTGTCCTTGGTTCAACACTACCACTTTTGGAGCGCGGGAGAACCACATTTAGACGTTGTTATTAGTGGCTTTGAATAAAGTCACATTCTTCAATTAAACGTGCGCGCACCGACATGGTTATACCTTCGCGGTGCTTCGTTCCTCCGCCGTTTGGGTCTTTATCGTTCCTCAGGTGTCGGGCGATATTGCCCTGGCTCCACGGTGCGCCAATTAGCCGCATGGAGCCGGCTCACCAAAAAGTTATCAAATTGATAAGGCGGAAAAGAAACCTCTACGGTGCACAAAACGTAGCCGGGAATCACGGCGGGGTCGGCGGGAAGTCTCATTAAACGACTTTGTTTGTGGTTGTTTTTTAAGATATATTTTGTGTGCGCTTGTCTGCTTTAAGCTGGCGCCCCAGGTTCTCCGCTGCCAGAGGTCTGTCAGTCCCCCCCTGCCCCTTTCATCCACCACCCCGCTTTCTGTCTCCCGCACCTTCCCTCAAGGTTCACGACAGCACCAGAAGCCCTCGGCGCGTTTGAAGATTGTGTGTGTGTGTGTGTGTGTGTGTGTGTGTGTGTGTGTGTGTGTGTGTGTGTGTGTGTGTGTGTGTGTGTGTGTGTGTGTGTGTGTGTGTGTGGTTTACATTGCTCTGACATAAGTTGCTGATTTAATGTCATTCTACACCTCAAGACTTTGTCATCTGGTAGATTTGTTTATTTTCTGCCTTTTTCTTTCTTTTTATCCCTCTCTCTCTCTCTCTCTCCCTCGTTCTCTCGAAGTGCCTTTTGAAGTGCACGTGCTACTGATCACTCAGGCAATTTAATCCATTGAAGATGAGGATCAATCACTTAAAATCGGATGCACTTTGAAATCTAACAATGTCACTTTTTTGGCATTGTTGCCTGAATCCTCCTCCTCCTCCTGCCCATACTGTATCCCTTAAGGTTGACAGATGTGTAGGCTGTGTAATTAATACACTGCCTACACATCTTTACATTTACGTCTACTTTTGTGCGTCCACTTTTCTGTTGATTGTAACAAACACCGTAAGGTGCTTCAACAGGGCAATGCTTACGGGCTCCTCCGTTTGTTTGAGTGTTTGTTTGTTTGGGTTCTCTGGGCTATTTTTTGTCAACTAGGTGTTTCATTAACACATTTGTTTCATGTCGGATTGGAAAGCGTATTGAATTAAATATGGTTTTAACTACTGCGGGTTCCCCGCGTCGCCCGTGCACTTGGAGAGCTCAATCTTGTCGAAAGGCAACTTTCCAATAGCACATCCAACCGGACACTCAGTTCCATCGTGTGAAAATGCTTGTTTAGAATAAATGGACGAATGCTAGTCAGGTTCCAAAAAATGTATTGCCTTCACGTTAATACATACAATGAAGTGTTTGTGTTTGACAGGAAAATGTAGTGTTTGCAGTGGTTTACTTCCTAGTAGCAGCCACAAACCTTGTCTGTGTCTCCTGATTTAATGGAGAAACACATGACCTTTAACGAACGGAAAGTTTCCCTACAAATTACAATGTAACCACGCAGACAGGGGAGCGTGAATAATTTAACGCGCTGAGGCAAAGATAGCAATGAGTTTAATAAACGCTGTCCTCTGTTCCCTACCACAGGTGACAAGGTGACCACGTTTCCTGTTGTGGACATTGACCAGAGCGCCATCGTGGACACAAATGGCGCAGGCGATGCCTTTGTGGGAGGTGAAGTTTGGCCAAAAACGCACACAAATAATTCCCTCTGCAATACATCCCCCAATTAACCTCTGATGAATAGCGTCTATGCTAATCCCAAGCCTAACTAGCCTCATGCTAAACTTGTGAGTTAGCCGACCACTAATCTTGTAACCAGCAGCCTTACTATGTTAAAGCAGACTTTTTGGGCGGGGAGAGAGAGAGCCTGAGCCAAAAACCAAAAACTGCAAGGGGACAGAGTTTTGCCTTGTTTCCTGTTTTGTTACAGAAATATTAGACTGAAGAAAGAGAGAATTTTGATAATTGGGTGGCCAGTCTACAAGGTGTTGATTGAAACCTTTAGACATCTTTGTTAACAGTTAACTACTGCTGGCCAAGTTTGTGTTGCCAATTACTCGCTCTTACAGAAGCCCCGCCCATCTAGCAACACAATTGGTTGAAAAATAAATACCAAGCGAAAGATCGCAAAACGACCCATTCACCCAGATTAGATATTCGAGCCCGTCTGCAAATTTCATTAATCCTACAATTTCCGATTTGTGCGGCTTACCGACAACCGATCCAAAGAACCGTAGCGTTGACCGTGCTGCGCCGTCTCCTCCCTCCTCCCCAGGCTTCCTGTCCCAGCTGGTGGTGGAAAGCCCGCTGGAGGAGTGCATCCGGGCGGGGCACTACGCAGCCAACGTCATCATCCAAAGGGTCGGCTGCACCTTCCCGGAGAAACCAGACTTCCATTGATGCGTTTCGGCTGATGAACAGTTTATGTTCAGGGTTGTTTTTGTTTTTCATATCTAGTCACAGCGATGCCGTGGGACTAACAGTCGTCGTCGAGGCCTTGAATGTGCAGAGCGTTACTTCGGTTTGCAGCTTAAGAGAGGCAATTGATGACCGTTTATTAACTTGTTGCCATATGTTTGCCTGTTCCCACTGTTCCTTGGCTCTCGTGCCCGCGGTATCTTTGGCACTAAAGTGGGCCGTGCCGCGATCTGTTACAACCATGCAACTGCAGCTAAAGAATTCTGACCATATTTTGGTTTTATAATGCAAATAACATCATTTATAACCATATATAATAGTTATACCAATCATTCTAAGTCTTAACCCCACCATGATTAAAGTGACTTATTTAAAAGTTTCTCTAGTATTTTACTTTTGAAAAGTTTTGCATTAAATAAATATTTCTTTGCAAATATCTGAGTGCCATAAACTGAATCAATTTTGCCAATATACAGGGCGTGTGGTTCTTCCTTATCCCTTGTTTTCAAATATTAACCAATTCATCCATACTAATGAGCTTCAGTTCCATCAAAAATAATGGGACAGCTTAACCTGGCTGTTGCCAGAACATGCTGCCTTCTCTCTCTCCCTCTCTCCCTCTCTCTCTCACACTCAATTCAAAAAAGCTTTATTGGCATGGGAAACAAACGTTTACATTGCCAAAGCAGGTGAAATGCAAGCCAAAAATATATATATGAACTCTCTCCCCTGCCCCCCCCCATACTCACTGGACCCCCAACCGGACACTGGCCAGCGCCTGGGTCTCTGTTACGAGGGTATAGAAAGTGGGTGGGGGAGGGTATTCTTCTCAGGGGATTAGGTGGTGGTCGGGAGTGGTGGGGGCTGGGGTTCTTCATGGCAATCATCAGGGGGGGGGGGGAAATTAGGGTGATCCTTCGTACCCAGCAGGGCTGTCGCTGGGGGTGGGAGGGGGGAAAGAAAGATCAGAGAGGGGGAGAGAAAGGGGCCCATCCCACCGAGTGGGGGCCAACACAAGTGCCCTGGCTCCAATAGAAAGTTTAGCGCCCTTGTCTACCCCCACACACATGGTGTGTATCTGCAAAGCACTAGAAGATCACTATAGATATATTTCCCATAGGCTTTTTATTATTAACGGTATGGTTAACATTTTAGGATAGATAATTTCCTGATCATCCCCCCCTCCAGTATGAGAATTACCTTTCTCTTTGTAATAAGGCCATTCATTATGCATATATGATAAACAGGGGCATCTGGGTGAAAACATTCTCCAGCCAAAATGTTATTAACAACTTTGAGAAACTTTTGTTCATCACCATTTTTAAGGTTTCACACAGATGCGCTTTGAAAAGGACCACATTTCTGATTGGGCGAGATCACACTCCGTGGCAGCTGGTTCATTTGATTCTCAAGATGACAGATGGCAAAACACAAACACAAAAAGAGGCAGCCATGATTAAGTAATGAGAATGCCTGCCACAATAAGGAAAACGCAAAGCATATTTCTCACTTTTTTTAAAGTAAACTTTGTTTTTTTTCTAAATGATTATATGTGAGAAAAAATACAACAAACCTTGTTTTGAATTCAATTTACAGCTGTTCAAACCTTAACCCTTTGTTTGACGTTATAAAGTATATTTATTCTTATGTATCATCAAGATGGCATGATATTGTCCATTTACAGCCCACAACTCTGCATTTGAATAGCCTACGACCCCTCTCATATTCGCCTTTCAATCGTCTTCTCAAGCAAACATGCTGCGTTTTCTTTATTCCTTCAAAGGCCGGCAACAAAACAAAAAAAAAAGGGAGAAGTGACTGTGGGGACCTGGCCGGTGTTCTGTCCCGCAGATGGGCATCAGTGTTTGGGAACACCAGTGTGTCGGTTGGCAGGGAGCTGGGAGGGGGATGGGCAGATTGCGATGGCACATGCTCCAGTTCAAGTCAGCCCTGGACCCATGCAGCACTGAAGGACCTGCTGGGGCCCACGGTGGCAATAGACCGTATTCAGAGACACAGGCGGATTTGTTCAGCGACTAAATAACCAAATGGATTCTCACAAATCAGATTCTTTCTTTTTTTTCCTTCTGAATTTGCATTTCCTGTCACTTAGCGTGTCCATTAATGCCACACATGGGGTACAACCACAGCCTGAAATACAAGTCACGGTGTGTGTGTGTGTGTGTGTGTGTGTGTGTGGGAGAGAGACATGGGTAGAGAGAGCGTGGTTTTCCAAGCAGGGGGAAACCTTTTTCATGTTAAAATTTAGCAAATTGAAGACACAAGGTCATTAAGACAATGTGTGTGTGTGTGTGTGTGTGTGTGTGTGTGTCTGTGTGTGGGGGGGGGGGGGGGGGGGGGGGGGGGGGGGGGGGAATTACTTAAAGCTGGAATTTGTGCATGTTGTATACATGCATGCAACAATGCATTTTGTTTGTGTGTAGTCATCCAACTGAAATATACTTGATAACAAACACTTTTGTTTTGAAAGATTAGATGTTTGGGCTCCATGAGTCATTTGAAGTTAACTAATGTGTTATAATCTTATGGAAACAGCTGTCCCAGATTACTGGTGTGTTACTGCATATTAAGTGAACATACTATCACTCGCAAATGCGCCGTGACATCGTAAACAAAAGGAGAAATAAAACATTTAGTGAACACTGTTTACAAGCTATTTTGGCTGTGGTCCATTAATTAGTTCATGATGGAACTAAACCTATAGTTTATATTTACTAGTGCACATGGAGTAATAGCAATAGCCATTCAATCGTTTTTAAATACATTCTTAGAAAGAAAAAAAAGAACACACTACTCTCCCTTGACACCTCACACAATTTAACTGTCCATAAGTTATTTCCCACGCATAACATGCCATTTTACAGCACAGTAGCTATGTGGGAGAAGAAAAAAAATCATTAAACTGCTACATGGAAAGACCACGACAAGATCACAAGAGTCAACTGTAAGTATTTTTTTTTGCGCCGTGCCATTCCCCCAAGCTCATCACTAGAGATGTTGATATAAAAAAAAAGTGAAATTGACAGTATCATTGTAGCAGCGCACTAAAGGGGCGACGGTCCGCTCCACTACACTGAAGTAGGGATGTCTACAGTGAAGAAGAAGGGGGGAGGGTACCACTTTGTCACAGGCTGCTATGTAGATTAACCTTTCAATTAGTTGTTATCAGGTCCCTCTCTGTCTCGGCGCGGGCTTTTAGCGTTCGATTACAAATCAAGTGCAACAGAATCAAATGGATATGTGGCGGTGTGTTTATCCATCGACGTTTCAATCATCATACTAATGAAGAGGAGTAGCAGAGGGAAAACTTAAAGAGGTAACTACAAGCAAATATTTACGGGCAGCCTCTTGCCTTTTTTCCACACTAGTTATATGATCATCCTTGCATAAAACTTGCGTAATTTGTTGTTGCCTCTTCGCCCGCAGCGGGTGTTTATCTAGTGGACCATCTAGCGAAACCCAAGTCGGCTCGGTTGTATATTTTGTAATGTGTGGAAAAATGAAAACGGAGCGATAGAGAAATGGGAGCAAGAAACTAGCGAGACATAATTGAGGTGCAGCGATGAAGGATCTTACTCTTGAAATACTTGAGGAACTTGCAGCGCATATTTTCTCCTATCGCTCGTTATTTTTCGGGCCATCGGTGATGTTTGATAGTTAGTCATTTGAAGGTTGTGTGGCTTTATTCTGCCTGTTCTACTCGCGATGTGAAAATGTTTTTTTTCATCTCCTCTCTCCAGCCGTTAAGCGCACAGGGACACCATTTTCAGGACAGAGACTCGGTGGTTTTATCGAGCGTTTATTGTGATGGGGGAATGTGTAGTTTCAATGTCAAATATTGACCGAATAGCGTTGTAGGCGAACATATTCAACGGGGAGGATGTCTGAGCTGTCGGAGGAGCTAAACGACAGGCGATCGCTTTGCGCACATTTTCGCCTGCAGCCATCTAAATACCACGACTAAGCATCGAGAAGGCATGCCTCTTTAAATCAATGCTTAAGCCCTTTGCAGGTTTTATGCAAACAAATGCTGGATTTAACAAACAGCCAATTAAAGTCTAAAATGATCCAAATCACTTTCAAGTGTAGCCAACTGTTTCAAGGAAGAATCTAAGTAAAGGTGGTCTGGTCTTATGCGCTCTGCAATGACATTCATTTTACGTGACATTGTAATTATTATGTTTCCCACTTCGGTCTAATCCGACTCATAAACCCACTCTACAAAAGCCCGTTTTATGTCAGACATGTGATAATCAAATAGCATAAGTGATCGCGGTGTAATATATCACTTTATTACACCAGGCACCTTAAGAGGCGGGTCAAGCGAGTAAAGTGACAGATCACTCAGCCAGTGCCGTGCCATTTAGCGTGAGCTCATACATAAAGATTGACATGTGCTTTATCAAACCAGAAATCGGATCTCGTCCTCACAGCCAATATTGAAGTTGCTAGGGAGGGCACATTAGTGTAGGTAAGGTTTAATGACACTCCATTGGATTGTAATCAGCGTCATGTCGGATTCATGTAAACTACAACATTGTAACAAAATGGCGACTGTTTAGGTGACATCAGTAACACGGGCCACATTATCATGATCCGCTCCGCTCAGCGGCCACCGCTCAGGGTTCGTTGCGTGTATATTTGTGTCGTTGTTCGCGTCGCGCCGGAGTCCGGATAATGGTTCGCAGACGCACCATAAACATCAGTCGGCAGCTGTCAAAAGCCAACGTTGATGGTACGCAGCTGTCATTAAGACCCGAGGCTGGTCCACTGGTCCTTACCTTGATGTGAAGCTGTCAAAGTGGCGTGCTTTCTAGTAACAACTCAACTTTGTCACTGGTTGAGTCTCGCTGGTTTGTTTTTGTATTTCTCGCGGTTATGGTGTAGTTGCGTGTGGCGAATGGATGGCAGTGATTATGAAGTGGAAGCCAAGTCGGATACTTTTAGTGCAGGTATTGCGTGTCTTGTCGTCGCTGTTTTATACACCAAGTGTCGCCTACAGTATTATCCATAAAATTGATTTAAAATGGAGGTCAGATTTTTTTGGGTGTGTATTATGGTTTCAAACTATGGATAAAACCACTGTTATTTCTTGCGTTTGTTTTGACTCATGTGGTTCTCATGTTTTACTCCACACCCGAAGTATTGAATCCCACTGGACTAGTCTCCTTTTATATCAAGTTTACAAATGGCCATAGTCCTTATGTGGAGTGCAAATTATAACAAAATAACCATAAAAAAAAAAGGTTAAACTGTTAACAGTTGAACTGTAGCCTTGTTGACATCATGTGTCATATCATATATCATGTGTTACAAAAAGGCTGTCTAACGTAATTGTATGTTTTATCTTTCTAGATCTACGTCTGGAATAACAATCAAGCCCCAGGTGATGTATGGTAACCGTTGTGGAATTTACACGAGCCACCTCTTTGTCAAGTTCAACGTGAGATACCTGGAATGTCACGGTGGTGGAACCTAAGCAGCTGATCCCGGGTTTGGAACATGTGGATGTATCAAATGTTTTGCAGCAGAAAAGGGGGATCTTTATGGCTCGCCTCTTGGCGATTCTAATCACTCAACCATGGTGAAACTCGCGAACCCTCTGTACACGGAGTGGATTCTGGAGGCGATACAGAAGATAAAGAGGCAGAAGCAGAGGCCCTCGGAGGAGAGGATCTGCCATGCGTTGGCCACGTCGCACGGCCTGGACAAGCGCACCGTGCTCGAGCAGTTGGAATTAAGCGTGCAGGATGGCTCCATCCTCAAAGTCACCAACAAGGGGAGCGCGTCGTACAAGGACCCTGGCCCCCCCGCTCCTCCCTGCCCCCCGGGGCGTACCGCTCCTCCCTGCCCCCCGGGGCGTACCGCTCCTCCCTGCCCCCCCGGGCGTACCGCCCCTCCCTGCCCTCCCGGGCGTACCGCTCCCCAGCCGCCCGAAGACCCTCCGACCCCATCTCCGCCTCCGCCCCCGCTGGAGCCCAAAGGATCTATATGGAATTCTAGTGACCTGCGGCACGTCGATTGGAATAAAGTGATTAGGAGGGCAATCGAGGGCTTGGATGATACCCACGGCTCCTCGCTGAAGAGCATCGAGAGGTACCTGAGGAACCAGGATGACCTGGCGCCGGTCGCCGACAACCCTGCCTTCCAGCAGCGGTTGCGGCTGGCGGCCAAGAAGTCGGTCAACAACGGCCGTTTGCTGAAGAACGGCCCACGCTACAAGCTCACCCTCGGGAACGCCGAGGCCCGGGGCCTGAGGTTGGCGGGCGGCTCTCCGTTGGTGGTGTCGCCGTCGGTGACGCTGCTGCCGCACGAGAGAGACAAGGTGAGGCCAGCCTTGGCCCAACGCCACCGCCTCCTCCTCCGCCGCCGCCACGCCATTATACACATCGTCTTCACTCTGTTCTCTGCCGCTTTTTAATCTCAATCATAGTAAAGCTTTGGCAGTGGGACTGAATAATCATTTAAGTCTGGGTGATATAACAATGAGTCTATCCTGGGAGCCCAGGGCCATTTGAATATGATTCATAGAGCGGTAGAAGGAAACGAGGCCTGATGAATCTGGCGATTTTTCACAGGCAAGACAGTAAAGTGTAGGAGACTAGACTTGTGGTGTAGAAGAGTAGGGAACTAGGCTATCGGTATTGAGAAGTAGGAAACTAGGCTGATTAATGAGGAGTAGGAAACAAGGCTGATATTGAGCAGTAGAAAACTAGGCTGAAACTGATAGTATTGAAGAGTATTAAACTAGGCTGATAGATTTGAAAAGCAGGAAACTAGTCTGATTATTGAAGTGTAGGAAACTTTGCTTATAGTATAGAAGAGTAGTAAACCAGGGAAAGTATTAAAGATTAGGAAACTAGGCTTAGTATTGAGTAAGAAAGGCTTTATTAGCGGAGAGTCTGAAACTAGGCTAAGGTTGAAGAGTAGGAAACTATGCACTATATTGAAAAGTAGAAAACTTCTCAATATTGGAAATAAATGAACAATGCAGTTATGAAGAGTAGGAAACTAGGCCTATAGTATAAATAGTAGGAAACGGCTTATTATTGAAGTCGGAAATTAGCCAGTATCGAAGAGTATGAAACTCTATTGAAGAGTTAAGAGAGTTAGCCAAGAGTTGGCTAACTAGGCTTGTAATATTGAAGCCTAGGTAACTAGGCAATATTAAAGATAATGTAACTGAATTAAAGAGCAAGAACCTTGGCTTACATTGATGATAATGGGTAACTATGCTGATGGAATCAAAGAGTTGGAAATTAGGCTAATAGTATTGTAGGAATCTAAACAGTATTTTTGTGTAGGAAACTAGGATTGTAGAGGAGTAAACTAGGTTCCTTCAGACTATATCAGTTTAAGACTGGGGGAAAAATCTAGGCAGTACTGAATTGTAGGGAACTAGGCTGGTAGTAGTGAAGGGTAGGAAACTAAGCTTATCATATTGAAGAATAGGAAACGGGCCTGTTAGTGTTGTGAATTTGGGAACTAGGCTGATATCACTGAAGAGCAAGAAATTAGGCTTATAGTATGGAAGAGAAGGAAGCTAAGTTGATTGCTTTTTTCATGGGCCCTTTTGGCTGTACCATACCGTGCTGATTTGCGTTTCCACTACCAGTTTAAACACACAGTCACGCCCAAGATGGACCGTCTGAGGTTGGGCCAAAGTTAGCTTGACCCACCCCCAAGTGGGCTGCACCCCAGGGTGCTGTTCGGAGCGAGAAACTGACTCTTAAATAATAGTACTATAGACCTATTAAAAATACAATAAACGCATATCCACTCACGCAGTGTATGGCAAGGTTCTCTACAGCTTGATACTTTATTATTCATTCTTTCCTATAACTATATAAGCATAATTAAAGAGGGCATTGAAGGTTTAAGAGAAGCACGCCCTGCTGATGTTAGTTTGACGATATTCTCTTGCAAAACAAAATAGCTTGTTTAAATATGATGGATTTTTTCAGGTTAGTCTTGGTCTAAAGATATTTACAATATTTCATCCTATTTGATCGCTGATCTAGATGTTGAGCTATTGAGATCAGGGAGCAACAGAGGGGGAATATTGAACGTCAAACTGAATTCGCCATTCAGATGTCATTATGTGTGTTGCCATCCGTCTGAAACAACCCAAATATATAAAATGGGCAATACAAGTGTGTGTTTGTTGTGGTGTCATCGATTCAAAACAGGCGCGTCATCAGCTTAAAACATACCTTCAAGCGGGAAGCCTTGTTGCAATGGAAATGCAAATCCTGACCGCGCTTGGCTGCCGTACAGTCGAACCGTGTAAAGCTGGGCCAGTATAGTACAGTGGGAAAACGCCATTGTAATATTGAAGAGTAGGAAACCCTACTTTTAGTATTCAAGAGTAGGGAACTTGGCTGGTATCATTGAAGATAAGGGAGCTAGGCTTAAGTATTGAAGAGTAGGAAACAATGTTTGGCATTGAACAGTCGTAAACTGATGAAATTATTGAATGCTATGGAACTGGGCTGATATTATTGAAGAGCAGGAAGGTAAGGTTATATTATTGAATTCTATGGAACTGGGCTGATATTGAAGAGCAGGAAGCTAAGGATATAGTATTTAATGCTATGGAACTGGGCTGATATTATTGAAGAGCAGGATGCTAAGGTTATAGTATTGAAGGGTATAAAACTATGTGTAAGTATTGAAGAGTAGGAAACTAGACTTATAGTATTGAAGAGTAGGAAACTAGGCTAATACTATTGAAGAGTGGGAAACTAGGCTTAAGTATTGAAGGGTAGGAAACTAAGGTTATAGTATTGAGTAGGAAACTAGGCTTATAGTATTGAAAAGACGGAAACTAGGCTTACGGTATTGAAGGGTAGGAAACTAGGCTTATAGTATTGAAGAGTAGGAAACTAGGCTTATAGTATTGAAGAGTAGGAAACTAGGCTTATAGTATTAAAGAGTGGAAACTAGGCTTATAGTATTGAAGGGTAGGAAACTAGGCTTTTAGTATTGAAGAGTAGGAAACTAGGCTTATAGAATTGAAGAGTAGGAAACTAGGCTTATAGTATTGAAGAGTAGGAAACTAGGCTTATAGTATTAAAGAGTGGGAAACTAGGCTTATAGACTATAAGCCTAGTTTCCCACTCTTCAATACTATAAGCCTAGTTTCCACTCTTTAATACTATAAGTTATAGTATTAAAGAGTGGAAACTAGGCTTATAGTATTAAAGAGTGGAAACTAGGCTTATAGTATTGAAGGGTAGGAAACTAGGCTTATAGTATTAAAGGGAAACCAAAAACTAAAATCACACCTCAGGGAGAGCAACCTCTCTCCAGGTCAGTACCGGAGCAGTTGACCTACTGACCCTAACCTTAACCTGGTCCAATCAGGCACTGCTGCATAACCAGTGTTTACCAGTGTTTTGGTGTCGTTCCCTGTGGTGGCCAACCCTTTTTTTATTCATTTCCTTTTTATTGGCGACACGGTGACCTTTGTGATCATGGAGCCGGCCGAGAGCAGAACTTTTGGAGACTGCTTTGTTTCCTGCTGACGTTGCCATCCGAGAAGGTTTTGCGTTTCAGTTGGCACTCAGCCGCGGTAACGCACACTGGGAGACGAACACGTTCTCACTAGTGACGGCAGATTCTTTTAACGGGGCTTGACATTTTAAAGATGTCATTGAGTAACGGAATGTTTTTTTTTTCTTTTTCTTTTTTCGCCCGAATCGGTTTGGTCCATGCCATGGGAAAGGGGCATGGAGATTTACTTGTGAATCCAAATCCCATGCAGATCACATCTAGAGGCCTATTGAATTCAAGTGTGGTTTGATAGATTAGGCTCGGCGTATCAAATGGTGTATAATGTCAGTCACCGGAGAGATTGCTGTCCTGCCCACCACTTTCACAGTGAATAATCAGGAAATGACAGCTTGATACTCAAGCCACAACTGTGACTTTGTGGTCTGGGCAAGACTTTGAGACTGTACGCTCTAAAGAGAAACCGTCCTTCTGAAGAGTCCTTGCAGAGCAAAATAAGAGGGCCCATTTGGTGCATTTTGACTGACATACCCATCCAGTTGTACTTGCATTCTCCCAAATTGTGAGCCATTTCTGTGTGTGTGTGTGTGTGTGTGTGTGTGTGTGTGTGTGTGTGTGTGTGAGAGGGAGTGAGAGAGGTACTTTAGGGGAAAAAGAACAGTCTTGCTTAGGAGAATATTTTGATTCTGAAGAGACTGGCAGGAACAAAGGCAAGGAATGGGATTTTTTTTCTTCCTGCCTGTGTTATGCAACCACTTGAGCTCTCTCTCTCTCTCTTTCTCTGTCTCTTTCTCTGTCTCTTTCTCTCTCTCTGTCTCTCTCTCTCTCTCTCTGTGTCTCTCTCTCTCTCTCTCTCTCTCTCTCTCTGTCTCTCTTTCTCTCACTTTCTCTCTCTCTCACCCAGCTCTCTCTCTCTCAGCGATCTCTCTCTCTCTCTCTGTGTGAGCACTGTTCTAATAGGACTCCACCCCCAGCCCTAACTCAAGACAGCTAGCTCTTGAAGCAGTGTAATTTCCTGTAATGTACTCAATTTGAAAAACCAAAGTTAATCAGTAACAACTCTTCAAGCTGTTTGTTTTGTGTTTGTCTCGGTTTCTGAGGACATTCCCGTTTGTTTGACTCCCCATACTGAAAAATATTCATTCCATTAGAGTCCTCCTTTGGGTTCTGGGTTAGACTTGTTGTTGTTTTCATTATAGGCTCAGCTACAGTTTCCCATCAATCTTTGTTTCATCAAAGTAAACGTACACATAGTAGCTGTTGGTGCAGCTTGTTAATGCTGCATGTGGGCAGTGCTTCTGCCTCCTTAATAGTACTATTGATATTATCCTTCTATTCTGGATTCTGTACACTGTAGCAGCCAGAAACAAATCAATTTGTTTTGAGGGGAAGCGGATGGACTTGTTTTGCTGTTTTTCCAAAGATGTTCTCGTACAAGTGCACCGTGGGCTCAGTTAAAGTCTTTTCCTTGTTGTGTTGTCAAACTTGTTTCTGAGAAGAAAACCTAGGCCAATATATATACATCTATAAATACATAAATAACATTCATGTACCCACTGTATATGATACACAGTTCATGAACTATAATGTGTATCTAGTGCCAACAATTTCTTCCCGAGTCACGCACTTACTTGGGTCAACAAAGGAGCTTATCTAGAGCCCCTTTGCCCAAGATCTGGCGGCCATCTCCCCTCTCCCATCCCTTGTTCTTCCCTGGCTGGCTGGCTCTATTTGTCATACTGTTTGCACAACAGTAAGGCCTTGTATCCAACCGCAGCATCGGCTGCGAGTGTTAAGGAAATTTGAATGCTGGTCTTTCTTTGAGTTTGCATTCGGTTTCGGATCTATTTTGCGTGTCATACTGACCAAGTGGCCCGACTTGAGATCAAATAACAAACCCTGTTGTTCGCCTGTAGCTCCCAACTCAGAGAGAAACTAGAAAGAGTCAAACGTCATCTTTAGGGGGCCGGTTTAGTTTCGGTTGCGTTTTCATTTAGTTTCCGTTTATTGACCCCTTTCTGCTTGACAAAGCACAAATATTTTTTTAGAACTTTTTCCATCCCTCCTGATATTTCGGTCGTTTTCCATACAGTCGCGGGCCACCCATCGCTGCGGGGCCTAGCCTAGCAGTTTTATCACCGGCCATGTTTATATTCACGTCTTGTGTGAGCATTAATGAGCTACTAATGCAAGCGCGCGTTCTCCCGGTATTTATACAGCGGCTCCACAGATAGCCTAATCACCGACAATGCTGTAAACGGCTTCCGCTTCCCCATATCAATCATAACTGTGCTATGACCATGAGGGGGGGTGGGGGGGTACGACACGCTCCAGCTGGATCTCTACTGGGTTGGGGTCGATGGTGGTGGTGGTGGATCTTCCCCTGTGGGTTCCACTGGGATACTGTCAGCAGCGGTTGAATGGATGACCTTGTCCCGTGCCTGACGGGGGGAACGGAGAAGCGCAGTGATAGAGCACCTGCAGGTGCTCTGACCTCCACCAGGTCAGGTGGAGGTCAGAGACGCAGGTTGGGGTTTTGTGTTGGGGGGGGGGGGGGGGGGGGGGAGGCATGGGGTCGGTTGGAATCGTGCTCTGCATCACAGGAATGAGCACTAATGATGGGATTCCCCAGTGGTTTGGGGTGGGGGGGGGGTCCCATAGACCCCCTGTCAATTGATGAGGTCTGGGATGATGTTGAGGGGCCTTGTTTATGGCCCCAGCTCGTGAGTGTTTTTTTATGAACCTCCTCCTCCTCAGCTGTGCTTGCTGTTTGGCTGCCCCTCCAGTGGGCCAGTGTGTGCAGCGCCGCTCTGCTTCAAGTGTTGTGTTGGCAACACCGTGTGGCGGTGCAGAGCGCTTTGAATGCGTCCTCGTAAAGATCTGTGGAATGGAGGGCGGTGGTTTTGGTTTTTTAATCATGACTGAGTCGGACTAGGGTGCAATCAAAGCAGATATCCCTCAAACCATCGGGTTCATATTTTGGCCGAGTTCACCTTGGCGCTCTGCTCTCTGATTGACTTTGATTGTGTGATCTGAGAAGTTTTCACATTCGCAGCACTGAGGGTCTGTGCAGAAACATGCAAGTGCATGTTTTATTATTAATGTCAATATTTCCCCGTTTCTTGTTGATGTATTAACATATCGACAGTGTTGGTTAATCCTGGTCGTGCAAGCTTTACTCTACATTTTGAAGTGGGATATCTTTAAAGCCCTTAAACTGTGGGATCGCGGCGTTGAGATGTAGTAGATGAAACAGACGGTAGAGTCTGTCGTAAACCGCTACCTCTGTTTGGATGAGACTGGTTAATGATTCAGACCCAGGCTGAGAGAACACGAATCAGGGAGAGTTCACTTCACTCTCGTTAATATTCTCCGAGCCTGTTCGCAGGGCCAGCCTGCCGCTAGGGTCTGTTCCATTCAAATCCTAGAAACAACTTTGTCTTAACGCCTCTCAAGCCTCGACTACCGGCATGCCCAAGCAGACGACCAGCATGCCCCATGGTTCACTGACAAGATGACAAAAAAGAAAGCAGCCCGCAAAACAAACACACACTCCTAGCCTTGACACCTGCCAGCAGTCCCGGAATCTGATTTCCCTATGTTAAACAATTCTGTTTGTTTGTGTTCCCCCTACCCAGCTCCGAGTGGACCCCATACCCATATGCAGCTTCTGTCTGGGGACACGGGAGTCAAACCGGGACAAGCAACCCGAGGAGCTGCTGTCCTGCGCCGACTGTGGCAGCAGTGGTAAGTTTGGGGCCTCCAGCTTTGGCTGTATTCAACGAGACGACACAGAGAAGCCCTCCGTCGTCCCTAGAGCACGGCTCCGCCGTCCAGTATCGAAGCAGCTCCACTCCAAAATATGGGTTTTTAACGGATTATAAGATCGGACAAATGCCAGAGTACTTGTGGATGGAGTCCACATCACCGAGAGCGTCTTGTTATGAGGAGCACCGTGGAAACGGGAGTGAGTGTGCGCGAGGCAGATCCGAACCGAGTGCGAGCCGTAATGGGCAAAAGAAGGGCAAATGCCCTCTAAGTGGCCATTATGGTTTGAAATAAGCGAAGTCATCTCGGCTCTACTCAGATCGCACCGGCTCGGCGTGACGCACGCCAGCCCGAGTGGATCAAAGATCAGCCGTTTGCCGCCGCTGTTTGCCACCGTTTTGTCCCCCTCGCCGCTCCTTTTGTGGCAGACAAAATTGCGAGGCCCTCCTCCATAAAATTACCTCGCCGAAGGAGTCACTTTGTGTTTGAACAATTATTTTAAATGCCGTAAGGAATTGTTCTCCCGGTGACATTTTTATAGCTCAAATTTGACTAAGTACACGGAGGTGGTTTTCATTAACCGCTTATAGTGTACACAAATTGTGTGCTCACTGTAAAACAGCTGTTTTACAACCAGCCGCGGCAGCCCGGAGAGGGCCAAGGCATGCTTTTACATGACTTTCATGGATTGCTTCCATTAGAACGAGTGGCGCGACGGTTTCTGCCTCATTAAGATCAAATTATCTGTAATTAGCCGCTCAGATGTTTGATACTGTTTTTAGACGCCACGTGTGTGGTTTAAAAAAAAAAGAGAGAAGAAAAAAATATGGAGGCAAGAAAAGGGAGACGGAAAAGAAAGGATTGGGCGCAATAAAGCATAATGGCTGTGGATGAACCGTGGCGTTCCCAGCCGAAGCCCTCCCATGTGAACGTAGCGAGGGGGGCCGGGGAAGGCGTCTCGTCGGCTCCTGTGACACCACTGTTCGAGAGCCCCACAAAAAGCCAACGCTCACATGTCTTTTTAATTACCTCTACAGGGCACCCGTCATGTCTGAAGTTCTCCCCCGAGTTAACCGCGCATGTGAAGAGATTACGATGGCAGTGTATCGAATGCAAAGCCTGCAGCACTTGTCAAGACCAGGGGAAGAACGCTGTAAGTACTACATCCACAACCCCTGCTTGTCTGAGGTAGATCCCCCCCCCCCTTTCTGTCTGTGTATCCCTCAGGATTTGTCGGTACTCCCTCGGATTTGTAAAGGCTCTCCGGTGGCACAATTGGTTTATTTCCTTCCCTCCCCAACGCCCCGGCTGACAGGGTGTTGTGTGTGTCTGCCACGGGGACATCCCCATAACACACGCCTCCTTGCTCCCCTTACAGGATGAGATGCTGTTCTGCGATTCGTGTGATCGGGGCTTTCATATGGAATGCTGCAACCCGCCGCTTTCAACAATGCCAAAAGGTAAAGTGTTTGCACAGCCTGGTGCCTGGTGGTTTCCCCACCTCTCTGTCTGTCTCCGTCTCTCTCTCTTTCTCTGTCTCGCTCTCTCTCTGTCTCTTACTCTCTCTCACTCTCTCCTGTCAATTCAAAGCATTCCCTTCTTAATAGAAGTCCCCTTCTGGTCTGTCATATAGCACACAGCTAGGAAGCAGTGCCTTATTAGAAGCTTTGCATGCATATCAAATTATTCCCGCATCCCAGGGGATGTTGCTATCTCCGTATTACAGTGCAGGCCCTCCAGCTAGCCTTGTAATGATTGTGCACCTAGTAGGACATTTGGCAGGCGATTCGTACAATTCACATCGCTGCGCTGGAAACAAGCTGAGACAGTGTATCCGGGCGGACTATGAATCGACCCAGTGTTTTTCTTATGGGTTTTCCCCTTTGTGCTGAGTAATTGATTGTCCTGCTGGTGTTTGGGCTTGATTCCCGCCAACTGATGGTATAAAAGCAAGTGTTTCAGATGAATGTATGTCCTCTGAATTGATGAACCCCACCCTAAGAGATGCTCTCTCTCTTTCTCTCTCTCTCTCTCTCTCTCTCTCGCTCTCTCTGTCTGTGTTTGGATGCCCTCCAGGAACCTGGATTTGCCAACTCTGCCGGCCCAAGGAAAACGGGAAGCAATTGCTGCAGAGGAAAGTTGACGAAATAAAACGACGATATGCAAGGCCAATCGGAAGGCCTAGAAATAAGCTCAAACAGAGAATGTAAGCATGAGTGCAGTTGTGTCCTCGTCATTTTATTGTAAGATCAACGGCAGTATGATCAGTATATTTCCGTTGAATGACACATGTTACCCCGGTGAGTGAGTGGTGTCTGTGCTCTGCCTCCACTCCAGGTGTGTCCCCAGTGGCGACGGCTCTACGATAGCACTCGGAGGAAGGGGGACGCCTGGTAGGGGTCAAAAGATTAGCCTCTGTTCCACACCCTCATCCGGTCATGCTGCATCTGCCACGGACGGCAGAGGCACACTCGCTGTCGCAGATCCCCGTTGGGCGGGCGACGCCCCCCAATTCACCACCTCCACCCCCACCCCCACCCCTCCTCCTCCCCCCACCACCACCACCACCACCACCACCACCACCTCTCCCCCCCTCACGCCCACCTCCACCAACCCGGCCGCGCTCGCCGTAAACAAGAAAACCAAAGGGCTTATCGACGGGCTGTCGAGATTCTTTACCCCCTCCCCCGTCGGCCGCCGGTCCCGCCCCCTGGCGACGGGCTCGCCCCCCCGGCCGCAGAGTGCCGAGGACGAGGGTCCGCCCAGCCCCCCGAGCCCCCCCGAACCGCAGCAGTCGATCGCCTTCGACGGCGACGCAGACGACGCCGCCGGTCACACGCTCCCCCCTTCCCCTTGCGCACTTTCTCCCCCGCCCCCGACCCTGCCCGGACTTAGCCCCCCCTCCCAGGTGTCCAGCAACTCCACCCTGGCCAGCTCCCCGCAGAGCTCGTCCAGCCAGTCTAGCGTCCCGTCCCTCAGCAGCCTCTGCCATAGCCACCAACTTAAGGGACTCTTCGACGGACTCTCGCACATATTCACCACTCAGGGACAGTCGCGGAAAAAGGGACTGGCGTGCTACGCGCCGCCCAAACGCAACCACCGTAAGCCGGAGTTGTCCGCGCGCGGCCCCAAAACTTGTCCCCAGCGCCTGGGGATGAAGGAGTTTGGCAAGGGCAGACTACTGTCCCACTCCTCGTCCCCGGGGCCCGGCCGGCCCCGGGGACGGCCCTTTAAGCTGGTCAGTCATTTCAAACGCAACCCCTTCCTTAAGAAGCACAGGACACTAGGCAGGCTGAGGTATAGGGTGAGTCCCCTGAAGGCAGCGCCCTCGCCAGGGAAGGGAGACTTGACAGACGGAAGAGTTAAGCCAGAGCACGACCATGGTAAGCAAGGCTCCAGCCTCGGACCCAGCTCCCCCCCCCCCCCCCCGCCTACACCATTGCAATATTTTAATCTGATTTATTTTCCATGTAATTTTTGTAGCCTCTTTTTTTTTTCTTTCTTCTTTTTTCTGTTGCTCAGACCTTCAGAGCTGTTCCTCCGCTTCGGGAGCAAAGCTCTGTTTGGCAGTTCTTTTTCACTAATCCTACGCCACCTACAACTACCACTTCTACCACTACTGCTGCTGCTACTGAACTCATTGAGGTCTTAACCCAGTCTGGTTGCGTTTGACTGGGCTGCGGGGAACCTATTTCTGTGACGCGGCTTCCATCCTCCTGGCCGTCGGCCTGCGTCATCGTGCATGGTCCACTAACTGTCCCTCATGCTGCTCCCTGCTCCGTCCTTGACCCCCCCTACACACGCACACACACACACGCACACACGCACACACACACACACGCACACACTATGCAGTAGCTCCGGCGCTGACCACTGCCTCGTGGTAGTAGTCACTGTGTAGCCGCATCGCTTTGACTCACTCCCCCTGCCATTCCATCCCTCACACATACTGTCTCCACCACCATCATCCCCACCACCGACACCACCACCATCAGTCCTCCCCCCCCGGCAGTCATTAGAGGCTCACGATCCGGTGAGTCAACCACCCGGCCGGCCTCGGCTGACATGATGATTACAGCCACAGAGCCAATGAACCTTTCACTGGACTTGTCTTCAGGGGCGGAGATTCACTCCTCATACACAAACACATACACACACGCAAAGACACAAAGAAATAAAAAGCGCTGGCGGTTTATTGGTCGGCCCGGCTATCTGAAACAATAAGGGCGCCCAAGGACCTCTCGGCCGTGTAACCAAAGCAGGCACATTTCCATGAAGACATTAACGACGCCATCTCTCCTCTTCCTCCTCCTCCTCCTTCGCCCACCACTCCATAATAATGATTCTCTTTTTGTGTTGCTTATTTCCTGCTGTTTGGTGCATTTCGTTAAAACAAAAACTATCACCACTTGCTTTGCTCTCGCCCCCCCCCCCCCCCGACATTGGTTGCTTCCTCGCGTCGACACCGGCTCCCCCCTCCCCCCATCGCATCTGCTTCTTAATTCACGGGAAACTGTCTAGGTGGATGACTAAGCACACGAAAAGCGGTTACGCAATTAAAGTGATTTAGTCTCACTTCATTACATTACGGATCTTCACATAAACATGCGAGGACGATACATTATCAAGACTCCTCGGAGACGGGGCCCCTCCGTACTGGGGGCCCCGGTGATAAGACTCACAGCGTAAGCACATTAGCACAGAATGCATTTAACGCATTATTCAGCCGCGGCTACATCAAAGCAGTCCCTGCTGATGCGGTGTCTGAAGAGTGTGCGTGCGTGTATCTCTGTGTGTGTGTGTGTGTGTGTGTGTGTGTGTGTGTGTTTGTGTGTGTGTGCGCGCGCACGCTTAACGGGCCTTGCTGTCTCTCTGGGCAGGCTTCCAGGACCAGCGGGAGGTGAAGGCCGAGGCACAGCCCAGCGTGGTGGCTATGTCGCGTGAGCACGTCACGGACGAAGACGTGGAGGTGTTCACGCGCGTGCTGGACCTGTCGACGCAGGTGAGCTGAGCATGGATGTTTGGAGTTTTGACACAGTGTTTCCAAACCTGTGGGTCGCGACCCCGTTTTGGGTCCGCCGGTCGGATAATGGGGTCGTTGGGGATGCTGACTTATAAGTTACAGATGTTTAATTTGCCATAAGCAAACTTCTGTATGGCAGTGGTGCGAAGTTCACTGGAACGTGACTAACGTTCATGGGCTGATGATGCTTGGGTTAAACGATGTGTGTGCAAGAAAGGAAGGGGGAACGGATAGGGAAGATTTTGTTCAGACCTAAAATTTGGGGTTACAGGCCCAGAAATGCTGGGAACCCCTAGACTCACATATTTGTGTATTTATTCCTCTCATTTTCAGAGAACGGGGTCGATGGTGAGCTCCGACTTGCCGCGCTACCCTTCCGTCATCGAGTTCGGGAAGTACGAGATTCAAACCTGGTACTCCTCACCGTACCCTCCTGAGTATTCCAGGTATTCCTTGCTGCTCCTCAAACCTCCCACCAGCCTCACCATCCGTTTATGTTTCTTAATGTTGTTCTTCAGTGTTAATCTTCTTCAGTGTTAATGAATAAAGTTGTAGGCCGTACAGTAATTCCCCTGATCACATAGCAGAACTGAGTGTTCTTTCTTGTTCCCTCCCTCCCCCTCCCACCACACAGACTGCAAAAGCTTTATCTGTGCGAGTTCTGTCTGAAGTACATGAGAAGCAAGAACATTCTCCTGAGACACGCAAAGAAGTGTGGCTGGTTCCACCCGCCAGCCAATGAGATCTACAGGAAAGATGACCTCTCGGTGTTTGAGGTCAGCCCCCCCCACCCTAGCACCTCCCACCAACACCTTCCTGCCAATGAACTGTATGCTGTGTGCGAAATCCCAACCAAGTGGATTCGGGGAGTGGGGTGGGAGGGGGCGGAAATACAACTGTTTGAACAATGTCTGCTCGCTTAGCTTTTCATTGCTGTCTGTCTGATCCCCTCATTCTGTTTAGGTGGATGGAAATGTCAGCAAACTCTTCTGCCAAAACCTCTGCCTGCTGGCCAAGCTTTTCCTGGACCACAAGACTCTGTACTATGATGTGGAGCCCTTCCTCTTCTACATCCTCACCCAGAACGACAACAAAGGCTGTCACCTGGTGGGCTACTTCTCCAAGGTAAGACCTTGTGGAATTGCGGGTGCATTGCGTGTGTATATACGTGCGTGCGTGTGTGTGTGTGTGTGTGTGTGTGTGTGGATTTATTTTTGATCACGAAACATATCGAGTATCCCCTGCCGAGCACGAAATCAATATCACAAACTCTGCAATGTTAATTTAATGGTTTTCTCCCAGTTTTTTTTTTTTTATACGAAAGCTTATCACTACGTGTGTGTGTCTACGTGTCGTTTTGTGTGTGTGTGTGTGAACGAGCGCACGGCGTGCGCGTGTCTCAGACAAGGACAATGGCAGGTGCAGTAAATTGCCAGCTTCAGCAGAGCTCTGACATACTTGATCTGTTTCCCCTTCCCTCAGGAAAAGCTTTGCCAGCAGAAGTACAACGTCTCTTGCATAATGATCATGCCTCAGTACCAAAGGCAAGGATTTGGACGGTTCCTTATCGATTTCAGTAAGTTCTTTAATGCATATAACACGGCGCACACACACCACCACACACAGCGCCTTTATCTCCCCCAACACACACCACCCCCCACCACCACCACCACCACCCCGCACTTGATCTTTACCATGGAGATATTTCCTGGGGCAAGGTGCTTTTTATTTGGATTGGCCAATCAAGAGACTGCCTGTGTAGCACTTATGCATTCAGGTGTCACTAACAAGAACCTTTTATTTAGTGTGTGTGTGTGTGTGTTTTAAAGTATGATGAGCATCAGCCATCTTAAGTATGGCCCTCAAGTCCCGGCTCACATTCCCCTGAATTCTGATGAGGTGTTGAGATGCTTCCGTCTTTCCCGCTAAATGTAATACAAGGAGCGTCAACATCATGATGACCTGCCAATGCAAAAACAAGTGTGCGTCTGCGTGTGGGTGTGTTTTGTGTGTGTGAGCGCGAACACGTTTTTTTCAGCCAGTGGATTTCACCAGTTTTGTCAACAGAGGACTTTTATTGGTTCAAGGGTTTTCCTCTTTGCCGAGTGTGTGTGTGTGTGTTGAAGAGAGTGAAAAGTGGGCGAGAGCGAGGGGCGGGCGAGTGGTAATGGAGCATTTGATTTCCTGTTCACTTTGTGGGAGAGAGAGAGCCAGAGAGAGACTGTGATATTGAGAGTGTGCTGATAACAAAGACAGGGATTAAGGGAGATTGAACACAGCTGAGTTTCTGAGCTCTTAGAGGGCTTTATTGGAAAATGTAACACCGGAGCTGGAAGTTGTTTAGATTAAGATTTGTCTGTTAGACTGGTTTTCTCAGGGAGACACACACATGCACACTGCCTCAGGTAGCCCAGAGAGACGGCGAAGAGATATTGGTTACACACGCTGAAGAAAAAGGGTCTCTGCCTCTCTTTTTAATGCGTTAACCCCCAGGATTACCAGCAGCTCTTTTTGTTGTTTATTAATTGTAATTTACTCGTGAAATGACAAAAGGAAAATGCTTTTTTTTTGTTGCAATTGGTTCATTCAAGTTCATTCATTCCTTTTTTATGTCTGTTATCGTTGGCTCCTTCCTCCTCCTCCTCCTCCTCCAACAGCCTAATGAATATTGTCACGATTGCTGAAATATCATGTGTTCTGGGTCGGGTCACGTGCTTCCTGGTAGTGGGCGCACATTAAAACGCCTTAATTAATTTCCTGCTGCTAATAATGTATGACCCTTGACAGGACTGCTGTAAAACTAATTACACACAATACCTTGTAGTACTTTTCGCTCGCCCCTGTTCATTACGCCGCTTAAGTGCAGCCTCTTGTGCGCGTTGACATCCAGCTGCTTTTTCGCCCGTTTTTCCTCTCTTTATGTTCCCTCGTCTGCTTCTCCTTATTGCCTCCCTCCCCTCTCTCCCTTCGCCGTCTTTTAATCGCCTTTCGTCTTCCTTGCCAATGATGAGTGTGCCCACGCGACAAAAGGGTGGAAGGAGCTCGAAATGCGTTCCCTTAGCTTCTGTTCAGCCCCGACGCTGTCCCGCCTGCCTTGGCGGCGGTAGCTCAGGAGGTAGAGCGGGTTGGCTGGTAACCGCAAGGTTGCTAGTTCGATCCCTGGGTGTGAAGGTGTCCCTGAGCCAGACGCCTCACCCTAACTGCCTTGCATGGTTGACTCCGCCGTTGGTGTGTGAATGGTTGCATGAATGGGTGAATGTCAGGCGATATTGTAAAGTGCTTTGGATAAAAAGGGCTATTTAAATGCACTCTATTTACCATTACCCTCAAAACTGCAATCCTAGCCCCCATTTCACGTCACTCAGCGTGGCCCCAATATGGACGTCATGCGTCGCGAGAGGGGAGCCTCGTCTCAACCCGAGCTCACCCCCTGCCCTCGCCTACCTTGTTGGACTCAAAGCCCTCTCTCCTCCCCCCCATTCCAGGTTACCTCCTCACCCGGCAGGAGGGGCAGGCGGGCTCCCCGGAGAAGCCGCTGTCCGATCTGGGTCGGCTGTCCTACCTGGCGTACTGGAAGAGCGTGGTGCTGGAGTACCTCCACGCGCAGCCCTGCCGCCGCGTCAGCGTGCGGGCCATGAGCCGCGCCACGGGGATGTGTCCTCACGACGTCGCCGCCACCCTCCAGCAGCTCCGCATGGTCGACAGACAGGACGGCAGGTCAGTGTCCCCCCCCCCCCCCCGCGTCCTCTCCTCACCCTCCTCTTCCTCCCTCCTCCTCTTCCTCGTTCCTTCTGGGCCGCGGCCGCGCTGCCATTTCCCAGCTCCGTGTGACTTATCCAGGCCAGCGGGTATTTTTACCCGGCACATCCATTAATTGCGCCGAATATTGACAGAAGTAAGTCAAGCTGTGTAGACCCCCCCCCACCCCCCCAGTGAGGACAAGGCACACCTTCTGTCCCCGGGAAGTGTGTGTAAAAAAAAATGTAATCGTTGGTTAAAAACCAAACGATCTGTGAATATGAGGATGTAGTCGGGCGAAGAGACGTTAGCTGGAATGGTTCAAATCCACTATGCACGGCGTATCTGTGGGGATTGAGCCAGCTCGAACAGGATGTCCTGACCCACTACCTTCTCTTTCATTGGACTAGTTCACCCAGCGGCCATCTTGGTGCCATCCCGGCGCTTAAAGGTGACATATTATGTCACATATTATACACCTGGTAATTACATATTACCAGGTGTGAGTGTGTTTAGCCATTACATGAAGTTTTGATAATGCCTCTTCTGACATCACAAGTCCAACGATGAGCAACGTTTGTTGCAGTCCACTGGGTAGGCTGGTAGACTGATCTATCCAGCACACATCTTAGTGGACACGGCAACTTGTGATGTCAGAAGAGGCCGATTTTCCAAACGGCTTGTAACGGCTAATCGCACTCACACGCTGGTATAATATTTCATCTTTAACGTCCCAGCTAGCGTTTAGGACCAAAATGGCCGCTGGGTGACTAAGGCCCATGACTTGGATCTGATGAGGATCACTTTGGATGACGGCGTCTTCGGGATGACTAAATAGTGTCGTAAGCGGCCGTGCGGCTCGTGTATGAGATACTCATGTCGATTGTTAACACCCCCCCACGCCCCAACAGGATCGTGCTGGTCAGGAGGGAGCGCCTGATCCAGAGGCACGTGGACAAGATGAGGTCCCACCCCCGGCTCAACCAGGTGGACCCCGAGGCACTGCGGTGGACGCCGGTCTCCGCCCACAACGCCGCGCTGTCAGAGGAGGAGAGGGAAGCCGAGATGGATGTGAGTCGCGTGGCGAAACCGACAGCAAATCCCCCCCCCCCCGATACTCAACTGAATAGTGGATTGTTGCCTTTAGTGTGTGTGTGTGCACGTGTCCCTTTTGATTAGCATGTTGGGGGTGAGTTCAAGGAGCAGGGCGATTAATGGGCAGAGCCTGCCGACCGTCAGCTGGTATTTAATGTTGTGTAAAATTGGCCTAAATCAGTTCACTACATAATTAATGGCACTAAATATTCCATGAAATGCGATCCTACCACGGTTGCTTAACAGGGACAGAAAAAACCCCGATGTTGGCTCTCCCTCGCGCAAACATCCAATCAGGAAGCCCGTCTTATTAGCAGGAGGGCAACCGGTGAAGATCCGTTTTTCGGGACGTCAATGCCGACCTCGACCTCCCGTTAGCCCCCACCTGCTCCGACACTGTAGCAGCTGGTATGCGAGTCGGCGTGTGCGCGTGTGTGTGTGTTAGTCTCTCCCGCCGCCCTCATGCCCCTTGCGTTTTGCCCCGCCCCCCCCCCTCTTCCCAGGCGGAGCGTCTCGGGGAGCAGTCCAGCTGCTGGGAGAAGGAGGAGCGGGAGAGCCGGGCGCTGGCCCACGGCGCCCGCCCGGCCCCGCCCGCCAAGGTCCACTGCAAGGTGCCCGTTCGGACCTACGAGCGCCGGCCCCCCGCGCCCTGGAGCCGGCCCCGCCTCCGGCGCCACGAGCCCGAGTACGGCAGCGAGGACGACGAGGAGGACGACGAAGACGAGAACGATCGCGACGAGGACGAGGACGAAGACGATGAGTCCTCGGATGGCTCGCCGCCCGTCCTGACGAAGGCTCACGCCATGCTGGCGGCCAAGAGAAAGGTGACTTCATCTGTCTGTTCCTGTGATGCGTAAGGCTAACTGATGCGGCGCAGGCTGTGTTTACCCACCTTAGCGGGGGGAGGGACAGGAGGAAGGATGAGTCAATGTGGTTTGTCAGCTGTCTCCGGTGCGGGGCTGTCGCCGTGGTTCTCCCAGAGGGATGGGGAGAGGCGCCACGTTGGCCTTCTATCATCACACATTTCCCCCCCCCCCATCATGAGTGGGGGGACAGGTTCGGGGACGGAAGGCGCTGGATGAATATTCAGGGGTTGGTTATCCCACTCCCACCAGCTGTAGGTAATGGATGGCGTTGTCATTGGGCATGGTTAGGCTACTGCCCTCTGCTGTGGTGCTGGTGACTGCAGCTCCCGTGCGTGTCTCCAGAACACTGCCCCCTGTTGCCGGAACGGCGTCAGCAATCGACCGCACGCCTTGGCCAATCAGAGGGTGGAGTTCACTAATGAATTGCACCAGCTGTTAAATAATGGATGTTTATGTAGTGCCTCCAGTGGTGCTTTTACAGGTTTACTTTGTGTTTGTGGTTCGTTCTTAGGGGAATAATGGTGGAGTATTCACGGCTGACTCACTGCCCCTAGGAAGCTAGGAGAATGTGAAGGGGGGGGGGGGGGGTATTATGGCTTGTGGTTGTAGGTTATTTTGCCTTGTCTCATTTGTGGTTTTCCAGCCCAGCGGTCCAATATCTGTGGGAAAACTGGAGAAACATCTAGCTTCAAATCTTGTTTTTTTTTTTGCACATTCAAGCCGTTGACTGTTCCTTCAACTAATGCTGTTGACTCGTTTCTCCCATCAATCGTGCGATTAAAGCACAAGGGGGTGATTCTGTTCCGTACCCCGCATCTCATCTCCTGGCTTGCTCTGTGTGTTGTGCATTACAGAGGAGCATGGAGGTGAGGAAGAGGGGGCGGAAGAGGAGACGGATAAACAGCAGCGTCACCACGGAAACCATCTCGGAGACCACCGAGGTGCTGAAGGAGCCCTTCGACTACTCTGAGGACGAGCGGCCCATGCCCCTCCTGGAGCGCACGGGCAGGGGGGGCGAGGAGGAAGAGGAAGAGGAGGATGACGAAGAGGAGGAAGAGGAGGAGGAGGAAACAAGGCCCGTAATGCCGGTGAAACGCCACAGAGGCCGGCCGAGACTCGAGAAGAATCTGCACAAAGAAAAGCGCGAGTGCTGGAATGAAGGTATTTCCATTGTGGCGACCGGCCCCATTTCTACCACCCATGTTATTGTTTTGGCGCCCGCTATTTTGTGCGTGTGTGTGTGTGTGTTTGGCGTCAGGGTTAACGTGGCGGTATTCTGTCTCCCACCTGCTAGGCTCCGACTCGCTTTCGGCGCGCGCCAACCGGCTGCGACCGGCGAAGCGCAAGAAGGGCTGGCCCAAGGGCGTCAAGAGGGGACCCCCCAAGTGGCGGCTGAAGAACGAGCGCAAGACGGGCTTCAAGCTCAACCTCTACACCCCACCCGAGACGCCGCTGGAGGGCGAGCCGCACCCCCCGCCGGCCGAGGAGCCCAAGGCGTTGCAGCACCACCTCCTGCTCCTCCCCTTCGCCGAGGAGAGCCGCAGGCCCAGCAGGAGCGCCGGCAGCCCCGCCCCGCCCCCCAGGAGCCGGAGGAGGCGGCGGAGGAGGTTCTCGTCCGAGCCCCAGAGTCCGGCGGACAGCCTCCCCGGCAGCCCCGCCGGCGTCGACGACGAGGGAGACGGAGACGACGACTGCGGCGCTTCGCACAAGACCCTCTCCTCGCGGGAGGTGTCCCCCGCGGCCTCCCCCGCGCCCTCCCCAGCCTGTTCCCCCGCCCGGTCGCCGGAGGCCCTGTCTACGGGCGCCGCCCCCCCATCCCCCCTCCCCGTGCCGGCCGAGGACCACCTGCAGGACAGCGAGCGAGAGCCGGACTCCCCCGCCCCCAGAGACCTGGACCCCAGCTCCCCTGCGGAGCGGACCAGCCTCAGTAGACATGACGACCAGGAGGAGGAGGAGGAGGAGGAGGAGGAGGAAGAGGAGGAGGAGGAGGGGGAGGAGGAGGAGGAAGAAGAAGAGGAAGTGGAGGAGGAGCACCGGACACGCGTCGAGGATGTGGACGCAGACGACGAGGACGACTGTCACATTTTGAGCTCGGAGACCGTGAAGGACAAGTCGGGGAGCATCGAACCGTTGGCACAGGAAGTACCCGACTGCACGCCGCTTTCCGTGTCGTCGGAACCGAAAGGGGACTCGGAGGAGACGGAGCAGGTTTCCCCGGCGCGGCACAGCGAAGAGCCGCCGCCCGTGGCCGCTGAGGAGAGCACGCAGGGCGCGACGGCGAGAGAGGCGCCTGTTTCAGTAGAGGCCAACGCCGCAGATTCCGTGGCCGCAGCGTCGCTCGCGGACGCCGCGGTAGCGACGTGCCCCGAAGCCGCAGCGGTGGTGGAGTCGGACCGCGGCGAGGAGTCAGAGTCCGAGGGCGAGAGCAGCCCCGGGCCCAGCCCGGCGTGTCCCGACCCTCTCCCCGTCCCTCCGCCGCCGGAGACGCCCCGGCCGGGACCGGACCCGCCCGCCTGCCCCGAGTTGGACTCTGAGACGGCGCAGGCGGTCCAGTCGCTGACCCGGGAGTCTGAGCGGGAGGGCGTGTTCCAGGACTGCGCCGAGACCCGGGAGGCGTGCCGCAGCATCCAGGCCTACGGCCGCGTGGCCCCCAGCCCCCAGCTGACGTCCCTGGACGAGTGCCCCCAGTCGGACCACAGCAGCCCCCTGTCCGCGGCGCCCTCGCACCCCAGCCAGTCGGTGCGCTCCGTCAGCAGCCCCGCCGTGTCCCTGCTGGAGAGCGGCTACACCCAGATCAGCCCCGACCACGGCGCCGTCTCGGTGCCCTCGCTGCACAACATGGAGACCAGCCCCATGATGGACGTGCCGTCGGTGTCGGACCACTCGCAGCAGGTGGTGGACAGCGGCTTCAGCGACCTGGGCAGCATCGAGAGCACCACGGAGAACTACGACAACCCCAGCAGCTACGACTCCGCCATGGGGGGCAGCATCTGCGGGGCGGGCCCCTCCCAGAACAGCTGCTCCTACGGGGGCATGCCGGCCAGCGGGCTGTCGCAGAGCAGCTGCGCCGTCAGCCAGCAAATGGCGGCGGCGGCGGCGGCGGCCGGCCAGATGATCCAGCCCAACGCCCTGAGCTCGCCGCAGCACTGCAACGTCAAGTCCCCGCAGGGCTGCGTGGTGGCGGTGGAGCGGCCGCCCAGCAACAGCCAGCACAGCCAGCGCGCGCAGCAGCAGCAGCAGCAGCAGCAGCAGCAGCAGCTGGCCCAGCAGCTAGCGCAGCAGCACGTGCACGCCCGGCACGCCGCCGCCGCCGCCGCCGCCGCGCACAATCAGCTCAGCCAACACAATCAGCACGGCCCGCACAATCAGCTGGGCCAGCACCCGCAACACAATCCCCTGCACCACCAGCAGCAGCACGCGCACCAACAACACCACCACCACCACCACCTCCACCAGCAGCAGCTCGCGCACCCCCACCACCACCACCACCACCACAACCACCCCCACCTGCAGCAGCACGGCGAGCACACCCAGCACAATCAGCACGGCCCGCACGGGCAGCAGCCGCCGCTGCCGCCGCCGCAGGGCATGGCACAGTGCGGCGGCGTGCCCGCCAACTTCGCCGCCCCCATGCAGCTCACGGACGTCCCCGAGTCAGGGGCGCCCAACCTGGCCCTGTACGAGCGCATGAACCAGCAGGGGGAGTACGGCGGCGGGCACTACGCCCAGCCGTCGGGCAACGCCAGCCTGGCACGGCTGCAGCAGCTCACCAACACGCTGATGGAGCACCCGCTGCCCTTCAGCCACGCGCCCTCCCACGCCATCGGCTCCTACGGCAACAGCCCCTCGCTCAGCTCCCAGCACTCGCAGCACCGCGTGCCCGGCAGCCCCCAGGTGCAGGCCACCATGACCCCGCCCCCCAGCCTGGGCTCAGCGGCGTCGGCGTCGGGCATGCTGCAGCAGCAGCAGCAGCAGCAGCAGCAACAGCAGCAGCAGCAGCAGCGCAGCATGGGCGCCTCCTCCATCCCGCCCTCGCAGCGCATCCACACGCAGATGGCCTCCAAGGGCCACCTGGCCATGCGCGCCAAGTCGGCACCGCTGTCCCACCCCCACCACCAGCTCCACCAACACCCCCACCACCCCCACGCCCAGCAGCAGACGCAGCAGCAGCAGCCGCCGCAGACGCAGCAGATGTACACGCGGACGCCGCAGTCGGTCACCATGCAGGCGCCGTCGCGGGCGCTGGGCTCCTTGCCGCGCGTCAACATGAGCGTCAACATCATGCCGGCGCCCGCCTACAACGTCAACGCCATCAACATGCCGTCGCTGAACGCCATGAACGGCTACGGCATCAGCCAGCCCATGATCAACGGCGGCTACCACGGCAACCACGCCTACATGAACCACCAGTCGTCCCAGTACTCCATGCAGATGGGCATGATGGGGACACAGACGTACCACGCGCAGCAGCCCATGCAGGCGCCGCCGCACGGCAACATGGTGTTCACGCACGCCGGTCACCACGGCTACATGAACGCCGGCATGGCCAAGCAGACGCTCAAAGGGCCGTTCGGACGGCGGTAACACGCGCTGACCCCGGGGCGGGCGATGGCGGCGGCACGGCGGTTTGGGGACGTTCAGACACACAGACCGGGGCCTTTTTTTATTTTTACTACTTTTCTGCGGGGTCGGGGGGGGGAGGGAAAGGGTTCGATGTCGTTGTCGTCGTCGTTTGAATTTTTTTAGTTATTTTCTTTGCTATCACTTAAAAACCAGCAGCACTTGGAAAGAATGCAAAAAGTCTCATCGAAGAGAAATCTCTTAGCGATACGTATACTTTTTTCGTTTTGTTTCTTTTCTTTGTTCCTCCAGATGGGAAGCCTTACATTAAGATAAACATCTATTTAATTAGTGTCGGTGTCTCGGATGTCTCTCTAAGAGCAGGTTGGGTGGAGAGGCGGAGCTCCGTCTCCCAGGTGGTGTTTGCAGTTGTGTAGCAGCCTCCAGTGAAGCCATTTAATGTGCCTGCTACGAGTGGAGTCGGTGTGTCTGCCTGAACCTAGTCCGTGTACCTGTATAACAGTGCTGACAATTAGTTTGTACTATACTCATGCCTTTGTATATTTAAATTATTGTACTTATTTTGTAAAGTGACAGCTAGCATGCTTCGGTCTCTGTTAGTGACAGTGCATTGAGTAGTACTGTACAGTACAAGTGTTGTGCTAAATAGCAAACCATTTAAATATATGGCCTTTTATTAGGTCTCCCTTCGCGGGAGGGAGTGTGGGGGGGGGGGGGGGAAGATGAAACTATATTTTGTTAATGCTAATGTAAAAAAAAATCAAAACAAAAAAAACGATGTAAACTTAGTCCTGTTTTCCGTTTGGTTTGAGAGGTTTTATTGCTATGTATGTATAATTCTGAAGTCTTTTTGTAACAGATCTCCTTAAGGCAGCTTTCTGTTTTCTAAAGCAGACGGATTTCTGTCGAAATAACAAAGCATATCTCAGTGTTTGTACCCTGATGATTCTAAAACATTTCAACTTGTCAAGGGAAGTGTGGCGGGATTAAAAAAAAAACATCTAAATGATTATACCGATGAATAACCATAAAGAATATAAATTTAGTCCAAATATTTTACATAATGCCTTTAAAGTTACATTTTCATTCCATCTGTAGATTTGTTTTCTATCTTTATAAAATGTTGGATTTATATTTTACCGAAGTCTAGAAGATTAGAGCTTGTGAATAGAGCAAACTAAGCTAACAGATTGCATGTAAAACGCAACTTGTACTTGTGTTTTTGTTTCTATTGCTCTTTTGTAGCCTTTGTACCTGTACAGAGTTGCTGGTTGGTTAACGGGGAAATACCTGGCTATGTGCACAGTAAATGGACAGAATGACATTCTTGTATTTATGACCTTTTCTCCTTTGTCAGTCACTCAAATGCTGTACATTTTAGCATAAGAATAAATTATAATTGACCATGAATATGATGCCACTGCAGTTGATTGAACACCCCAAAGTGGTTGAAGGAATGTTGAGTTCTGTACTTGGGCAAGGCATTTTGAATTTTTTTTTTTCATTTCCTTTTTGGCAATAGATAAAATATTTTGGAGTAATAAAGGCAAGCTTCATGTCAATGGCTAATCTACACTGTGATCTTCTACTTGTGATGTGCGTGTGTGTGTGTGCACTCATGATAAATGAAAACACTTCTCATCAATCATGTGTTGCACTAGACCTAACTATCGTCATTTCCCTCTCTGTCTGACGAGCCTTTCCTCTCCTCCTGGAGACTTTCGTCCAGTTGTCTTAGCTGCTTCAGAAAGCCCCAGTTAGGGATGATGCGTCGGCGCTGCTTCACATGGTCGATGGCGTCCACCACGGTCATGTTGTGGTAGATCATGAGGTATGCTAGGACGAGCGTGGCCGAGCGGCTCCGACCCATCACACAGTGAACCAGCAGCGTGTCTGTGGGGCAGAACACCATCTGACTCATTATCTTGCGTCGTGGAAGAATAAACCCTTAGAATAATAGCACATACTCTGTGGCCGAGACGTCTTGTAGGCGTCTGGTTCCGGTTTACACCATGAGAAGCCGTTTTGGTTTGACATTTGGTTGTTTAAATCAAACCTAAATAGTTAAGACCGTGAGAACCACTCAAGGTTCGGGTTTATTTGCGTCCTTTGACGAGCATGCCTATAACGTGACTATTAAATACCTGACTAGTCCTGCATGTTCGTCTTTCCGTGTCTATGCTACATTAGATCAAAAACCTTTCTGTTAAGAAATATATAAAAATAAATTGGCAATAAGCCGTCACATCACTGAGTGCCGTCACATTACAGCCTTTCGACCGTACTCTCTTACTCTGAGGATCACGCAGTGCATCGTGGATGAACTTGGCGGCGGAGTAGAAATACTGGCTGAGGTCGAACCCCACCACGTCCACCGCCACCAAGCCGCAGTACACCACGTCCATGTCGTCATAGTACTCCGCCCCCGTGTCCACGCTGTTCCACGTGCCCTCCGCCGCGTTCAGCACGTGAGTAACCCCCATTTTCCTCAGGTTGGCCTTGTTTTTCGCCGTCTGCCTGTGGAGGGAGGGGATTACTTACGAGAGCAATTAGGAGTGCTTTTCTTGTTTACCCGAAGCTAATGGTGCTTTCTTTTATTTTTTTAATTATTATTATTATTATTATTATTATTATTATTATTATTATTATTATTATTATTATTATTGTCTTATTGCAGCAGTGGCTCACTCGTCTCCGATGTAGACGTTGGGCCAGACCTCATTGACACGAGTGTACACTGCACTCCCACGGTTGAGAATCTTCTGCAGTTCATAGCCCCCGGGTGTGAGATATTCCTCCTTCTGAGCAGATGCCTCCGCTCCCTGCCACGCTGTTGTGCTCCTGCCAGACTTTGACTTGTTAGAAGCCATTTCTCTCAGAATAGCCTTCTTTCACACTTGATGCATTACCTTTGGGAAGGGAAATAACAATTTGCCTTGCCACAGTGCCCCCTTCGCTTGTCTTGATGGCAAACAGTGTTTCCTCCTACATGCTTTCATTAAGTAACCTATAAATATATGACTTTCCCCTCCCCTGTCGCTAATGTTACGACCCAGACGGTACCGCTCGACCGGAGATCCGACGTCCCGCGCAGGAAGAGCGTTTAGTTCACTGGTTCTGACAACATGTCTGGCTGTGCCGTTGCTAGCCAAAGTGAAGGCAGGTAAGGTTAGGGTAGGGTGGCTGAGTTCTGGCAGCGCTTGTGTAGCTGATGGGTGACAGGCATCGAATGGACGGGATATTTTTAGGGGCTTTAAAGTGTGTGGGGTGGGGGCGGGGTTACGCCCCTCCACCCCAGGACCCGTACCCAACGAGGCTTCATGCTTGTGGGGGGTGGGAGTCCACCCTGTCCCCACACCATTCCCACTTCTACACACACACACACACACACACACACACACACAATACATACTTCTAATCTCCCCGGCTGGCTTGGAGCCTCGCTTATCCAAACTTCCCAGTTTGCCAAAGGACGTACGCATATTCACTGGAGTGAACAGGGCGACCGGAGCGTCTGTTCAACCGTATGAGCCGCTCCTTCAAATCAAATTATTTCGTCCCCTCTCTCTCCCCCTATCCCCGTGTCTCTTGCCCTCTCTCAGCCACTATTACTAAATCTCTGATACGTCGCTGTTGCAGTCATCAAAGTCCCCCCCCCCACCCTGGATCCCATGGGGGCCCCCTTCTACTTGCGGGTAACACTATTAAAAAATAAAATAAAGATGAAGCGAAGCGAGGAGTCTAAATGTGTCAGACTGTTACAGATGAGCTTCTCTCCACGCGATGACACATGTCTGTGATTCTCTGTTATGTGATCTGTGCACTCCACAGTGCACGGATCCATTCACTGATCTAAATTAAAGGCCGTCCCTGCCGAAGAGAGGGTAGTGTGTGATGAGCACACGGCGATGGCCGTGTTAGTAGCAGGAAGCTTCGGATAACCGCTAACATGTCATACCCGGTTTTCACACCGTCAACCTCCTTTATTTCCCGCCCTCTCATATCTTCATACTCTGCAATCATTCATTCTGACAGTGAAATCATTAGACCTGTGATATCCAATTCCTTTTATTTTGACAGCATCTCTCTCTATCTCCCGCTCTCAGCCCTGGCTCTGTCTGTGTGTGTGTGTGTGTGTGTGTGTGTGTGTGTGTGTATGTGTGTGTTTGCGTGCGCGCGCTGTAGAGCATTTCTTATTAAGATGGCTCTGCTGTTTCATCTCTGTTCAAAGTCTGACCTGAATCTGTATACACGCTCTGAACGGTGCTGGCATATTTCTGTCAGCTCCTATCAAACCTCTTAAGGCAGCGCGGTCTTAGCGGTTGGAGTGCAAGATTTCAGCAGTTTAGACACTGTGTTTTTGAGCCGAGTGAATAAATAAATGGGGCATTGTTTATTTATAGGTGTCTAGATAGACGCCACGCCGTGCTTCGCAGCGGAACACGTGCAGTCTATCGCTCTCTCTCTCGCTCTGCGTGGTCTATCGCTCTGACAAACCCTGCAGAGCTCTTCAACATGTGATCCCTGCGATTGTACACACTCTGGCTACAGACTGTGGATCCATGTTTCTTGGAATGGTGCCATTGAAATGTGCATCTAGTGCTCGGTGAATACGTGACTCTCTGGCTCTGCGTTTTGATCTCCATCTCCTCCTGTTCCCCCCCCCCCCCCTACGTCCTGCTTCTCTCGGCAGCCAGGGAAGTGTCCAGGTGATGGAGCTGCCGCAGGAAGCCGGCGTTGGGCAGGATGTTCCTGTGGCTGCACACGGCCTTGATGGCGTCGACCAGAGACAGGCGCTCCTGGATCATGAGGAAGGCGAGGACCAGGGCAGCCGAGCGGCTGATGCCCCGGGCGCAGTGCACCAGCACCGTACCTGAGGGGGGAACACACAGGTCAGGGTCAGGGTCAACCTGTGTGTGTGTGAGCCTGACCTGTGCGTTCCCGTACATGAGGGGGGGGAACACACAGGTCAGGGTCAACATATGTATGACCCTGAATTGTGTGTTAGGGGGAACGCACAGGTCAGGGTCAAAGTGGTGTGTGACCCTGACCTCTGTTCCCCCTTACCTGAGGGAGGGAACACAAAGGTCAGGGTTGTCTTATTTAGACTTGGTTGTTACACCTGTTCTCATTGGCTGTTTAATGTCACTCATCATAACGAGCAGCATGTTATTTAATCACATCAACATGTCAAGCCATTGAAAGAGCTCTCTTAAACGAAGACATAAAACAACTACATATCTGCGACATATCTAAGACATGAAAGCGCCTTGGAACTGTGGACCTTCACAAGACTTTCTACAGTTTTTTCCCAACGTCTGTGCGTCACTACGCTTGCGTTATAAATATGGCTGCCTCGTGCCCACGGGCCTACCTTTTTGGGCCAGGGCGTCCTGGATGAATTCAGCGGCGGGGTGGAAGAAGGGGCTGAGGTCAAAGGTTTTGTGGTCCGCCGCTTCCACCCCATAATAGACGATGTCGGTGTCGTCATAATAAACCGCGCCGGTGTCAATGTGCCGTGGCCCGTCTGCGGCGTTCAGCACATGTGTCACCCCCAGGGTCCCGAGGAGCCCCTTATCCTTGGCGGTAGCGCTGAAAACAGCCAACACCACAAAATTAGAGGTTTAAAATAACAAAATATAAGTTGCGTAATGTGACTTGAGTTGTATTCATTTGCTGAGCGTTTATTCATCGGGTTGGGTTCACAACACAGGGTCGCTTTAGTTAATCGCCATATTGCCGCTGACACGGATATGTCCGATCAGATGTCCCACTTACACATCTCCGATGTAGAGGCCGGGCCAGACCTGGTTGGCGGGGCTGGGGGGGCGTCTGTTCTGGAGCAGAAGGCCCAGCAGATCGTTGGTTTGAGGTGTCTCGTGTCCTGGCTCCTCCTCTTGGCTCATGACAGGCTCCCTTCAAAATGAATGGCTATGGAGACTGTTCTGAAGCTGGAGCCGTGTTGTATTTCAACAATTGGAAAAGATACCCAACCATTGGATAACTCACCTGAAGAAAAGAACTTAATTTTTTCCAAGCAAATGAGTTTCCTCAGTTGAGAGAAAAATTGAAAAGAAATAAGTTTCCTGTAAATTGATGTCCTTCTGTGAAAAAAATGAAAACAAAAAACACTTAAGGGTTCGCTATGTTTTGATCAATTCCTCCTACAAAAAAAAACCCCTGCTTTAACTTTAACAATGAAACTTAGTTCCACTTGCCGATTTGTTTTTACAAGGGAGCGAGCAGATATGAAGGTTGCTCAAAGGCAGAGCGCTGGCCTGTCTGAAGGGGACAGCTGCACCTCCATATGCAGGGTGAGCGGGGGTGGGGTGGCTGGAGGGAGCAAGCTATTTTTTCCACACTTGACTGTGACACAAGCCAGAGTGCATGTGTTGTGACAACTCACGACTCGGTACCGGTGTTTCCAGATGTCGGACTATATATAGTCACGCGCTTTCACTGTCCAGTATCAAGCACTTTAATTACCTGGCACATTGTGCTTGCATATAAAAGCACGTAAACGTTCGTCATTCACCGACAGGGTTCAAATGCATATTTTTTAATTGCATCACATTCAAACTGGCCTTTTAGACACTGCCTTTAATCATTTATTCATTTATGATAATATTGTTTCAACAAGCGTTTTTCATCATGAGCATTAACATTTATGTCCACATCGCAGGTATTAAACTATCAAATACATTTGTAGACGATTATTCTGAATAACAAACTGTACATCATACTTTCAATTTTATGCATATACTTATTTATATTCATATATTCTATCATAATCATACTTTTATATAATACTATCGTACTATAATCATGATGGGGAGGCATAAAATGCCTACTGTAGATCCTGAGCATGAATATAATATGAATATATGTATATATATGTATGTTTATGTGTATATATATATATATATATTCATAATAAATATATATGTTTACATATATATATATACACACACATATATATATATTCATATACTCTATAAGTACTCTAGTTCTTGAGAATGTAAATAATATGAATATATATATATATATGTATGTATTCATGTTATATTTGTACTCTATACGTACTCTAGATCTTGAGTGTGAATATAACATGAGTGTATGTTCCTCAGCTCCGAGCTCTGCGGGCGTGGAGCTCTCGGTCCAGCGCTCGGAGCTGCTCCAGGAAGCCGGCGTTGGGGCTGATGTTGCGGCCGGCACTGACGGCTCTGATGGCGTTGGCCAGCGTCAGGTTCTCGTGGATCATCAGGTAGGCCAACACCAGGGTGGAGGAGCGGCTCTGGCCCATCACGCAATGCACCAGCACCTTAGCTGACGGCCAATCAAAACACACATGGTGTTTACTTTCATTTTCACTATGGTTGTTGTTGTTTATTAATTCAAACTTTTTAATGAAATACTGAGTTGATTCCCATAACATTGTTCATCTACAGGATCCATCCGGTTTGTATCCAGTTTATATAGAAAATCATGTTTTTATAGAAAATGGGGCCCCTGAGAAAATCGCAACCTTGAGAATATCCCCTTAGCATATGGTCGGTGTTCAAAAGCTAAAAACAGCATGCTTTGTTGTTTTCATCTTTTTTTCCTTTCAAAACCTAAACTCAAGACCAATAATGGTTCCACCCCTCGTTTCTTCCCAGTAGGTTACACAAACAACCCACATGTCTCTTGTATAACATTGCTGTTTTTATCCTTTTATTCCAACATCTCTTTACTCCTATTTGCAGAGCCCTGCAAGAAACTCCACATCGCTGACGAGCGACCGCTTCAAACCGCTCAAAGTCAAAGTTTTCACCGGCGTCCCTGCAAATGTTTCTACACATGCTAATCCTCAATTCCTTTATCACGCCTCGAGGATTAGAGCCCAGAGGACCGCGTAATTGAACTGTCTTGGTGGTTGTGTATTTCCGCCAGGGGATTACAGTACAGGCCGCCACACACCGCGGCGCCCGGCCAGCCGGCATGGGGGGGGGGGGGGGAGTGTGGATGTGTGTGGGGCGGGCGGGCTGGATGTGGGGCAACGGGGGGGGGGGGGGATGTAGCTCACTTTATTACCCCCATGTCAGATACTGCCTTCGCTTTGCATAACGGGAGCAGCAGAAGGCCACAATCGTAATTGTGTAATTTCCATGTCCAATGGAAGTGTTGCTTACAAATTACCAGGGCAATCCATTTAAAACCAATTTCTCTGTCCCACGGTCTTAGCTTATGAGGAGATTACCCTGGGAGGGTTGGCAGGGCGGGCAGGCAGATATTAGCTTGATACATTGTTCCCTGTGCTGGATTTGCATTTTAATGACTAATAACAACACAGGGCTGGAGTAATGGAAGCTGACTGACACGTGTTACCCCGGATCTCCTAACAGGCAGATTTGTCTTTGCTGCATTAATGTTTCCGACAAGGGAGGGGGGGCATGGAGGACTGCTGAGGACACGACGACGATGAACAGGGGGAGCTCCCTTACCTGTGGGCGTGCTCAGGGCGTTCCTGATGAAGTTGGCCGCCGGGGCAAAGAAGGGGCTCATGTCGAAGGTCGGCATGTCGAACGCCACAACCCCGTGGTAAGTGATCTTGGTGTCCCGGTAGAACCTGGCCCCTGTGTTCACGTTGAACTTCCCGTCGGCGGCATTGAGCACGTGGGTGATACGGTGGGCGAGGAGGGATCTCTTGTCCTTCGCTGCGTACCTAGCAGGAAAGGAGATCCGGGTCGGCTGCTGATTTCTGAGGGACACGAGTGTCCCACTCCCAGCTGAAAAGGTCCAGGGTTTTTTTGATTTCCCAATGGCTGCCGGAGGCTACCTGTAGGCACACTTGAGCAAGATGGCCTAGCCTCTACCTGCTCATTCATTAAATATATATTCACTGTATGTGGCTTGGGGTAAAAGAGACTTAAGTGTGTTGTGAGGCACGCGGTCCCTCACCTCCTTGTTGAGATATAAAAGGGATTCTCATGTTGGGAATACCTAACGTTTAGCAATACAGGTCCACGGAAAACTATGCCATTTTCTACAGCTGCGCCTCAAGACGACAAACGCACAACGAGTCGACTGCCGCAGTGCACGGGACTCACATGTCTCCCACGTAGATCCTGGGTTGCACTTGGTCCAGGTGGCCACTGGCCCCGTTCTTGGTCCACATCAGCCTCTGCAGCTCAGAAGCCTGGGGGGTCTCGTACCTCCCGTTGGCCCCCAAGACCCCGGGGCCGGCCCCACCAGCGCTGAGGCCCCTGGCCATCTCTGTGGTCGCTCACCGCCGTCCCTGGTTCCACGCCCCGCCGCACCCAAAGCGCCGTGTGTGGATACTAGCCGGTGGGTGTTCCAGTTCAGATCCCTAGGAGCTAGTGACAGCACGGTGCTTTAAAAAGCAACAACACCCGCGCATCTCCAGGGGTAAGTCGTCATCGTCGGAGAGGCCTGGAATGTGGCCCCACATACCTGACACATCGCGACCCACGTGCATGAGAACGCACATTGGGTTACACTCAGCATGAGGTGATGGATATTGTGGAAGATGACCTCATCTGACTGCATTAGTTTTTAGTGCTTTAGTGTCTGACTATGTTAGTGGTTAGAAGGACTGTGTGGTAAGGTCGTTAAACAGTGTATTTTAATGTCTTTTGACAATGCTCTGACATGTTTCCACCCGAGTGATTGACGGAAATGAACCAATGGAGCCTGTTTCAAAACGAAATATCGAGACACATCCTGTTTTCTGTTTCTATGCTGTTTATAATATTATATAATATATATCATATTTTGACCACATACATACACAGGCACTAACTCTCACACACGCACACACACACACACACACACACACACACTATAATGTATACATGTATACAGTTACAGCATGGGCCCTATATGCAGTATATCTTGCTAAGTGCATCTCTTTCTAGGGAATAGGAAACGGAAGATTATTTTTTTGTCGTCTCATAAAGCTCCATTCTTTATTTCCGGCCGGAAAGACCAACCTGAGCATCTCTGCTATACACGGGGTGTTGAAGGCTTCCATTATGCATACTGTCTACATTTGCATTCACTCAAGAAAGTGGAGTTATCCTGAGGCCGGGAGTGTTTACATCGCCGGCGTGCGCATTACATTGTCACTGTAAAGAAAGCGTTGGCAGCCCCCCCCCCCCCCTCTCTCTTGGTCCATGCGGCTCGCCAGTATAGAAAGACACAAGGTGGTGTACAGGAGCAAGGGTGTTTCAGAGACTTATTGTCACATCCTCCATAGGGATGAATCACTGAGACCGAATCCGTTTCACTGACCTTTGGTAAAGCCGTCTTGGCATATGGAGCTACGCTCGCAACATCCCGATGGCTTCCAGGCTGTTCCGGTAAGCCTTTAGAACACAAAGACTTGTGTATGTGTGCACGTATGTGTGTGCGTGCATGTTTGTACCCTCCTTTGCTTCCCCCACGTACACAAGAGAGAGAGAAAAACCTATACATCTTCACAAACTTCCCCAAGTTTTGCTTGCAAGTTGTGTAGCCGCTTTGATGAGTTGAAGAGGCTGGGAGGAGCGCATCGGGGCCGCAGCAGAGAAGCAACACGTGGAGCGGCGTGGTGCACCGCGGGCTGCTCTCCTCGCTCCTCATTGATCTATAAGCACCCGCCTTCCCCCTTCCCTCCCACAGTTGGGAGGCCGGAGAACTGATTTCCCTGGGTGCACATGTTGCGCTGCAGCTTTCATAGCCTCCCCGTAGCCCGAGGCTAGCCTGTCCTTTCTGCTCCACTTCTGTGTAATTAAAGATGCTTCGTATCGGGAAAGTGCCCACGGTTACCACAGAGAGGCTAAACAGAAAAATGCTTCTTTTTTTTTTGCTCCACCAGTAGTAGGCTTTATCAACTGCTCTGATGCTGATGATATTATGCCACCATGGTGTGGGTGTGTTAAGCCATTACAAGCCGTTTGAAAATTGCCTTTTCCTGTGTTATAGTGACAATCACAAGTGGGAGTGTCCATTGGGTAGGCTGGTAGACTGATCTACCAGTCTAATGGCTAATCACATTCACACCTGGTGGCATAAGACCAGCCCTTCAATGGCACTAAAAGGTATCTCGGTATTCCACACTGCATTCATAAAAAAGGGAATCCTCTGCAAAGAACTGTCTTTGTGGACATGTTTGCCTTTTCGAGGACCAAAACATGTCTTGTATGTGTGTTGGTCGAGTATAAATGGAAATCACTACACTACGAATATAAATACTGTGCATCATACATTGCACATCAACATAAATACACATAATGAATAAATAGCACACATGTTAGAATGTAATCACATATGTATGACAGTGTACATCATGGTTCAGCCATCTGCCTTCTCCCAGTCTCTCTACATTTACTTTATTTTTCTTCTTTTTAGGTTAACATCTTAAACTTGTCTCAAAGTGATTCCGTCTTCACAGTCTGTTTCCCTGAAAGATTAACCAAGAGCAGGACACTTGCACACAAATGAAGAATAATAAAGTTAATTGAATTCTGTGAATGACTACATAGTGTGGCAAAGGCAGATGTTCGCCATGCTTCCAATACCATAAATGATCCCAGTAAAAAGTTTGAACAGTTAACTTGAATAATAAAAGAGGTATTTTTTGAGTTAGGTCTAAAAAGGAAGCAGTCTTTTCTCTTCTGAGCTGATCAAAAACACCTGAGCACAGCGAACATTAAATACAAACAACAAATGAATAGTCTGGTGTCCTCTTAATACTTTTGGTCCATTTTGTTGTCATACAAAACACTGTGATCAACGCTAGATCATTGTACAAAATGAAAAACGGCAGTCCATGGCCCAAGTATTCCCCCCAAAGTGTTGCCTCATGCGTTCTGATCATCCGCTGGTGTTGCTCCGTGTGCTCAGAGCAGATAACATAGTACCCAGTAGTGCTCAGACTCCTGGTCACTAAGAGAGATGCTGTGGGTTTCTTGTGTGCACTGACCACTGAATAAAGAGTTCCTTACAAAGCATGTCTCGGCAGACTACAGGATGTCGCACCTTCTCTCCTTTCTCTTCAGCCGCAGGTCGAGGTCCAGCAGCAGAGCCAGAAAGTTGGGGTTGGGGTAGATGGCTCTCTTCTCCACAAGGTTCTTCAGGGCCCGACGGAGGGGGATGTGACGGTGGATCATGAGGTAGGCCAGCACTAAAGTGGAGGAGCGGCTCAGGCCCATGATGCAGTGCACTAGAACCTTGCCTAAGGAGAGAGGGAGAGAAAGAGAGCGATGAGGGGGAGAGGCAAACGGATTTGCCAGAGGTCTCGTTTGCCATGGCTGCTCATCTCAAACTGGAGTCCTTCGTTATCTACTCCCTCAGCCATCACACTGCCAGCCCAAAAGAGTGTCCACGATTAATTTCCTTTCCATTACATTTTTTAGGTTTCTCTGTCTCTCTCTGTCTCTGTGTCTCTCGCTGTCTCTCACTCTATGTGTCTCTCTCTGTCTCTGTGTCTCTCTCTCTGTGTCTGTCTGTGAGAGGACGTCCTTGACTTGATCGCTATGCTTTAAGACACCGTGGTGGTGACCTCATGATAGACTTGAGTTCTGCAAGGTGGGACCCCTGACTGCTTCCACCTCCACCCCAGTACTGCCAGCAGCGTAAAGAGGGTGAAAGATGGGTTTTTAGAATTAACAGAAATCAGCAGAATTATTAAATGGCATGGGTAGGAAAAAATAACTGCACTAGAAAGAAAAATGAAAAGGCATATCTTAATAACCTGAAGACACCCGTCTAATGCTGTTTTAAACAGAGTACGCATTGCATCCATCAGCGGTTGTGCCGTAATTGAAATAGCTCATTCATCCATTGTTGCGAATCAGGCGCCTTGAGCAGCCTTACCATCTGGAGATTTCAGTGCCTTGTGAATGAAATCAGCAGCAGGTCTGAAGTAAACGTCCATGTCAAAGTAGGTGGAGTCATCGGCGGGAATGCCGCAATACACAATGTCGTTGCCGTAAAATCTTTGGTCCCCGATGCTGCCTCGTTTGGAATGGGCAGCGTTCAACACATGAGTAATACCTAGTTTCTGCAGCGCACTCCTGTTCTGGGCTACATGTCTGCAGAGTATAGAAAGCCAGTGAGCACGTGGACATACATACACACATTAGATATGGACTACTGTATACACACCACATTTTTACACGAGTGTAAGATGTTTCATTGTGGATGTCAAACAGACCTGTAGAATAGCAGCTACTTACACATTCCCGATGTAGATGTTGGGCCAAACCTCATCCACTTGACGTAGCTGTAGATTGCACGAGTCCAAAACTTTCTGCAAATCCTTCACTGTCATGTACTGTTTACTCTTGTCTTTCACGGAGGACATTTTAATTGAAATCGCCCCCTGACTAGACGGTCCGCCTAATTCCAAAGGGGTTGCTGTTATTATTATTATTATTAAAAGCCTGTCCGCCTGCCTGCCCCCTGCACAGGGTGATCCGCCGGAGCAGGTGTGTTTTGAGTGTCCCAGGACGGCTCCCTAATTTAGTGCTGAACCCTGACCCGGCGTGTGGTTACCAGTGGGCGCTGCAGGGAGGGGGCGGACTACAAACTGCTTCAATGATTTTATTCTCTCACTTATACTTCCTTATTATACTTTCCTTCCTCTATACCCCTGTAGCTAGTAGGCTAATATGCAAATTAAGCTATAGAGAAACGTTAAATGTTATTGTTGTTGTAAAGGCGCGTTCACTGTCCTGCGATAACGAGACGGCTCGCAAGAGATGACGCTCACGCTTACGCGTGTTTCCCACAGTGACCGTTCATGTGCACTGCGTTGGGAATCTAAAGGTTCTTCACAGCAGAGGGGTTTTATCCGATAAAAAACAGTCAGAACTAAACAGAAATTTGTAGGATCAGTTTGAAGTTTGCATGCCTTTTTTTCCTTGATGCCTATCACCTACTATCCTTTTGCTTTTATTTATGAGAAGCACATCCAGTATTGCCACTGTATGGAAGGCAACACTTGCCCTTATCTAGAGCTGGTTTACCAGTACACAACATTTAAAACTGAGCAAAGTCATGCCAACAGACGTTACAACGTCAATCAATAGTAAAGTATGTGATATGATGGTTGATTCTTTTATATTGAGTAAAACGTTCATGTTACGCCATGTTCATGTTGCCCAGTTGGTGTATAAGGCCGGTCAGCAGTCAAGCGCAGGGCCGACGGACTGCGGGTGTAAGGTAGCAGGCTTGGGGGGGCCTAAGGCAGAGGGGGGCCCATGGGAATGAAAAAAAAAAAAAAATATATATATATATATATATATATACATTGATTTTGAATTCCCCCCCTCAACAATTCTGCGCAGGGGGCTTGTAGGGGGAATTCGGGAGGGGGCCCATCAGTACCTCTTGTATACAGGGCCCAGAATTTGGTGCTACGGCCCTGGTCAAGCTTGTTCGTTCTTTGCTGTTTTTTAACGTTATGTCCAAAGCACATAGCTGTTTGAGGAATCCTCTGTTTGGGAAAATCCAGCGTCGTTCTTTGACCTTATGGATGGCGTCCAGCAGCGGGTAATGGTGGCAGATCATCAGGTAGGCCAGGACCAGCGAGGCGGACCTGCTCACCCCCACAGCACAGTGCACAATAACCCTAGCTGGTAAAGACCAACATGACCAAGTTAAACTAAAGCTATACTTTGCACCCATTGACATAAATAGTATATTCTATACAGTCCGGTTCTGAGAAAAATAACAATCCAAAGGGGTGTGTATGCTATTATTTACCACCAGGCGTGTCAAGTGCCTTCTGAATGTAGTCCGAGCAGGGGGAGAAATAGCGAGAAAGGTTAAAAGAGGGAGCGTCTTCCGCGGGCACGCCGAGGTAGTCCACGGTGGATCCATAGAACCGAGCGCTGCCCTGGCAGTGCGCCTTCCCGTGCGCAGCGTTAAGGACGTGCGTGATGCCCAGTTTCCACAGACTATAACGATCATTGGCGACTGACCTGTGTGGTAAAGTAAACGGTTTAAGGTATTGCATAGGCTGCTAGCATGAATGTATTTCGGAAACTATTGGGATACATTATTGTTAAATAATAAATTTAAAAAACAGATAAAATGTAAGGGGAATCATAAGCCTATTGAACTATAATGCACTCTAATTTGTTATCAGCCTTACATATTTCCAATGAACAAGTTGGGCCAAACCTCGTCCGTGTGATTGCCAAATCGTTTTCCTCCATACAAAACTTTCTCCAACTCCTTCACGGTGGGCGTTCCCCACGGATTTCCCGCGGAGACGTCGCTTTCTTCCCGTTGACTGATCATGACTGACAGAGGAGCTATAGCTAACCCACCCACTGTCCCGAGTCAGTGTTCACTACTGAGTGTTCAGTGAAGCGGTCCAGTGACAACAACAGGTGTTCTTAGGCTGAAAATAAAACAGTAATCCAATTTCTGACTGCACATTTCTTTGACACGGAAATCCCCATTTTTAGACTGGTTTTGTCTTTAATACAAACATAGAACCAAGGCTATGTATAATATATTTCACAAATGGACTACCTTTATTGAACTTCAATAAAACGACTTAATCTTTTTTTTTTCTTCTATTCAGTGTTTGTGTTAATGATTGGCTTGGGTTTCTATATGCAACAACACAGTGAAAGGCATCAATCTTAACCACAATTGCTAATATGTGTGAAATGAAATCTCAACAGGTATGTCTATCATAAACTGCAATATATTATTTTGTCGATAGGGGTCGCAATTGCCAACTAACTTCACGGCCAAAATAAAATACATTTATTTTGCGCAGCTATTTAAGGCGTTACGGTATGTTGTCAACAGTTATGCTAACCACAGAAGCCAGGGCGAAATGATATTCAACAAATATATAATCATCACAGTGCATGTTGATACGCTTTCACAAGATTCTTGAGAGATGACATATAGCTAGCTTTCCAAACACGCTGTCGCGTTGTCTTGTGCTGCACCAGATTACAGTGAGTAACCAATCCGCCTTAAACATGCTTATGTCTGCTAGGTAGTTCAAGCTAGTGAGCATTAGCCACTTAGCTGTCTGGATGGCCAACGCAATAGAAGAGATGTGGTCAGATACACTAAGGATTATCACTTCATGACCCTTTTAAGTGAGTAATTTCAAGCTTGACGTTTATTAGCCGTAGCTTTTAGATAGCGTTTTCCGTAATGTCACTAAAAGCTTTTCCAATTAGACATATATTTGTCAATATTTGTGCAGTTCTTTATAACAATAACAAGATAATATATTTCCATTCAGAATTATCCGTCTGCATATTAGTGGGACGTATTGTGCAAATGACACACAATTAATTGTTATAATAGCTTATCATTTGATTATGCAGAGGTTATATATTTATTGTCATGCAGTTAGTAAGGCCCAATTACAGGAGAATGTAGCTTTAACATGCAGAAGTAGGTTCTTAGGGTCCCTCTCTGCCCGTTTACTTAATTTAGGAATATGAATAGTGGGCGTGGTTACCATTGTGCAAACTCCTATGATTGTGCAAACGTCTTACTCAAGCAAAAGCACATATTTGCCTTTCCTGACTCAGAAGTGTTCCTATGCTCTATACATAACCGCTACTCTGACTTTTCCAGCCGTTTTGTCTCTATATATATAAACATATCTATGCACTGGTGAGGTACCTTTTTTTTGGAAATTTTCTTTCAGATTTCTATCATCATTAATGTGTTGAACATCTGATCCATCCGGTAGCTCTCGGTGTTGAGGAAATGACCCAGCTTAGCGTTCGCCGCTGGACCACCAAGCACGTCGCCCGGTGGCTGAAAGAGGAGGGCTTCTGTGACTACGTGGACCTGCTGTGCAACCGGCACCGACTGGACGGCACCAGCCTGCTCAGCCTCAGCGAGTATGACCTCCGCTCGCCTCCCCTGGAGCTCAAGGTGCTCGGGGACATCAAGCGGCTGATGCTGTCCATTCGCAAGCTCCAGAAGCAGAACATTGACCTGCTGGAGGAGCTGGGCCTGCCCTTCGACGGCCATTCCCCCACGGGCCCCGGAGGCGGCCTGGACTGGCTGTGCAACGGGGACAGCGGCCGGGAGTGCGACAGCGCCGAGACGGCGCCGGTCGGCGAGGAGTACCATCAGTACACCAACGGGAAGTACAAGCAGCAGTCGCGCCGCCTGGACCCCGAGTACTGGAAGACGGCGCTCAGCTCCGTGTACGTGGTGTTCGTGTTCGGGTTCACCTCCTTCGTCATGGTCATCGTTCACGAGCGTGTGCCGGACATGCGCACCTACCCTCCTCTGCCGGACATCTTTTTAGACAGGTGGGGGTCATCACTGTCCTGTCTCATCTCTAGTGTGTATGTTTAGTCAGGTTAAAGGAAAGCAGAGCAACACACATGGCTTGCTTTGTGTTTACTAATCCTTGGATCGGGTGAGATATGGCTGCTTGCTTTGTGTTTTATATAGGGCTGAGAAATAATTCAGAATTATTGCTCATCTTCCTTGTGTGGTATGAGAAAGTCACGGTTAAACAAAGCGAGTGACTCATCGCAGTCACTTAGCTCGCTCTGTGGTCTTAAAGGATTATGATTATGAGGATGTGCTCTGCAATGCTAGAAATGCCACTTGTTTTTTCTAATCCTATTCTGTGAATAACCGTATATATCAGTGTAATGACTCTCATTGTGCCTGTTTAAGAATTTTATTAGGATTTTTAATCATAAGTATATCCTATTCTATATCGTATTGTGTAAAAGTCCTCATGCTTTTTGTAATATTAAATATCATCTGTGATATCAGGTCAGAGTTTATGAATGCCCTGCTTTCTAAAAGCCAGTGTCCTTGCGTATTGAATGGCCTAACTTTGACCCACTTCTAAGCGGAACCAGTGGGTCAACGGTTATTTACATTGAGAGGCATGAGGTGAGTGTCTTGGCTCGCGGTGAGAGCTGATTGCTTGGCGAAATGACCGAATAAGACATTTTTGAAGAGTCTGTTATATTATTATTATTATTATTACCGACCTCCCAGCGGTTTAGCTATAATTGGATTGATTTGGTTGGATTGATTACATTTATGTTTGACTAATTATGTGGAATCTGATAGCCTTCCGGCGCTTATTGAGGCTATTTTGAGAGGTAGGTACTCAAACTTTTTTTTTTTTTTTTACCAGTGTGCCCAGAATACCATGGGCCTTTGCCATGGCTGAGGCTTGTGGCGTGATCCTCTGCAATATCTGGCTGTTGGTTCTTCTGCTCCACAAGCACAGGTGGAGTACCCATTTCCTTCCTGTTTTAGATGCACGTACACACATTACACATCTCAACTTGTCTGTTGCCTGAGAATCAACAAAATAAGGGAGCACCCCCTCCAGTAAGGCTACTGGCTCAAGCCCTGCTCTGCCTATAAGAACAGGTCTATCCTGCTGCGCCGCCTCTGCAGCCTCATGGGCACCGTGTTCATGCTGCGCTGCATCACCATGTTCGTCACCTCCCTGTCCGTCCCGGGACAGCACCTGCAGTGTTCGGGAAAGGTAAGCAGCCCACTCGTCTGGGTCCAACCACACCCAGCTGGCAGCCCAGGCAGAATGCGTGCGTAATCTAGTTTGGGCTCTTAGATTTTTGTTTTTTGCATTGTTTGTCACCATTGGTTGCCTCTGCCCCCCCCCCCCCCCCCCCCCCCCCCCCCCCATTCCAGATTTATGGGGACATGTGGGCCAAACTTCATCGAGCGGTAGCCATCTGGAGCGGCTTCGGGATGAGCCTCACCGGAGTGCATACATGCGGGGACTACATGTTCAGCGGCCACACGGTGGTGATCACCATGCTCAACTTTTTTGTCACAGAGTGTGAGTTTTCCAACACTGCGTTATTAGGCTTGATATAACTTCCCTGAGGGAGGTTGAACTAGGGGGCGAAGCATTTTTAGGAAAAGGAAAACGTCTGATTAGGTTGTTGCTGCTGCTCTCTGGTGGTGGTAAGCGGTACCACAGTCACACTTCACTACCACTGTTTGAAACGTTAATAAACCAAAAAAACATTGCTTATTGATTTCAAAGATCTCAGTTTTGATCTCTTTGGCTGCACCTATGGCGAGTATGAAGAGCAAATCTGTTACAGTAGCTCTGTCATACCCTCTCTGGCAGAACAACCACTACTGGGGGATTGGAAAACCCGTTACTAGCTGTAGGACACTTGTGATTTGAATGCATAGCGGGGAAGTCGTAACCGGCAGCCAGTTCGTAACATTTACACACTGTGAATATCTTACCTTATGGGGCAATAGATCTAAAACAAAATAAAATATTTGCAGATCTTTGAGGTGACCACTTTGAACACAGCTTATGTATAGCTTGGCTGAACAGCATCAATTTACACTCGGTTTTCCCCATTTCTGCGACAGACACCCCCCGGACGTGGAACTTCATCCACACCCTGTCGTGGGTCCTCAACCTGTTTGGCATCTTCTTTATCCTGGCCGCCCACGAGCACTACTCCATCGACGTCTTCATCGCCTTCTACATCACCACCAGACTCTTCCTGTACTACCACACGCTGGCCAACACGCGGGCCTACCAGCAGAGCCGCCGCGCCCGCATCTGGTTCCCCATGTTCTCCTTCTTCGAGAGCAACGTCAACGGCCCCGTGCCCAACGAGTACTGCTGGCCCTTCGCCAGGCCCGTCTCGCTGCGGCGTTTTTTTGGCTGAGGGCATCCAGACTCAAAGCGTGCCAGTGATATATATTTTTTATTTTATTTTTTTGTCCTCCATCTAACTGTTGCCAACTGTTTGAGAGCCTTCCCCCATGGCTCAGTTTACCCTGACGACGCCTGGGACCGGCAGGGTGCAAACGTCATGATGAAACCTCACGTTCTGGACTTCTGTCAGTATTTCCAGGAATGGATCATGTAGGATCCAATGAACAGTCCAGAGCTTGTTAAAACACGATACAATTCACTTTTCATTCACATTTAACACGCGTCACTACAAAAAGGGTACGTCACTTCAATCATTTTTTAATTAAGTGGCTTGCACAGTATTTTTTTTATGTTGTTAAATTAGAACTATTTCAAGAATAGAAATAAATGTATTTATAGACAAACATAATTCTCAATCAACATGCAATTTATTGTGAAATTAACATCACTTGTTATGTCAAGTTCTATGATAAGGATTAAGTGAACATTTACTGGTAAACTTTGTATATTTAATTTACCTTGAGCTCTTTAGACATTAGTAAAAGCAATCAGGGCTATCGGGACACGGTTGGATCTTGCAATACAGCCCTTACTCACGATGTATAACGGGTGGCAGTGCTTCAAACAACTAATTGATCTACATTCCATTAGAATTACTGTGTTCTCAACAGCTCTAGAACTCACTAACTTCCACCGCCACTAATGTAATTCTTGTTGTAAAATTAAGCAGATCTTGAATATGTTTGTTAGTGTGGCTTTAATGTTAGTTTTTCAAATGCCCCTGCCTTTCTCTTGATTATGTCAACTAAAGAATAATGCGAATGGAGCCAAAATGGATGTAGTGTGAGAGGTTCTAAAAATGTCTTATCTTTTCATTTGCCAATCACCATGGATGTTGCAAAAGGCTTGTCTGTAGATTAAATAGCTGATGTCTTTAATGTTAAATGGCTTTCAAGGTAAATGGCCATGTGTCTGTGAATAGATAGTTGTATGTATCCTTTTTGTATTAATATGTAATATACATGACTAGAAAAGTATGTTTTATGCCTAAATTAATACCAAGGGAGTGGTGTCTTTTGAGTAGCATTTGCTTACATTTGTACGTATTTGTTCATTTTGTATTAATTTATTTTGTAAATGTCAAGTATTTTTTATATTTTATATATAAGGTTATTGCAACATTGCACATTCAGAGGCTATGTTTACAGTTGCTCATAACTATGTATTTGTTTAAAAAGACAATGTGCGTTTTTTGTATTGCCACTATACAATAAAGTTGTAATGTCATTGAAATTCATCTTTAAAGTGAATAAAAAATAGACAAATCCTCTGCCAGACAGTTAAAGACAAGACAAGTTAAAGACGTCTTCATATGCTCGGGTCCTTTCCTTTAATACTTTACCATTAATAAACGAAACAACTTAAAACAAGAGCCTACACCTAAGTGCTACTGCTACTATCTGTTTGCTTTTTTAATATATCATCGTAACCCTTTAAGGTGTCAGTTTAGATAAGTGATATCACAGCTACTGACGCTGCATTGGCATCAATGTATCTTGAGATGTCCCTCCTGGGGATCCGTACTGTTGTAGTGTCCCCACAACTGATGACTGCTTTGATAAAGGCATGGATGTGGTCACTCACACGCATTATGCGTCTGGTTTACTCTAAACTACAGGGAGCAAAGCTGACCTGCAGGGCTGCGGCGTTTTCAGGTTACAGGTCATACTACCGGCAAGCCGCACTAGCGTAATGGTAACCATGGTGATACAGGGGCCTTCATTTTGCCGGTCGCAAATCGGGCAAAGTATTTACTCAGAACATGTTAACGGTGGATGTCTTGATATATTATCCAAATATCTGAAATCAAAGTTTGGATTGGTTATTTTATTATTAACTGAAAAGAAAGAATATATCCTGTCGACGTCTTCATTAAAGATAGGCGTATACGCGAACTGCTATATTCTGGGGTCCTGTAACCCTTAGGTAAACCGGGTGTTGCGCACCGGTGTCTCCTTCACGTCGCCCTACAGCTGTAGAAGTCTTTCGGTTTTCATTTCACGATCATTTGTCAGGGCTGTTCAAGTATTCCTGCAAATTGGTAAGTTCTTGAACTGTGTTGTGATTTAGAAATGTTAACCTCTATCGTACAAACGCAAATGTATGATCAATCTGCTTGTATGGTTAGCAAGATGGTATTGAATCAGCTTTGCTAAATGGGAGAACGTCAGCACGACTCAACATTGTTGACAGGGCTGATTTGAGGGGGGATGATAATGTTTGTATGTAGTGGTGGACGAGGTGCAATGCACATTTATGCACTAGTACCACCCAGCCTTCGTTGCTTATGCATGTAGTATACATGCGTAAACATCCGTCCCCCCCCCCATTTATAAACTGCAGACTAACCATGTTAATAATGGTTGTGGTTTAATCCAAATCCTTGAAACCTTTCTGGTTGTTGGTTTCAGCAATAATGTCAGTCCCTCCAACATATGGCGACCTTGGAAAATCTGCCAAAGATATCTTCAACAAAGGCTATGGTAACAAACAAGGAAAAAACATGCAAATGTTTTTCTTCAGCTCTGGCTGTTATTTGAATAGTGAGTCTTGCATTCTTTTCAATTGTGGATGTCTTTGCAGGTTTTGGACTTGTTAAACTTGATGTGAAGACAAAGTCTGACAGTGGAGTGGTAAGTTTATTCAGGCAATACTGTCAAAATGTTACTTTTATTCCTATTATTTACCAAAAAAAATTAAAAATTCTTTATTTCTACTTACAATTTGTCTGTAATGTTTAACTGAATGTGGAATAACGTTTAGGAATTCAAAACCTCCGGTCTGTCAAACACTGACACAAGCAAGGTCAATGGGAGCCTGGAAACTAAGTACAAATGGGCCGAATATGGGCTGACCTTCACGGAAAAGTGGACGACAGACAACACACTTGGAACAGAAATTTGCGTTGAAGATCAGGTAACCTATGATTGACAGCATTGCGTATGTGGTCACCTTTCAAACTGTACCACGGAATGTACAGCTAAGTATAACTAATGTATGGATGATTTTTATTTACTTTTAGATCACCAAGGGACTGAAACTTACATTTGACACTACGTTTTCACCAAACACTGGGTAAGCTTAGTTTATTGAGTTATTTAAAGCAAAATTATGGTGAGACATGCTTTGTAAGTAACCCCTTCCCCCCCACACACACATTTAGAATAGTCAGCTTGTATTGATTTCATTAAATTAAGTCTCATGTGTTCTTGTGTGTCCTGTTGGCAGCAAGAAGAGCGGAAAAGTGAAGACTGCGTATAAGCGTGACTACATCAACCTGGGCGTTGACGTGGACTTGGACTTTGCCGGCCCAATGATCCATGGGGCGGGCGTCACAGGCTATGACGGCTGGCTGGCCGGCTACCAGATGGCTTTCGACACGGCCAAATCAAAGCTGACCATGAGCAACTTTGCCATTGGATACAAGACCAATGACTTCCAATTGCACACCAATGTGTAAGTTTGTTAAAGGCATACACACACAACCAAGAACCCTTTTATGCGTTCATTGGTTTTTTGCACCCTATTGCCTGGAATGCTGGAATACTTTAATGTGGCTAAGTGTCATTATGCCCACCCTACACAATAAATCCAACACCAGTCCAATATGCAAAACTATAGTTGGATAGTCAAAATCAAAGTTTTTGCTGCAATGTAGTCTCCTGTTGCTCTTTTCTTCTGTGTTTCAACCACCCTGGGTCTTTTCAGTAACGACGGTTCGGAGTTTGCTGGGACCATCTATCAGAAGGTCAGCGACCAGCTGGAGACGGCTGTGAACCTGGCCTGGACGGCCGGCAGCAACGGCACCCGCTTTGGAATCGGAGCCAAGTACCAACTGGACTCCAACACCTCCCTTTCGGTTGGTGTCCCTCTTCATTGTTCTGGGCATCCACTTGCATCAGTTATCAGCTTTGGGTCAGTTATATGTAAGTTGAGGTTGAGTTGTTGAGAAAAATATTTTTGGAATATTGTACTTTACAGGCTAAGGTGAACAACGCAAGCTTGGTAGGAATCGGCTACACCCAAACTTTGCGGCCTGGTAAGTGTGTGTGTCTGTGTGGGCGCAATCCTGTTGGGTCTTGTTGGCTCCAAACTCTTGTTGACTATCTTCATTATGTTCTTGTCCAGGTATGAAGCTAACTCTGTCTGCGCTGGTGGACGGGAAGAGCATCCATGCCGGTGGTCACAAGCTAGGCCTGGGGCTCGAGTTGGAGGCATGAGACCCCTTGGCCATGTGTTTGTGTTTGTTTCCTACCCTTTCAACAAATGCTCTCTCCAAGGTATGGGAATCCCAGTGCGTTGAATCCCAGTTGTAGAGCACTGTTGGTCAAATTTGCACCTCCCTTTGTTTGTTAGGTTCTTCGTTCAGTGTCCTGTGTCGCATTAAGCAAATCTTGTATGAAGTGCAACATGCAGTTTGGCACCCCCTGTTAAAGGTTGGTAAACCCCCATTGTAGCAGGGGAGCTTCCGCTGATGAAATTATGAGAAATCTGAGCAGTTGTATAGGTTAAAGAAAAAAAATGACACACGGCCAGTCTCTTAGGTCCCAAATGACACAAATGTTCACCAATCTGAAAACAGTGATTTTGGGATTTTACTTGATCAGTAACTTGCTCGCAAATCTGGTTTAAAATCATGTTAATTATTTAAGAGTTGTAATGCTAAGCACTAGAGCTGGATGGCAGATAGAATCACATGTCGAGCCTTGAGAATGAGGAGCTGGAAAACCATAATTGGCCATATCCTTAATAATGTTTAATATAATATTTTCCATCCAAGAAACCGAAAACTATAGAGGACCAAATGTGCCACAGAAAGGATTAATTTAAATTGAATCTATGCTGTACTATTAAATTAAGCTCTCGTTTGTTTTACCTTTAGTAACCTTAAGGTAAGTGCACGTTGCATTGCAAAAAAGAGTCCAGCTGTAGAAACAGATTTAATGCATGCTTTCCCCTCATTAAATGGCAACCCTGCTATTGCCAACCTGCAAGTTGCTCCTTAACTTAAGTTCCACTTTGTGTTGTAATGCAGTGTATAATTATCATTCATGGATGGACGTCGCCATTACTTTAGTTTTGACGTTCCAAAACATTTCTTAATATTTTTGTGACATTGTAGGAATTTTAACCTGTTATTTTGCACATTTCTACCTTTTTTGTGTGAAGCCCCCATTCCCTTTATCATATGCACCCTGTTAATGATGTCCTGCCTCTTAAGAGTTTGTTGGGTTTGAAGCTGGAACATGATTGGCTGAACTTTTAAAGAGTGTAAACTCTACTGCTATGGTTAGTTTTACTTTTCAGTCCTATTTTTGTCTTCAATTCTGGCTTCCATTTGACCAAAAACAATGCACCCTGCAGGATATTGCCAAACATACAGAGTAAATGAATATCAGGTCGAAGCCACTAGATGTGCAGATGTATACTGAACACCAGTGAGGAGGAAAGTCATTGTGTTTATGCTGAATTAAAATTATGGATCTGTCCTTTTTGTCTTTGTAATATTTCAGGTGAAATACATAGGATATGGTATTTTAATTTTATCTTATTTTTTGGAAAATCATCAGAATGGCAAGAGACTAATTATTTCATTCTTGATAGATGGATGATATTTTCAATCACATTTTTCAGGTAAGGCCTAAGACAATGCAACTTTATCATGGGTTTTTCCATATGATCGTGGTACGATAGCAAGGAGTGCATAATGTGTGGATTGTTGGCACCTGACAGCATTGCCCAAATATCTCACTTGGAAGGCTAACTGCGTTTCACCGAGCCTTCACTAGAGGGAGCGCTAACAGAGTGACAATGATTAACTAGAATATGCATCTCCTGCAGAAAATGCTGTGAGTAATGTGCAATGTGCAATGTGAGATTGAGAACATGTTTAAATAAAGCCAAATAATTAAAGACGTAAAGATGTTGATTGGCTTAAATCAAGTGAAAGGATTTGAACAGAGTTAAAAAGTCCAAATGTTAAAAATAAATTGAACATACCAGTGATATTAAACACAATGTATTGTAAACATTGTGTATTATGTACATAACCTCCATCATAACCCTGTACACTAACCCATCGTAAGTGCTACATTAAGAAACGAGATAGAGATAATTCTTTCTTGGGCGAAGATGAAGACTGAACAGATGAGTTTTCAGTCTGCGGCAGATGATTGGTGGGGTTTCTGTTCTCTGATGTCAGTGGGGGGGCTTGTTCGGACCTATAAAGAAAGGTGGAACAAAATGAAAAAAAATAAAGAAATGGTGGAACAAAGGGCTTTTTCCACCATTGTGGAGTTATGACAATACAATCAAGATTATTTTGATCGGCAGCTGGTTTCCCCCCCGTAAAGAGGGAGTATCAAAACCTTTGGCAGTGATAGAGCGCAGTGGACGGGTTGGGGTTGATGGTTTGACCATGTCCTGTATGTTGATGGGCCAGAGCCCTTCGTAGCGGTAGGCAAGTAACAGGGATTTGAAAATTGACGAGCAGCCACAGGTAGCCATTGCAGGATGCGGAGCAGTGGTGTTGGAAGAATGGTGCATTTAGGCAGATCAGCCAGAAACCAAGTGGCCTTCCGGCTGAGGAATGGACATTTCCTCCTGATCCCCCTTTAGGGACATTTGACCAAATAGACTACCAACCGAACCGAGCATAAGGTGTTCAAGTTCATCATCAGGATATCCGCGGAAATGTTGTCTACAGCAAGCTTCAACATAAAATACACCCAACACAAAAACCAATAAACACAACAATAACACTGTCTGGCCACAGTAATATCATTAAAAAATAATAATGGTAACAGCAAAAAGGCCTACCATGAGGTTAAATAATGTTAAAACCCAGCAGGTGTATTGCACTTTTGCAGTGTTGGGAACGTTACTTTAAAAAAAGTAATTAGTTATAGTTATTCACTACTTGTTCCAAAATGTAACTGAGTTAGTAACTGAATTACTCTATAATAAAAGTAACTAATTACCAGGGAAAGTAACTATTTGCGTTACTGTAAAAAAAAAAAAAAAAAAAAAAAGTTGCTATATATCAAAGAATTTGGATTTTTCTGAGCAGTTTTCACTTGGCCTTAATGTGGTTGAACTGCCTATTCAAGGCCCCGATATGCTTCCAACTGAGGCCCCGTCCAGACAAACCCGGGTAAATCTACAAACGCATAAATATTTATCCGTTTAGCCCGAGAATTCCGACACTGAAAGCGATGCTTTTCGAAAACGATCGCTGAGGTGGATAAATGTGAAAACGCTGGGTTCGCGTTGTAGTGTGGACAGGGTAGACGGAGGCTTTCAGAAACGATGACGTTCGGTTGCTATTACACTGCCACAAGTTTGCGCTCGAGACCCGAGACGCTCATCAAAAAAATGGCAGGTGAAATGCAAATGCAGATCTCTGTACAATGTACTAATTTTTCTCCAGAAACAATTCGACATATTGGCTCAAACATATTCGTTGCTCCAACGCCGGAGTCGAGCGCTGTACTTGATGTTCTTCAGTGATGGTAAAAAACCCGAAAGACGACAGTTCTGGACAAGACTGAAAGTTTAAAATGTTTATCAAAATAATTTCAGTGTGGAACCTGGATGCAAAACATTCCGAACATTTACCCGGGTTAGTGTGGATGGGGCCTGAATTTAAATTTGCTTGGTTGCAAAGGCTGTGGAACATCTGCCGAATACTACAGAAAATGCCAACTTTTCATCGGATTGCTCCGGACTCCCCATTTCTGCTGCTTCATCGAATCTGTTTGGTGTGTGCGTTTGCGTGTGTGTGGCGCGCGTGTGCTGGCTTGAGTGTAAAAGCACTGGCTCCGATTGGCTACCATGAAACATGACTCTGCCTTAGCCAATCATAATCGCTTATCTCGTTAACCCACCCGGCCTCCTCACTAGCGGTTTGTGTTTGGAGCCAGTGGTGCGTTCGGATTACGCAGTTTATTCAATCAATTCACAGTAACGCACTGCATTTTTCGTACAGTAACGGTAACGGCGTTGTAACGACGGAAATAGTAATTAGTTAGATTACCCCGTTACTGAAGTTCTTTTAAACGGCGTTATTATCAACACTGCACTTTTGTATGATGGAGACTTTTTATATATTACACTTGGCCTGCACCTCCTGGGCTAAGGCCCATCGCAACTATAGTTCAACCACCCCTTAGTTTGCCACTGCAGTGGTGGTTGAGGACGATTTACTGAAAAATACATAATAGGCCTACCCATATCAGTTTGGCATATCAATTTGCTAACAGTCCCAGCAGCATGCATGTATAATTATGCCCACTTTGAGAGATTAGGCGTCTAATTATTTATTTGTTTCACAAGCGGAACAGGAGCCGGATATGCAATAGTTGATGTATCCACTAGAGGGTACTATTGGCTTTAAACCGTGACAGGATTGTTCAACACTATGGATATGTTATCTGAACCGAATCATTCGAAATACACCGAGGTTAGTCTCACAAAACAGACATTAGATGATTATGACTACTGGATCTGAGATTACACCGAAAAAGCTAAACCAACACAACGAAAGAATCTAGATTAAACGTCTATGATATGTATATTGAAGTCCCCCCTCACCCTTTCTTTTGTCACGTTACAATTAAAGCGAGCAAACAATCGCGTGCTATCTTTGAAGAGAACAAGTCCTGACACGGTAGGTGTTGACCCAGTGTGGTTTTCTTTATAACAAACGATATTATCACATTAACACTCATGCCATCCTCATTTGATTAATTGATAAGCGCTTGCTAACTACAGGAAACTAACCTGCATTTGTTTGTCACCAGCCATTTCTGTCCGGTAGGGGATGCTAGAGTATCTCTTGAGGAGACTGGAAGACCTGCCTCTGAGCCGGGGAGGTGTGAAGCGAGGTCTTCATTTACGATCATCACCACCTTGTGTGAGTAAACGTCAACACATGACCGTATCTCTTCACATTGTCTATCTATCAGATGGTCCGTTCAAGTGTTTCGGAATATTACCAGCTGTAGATTGCTTCACAGAAACTCACTGTATAAGTACTATGAACAGTGGTGCTGTGGTTTTCCTCTACTTAAATAGGTTACAGCTTTTTCTGACTCTGAATCTATTACATTTGTGCATTTGTACACATTTAATAATATACAAATTATATTAATATGTATTTTGTAAAGGTAAATGATGTGTGCTTCAGCAGAGTTCAGATATTCTTCTTGCAGTACACAACAAGAACAAATAGGCCTACAACAGCAAGCACCTTGACAAATCTGTGAACAAAAGTTTCAACGGTGTCATTGAGATATGCCGGCCTTCCCGCCCGTTGACACCTCAGCTTGTCATGTAACTCTCATGCTTTTTTCATACTCTTGAATTTGACTTTGGCGGCAGTCTTTCTCTTTGATTGACAGATGAGCAAGCGATATGACTCCATCAAAGAGTGCAGCCTGACATTTGATTAGACAGCCCTCTTCAAACTAAATATACTCTGTGTTCCCGAACGCTATATCATCTTGACAAGAAGAAAGGGGCTGAAAAAAAATGGATGTAGATGTCCATTACACATCTGACTTGGGGAAAAAGGAACCGCGGCACATTGCAACGGAGGCTATAGGAACACTGCGCCATCACACAACTCTGCAACAACTCGTTGACATCCTGGGATCACCAAATGATGCCTGAGGTGTCCGCCTCGTGTTCATTGTATTTAGGCTCTTCGTTTTGCAGCCACTTTCTGTCAGGGGGAAACATGTGACGTGCGTTGATGACGGTAGGGATCTGATGTTGTTGAATATAACATGAAACTTGCACTGGTTATATTCATCATATAGGGTCTACAACTATCACAAGGTTGAATTATTTAAACTTCTGATCTAAAGAAAATATGCACCATTCAATTTGTATTTTCTAATATCGGTTAATCGTTAATTCATTTATGTTTTTTTTTGCCATTAGCCAGGGAGTTATACGAAGTTGTGAGATGAGATCTAATTCGTCTGTTAAAAATGTACATTCTTTACAACAGTGATCCGCCCACAATACACAATGCCGTGGAACTCAACATAATGCTTGGGCCTAAATGAATCACTCCGGCCATTAACATAATTCATAATTAAATCACGACCCGACGAATTGGAATTTATTAATTGTGAAAATGCATGTGCTGCCACGCCGATAAACAAATGAGTATCTTTGGCTATCAGTGACACATGGATCGCTCAGCCGTAGTCGCCGGTTAAAGGGGCTAGGAATTATGCCATGCGCTCACAAATCATTGGTGCATTTAAGTGGGGAAGTCTCACAGCGATGGCCACAATATGCATTTGCCTTAAGAAGTAAATGGGGATTCTGTTTTATTGGAGATGTCACATGCTCCGGCTAATCATTTGAAACACTGTTAAGATTAAGGCTAATGCATTTCTATCCTCCAACCCAAGTCACAGGCCGCAGGGTCTTTTTCTTTTCCTCCCTTTCTTTGTAAATGAAGAGAACATGTTTAACATCCTGGCGTCCGTTAGAGCATATGCCACAATATGCCCCCCAGAAGGAACGCTGTGTTTCAGAGAGCCTAAATCGTCTTACCATCACTTACCTAATAGATTTACTTGTACTGTGAACAAAATAACCCCTCCGAACCGAACTGCTGTTCATAGCAACAAGCCAAGGATTCTCCCGTAAAGTAGGGATCTAACACGAGGGTTTTTAACCCCACCAAGCCGTAAACACGCGTGTCTCACGACGTCCAGCCAATGGGCGCCCGCGTACACTGTGTTTCAATGTAGTTACAAGGCTCGCTGTGTCATTAGTTTACACAGTTAATCCCAACTCAAGCACCCACTTACTCTCCCAACCGCCCGGACAAACAAAGGGGTTCCACTTCTCTTAATGGCCCCTGTGGGTTCGCCACTAACTATTGATTCGCTGTCACCCAATTTCTCGGTGACTTATGCCCTGCTTAATTCCAATTACTGTGCACATAGGGGCCTTATCGGGGAGAACAATAGGTCTGTTGTCACTGAGGGCTAAAATATGACTCTGGTTGGGTTTGAGCACAAACCCATGACTTCAAATCCAGTAGTCCCCTTGGTGACCTCTCGAACCCACACACACACTCACGCTCAGACCACACACACTCACACACACATACACACAAAAACACGCACCCATAGATACACACATGCACACACACACACACACACACCCATAGATACACATACAGACATACGCATACACACACACAAGCATACACATACACATAAACATTCACACACACAGACTCTCCCTCCTTCTCACTCACACACACATAGGAATATATAAACCCCCAGAAATAACAAAACGGAACTAAACGCTCTCAATCCGGCTTTTCCTACAGTGGAATCAGATAACTGGATCTTATTCGTTTTTTATTCATTCAGGAAGGAGCTCCAAAGAAGCCCCACAAGGGCCCTGCTCCCTGGCTATAAAACTGTCACTGTGATGCGTCTGGCTGTAGCGATGATGATGATGCTCGCGCCCTTTACCTGCTAGCCCCTCGCGCCTGAGAGCAGCTATCTCTTCCTTTCAATTACATGTTTCTCTGCAGTTTTTAGACCAAGAGTAATAAAGCTATAAATTGTCTGTCGCGCCGGTCCGGGGCCTCGGACGTTCTGTTTTCTGAGACGCCGTAAACCTCCTGTGTAGTCAGAGATAAGGATTTACAGTTATTTAACATCCTGTGTGTCCTCCTAAATCACAGTGATAAGAGAATTAGGTGAAGGCTGCAGGTTCTTTGTCCTCTAGCTATTGATTTTCGTCTCTTCACCTAGAGGTGGCAATGTTTTTATTGACTATCCTATTCCCAACAAGCTGGGGATTGGGGGGGGGGGCTTTGAGTTGTGTAATCCGGCCATATGTTCCGTGCTTCAAATCGATCGGTTAAATAAGCCTTTGATTGTTATATTTCCATTCCTGACACAGTTGGGGGCTGGTCATATGATCCTATCTGCAGGGTCAGTAATTTTGCTTGTTTGCTCAAAATCCACCACAGCCTTTTTTTTTCTTTTCTTTATGAAAACATTGCTTTATTATTGCTTGGGTATGTGCATCAGCACAACAGATTGACTATTCGGAGAGTCATCGATTTGAGGATGCTTTATGTAAACTGGTTTATGTAGACATTCTACATTTGGGCTATCACATAGCGCAAGTGCAAGGGCCTGCACTGCCGCTTTTTAAAACAGGATCATCGTTCACCGTGTGTCCGTTTAAAGCAAACAAATAGGATCCTCTTAGAATGTTGGGATTTAATTCAGATACAGCCAATAATCTGTTTGTTATAACAGCCGTCGTGGTTCCCAACCCCAAGAGCATTCCCTCCCAGCGTGTCCTAGTTTAAACAGAGAAATGTGTGTTTAGCTCAGTGGAAGTTAGTCATTCATTCCAGCATGAAGACACTGGTCGTGCCTCAGAGCCGTGCTAAAGCTGCCGACGCTCACATTTAATGATCCTGTGGCTGTTTGGCTGGAGTTCGCGACCCCGGCAGCCATGATAAATGTCAAGCGCGACGGTGTCCCGCTAACTAGCGAAGTCAGCGTCAGCCAATCATCTCGTTATTGACCGGGAGCAACCGCACGGCCGGGTAATGTGACTCTAAAATGTTACATAGAAAGGAGGATGTGTATGCAGGGGCCCACTTATCGTTTGGCCCCGGAGCACGGCTGTCCGACACCACGCGACAAATGTCACAGACACATCTCCCGCCATGCGGTTAGTGATCAGAGGCAGCGGGCGGCGGTGACACAACAGATAACACGGCGCAATTAAGGCAATATCGCCTTCCCTCCGTCTTTGTTCACTCAGTGCCAACAACAAGACTCTTTCCTGAGTGATGTTTGCACTCAGGAAGGTTGGCAACCTCGGATCGTAGGAGTGGCATTAAGAAGACGATACTGTACATAAAGCTCTGTGGCCTCTGGCATCAAACGGCCATTCACACATACTGTACATTAATAAAGCCCTGACACAATGGATTCCATTAAGCAATTCATGTAAGGAGCCATTAGCAAGGGCGTATTTACGTATCATAAGTCAATCCCTTTCAAAACGTTTATTTGCACTTGTTCTTTAACACACAGACACAGACACACACACACACACACACACACACACACACACACACACACACACACACACACACACACACACACACACACACACACACACAAAGAGAGTCATACAGTTAAGATCAAGAGTGCTATAACTAAGCAGCCTGCTGTGTAAATGGGGCAATTTAAAAGAAACACAGACGAACAAGCCTGCCAGTACAGGCGTGTGGGGGAGAAAGCTCCACCAGAGACCTCTCTGTGTCAGGGGGCTGCCATATATCAATCGCGTAGAGAGGTAAAGGGCAATGCTTCACCTCTATGTATAGCGCAACTGTTTGGTTAGAGCCAGTCGCATACAGACCCCCCATATTGAAGTCTCACTATAGGCCCTGATGCACGGAGGTAAGCAGGTGCCAAAATGTTAACAGTTTTGACAGTGCGTAATCCTGATTGATTCTAATGCTGCTTTCTTGTTAAAATCGAGCAATGTTTAACCAAAGTCACAGGCGGATAAAAGGAATAATATTGAAATAAAAAAGTAGGACTATATTTATGCTGGCCTATGTTGAAACCAAGACTGCTAATGCGCTTAATTTCTTGTAAGATCCTTGTAAACGCATCACATCCGAGTGAGTAATACGTTTTAATCTTGATTTTTAACCTCAGACATTTTCTGGATGGGGAGCTAATCTCTAAAACACGCAGCGCTCCATAAACTGTGCAACACACATCCATCATTGATCCTCAAGAGCTATGACTGGGGAAAGGCTTGATTTGCTTAAATGTTATCGCCATAACTCATGTTCTCTCTGTATTTTTAAGTATATGCAAACACACATTTGAACCCAGTTATCTTGAATCCTTTTGCGAAACTGTCTGAGGGATACTCTCACAGTTACAATGTTTGGCATCCACTGCAATCCCATCGAATGACCGTGCCGGGCCGGCTAGCTTCATTGGATTCTTTCATTGGTTAAGCAGCAGCCCAGAACATGCCGAAATACAGCCCGACTGTGGAGTCCTGGTGGGATGTAAAAGTGCCCAACAGATGAGACCCGAACAGCCCCCTGGGTACATTCTAAACTTTGGCTTCCCCATAAATCAAGGATATTGCCATGCAGGTCGGCGCATTACTTGCACAAACCTCTTCTTTAATCATTTCTCCGGGAGGCAAAGAAGTGTATTTATGGCCACCACGGGCAGGTCTTAAAAAAGCACTGGCGATCATGAAAATCAAGTCGTTCTCGCGGGTGCCATCTCGCTGTGCTCAGCTTTGTTGAATTACAAATTCAGGAGATGGAGGGTGGATTGGGGGGGGAATAAATAATGAAATAGGTTGACAGGGCAGTCGGCGATGAGTGACAATGCGAAACAGGAAAGCATTGCCTCTTAACGTCCTCCCGAAGAGCCGGTCATCAGAGTCAATGTTTTTGTCCCTGCCCTGTGTGTACGGTTGGCTGGGTTCTTTCTTCTTCTTTCTTTTTTTAAGCTCTCCTTTGAGCTTTCTATTTCTCTCACTCTGCATGGATTTACTGTAACACACTGCTCCGTAAATATAGCAGCTATATCCAGCGGCCAAGAGTTACGGCTGCAAAATATCTCACCCCTGTGCTTAGTTGATGCCGGATTGATTTCCTTTACAAACACATGAATCACAGCGGTCGTTACTAGGCCGGACTCTTTCATTAAAATGAGCTATATCTCTTACTTCAATAGTGCCTTTTGGGAGCCCTCCACTAACAATATACATCCTGGCCAAGGAGGGGGGGAACCTCCCCTGAAAACATGCCTGGGTAAAGTATTACTTAATTTATCCCACTAATGGAGAACATCGATCCTCTGTGGAGAAAATAGGCAACAACACACCCTTGGAGCCCGCGTTGTCAAGCTTTTAATAATTTAGATGTAGTTGGCGGGATAATAAATGTACTGGTGAAGGGAAAGTGGATTCGGGTTGATGAATGGGAGACGCAAAGCCCTGCACTTATCTTAAAGAGTAATAATATCGGCGATGAAAAATTCATTAATACAAATTTTAATGGTGCACTCGACTCAAATAAACGCCAGTCTTCTACCTTGATGTTGTGACAAGGCGTGCTTTTCAAAACACTGTGGATCCAACAGGGGGGAGGGCAGATAACCGATAACGCTGGGGGCTGGCTGTTGGAATAAAACGGGATGTTTCCCTGCTCATGCCCAGTGGCACTATTGGTTTTTCAAATAATGTAGTGGAGATAACGACCGTTTTGAATCCTCATTAGTCATTGGTAATCTGGGGACACAGGCGATATATATTAAGAGTGCTGTTCCCAGTGAGTCATTAAAGGGGAAATTAAAGACAAAATAAATCCAATCTGGAAGGAACGCCAGTGATTCATCTTGTTGGCTACCAGTGTCTGGCTACTTAACAGTTTTATGTAGTCATTTATGCCCCGGCCTGATAATCTATTCATTCTGAATAATGCCTCCCTTCAGGTTTCGAGGTGCTGAGCCTAGAAGATACCAGAGGAACGACCAGGTCCTTTTTTTAACCATATACCCGCCAGGCACAAACACTTTCGAGGTATTAGGACGTAGGTGAATCCAATATTTGCTCCATTTCTTACGACAGCGCTTATTGAAGGATCGGCCAAGTTATTTTTTTCTCCTTTAGTTATAAGAAGGATCTTGAAAAAATAAGAATGTACGTTCGATAGTTACTTCAGGCTTGTCTAAATTTGAAAAAACATTAAGCTCCATCGCCATTAGAAAAACGGCAGGCAATGGAGCATCGTCAGCCAAGAAGGTGTCAGACGTCTTTGGACCGTGGCAGACTTGTGATCCGTGACTGGCGTGCGAGTCGATGACTCTGCCGAGTGACAAGCGGCGATTAAGTCGCTCTCGTACACAAATCGACCGGACGGGAGTATGGCATGCAGGCCTCATGCAGAAGAATAGGAAGAAAAATACCATGCAAAAACCAGATCCTTTTTTATACCGTGCCTTTGACAGCCCGGCGTCCAGGGAACTTCCTTCCAGAGACTTGGCTGGTGTCCTGAGAAATGCATGAGAAGGCCAGGAGCCCCCCTGAATCAGCCTCGGACCCCCATCTCCAGCCATGGCTCTAGACACTCGACCCCTATAACAAGCATTTGGCTGGGAGCTTTTCTCCCTGGTGGTGGGAGAATGTTGTAGAGCTGGAGTAGATCTTTTTGAAGGGGTTGTGATGTCAGTCGCATCCTAGCAGAAACTGGCAAAGAGTGGTTGTGGTCGTGAGTCATTGATGACCGTCTGAGCCCTTAACGTCCTGAATCCTTACCTGCTGTAACAGTACAAAAGGGGCAAGGCCAACCAGCCCCAAAAAAGAAAACCACACACTTGAGAAATGCATCCGTTATTCCTTTTGAACAACAAAGACATACTGCTGGGGCTGTGCAATTTATCCAATTTTTATCGCAGTTTCGATTTTTGGGTCAAACGATCTCAAAACTAATATAATCGAGTTGAAACGTTTTTTGCAGCTGGATACACATTTATACATTATTTTCTGTTTTAAATTTTTCTATTTTAACTTTTATTTGAGAGAAATGATGAATAAATGCACCATGTTTTCAAACTCAAAAAAAAATCGCATAAATAATCATGACCTCAATATTGACCAAAATAATCGTGATTTATGATTTTGTTCCATAATCTACATACTCCCCTGTCTCTGTGTCAACTCCCGTTACCTGGGGGAACTGTGACGGTCCCCGGAAACGTACGGCGGAGATACTGCTCAGCTGTAGAGATGTCTCGCCGACCCCCTCCCCCCCCGACACGGCCGCTGGGGTCCGTTTCCGTGTCACATTAGCGCCCGCGCTTGTCAGTATATTTAGTAATGAGCGTTCTCCCCAGCGTCTCGGGGGCCTGTTTGAGAAGGTCGCGACCAGGAACCGTGAGCCTGATCGGGTGTCCCGCTGGGCGCACGTTGTGGCACCTGACGACATGGCTCATTTGGGGAGGGCGTTGGCGGGGGGGGTTCACGGTAAATCAGCAGCAGGCAGGATATGGTGTAATCACGGAGGAGGGGGGAGAGTGGGGGGGATCTTGTTTCACACGCACACACACACCCAACCCCTCAACGAAGGGGCTGCTTCGTCAAAAGTCCAATGTAAGGTACACACTGTGTTGTGTATATCTGTATGGCTGTTGCCACACGGTTTGATGGTTGAGTGGAGGGGAACTAGGCCATGGGAGAGGATGTGCAGAGAACGGTGGATGGCTGATGTTATACGCATACTTTTTCCTGTGTAAGCAATCATTGGCTGTGGGGCTGTCGAGGGCCGCTAGATCTCGTGGCTACGCTAGTGTTTGTTTTGGAGGGAAAGCTGTGCCCACTGTTGGAAATGAGTTGGGGGGGGGGGGGGGGAGGGGGGGGGGGTTGTTTTGTGGTTAATCTTTGCTTCCAGGAAATATATATATTTTCTATATATATTATATTGATATGATTTCTAAATCAAACCAACTCCCTCAAATGCTAACCAAAGTTAGCGAATAGGCATGTTTTTGAAACACGGGTCAAACTTTAAAAAATGTAATTCATTCCTTTCCCATCGGCCGTAGACTACTATGCCTTAGTGTGTCATGTTTGACGTCACGAACGTGCCAGAAAAAAGGGTTAGCAAACAGTAGGAAACAGCATGGAGGCCAGTGAAAACGTTACGCTTCAAAGTCTGGAACGTCAACGCACATCATAGCATCGCGCCGGAGGAGGGGCGTGTCCACGCGGGTGTCATGTTTCCACCAGCGTCAACCGGAGCTGGAGACGATAAATACCCAGACTACTGCAGAGTCATTTGCCCCGGGAACGAATGCCGATTGTAACCTCTCCCACTAAGGACAAAAGCCAGATGTGAGTGGGTGTTAGTGGGTGTATTTCTTTGAACCAATGGGGAAAGGGCCTACACAGTTCTCCTTCTTTCCATAACGATGACTAAGATACACTTATTAGTACAAATTACCCCAGAGCCCGGTGCTGAAGTTGTGCATTCAATCCCTGCAGAAACTCATTTTAATCGGTTAAGTGCTGTCAAGTTGTGTTGCAAACAGTCTCTCCGGTGTTGGCAGCGCATTGTCTCGTCCTGATAGGCGGCTGTGTGACGGACCATAACTCAGGGGCCGTCTCTCTTTGTTGTGCGGCGCGATGACAGAGCGCATGTGAGACGTGAGGAGCGGGCACGCTGTGAATGGGAGATGTCATCCACGTCCTCCCCTGACAACAGGGCCCTCGGCACCAGCCTTTGATCATCACCACCAGGGATTGCAGGACACACACACAGGCAGGAACACGCACACACAAGCAGGAACACACATACACACACACACAGGCATGAACACGCGCACGCGCGCACACACATACACACACACACACACACACACACATGGACGAATAAACACGCACACACACAGGCATGCACACATTCATGCACACGCACACAAACGTCTGCCTGCACACAGACATATACACATGGATGCACACAAATACGCACACATGCATGCACACACATGCATGCACACACAGACAAAGGCCCATCCGCATGCACACGCACACAAACACATGCAACATCTCCTAGCCGAGGCTTCTTCTTTCCCTACGAAAATTCCTAAGAAAAGAGATAGTCTCATGTTCTCTCCCCTTTGGTATAGTACGTATGGGATGAAATAGGAGGCTCCTATGATCTCTACAACTCACAGGGTGACGCAAGAGGTCTTTGGTTCGGTCGACGGAGCATGCTTTGAGTTATGCCCGTATGTAAAACATGATTTGTTGCGGGGAGATTGTGTTGTTGGCCTCTGATCTGGTCCAGTAAATATTGAACGCTCTGAAGAACCCGGCCCCGGTCCTCCAGCGTATAGGCGCTGGGCTCCCCACTGACACGCTTCCACATCTGTTGAACCGTTTACCAGTTAATATATTAGCTGTGAGAACAGTGCCGGCTGCAGCTGAAGCCAAAGGAGAAACTGAAATCAGGAACAGATTGCGTTCCAGTTGTTGCAATTGAATTAAAATGCGTCAACACCAGCCTTTCCTCATAAAACAAAAGGCAAATAGTCAACGCTTGAGGGGCGAGTGGCAGCTTTTCGCATGTTGTTTAGTCTGATGGATGGTTCAGAGTAAGTTCTTGGGATCCCTGGTGGGTTAGTTAGTTAGTAGAGTGGCCCGCTGCCTCATATACCCGCTTTGACATTCTATAACAATTGGCAAACTAAATTCTAGCAAAACTTCATTAAGTGGTACACTAAAGCTATTCATATCCCGGTACCGCACTAGCACCCTAAAGAACTTTAGGAAATGTTGGCCTTCTTGATTTAGCTTTTTTCTTTTTAGTTGGAACAGAGTACAATCATATTTTGGACAAGGGACTATTATTATAGCAAACCGAAAATAGACACTTGGCACCTGTGTGGGTGTAACATACACTACAAATGCCGTTTCAGTTTGACAGTTTAAAATGAGTAATGTATTATAGCCCCGGGCTAAGCCTTAGTTGAGCCCTGAGTTTGAAGCGTATCGTATACCCAGGGTACCTCATATTGCCATATTGACCCGTCATATCGCTCAACAATGTATATGCTGAGATCATTTTTTTTCTTCCTTTCTTTCTTCGTGTCTCTTTCTTCCATGCAAGCTTGACTTCATGCTACACGCAGCAATCTCGAGCCATCTGGTTTTCATTTCCTGTGAGGTTGGAGATGGTAGGAGAGTTAAGGAAAGGAGCCTCGTTTGAACTGGTGGGGGGGGCTAATGTAGTCAGGATGGAATCTGTCACTCAGTCTATTGGATGCTGATGACTAAGGGCAGTTTCAGCTGTAAGAGGTGAATGATTTATGGACGCCAAGTGAACTCTTGTAAGCAAAACCTGGCTAAGAGTGCTGCTGCGCAGCAACTGGGGCCTTTTTTTGGCCACAGCTTGCCTGCATTTTCTTTTGCTATTCATGCCAAAGTATTTCGCACGGCAATTAGCTCTGTCCTCATTTAGGCCTTGAGTCCCAGAGGGTTAGGAAAACCATTCATCATCCTCAGGGCTTGGGAACTATGCAGACCAGGCTCAGGTACTCTGGGGGGTTTTGCTTCTTTTTCTGTGTTATTGTTTTTCCTTTTACAAACAGTTGCTAGCATAGCTGAGAGCTAGCTTAAGCCGCTTCCCTAGATTGTGTATATATACGCTTATATATATGCTATATATTTTTCTCTTTAGGTTGGACCATCTGTCAAAGGCCTTTGTTTTTGTCCCACAGGTGCGAAGGCAGAACGGAAATGTAATTCTGCACGGTCCATCTGTCATAGTGCCCCACTGAGTGAACTTAGTGTCGACAACGCGGCCAATTGCCGCCATCACGGGTCAACTGTATGGCAGTCCGATAATTAACATTGAATTCATTTATATTTTTCTAACAGAGAATTTATGGTGCCTTCTTTAATAGGAAACATGACATTTAGCACATGTTTACACAGACACGGAAGTAAGACTCATAACTTCATCAGAGGCGCATTAAAAGAACCCTATATGTTTATCGTAGATCTCGGACTTTGAGTTATAGCCTTACATTAGCGTTGGCTCCACTGTATTCATGTTGCCTCTCAGCGCCTGAGGGCCATCGTTAATACAGAGGGGGGCAGGCAGGCTAATAAACATATGGGGGGAAATATGTTCATGTTCCTAACCAGTACATTCACTTGGACAGGCCGGAATATGATCGAACTACAGTGTGTACATTCTTCAATTCTCCTGATCCACAGAGACACATTATTTAAAAAGACAAAGTGTGTGTGTGTATGGGGGCTTTCCAGTTCGTTCTCTGTCCTTCATTTGTTCAACCAATTCATGTTGTTGTCAGTGCCTAATATGTCTGTATCGGTCAGAATTAAGGAATTAAGGAGTGAGCTGCCTGGATTCCCCCCGCCCCCCCCCCCCCCACACACACTCTTCATGGTGCTTAAGTGGAGTCACACTGCAACGCCCGACCCACGGGGTTACTGGGAGTATCAGCCGGGGACTAATAAGGTTGTGTCTCGGCAGATGATTGATGCGAGCGGGCCGGCCTTGTTTTGGTTTTTTTATCCGCCTGTCAGGTGGCTGGAATGTTTAATGTTCTCATTATTGGTTGCTCTGTTGTGTATATTTCTCTGTCAGTGTGCGGCTGCAGCCAACTGAACTGCCAGAGCACTTCAAAGACCCCTGCAGGTCATCCGTCTTCTTCCAACCCCCCCCCCCCCCCCCCCCCCCCCCCCCCCCCACCCACCCCCTACCCAAGCGCCCGAACGCCCTCTCCCCCCCGCCCCCCCGACGTCCTGAATGTTCAGACTCAGCTGAGTGCTGCTGATTTGTTATGACTTTGGAGTTGACTGACAGACAGGTCTCCCCCGAAAGAGAAAAGACAAAACAAAACATGGAGCCATTTCGCTTTTGTCATGCGGTGAAAGCTTGGCCGCTTCTGTAATGGAGGGGTGTGCAGGGGCGCTCTTATCGCCCAGCTGACATGTGACAATTGTTGAGTCAGTAATTTGACGACCGGATGACTATCTAGTCATTTCTCTCGTCTGTGTGTCTTTTTCCTTTGTGTGTCAGTCGTGTTGGTTGCTGTTATGGTGTCACTAACAGAAGACCAGGGATTAGTATCTGTGTTTGGAGTGCCATATGAGGGGAAACGAGGATAGCCTATAGCCGTTTCTATGCTATAGATGCTATAGCTAGTGCTATTAGTACTGTTAGTGCTTCACATATTCTGGTATTCTTTGTTAGGTCTGTTTTTTTCTTATTTTTATCGTAACTATTTTTTAGTCCTATTTTTTGCAAACCAAAGGTCAAAGGTTAGGTTACATTTTGTCTGAATATCCCAGTGATATCCCTCGGATTAAATAAAATATATATTAAGGTGCGAGACATACACCAGTCTGAGGATGTTTTAATTCATTTGAGGAAACGGTAACTGTTGTCAGAATGGCCCAACATGGGATGTCCAAATTATCCGCTTTAGCTTTGTATTCGGATATTGGAACATTATTCCAATACCTCGGTAGCACTCAAACACATTCCGATGTCCGGTGTGAGAATCCGCCAGTCCAACTGGCACGGTAAACTAACTGGTTGTTAGAATTATAATATAGATGAAATCTTCTCGGTTCTCCCCAGGATTTATTTTTCCATGGTGGAGCTCCCGATGGCCACTGGCATCCACGTAGCAAATTGATATTGTAGATTTGCTTTTTGTGTTATAAATATTACTTTTCCATATTCACCACCAGTCCGCCATTCAGTTTGCCTCGTGACGGCACGGTGCAGGGGCGAGCGTTGACAGTAAAAACAAGAAGGAGAGAAATTAAAATCGAAATCCCAATTCTTTTCCAAGGCCATGACTGGATTGATTGGTTTCTGCCGATCTAATTTTGTATCATGGGAAAAAATAGGAAAAAGTTCATTCGTCCTGAAGAAAAATGATGTGCCACATTGGTGCAGATGGATATTTTTTTTAAGCTGGGAAGAGATTAAAGAGAAATTCTGCTCCTGAGACCTAATCACGAGCTGTAGATTACTTTGTCGATTTAACCAGATGGCAGTCTCCATCCTGCATGCCCTTCTGTATATTAATGAAGTCTGTTATATATGACTTGAAAAGTGAGATGTCCATCACCTGTAATGGTCTGCCAGCTGGTATTATCCATATTTCATTATCTCAGCGCCAAATGGTGGTGGTTTTTCTGCATCTTTAGGGGACTGCTGAAATTATTTTTTTTTGTCATAGACCTGGTGACTATTCTTTTTCAGTACTAAGAAATAGCTCCTAGTTGTGCCTTCAGCTAATTTTCCCCCATAGGTCAAGGCCATAAAATCTGGCAGTAAAACGGTTGCGTTGGGTGAAGCACGCTAGCTCGATAGTTACTTGATTAAGGTGTCCTGTCGACATGACCGCAAACACGGCAATATGTTAACAAATATAATTATAGAATGAGAAGTTGTGTATATATTTGGTGAATGTTGTTCCAATTAAATGAAATGTTTTGTAGAAAGCAACTGGCTTATTAGGTTAGCTTCAGTGGCCTCCCATGCTAGCTCGATTTAGCCCATCATATAGCATTTTACCCCGACTTCTCCTTCCCTGTTTGCTAAAAGAAAAACTGAAAAACTTGAGCCTGGTTCAACTCCATCGGCACCTTGTAGATTTATTTAGCAAAGCTAGCTTGTGTGAAGTCGTCGAGACCTGAGAAACGAACCGGGTTTGTCTCGCATAACTCAGCGTGAAGGCTGCTGAAAACTCAAAGAGGCAAAGAACACATGTCAGCCAGCCCCAGTGCCCAGAAACTCCCTCCATGAATATGCCGAGCCTAATTTTAACCCGACAGCGGGGGAAAACTTTGGCCGTGCTCCCTGACCAGAGAGCACGAACAGCGGCGAGCGCACAATGCCAGCATGTCATACATTTAAATACTGTTAAATTAAAGGCTGTTTACTGTTCCAGGAGACCATTCATCTTACTCAACGCTAGGTCCTGCTTCTCGCAAATTTGTCAGTAAGAGCTTCCACATGCCAAGGTCTGTGCGAGGGGCTTGGTTTTGGGGGGGGTTATCAGAGGGGTTCTCATAGCGTGTCTTCAGTCAGTCTGCAGTTAATTAGCCACCTCCACACAATAAGGCCATAACTCATTAATCACCCAGCCCCCACCAGTAGTCAACCCCCCCCCCCCTTTCCCGTCTAAGCAAGACATACGGAGACAAAAAAGTTTGCTCCTTTTGACGGACTTCAAAATGGCCGCTGTCACTGCTGTGTAAATTATAGGGGCATGCTGAGTGATGACAGACAAGGGCCCACTGTTTCATTTACTATTGCTCTTTTCCGTGGCTTTTTTCTGCGTTGACAGTCTCTTAAAGGGGTAAAAATCACAACCCCTTGCGCTCTCTCTATCTTAGAGGTTCTCGTTTCTAGAAAACATCCATACATTTTGAAAATAAAAGGACATATACACACACACGCCCACGTACGATAAAAGTAAAGTAATTTGGACCTATTGAACCCTGTTATGGCCTACAATGAGTGGTGTAGGTCTCTCTGGAAAAACAGCTTTAACATTTGTGTTTCTGTGGGGTTTACTTTGCTTGTCAAGGGCAGGAAGTGATGGAGTGATGATGAATTCAGTGCTTGTTTGGAGAAGCACAGCGCCATTCTCCAACGAAAATAAACCAGCGGCTTTCTCCAGATGATGGAAGACACACTTCTCGCTGGATTGAGCGCACATAAAGGTCATCTATTTTTCTTTGAATCTGTAAACAGTGATCAGGCGGCCGCTTCCAGAGTACATAAGCACCGAGGAAGGTTTACTCAACACGACGAACGTTTATGTAACCACCGGGAATCCCTTGATTGGTTCGTTAATACTGCTGACAAAACTGCGTTAAATACATTTCGCAAACTGTACCATCCATAACGACTGTGGAGAGTTTTTGAAAGCTTTTTGATGTATGTTGCAATGAATGCATAAACCCATTAACAGCGCTGGCTGCTCTGCTAAATCACTTTATATACATCTCGGCGGGACATTTAAAATGCTTGAATATTTGGAGTATAACGTCAGGTTTGACCTCGGGTTCGGTTCGGATGGTGTGCACTGTCTCAAACAATAACGGCTGGTGGACAGCGGAACACACGGCGCGCAGCTGTCGGTAAGCGATGGGCATGCCGTGACGCGTACACGCACCAATTTTTTAACGTCTGGAGATCTGTTCCGTCCCACAGTGCCTATCCGCCTCTCCCCGAGAGGAAGAAGGCCCGAAATCTTCCCAACGTCTGGAAGTTCAAAGTGGACCAGGTGGTAGGTCCCGTCGATTTGTGAACAGAGCAGCACAAGCCGTCGTCATCTCTCACGTCCCGTCCATATTTCACTTTTGAACATGTGGGGAAGAGATCCTCTGCCACTGCTGGGAGATTGATGGGCCGTAAACCCCCCTCAACCCCCCAACCCCGCCCACCTCCAACTAGAATGTTAGCCAGTATGCGGGGTCAGCCGGCCCAATGACAGAGTTCATGCAATAAGCAGATTCGTCTTGCCTTTGCTCAAATCATCGTTGCACCCCCTAGCATGCTAGCTCCTTAAGGCTGAAGCTATAGAACTGGAACATACCGAGCTACAAACTGAGCTATTATTTATTATTTGTAACTATTTTTGACTACCTCCAAGGAGACTTCCCCATAATGACCCGTATGGAGTGTATGCTGTCATGGAGCGATCTCTGTCCAAGATTTTGGATCCTGTGGTATCTAACATTCACGTTTCAAAGTTTAATTGTACTCCTTATATACTCATCGTTAAGCTTGTAATTTAATTACCACCTAATTTATGGGCGAATATATCACATGGTGTACCATTATTTTGTACTTTTCTTCCCTCCACGGAGAAAAAAAGGAGAAATAAAAAGGTTTAATGCCAGGCTTCCTCTTATTATTATTTTTTATCTTATATTATTTTATTCCATCACGGCGAGAGAGGCATCACGTAGCTCATTCCAGCCAGTTTTCACGGCTGACTGGCTGCTGTGGTGATGTGTAGGACGGGCTCCTTTTATTACCATATTTCATTGAGCAACTAGGCTCTCCTTTACACCCAGGAGAATAGGGGCTTGATGAATATGACATCTGACCATTAATGATGGGGATTTTATTGCTGGAGAATCGCATGATCTACTGTGAATGGATAATGACGCTGTTAGCTTGATTTAGCTGATTTGTTTTAAAGGGGAAGGGGGGGGGGGGGGGCTGATTAAACAGCTAGGCCGCCTGGCTTTATTTCATGCTCCGTCCGCGCTTCACGTGCTTCATTACGGCAATCACAATAGCTGTGGAAAGGTCCCAGATCACCATGTCATCATAAATCATTGTTCAGTGCGCCCGCCATCTTCATCGCCTGGACGTTCGTCTTCATTAATGATTGTAATCGATTGATTTTCTTTTTGGGGGGGAGGGAAATCGAAATTATACATCCTCTAGGCCTACATTTGTAAGGAGAACTTTAGGCAGGGCTCATAAAGTTGTCTTTGTTTTAATTGCACACACACCCACACACACACACACACACACACACACACACTCACAGTGCTCTCGAACACAGTTTGTCGGTCTCCCATAGGCCATAATGACAAACACTATAAACACTCTCACACTCAAACCAACAAACAAACACGACTATAACGATGTGTGTGTTGAAAAACAATGTTGTCGAGCAACATGTGAGCATTGTTTTCCTTAATAAATTAAGAATAAATTAGGATCAAATTAAATTAGCGAGGTTGGGATCATGTGATGAATATATGTATTATATAAATTATGTTTACAAAGGGGTTACAAGGTGTTTAAAAATAATTTGGGTCAAAGGTTCTTAGACCTTCTTTTTTGAATGTGCAATATTGCTCAAATCGGCACATTTCTAGTTTTTAGATGCTAACTGTCGATTTAAAAATAAAACGCATTTGACGATGGATATGTATTTAATTATAAGTATATTTTTAGGCCATCTTTTTAAAATTGCTTGTTAACACCCCCCCCCCCCACACACACACACACACACACACACACACACACACACACACACACACGCACTGAAATTTTGTGTTAACGTTAATATAGCCCTATTCAATCTGAACTTTGAACTTAAATCTGAACAGCATCCCCTGCAATTAAAGTAGTTATTCAAGTAGTATTTATAGTAATTTGCCAAAATTGGCTACGGGACCTTTTCAAAGAGTTACGCTTGGTTTTTTGTAGGCATATCCATAAACTGCAGTTGTCTCGAGCAATTGCGTCATTGACCTACAGCTAAATATTATTGCATTTATAAGTCCAATAAAATAGACAGAAATATTTAGTTAAGTGGTTATTGGGCCAACCAGTTATTGAAGTAAATAGGCCTCCAATAACAAAAAATACATGGAGGTAAAAAAATAAAACAAATACAAATTGCAGATCGAGTCTTTCGAAAGTTATATTATAATTATTTTATTTTTTAGTCACGCTTGGAGCTATCGCAAATAAATACATTAAGCCCACATGGATCCCGCCCTGCATGATGTACAATATAAAACTCATCAGGCCCTAAATCTCCTCTTATAAATGTACGGTGATCTGTCTCTACTGGTATCCCAACGCCGATGCTGTGGTGAGTCTCTGCCCGTACAGGGCATAGGGGGAATAGTACGCTCCTGTGGCGGCGGGTACCGGCACGGGCCCTCCTGTGGGCAGCGGGCTTTTGGAGTAGGGGTGATAGCGACTGCTCAGTCCGAGGTGGTGATGCGGACTTCTGAGACCCAACGGGCTCCCGGGGCCCCCGTTGGGGGGCATGTGCATGTGACACGCCATGGCGGCGGCGGCGGCGGCAGCGTTAGCCAGAGAAGAGGAGCCCGGGTATCCTGATATCAACTTGTCCGCGCCGGCAAAGGCCGTGTGAGTCCGCAAGTGGCCCAGGAGCTCCTCGGAGGAAGAAAAGCGCTTGTCACACGGTCCATTCGCCGAGACCCAGTTACAAACGTGGGGTAAGGGGTCATTCGGCAGCATAAAGCCATAGGGGTACAGAGGGTGTCCTGTAAAGGTCGGGGTCGAGGGGTGTACGCCGTGGAGCTGGTGCGTGGGGTACATGAGCGGGTATCCAGACTTCAAAGCGTTGGCTGCGGCCGAGTCGTGCGAGCAGTTGGCGCCGGACGTGGCGGTCAAGTGGCTCGCGCAGTGGTAGCTGAGGCAGTAGGGGTCTCTACAGAGGCTGGCCGACATGAGACCCGGGGGTGAGGCTCCGGCCAGGGGGCTGCCTCCAGCTTTACTGCATCCCAGTGAGTTTGCGAACTGGGCACTTAAAAGCTGGCTGCTGGACTTGCCGTGATCTAAACTCATTCCGTGGGGGAGGAAGGGTTGGTGGTAGCTCGCGTATGCACCTGCTAAACTTCCGGGGTAAGACATACCCGCGTGGGGTAAGGGGAAAACCGAGTGGCCCGGCTTGTAGGGGGACACGGGCGCGACAAGGCCAGATCCGAGGACGGAGGATGAGGAGGACGTCACGCATATCGAGTCTGACGTGACGGTCTTGGATCCGGACGTGTGTTCCTGGTGCTGCTGGTGTGCATCGGAGTTAATCCTGTGGCTGCCGCTGTTGTCCGTCGTGTTGTTTTTATTGCTGTCGGAGTCCTTCTTGTCCTCCTTCTCACCCGGCTTGCTGTCTGACGGCAGCGGGGAGACGGAGGTGCAGGAGCTGGGGCTGCCTGTCCTTGGGGTGAACGGCTGGCAGGTGGCGCTAGGCACCCGGAAACTGGTTTTATCTCCACCAAGACCGCCGGACGAGTCCTTCTTGTCGGATGTTTTGGCGTAGGGCTTGAAGCTAGACTTGTCGTCGGCACCAATGTCGCTCATTTTCAGAGGTCCGGACTTCGTGTCCTTGTCACTAGATCCATTTGTCACGGAGGACAGTTTGGAGGAAGACGGTGGGTCGGGTTTGCCGATCTGGGAGCAGGTCTGAGCCAAGAGAGCCAGCGGACTTTTCTTGGCATCCAACTGTAAAATACAAAACACGTATGTTAAATTATGTGGACCGATTCTGAGAAAGACATGTCCCATCCTATTTAGATAAGATGTTTTCATATAGCTACATATGCGCACATACGCATGTTTGAGTGTTTGCAGCGGTTTTGTGTGTATTACGCACGGGTTTAACGCATTGCGCATAAACTTCTCCGCGTGTAATCCGAACTAACTGCTCTACTTTTCAAGTTGAGAGGCCTGTGTAACGATAACACATGTTTTAAAAGTACACGCAAGTCATTAATATGAATTCATATGCATGGTAAAGGCCAACGTACCTCAATGGGACTGATCGGGGTGGACGGCAGAGGTTGAAGGTATTCCGGGTGTAAAATGTGTCCGGCCCGTGCCGCGAGCATTTTCAAAACCTTTATGGGGAGACGATTCGCCTGGCGCGAGGGATCGGTGGGAGAAACCGAATGCACAAAAACCTTGTTGTTCTTCTCCGCTCCTTTCTTCCCAGACGAGCTGCTCTCCCAAGCTGGATTGGTGCTGTTTCTCAGGAAAGAGACCGTGGGCGATGTGATCATGACCCAATTCTCACTGGAAATAGTAAACAAATCATCTGATGGGCTCGAGAAAGGATTCGCGTCAGACTGTAGAATATATCACGACAGAGAAGACCGTTCAATACGAGAAGAATTAAGACTTTCAATCGTTTGTAAAATCCTCTTTTTATAAGTGGCGACGAGGGTCTGAGCAAAATCCGCACATATCGCAGCTGGGTCCGTGTGGCTGCATCCTTCCTCGACGACGCACTGAGAGTAGCAGCAGGTTCGCGCGCTCCCTCGTATACGTAGACTGTGGCGGTGGGAGGAAAAAACACACACTCCCTCCTTCAGCAGCAGCGTCTGAATTAGTCCCGAGATGAAAGCCTTTGCCGCCTTCCAATCAAACGAGAGCCCGAGGTGATTGGAGGGTCACTGGATCGTGACGTGACTCCCTCGGAAGGGCGTGCGGTACCATTCAAAACAGGCTATAGTTTTGTGTGTTATTATGTGACTGCGTTAGTGTTTAGACGTGTTTCAACGCCCGGGTCTCACTGGTGTAGTACCGCTGTAGTAGCCCGCACGGCCACATCACCGCGCTGCTCAGATAACATTGTAAATGTTGGTACATGAAGGCTATTGCGCTATAACTCCCAGTTTAATTTAACGTGAGTGATAAAGTTATCCTAAATTAACTCATTAATTAGGCCTACTATCACGCGGGGCGAATACCAACTTGAGAGCTGATATACTGAGGGTTTCATTCATACACTGATATGTGTCGGCAGATGGTCCAGTGGAATGTGCATGTTCCACATTTTCAGTAACTTATTCCCCTCTCAATCACACAGTCTGTCATCTGTCAGTTCGGTCCTGCACGCTCGTTATCTGTCAGCTGTCTACATTTTCCGCAGTGAAATTCAGGTCAACTCTTGTGCGTCAAAGTGAAAAATGAGTGGAGTGATTTTTTTATTCTATTGCCTTATTATTGTGAAGCAGACGTATTGTAGCGCATTAAAATCCTTAAAAATAAAAAAACACGGATCCACCGCATATCATGGGTAGCCTTATTACAAAACACCGCATTCGCTGCATGTCAAAATTAATAAAAGATCAAGTATCGATCTCTTTTCTAAATAAGATCTTGGAGCGCTGAGATGTCCGTGTTTAATTGAAGGGTACACATTCTTCCACACGTAATGTAACCTCTCATCGTATACTCAATAGCCCATACATGTTTTGCTGATCAGGCAAGAGTTATACATATGCAAGTGTTTTTTGATTGATAACAGGGGTGCTGTTTTCGGCAAAGGCTGTTGAGCACTGACACAGCGTTTGAGTTATTAGGTCAGAGAAGGGCGACCATAAATTTCTAACGTCGGGCAGAACTCCTTTATTGTCTACGTGATGGATGGTCTATTGCCCCAGACACCAAATAGTCGGCGTTATCCTTAAACGGGAGCGCGCGCGCGGTTTTTTTTCAGTTGCAGTAATTGATTAAATTTAAATAGAAAACATTTGATCTTACACCTTTTTTTTCCCACACACACTGACATGTTTATAAATCATTTGATTTAAAACATAAAATTCTTCTTAATGCAGACTAGCTTAATATTTTTAGCCAATCATATAACCAGCAAGTTTTAACACATTGTTTTTTGTGAAAATATTGAATGAGGTTTGTGTCATATGGAAAATTGAAACTTATTTTGTAATACAATTGTCTATGATACGCACGTGTGTTATGGTAAGCAATAGTAGTAGGTGAATATAACCTGCTGTGCAACTTTTCTAGAAGGTATTATGTAAATACTCCACCTTATTTCCTCTTAGCATAGTGGAATTTTATTCTAGATAGATTTCTTTACTTAAAAATACTGTTTATCTAAGCATGCTGTTCATTGTTTGAAGAGTGCAATTGATTTATGTGCAGAAGCAGCACATGTAACACAAATGTATGAATAAATGAAGGCGTCATTTGTCTTTTGGAGACAGCTTTACCAATAATCCATGTGAATGACTTAATAAAAAAAAAAAGAAAGTCATGATCAAATCAAGAACGGGCGAAGCTGTTATGACTGAATTCATGCATGTTCATGTACATTACTTGACTGACAAAGACACATGTACATATCTTTTCATAAAGATTCTGATGAAATATACTTGGTTCTGCTCTTGGAGGCGTTCTTTGCATAATTGCGATCAACCAAATGCACAAATAAACCGCAAGTACAAACACATTGCACCGTACCCTGCTACATTGTTTCCTCAGTGCTTATTCTGCAGCAACTGATTCCCAGTGTGTTTATTTTGAGTTCTATTTGATACAAAATGAATCAATTCTTTCAATAGCTTCGACGCTACATGATAGCCATTGGTGAAACAGGAACACACTCATAGGGTTAGCATGGACTCTAAGCCTGGCTCATTTTTTAAACACCAACAAACTGCATTGAGCACATTCGAATCTACATACGCCATGGAAATCATAGGAAAAAAAGAAACCTGACAACATTCATAGAGCGATTGCGCGGAAAAGGCTCAGGATCGATAAACGTCTCATTGTAATTTTAAACAAATGGCCCTGGAAAATTCCGGTGACATGACAGGAAAATTCACCTTGTGGCAGGCAGCGCAGGGCACGCCACTTCACGGCGGAGACAGGCAGACCTGATCTGACAGGTAAAAAGGGGAGATGATGGCTAGAAGGTGCTATTGTTTCATAGCTCTTTCTTGACCTGTCAGCTCCCGGCACAGAGGCCTGAATGGAGGGCCTCCTTGTCACCTGAAAACAGTCTTAAAAGGCAGTTACCGCGACCCGGGTGATTGCTCTTGTTTAATTGATTGCCTTGCAACGAGGCCTGTCACATTAATAATGGTTAAGTACGTCTCTGCTGTGTCCCCCCCCCAGAGTGCTGCTCCGATCAGGAAATTAACAGTGTTAACTAACCGGTGTCTGTTGAGCAATAATTGCATGATTATCTGAAGTAATGTGCTCTGGTATTGATGTTTTGTGTGCTATTTATTTTTTAGGTTAATTGTGTTTCGTGGGGCGTTACTGAGAGGGGAAGAAAATGTGTATCGACTGGTTTTCAAAGATGTAACTAGTGTCATTGCCGTCATGGAGTGATTGTTCGCGTATGAAGTACTATGTTGCCCGTTTCCTCGGCTATATGGTCTTCTTTGTTATTATCATCTCGATGGGAATTATCACTTCTCCAGAGCGCAACAGAAAGCAACTTTGACAAGTAAATGGTCCTGAATGATTGTTCTCCCCATTAGCCCCTGAAAGGCTATGCAGATACGAGTTCTCAATGATATTCCTTCGACTGAGTGACAGTTAGAAATTGTACCGATAGTACTGATAGCCTTGTAATGTACCTCGCATGTGGACTGCCACTAAGTGTATGAAATTAGACACTGACATTAGAGTTGCCTTTCAGTGAGAAATGACAAGAATCTCAACTGCTTTTCTTTTTGCGCCTGGGATGGTGGGGGTGTGGGGGGGAAATCACATAAAGCTGTCACAGAAGAACAGGCTGGAACAATCTGTCAGGAAGTATTACAGATATTATGCATTTAAGAAGGGACATTCCAGATACTTAGAAGTCATACCCATTTCTCTTGACTTACATCCAGTATATATATATATTTTTTAATATATATATCTTTTCTTCGTCATTCTGTCAAATACCGTAGCAATGAGATAGTTTATGCAGCCTCCACTTGAAGGACCATGAAATACTCCCCCCCCCCCCCCCCCCCCCAAAGCCCACCTTGCCGTAAGTCAGACATGGGAGAGTGCAGCATGACGGAGAGAGCTTGAAAAGTTGAAGTGCAGCCAAGATGGCATTGGTGAAGGGTCTTTCTCACTTTGTCTCCTCAATTAGTCAAAGCTGATGGGGGAGTGTGTGTGTGTGGGGTTGAAACCTCGTGGAGATTATGCTGTCGTCCACTTGCCACCAGCTAGGTGAGGATCCCGGCTCGCTGTAGTCATGCTTAAAGGTAGCGTTAGCTTCATGTACGCCACGCTACGCTAACGTTCAGGGAAAAAACGGACGGCAAATCAGCACGACAGCTGCCACATTAGGCCTTGCCAGTTTCCTCAAGGAAACTTCTCGGGAAGCCTCTTAAAGACCGATCTACTTGTCTAGTAGCATTGGGAAGTAAGTCAATGAGATAGCTTTCACATTTGGTAAAACCCATGCATAGCATATAGTTGAGGTTTCCATCGCTATATGGCAATCCCTTGGCATACTACTGGAGCCATGTTTAATTTAAGAGTAATTTATGTGTGTGCCACCTCCTATCTGTATGTGTTAGGGTATAAAATGAAGAAAACATTTGACATAAATAATGTATTCATTGGATCACTTACAATGTTAACATCCTCGTCTGAAGTGTATATTTACGGTGGCCAACATCGCTCCTGCCATTATTTCCCCTCTTCGCTAGATTTAATTCGTGGAGCTTAAGCCAGGGTGATAACGTGCGCAGGTAGCGTGTCGTGACACCGGCAGGACTGCGCGGGCTGGGATGAACGTCTACGATGGGGCAGATTATGCCCGTTTTTTTTAAGAAGTCCTAAAGAATGATCTTGTCACATTTCACAGCGAGGATTAGCCAAAGAACAGGCGGAGCGCTCCAGTCAGGAATTAGTGTCATGTCTCGGGCGGAGGACAAGCATGCAAGGTATTCACCGAGACAGGCTTGGACACACGGTGCTCTGTTTGTCTATTCTGTGATCAAATGCTGATGCTGGTGGTTCTGCCTGCGTAGCATCGTGGGTTTACAAAGCCGATGTGCATTCGCCTGCATTTCTCCACGGGAAAAAAAGTGTTTAAAGTGAACACGGCCGAATGCGTTTCAAGCAGGCAACCTGATGCCTTTCGCAAGGTGGTGTCAATCTGATGGATTCTATCTACACCTGGGGTCGGTATAGTGTTTACTAGTTACATGTTATAGAAGTCATTCATCTTGTTGATTGGATAGTGATCAGTGGCTTCTTACGCCTTCCCCAATAAACAAGTGTAGACCATGTGAGTGTCTCCAACCCACATTACCCATTAACCATACATTTTAAATAGAACCAAACAATTTCCCAAAGCTGTGGAAAGATTAAAAAGACCAAGTTCAAGATGTTCAAGATGCCTGACTGTGGCGGCGAATGAAATCCCGATTCATAAGACCTGCCAATGTTGTCAGTTGTTAGCCATATCTTAAAGCGCATTACGATAGGTCCATGAAGTGTGTAGCCTTCTCATCTGTCGCCTTGAATTTGTCAAAGTCTTGACTGTTTCTTTTAAGTCACAAGTGTCGGAGCGAGGCGGACTCTTTAATTGACAACTGAGACTGCCTTTATTTTGGTGCCAGGACGTGTTGTGTTATTTTGACAAGCTATTATTGGCAGAAGCCCGCAGGAAGTAGCAATAGGCTGGAAATGGGAAGTGACAACGGACAGAGAGGGGGAGCTCGTCATTGTCTCCGGGCGGAGTTTCAGTCAGCGGCGAGTCCCAACTCCTGGAAAAATTGGTTGAATTGTTATTGATAAGAGAGACTTTATCTTGTCGGGAGGGGGAAAGGGGGAAGGGGGGGGGGGGGGGGGGGGACAGAGGGGTAGGTATGGCTGACGTGATGAATGAACAACTCAAATCTAATTTCATCCTTTCTGAAAAAATGAATCTGGCGTGGACTCAAAGAACTTAATATTATTTTGGGTAACGTAGATTTATCAAACAGTGGGAGCTTTCAGAAGCTTCACGGTTCTTAATGGATTTTTTTCGAGGTTTTCAGCTGGTAATTTGCAACAATAAATCTCTGTGTGCTGTTCATCAAGTTTCACTCAAATACTCGTTCTGTTTCCGGGTGTTGTGTAGTTGCGTTAGGTTAAATTTTAACAAGTAGCCAGCCCTTGGCAAACTCATTTTGCTCATAATTACTTGTATATACTTTGTTTTTAGGTTATGTACATTTCCTTTAATGTATTAACACTGTGACTCTATCATGGCCCTTTTTCAATCCAAACAATGTTCTCTTGTTGTGTTCATGGAGCTCTGTACAATTAAGTAGCCCCGATACAATGTAGCTTAAAACACATAGCTCAAAACCACAAGACAGAAAAGCATGAGTCAGCAATCCCCATCTTTTTTTCTTGTAATTTCACTCATCCAAGGCACTTTCCAACCCTTATGAAACAACATTAGGAATGTTTGGTGTGGTGTTGCTGAGTTTATGAGGCCATTAGCGGCCTTTTAACAGTGTATCCCTGGACTAATGGACTTCTAAGGCTCCTGTGATTTAGCACTGGGCTCCTTCGTAACGTAGCATTCATTAGAAAAGAGTTTGTCGTGAGGTACAATGTTCGATAACGATAATAGTACAAAATAAGGAAGTCACCTTGCATTAGCAAAAACCATACACTATGCTTTTACCCAAACTGTTTTAATATATATATGTATGTTTGATATACACAATTATTTTCACAGCAAGACTTTTGTCCATCATTTCATCGGCTATAATTTCATCAAGTAATCCATTAGTATGGGGTTAACGGTGTCACTTTGCCAGTTTATGCCAGAATTATGTTGGCAAAATTGTTTCTTTCGATCCGATTTTACTGGCTGTTTTATGATGCTGTACACTTTGGCCCAAGTATATAAACATATGATTGATTATAACCTACCAAGAGCTTTAGCTTGCAGTCTTAACTGTATTTATAGCTGGGTTGTTAAATCGTAGATGTAGCATTTTAAGTTGGACTAAATTGTTATTACAAAATTTCCAGTCCAACTTTCCATTTGTTTCTCTTATATATTTTTTAATATATTTTCATGATACAATCTTTTCCTTTGCGCACATTTTAACCAGTTGCAAAAAGTTTCAATAGTGTATATTCTCGTCCACCTACGGTGTTCAATACCTAGTTCAGACATTCTGTATAATTGAGCGAGTCGCTGTGACAAGTACAAGAGATAATCTCGTAGCTATGTTGCACTATGTAACAATTGCCTGTCAGAACGGGCACATGCCTGGGAACAGCCCACAAATGTTTCATTTTAAAGGGATTGGCAATGGATCAGGACACGAGAACGATATCTCATTTGTTCATCTCTTGTTGACTCTTCCACGACCTTTTGTGCTGATATTGTCATAAAACCTATAAAAAGTTATAAAAAGCATACAGCCGGACTTAGCCAAATGCATGCTCTGTTAGCGGGACAACGTTTTGGCCTGTAGATAATCTGTATGGATTCTGCCATAATCCGCTGTTTATTAGTTCATACACCAGCAGGATCATCCCCAAGGAATGAGAGTGAACGCGGGCACTCCTCGCCACTCGACCAATTCAGAAGCTAGCCCTGAGAATGAGGTCTGGACATGCACGGAGTGCGAAGTGTCTGAATTTGTGAGCGGGACAAATAATCATTGAGAAAGTCTTTATGAAAACTATTGGTATACATATGCTGGTTGGTATTCTAGATGAAGAGCATTTCTCTCTCCATCGTTGTTGCTCTCTCTCTCTCTCTCTGTCTGTCTCTCTGCATCTCTCTGCATCTCTCTGTCTCTCTGCCTCTCTCTCTCTGTCTCTTTCCCTCTCTCTCTTTCCCTCTCTCTCTCTGTCTCTCTGCATCTCTCTGTCTCTGCCTCTTTCTCTCTCTCTGCCTCTCTCTCTGTCTCTCTGCATCTCTCTGTCTCTCTGCCTCTCTCTCTCTCTCTCTCTCTCTCTCTCTCTCTCTCTCTCTCTCTCTCTCTCTGTCTCTCTGTCTCTCTGTCTCTCTGTCTCTCTTCCTCTCTCTCTCTCTCTGCCTGCTGACCTCTTTCTGAGGGTCCGAATTAATTGTCGGGGGCGTCTATCAATGCCACAGGCGGAGGTTAGGCAGGGGATCCCCAAAGGAGGAGGAGCCTGTCCTGCTCACACAAAATCGATCCTGGCCTTTGGTGTTGGCAAGCCAAGCGGGCAGGGGGACGGGGACGGGGGGGACAGGGGGTGGGGCTCATCTGACACCTCCTGGCTTTTTTCATGAGGAACCCTTTGATGTCTCCCAAACCCCCTTCTGAGGATTTCTTTAGGGGGTCATGAATATGAAGGCGGTATGCATCTTCGAGTATATCAACTGCGCGAATGAGAAGCATCTCTTGCTTGGGGTGGGGAAAGAAATCAAACAAGGATTAAAATTAAAATTGGTGAAGGGTTAAAATTAAGAAATATAAGTTAATGTATACCAAATAAAGTGGTGACTAATTCATATCACCTTTGCACCACCATTACAACCAGCTCCCCTCAAAGGACACAATACCATGCACCAGATCAAGTAGTTATCTAAGTCATTTGAACAGTTTTAACTATTTATACTGGACACACCTTATAGTGCCTATTTGCTGACCCTTGTAAATTTGAGACCTCTTCAAACATGCCATTGTTAGTTGCCTTGTACTTGTATGTGGTCTTAAATGTCTTAACCGACCACGCATACAAAGTTGCTAACGGTAAAATAAGGTGCAAATGTTTTCAGACCTTGAGCGATGTTAAAAAAAGAAAGAGATATTAAAATAAGTCACATGGTTTTGTATAAACATGCATGTATAACATTGTATATGATCTGTTTTTCACCGTTCCTCTGAAGCAGCCCTTGTTCTTGGGTGGGTTAGTGCTGTCTTGGTTCACGAGGTATTGGGAGCAGAGGGAAGAGAAGCTTGACCTCAAAGCATCTTTTGTTTAGGAGTCAGTGGAGGGAAGTGGTTAGGATTCATGTGATGGGAAGGGGAGGTGGGCTAGGTAGCGAGGGCGGGTTGCGCTGACGTTGACGAGCCTAAAACCCTCTGCCGTCACGGTGGTCTTGCCTTTCAACTTCTCTTTGAAATGCCCCCCTCCCCGACTACTTCTCCTGAAATCACTCAATCATAAAAATAATCCCTCCGCAAACTGATCGCATTCAAGAAATAATAATCGTTGTTATCGCATTTTGGAAGCAACAGGGGGTCGTGAAAGGGACATTGCTTTTTGTTATTACAATTTCGATCATTACTTTAAAACTTTTTTTTTTTTAAACTAAATAAATAACTATTAAATGGTTCCGGACATGTGGTCACTGTTTGCGGCTCCCCTCTCAACATGTGCCTGCGATATAGTTTCAGGGTAATGCAGGGGGTCCTGGGTCTGGTGGGGCTGCTGTATAAATAGATTCCTATGACAGAGCCATTCATCTCCGGCCATGAACACGTCAAGTTTAAAAGACAGCTCCCCGAGACGCGAGCGCTTGTTAGGGCCAGATCAGCAGTCCAGATGCCTGAGATGTATGCTCATGAAGGAAAGATTAATTTCTCTGTCATCCCTGCCTTTGACAGTAGTTATAAATCTGATTTAGCTGTTGAGCAGGGGCCACAGAGAAGGGCAGTTGGACATTAAGATTTCAAAGGAGCGTTATCAGGGGGACTAACTCATGACTCTCAGCCTGCCAGAATTAGGTCAAAAGTGCTGAGGATGTATGTGTGGCGTTGTGTTTTGAAAGTGTGGTGGATGGAGGAGAAGAGAAAAAGGCCATTCTACTTGTCTATTCTCTCCCCCCCCCCACCCCTCTCTCTCTCGCCCTTTCTTGTGTTGTTTTCAAGATGGCGGAAGTCATGTGAGAAGCCCTGTACTGAGGGCAAGCGTAGCATGTCAAAGGAGCTATTTACTGGTAGATTGATGGGAACAGGCAATGTGAGGTGGTCACATCCTGTGACCATCTGCACACGAGTCATGCTCGTTATTTAGATCCGACACAGATGCCAGGGCACAACACAAGGCTGTATGCAGATATTTGGATTTTTGACAAAATGTTTATTGCTTTATTTTACGGGAGGTCAACTGACTCTATATTTGCGTCTGATATCCGTTTCCTGTGTATACCGGGGCTAACGAAGGAGCATTTAAAGGGTTTGGTTGTGTTTTTTTTAGCTTCCATTTCGTAAATGCAATAATCACTTAAACCTCATCACTGTATTTCACATAACTTGCTTAAGATTGAAAATAAAAACAAGCATTACTTTATATACTGTTACCGGCGTAAGATCACTATGTAAGTGTTATTTCCCACTTCTAACATTTTACCGGTATCGGTCACAATGCCCATAAAAGCTCTCTGTATGCCTCGATACCAGCTGTGCCCATCTCAACTGATTCCCATTTCACGCTCTCGTTGGGGGAGATTAACGTTTCTTCATTCGTGACTAAACCGATCTAAAGAACCTTTAAAACATTCGATGACACTCAGAATTTGCTGCGTGCAGAACGCTCGTCTCCTTAAGGTGCTTAGGGTTAAGGGGATAACACGTCCAAACGCGTTAAACAGTTAAATGACCTGATCAAAGTCACGCGCTGGTTGATTGAGCGATTAGCGGGGTGGGGCACGCACACACACACACACACACACACACACACACACACACACACACACACACACACACACACACACACACACACACACACACACACACACACACACACACACACACACACACACACACACACACACACACAGTCCCTGCCATTAATCCCTTTTCCTTTGAAGCCATTTCCTATTCAACACATGTCTGTGTTGCTTTCCCTCGGATGAAGAAACACTGAAAGCTAACACAGGCTAGCTTATTTGTTTATTTATTTTCGACCAACCACATGTGTCTAGTAATATGTTGTTGTTAACATACACACACACACACACACACACACACACACACACACACACACACACACACACACACACACACACACACACACACATACACACGCTGCATTACCTCTGAGTGCTCTATTGCTTAGAGTGTTAGCCTCATCCCCTTCTATTCACTTACCGGCTGCTAATTCCTCAGTTTTCACTGGGGCTGCTCTCTCTCTTTCTTTCCCCTTTTTTGACTAAATTCCCACACGTTGGGCTACAAAAGTGTGCCATGACATACTGCCGACTTAGTGAACCTAATTACATTAATGATGGCATCAATTTCTCCAAGCCGGTGAGGTTTGGCCCGCCGCGCTCCATTTTCCCCGGCACCGTGGCAACGGGGACGGTGAGAACTCTGACGTGTCAGAGTGTCCCGGGACCGAAACAGAATTAATGGTCGGTCGCCCGCATCCAAGGTCCTTCGGTGGTAATTGCGCGGCGAGCCTGACTCTCTGATCTCAGCAGTGGTGTACGGCGTGCCAGAACAGGCCGCGGTCTGACGGATTGCCTTCCTGCGGTAATAACTCGCGCGCCGCTCGCCATACTTCAAATGAGGCTATGCATCCCACCTCAACACTACAAAGTGGAGGCAATGATTTCTTTCCATGCTGCCCCTGCGAAATGCATCTCAGTCCATACGTCTTCATACCTGCGACAGGCCTCGGTTCGTGTTATTTTCGTTGCAGATCAACTTTCTTTATGTGGCTGGATTGCCTGCGCTGATGAATAGGTGTAGGTGAATGAACTTTGGCTCTCTCAAACTATATTTATTTTTTGTTTGTTTTTTGTGAGTTAAATGACAACGCAGACTTTAGGGAGTGCTGGTCAGGCAATACAGTAATAATCGTTTTAATGCTTGTGTCTTATGTCTTCTTTAAACATTTAGGAATTATTCAAACTCCGCTTTAAAGCATCACAGGTGTCATGCTTCAAAACAGCAACAACGTAAGCCGTAAAGCATGGTCCTTCAAACACAACACAAAAGGTTGCGGTCACTGTTTTTATCTTCACCATTGGGTTGGCTCCGCCTTCCAACAGGGAGCCAGGATTCCACCGTTCCTCTCTCTCCCCCTCTCTCTCTCTCTCTCTCTCTCTCTCTCTCTCTCTGTCTCTCTCTCTCTCTCTCTCTGTCTCGGTCTCGGTCCCGGTCTCTCTCTCTCGCTCTATTCTCTCTATTCTCTCAGGTGATAGAATGCATGCTGTGCAGCCTGAGGACACAGGCGCTCCTGTGTGCAATCTGTGGTGGTCTGTGTTCTCCGGAGCAGTCAAAAGCTTGTTGGCTACACCCCGTCTCTGTCCAAACACAGTTGACTCTAGACGACCACATCAAACAGGGTCTCTCTCTCGCTCTCTCTCTCTCGCTCTCGCTCGCTCTCTCTCGCTCTCTCTCGCTCTCTCTCGCTCTCACTCTATTTGTCTCTCTGTCTCTCTCTCCCTCTGTTTCTCTCTCTCAGAGCACATCAAACCTCCGGATGCTGAAACTATTTAGCCATTTTTTCCACCTCTAATGTCTCCCACTCAAGTCATCTGTTTTCTTCTACCATTTTTCTTTTACAGACGCTCGCTCATTAGTGTTTATAATTTATGGAGCGAGGCAGCGTTTTGAGTGCCTCTTCCTGACATTTACACAAGGTTCTGCTCGGCTCCCACTGGATCCAGTCGCAGGCGAGCGAGACTCCGGCAGTGGCGGGGAAAAACGAGAGGAGACAAGCTCATGAAAGCTCCTTTCAGTCCACTCCTCAGCTCGCCGTGGACATGTCCCAGTAAAACCAAGTTTCCCAGAAATGTGTGTTTTAGAGCGCGTGCAACGCTGTCAAAAAAGTGATTCATCACTTTGCCGTGAAACGCTCTGACAGTCTCTGTTTGAGGGTGGATGCTATCTTAGAAAGTGTAAATAAACTTTGGAGGGGCATCAGGTCAGTGTGGGGATGAAATGCATAGTTTGGCCGTTGACTCTGCGGGTCATCATTCATCCTGCCTGTTGTGAACGGGGGCCTTGATCAGAGGAGCCTCCCCTGGCCCCCGGATGACCTGCCTTCCATCTGACCAGCTGCAGTTCAGATGCCTCGGGCCCAGATGTTAGCATTACTGAAATAGGTCCTTTCACCTTCTTCACCACTTCGAAGACCTTTCTAGAACCAAAACAACAAGAAGTCTTCCGCCCCTGTTTCTTTTTCCTGCGCCGCTTATCGATCGAAGGACTCCGGTCGAGACCCTCGGGGTGAACGATCGGAAACCATCAGACGTTTCGCCGTGTTTTTATAACTTCAGGAACTGTACCCGATGCTGCCTGATATGTGTGCGACTGTGTAGCGCTCCGGCAAATGAAAGGGCGTAATAAAAGCGAAGCTTGCCCTTAAGCAAGTGACATTTATATCAAATTGCTTCAGTATAGAAAGCAATAACAGAATTGCGTGGCTCCAGCCCTTACTATTTTTGCGGGGTGCGAAGAACATAACAAACTTGTTCAGGAATTCATAAAGGTAGCTTTTCATTTCTGCTAGCTCAGCTTACCATAATAGACGCATTTGCCTGACAGTGGTAATCGCTAAAACACAATCAATATTGCATGCATAAAAAACATATCAATGGAGTTGAACACGATTTGCCTTGTCTCCTCCTTCTAACAGGTGAATGCTCCAGCTGTTAATTTCTGGTGGGTCACCTACTTTAATTGCTGCTAATCTGGAGCGAGTGGCTTTGATCTCTTTGACAGTTTGACTGCATTAGCACAAGTGTGTTGGCTAATCCTGTGCGTAGCTTGTTCTCTTGGCACAGCCAGAGGCCTGTCCAACGATAATATGTCAGCTGAGGGATAAGCCCTCATCAAACAACTAGGTCTAAGCTTCCAGAAAACAGGGGGGTTGAAGGGCCACCGACATGCTGTGCCTTCAAACAAAGATGGAGTTGTTAACCGACGCTGGCTTGTATATGCGCTCGATCAACACATAGGCCACACTCTTCATACAGCCCACCTCTCGTAACGCCTGCGTAGGACTCTGCGTAGGTAATTTGAGTGTTTGCAAGGAGCGATATCAATGTCCCTTTGACCCACATGTGGGATCTTCACTTTTCCATGGTCTGATGAAGACGGGTGAGGCACGGTCCTGACGCACAATTTGAACCACGTTGCTTTTAGAAAAACAGTATATACTGTAGTTATTCAAAAAGGGTTTTTAAGCAGTATTTCAATTGTATATATTTACACTGTTACAGGAATTGTATTCATTACACCTACTTAGAAAGCTTCTTTCAGTGGTGTGTGTGTCTGTGTGTCTGTGTGTCTGTGTGTCTGTGTGTGTGTCTGTGTTACGCAAACAGCTGTCCTGAACTCGAGTTGAACTCCCATGAATTATGATAAGCATCTCACAGGGAACAATATCTGCTTACAGGAAAGAATAAGTGAGACCTTATCTGGAATGAAGAAGTGCCACCACTGTGGGATTTCAACACAGATTGTGGTAAACTCCTTCCTTACAAGTGATATAGGCCACACAGATATTTCTTTATATGTATAATTAGGAAGGAATAGCAAATCATTCTTTCAAAAAATACATACAGAAGCTACAGTACATCAGTTGCAACTAATATAAAGCAGGGGTTTAAGGAAAATAATAATAAACTTTCACGCTACGAGATTTAAATGACCTTCTGGACTGCGGCTCGTAAATGAAAACAGACCCAAGATAATTTGCAGGCGCAAATCACTTAGCTGGCTTCGAACCCGTGGTTTGGGTCATGGGTCCGTTATCCGGCAAAGCTAACCAAGCAGTGGCAGAGTCTTATAGGTAGTTTAATATATTTATCTTTGTACTTTTGTACAGTGTTAAGGTTTTTACACAGCTAGCTTTGAAGCTAGCTAAACAGCAGGGGCTACAAAAGGATGTGGTGCATTGTTCCTTTTCTCTATAAACTAAAATCTACTGCGAGATAACTTTAAATCCCTCCATCCCAACAGTGTTTTTGTTTACACTGCATTTATTCTAGTCTGGGAACATTTATACTTCCGAAATGTATATCGCTGGGCCTAAAATAACGTAGCGGCTGAAAGCAAGGTTTATCCATAAAATATAGCGAGGGTAGAATATATAGAGGGCCATAACAGGGTGTGCTGAATTAAATTGTAGCCATGAAATTCCAGCCTAATAGTTTATTTTGGCCACTCAACAATCGGCCTTTGCTTTGAATGCCACGGGGCCGCCGAGACCACCTGTAAATAGTCATATGGTTTCATTTGTTTTCAGGGCCATTTGGCTGCTATGACATTCGTCAGGAAGTGGAAAAATACGCAGGAGGACTCTGGAGACGCTACTGGAAGGTGACTCGCCAGTCATGGGCACATGGTGGAGATTAATCAAATGTTATGTGTGCGCTATCAACCAGCTGGCAGCACCAGCCTCTAAGCCTTTGAGTGAGGCAGTCCACCGGGGCCCCGTGGCACAGCTGAGTTTGTCTTGTAAAAGTGCAGCTGTCCAAAACATGACAGCTACAGCATTAGCAGGGCCATTAAGAGGTGTAGAACATTTCCAGGGAAGCCATTTGAAAAATGACAACCTCCGGCACTGGTGAGATATTAATTATGGTTAGCATCCAGCGAGGAAAAAGAGAAAATAAGCAAATACGTTTGGGAGGACAAAGGATGCCCTGTTTTTTCTCAGAGGATGGCTTGTGCTTGCAGTTTTTAAAAAGCTATATAAAGGAGAGAAATCAGTGTTTTCTTTAGGTTTTCGCTGTTGCCAAACAGTTTGGTTTATGTATCTTACTAGTGACAACTTATTTATCTTCTAAATAGTACAATTAATTTGTGTAAAATGTGCAAGAGTTGCTAATTCTTATTAGCATTACTGAAAAAGGGTCCTTTCAGCGTCTCACCACTAAGCTACAAAATATATACCAATTTGCTTCCTGATTTGCAATATGCTAATCACTTCCTATGCAGCGGTGCTGTTTCCCAACACTGTTAGTAATGAGAGTTAATGGTAAGAACACTTCCAATCCTAAATGCAATTAAAAGTTAATAATTAGCCACAAACAATTATTAAAAGTAGCTTATATTTTCCAAATACAGCATGGAGCTAAAACTTTTAAACGCGTTTAACCCATGTGCACCTTAAACATGCTTAACATAAGGTAATTATATATAGCCGGGTAAAAGGATTAATAGTGCTCTTGATGTACTTTGCCCATTATAGTATCTATTCTTCCCGTTATGCACCTACTCTTAGCCAAGTTTTCCAGTCTACCATCGGTACCAATGAGTCTGTGAAGCAAACAATGAATTGTATAGGGTACGTTGGGGCTGGTTTTATGCTGACCGGAATAAAAGACTACAAAAGACATGGTGGCCTATCCAAAAAAAGACCATGATCAGTATTGAAATTAGTAATTTGCATTTTTTCACAAAGAGGATTGGCTGGTAATGACTAAATCTCTCCATGCCTTCAATTGGGGATTAATTTGCAATTTTTTTCATTAAGTTGCATTAACTCAAATCCAACGAGGCACCTCCTAATTAAAACCCCCACATCCCTGGGAGTGTTGTAATTCCCTTTAGAATACAGTCTGTTAATTGGTCATTACTAAACCCTGAAAAGACTTGTTTACAGTGACGGTGAATGCTAGCACTTAACCACGTCCCTCCGCTTTCCCAGGGAACCGGTAGGAGAGGAGACCGATGATGGTCTGATTATACCTTCGCCTGAGCCTCATAAATACAGAGCTGCCCGCCGTCGGTGCGAGCGGTGTTTATTAGAACCCGCCCGAGACCTGCGGGCCGCCGGTCCCCGCGGTTACTTATGCAGATAAATGCGGCACCATCCATCATTACCTCAATTCATAAATAGCCAATGACTCAACTCCCCTCGTATGGAAGGGATCAGCCCTCGGAAATGCAACCGCGGGGAAGCGTTCTGTTCATGAAAAACATGAGTGATCACACGCGGTGATCCACCGCCGGCCCCCCTCCTTACTCATTACATCTTATTCTACATGTCATCCTCCTCTTCGCCCCAGCATCCGGGCGAGCCCCCCCGTAAGAGAAGGGTAACGGGGAGACTGCGGCGGGCTCCTCGCCGCCGCGCTGAATGGAAGCAGATGAGCAGCCATTCTCTGGGTGTATAGTGTGGAGCTGCTTTATGCCGGCGAGATGGGAGAGGGGGGGGGTGGCCACAGAGGTGCATGGGCTGATGAGAAGGGATGATATATGTGGCGGCTGTGTCCCCGCTCTCCTCTGGCCCATTGTCATTAATCACGGCTATTAGGCTCCCCCAGCACCGCCCGCCTGCCCCGTCTGCACCCGGCCATCCCCACACTTCCTCTTGTGCCTCATATCCATAAAGCCCAAGACCCAGTGTGCACCTCCAGCTCATCTCCCCGGGGCAGGCCCCAGCGTAGACATGCGCTGGGGGGGGGGAGAGGAGGAGGGCTGCGGGTGCACGTGTTGTGTGCCGAGATTAAAAGCCATCGTTTGCGTAATTACACCCCACAATTTCGTTTTTCCCTTTTTTCTTTTTTTTTTTTTGCAGTTTAAAAAGCGATCGGGAGTTTCTGCTGGTGCAGCACCAGTATTGGAGTCGGCTTCTCTGGGCGGTTTTCATTTAAAACAGACTTTCCCTGTGTCTTTTTCCCTCGGTGTGATTAACAAGAATGAGAGCCGCTACAGTTTGTTTCATTAGAATATAGTCTAGGGGGCTGTTTATTTATTTTTTTATTCCAATGGATTCAATTTGCACATCATAACCCTGCTGTTTTAAACCCTGCTGTTGGGTACTTCCTGTGTGGTGCTATCTAATCAGCAGTCTGCACCACTCCGTCTCTCTCTCTCTCTCTCCACCAGTGCATGTACGTCGTTAAGTCGCTCTCTCGCTCGCTCGCTCTCTCTTATCCCGTCGTCTGTGTCATCAAACCCAAGAGGTCTGATATGATAATATGTGTGAACTGAAATGTGAAGGCAATTCATATCACTTTCCCAGGGCTTTGAATGTTTGATTTGCATAACCAGAGAAAATGATATTAGATGGGCATATTGATTTAATTTCATCCTAGAGGGCTGTTAATTATGGTATCATAAAAGTGTCATCTCTTTATTATCGGTTTCAGAATGGAGTTTGATGTCTGGTGTTAGCAGGAATCTTTCTCATCGCTACGGGAAAGACCGTCGTCATGATGTTTCGGAGCATAATTTTACATAATGAGCACGGGGGGAATACACCAAAACCTTTGAGTCAATTGTGTTCTCTTCCCTCCTAATTCTCTCCCCTTTCAGTTAGATTGGCTTAATGTAATGTTGCTTTTATCCGATATTGGACTCCATATTTCTCGTGTTATTTTCGGCCCCACGTCCCTGAGTCGGCCTCCAGGAGCCCATTGGTTTGATTTACATGCCCGGTTATAGGGGCGTTGCATGCCTTAAATCACGGTGAAACTGGAATCAGCTACATTTGTCCCACGAAGGGGTCTGTTTTGTCTGAGTTTTTGTCATCGCTCTGATACCCGACCCACACAGCCCCCCCTGGAAGCCCCTTTGAATGGGGCGGTGAGCACGCCGAACAAATGAGGTGTCCCCCTCTCCGCCTGCAGCTGAAGGCAGATCTTTACGAATGGATTCCCCAAGTGCAATTTATCTAAATGAACAGCGATCATTATTCCAGATCTCGCCCATCCTTAATCCTGGAGCGCTATTGAGCAGATATCTCTTTAAACACAGCAAATAGGTGGTCCGGGGTTGAAAGAAGGCTGAGTGCATTCATTACTTCTCATCCTCCCCCACTCACCACCACCACTAACCCCACCTCCTCCACCACCACCGACTCATCCTCACCCTCCATCCACCTCCTCAGGAACACAAAGAAGTGCATAATGTGCAATCTGATAAGTGTTTCTCCAGCACACGCCGGACTCCCCCCCCCCATCCACCTCCACCCTCCTCCTCCACCTCCTCCCCCTCTTCCCTCTTCTTCTGTCCTATACATCACCGGCGAGCCCCCCCTGGCTCAGCTGTGGTTTGCTGGAAGTGAACCCGGGGATTGGTGTGGCTTGAAGTTGATGAATAGGCCTCGCGGTGGCGAGGAACTCCAGGGCCAAGCTGTAGGTCCGTCCCCGTGGCATGTGAGGCTGATTGGCTTTGTCCTGCGCGGCCGCCGCTAGAGGAGCGGACATTAAGATTAAGCGATGCTGTCGCGGCGGCGAGCAGCGCACTGCATCATCCGGGGGAGGAGACAGCTGCGGTGGTTAATCCTTCATCACCAGGGGGGGATGGGGGGGTGGAGGAGAGGTGGAGGAGGAGGAGGAGGAGCGCCGCTAGCTAGCCAGAGCCAGAGATATACGGCCAAAGATAACCCTCCATAACTTCTGCCAGAGATCAGAAACTATGAGTTTGCGTCCATCCGTGCTCAATCCCGGCCTTTTTTCTTTTCTTTTTTTGAAGATGGAGGAGGGATATAGGTTATTGGGAGACGTCAGGCGATAAATAAAGTGGACAACGGTGACACCAGGGGAATGTTTTTGGGTCGGGAGCTAATCTGTGCTTAAGTAACTGAGTGGGGGCGGGGGTGTGTGGGGGAGGGATGGGGGGGTGACTGCTCATTGTTCTTCCGTCAGGAGGCCGAGGCAACAAGGCCAAATAAACAGGAATCCGCAGCACATTCCTAGCATGTCAGCGGCTAAGTGACATGAGTGTAGTTTATCACACATTCTCTCTGTTGGGAATTCCCTTTTTTTAGATGGAGAAAAACCACAGGGCTGGGCTGAAACGGTCTGTATTTATGTGTTTGCGAGTGGCGTCAGCATATTTTGGACTGCTGGCTTTGCATGTTTGTTGTAGTGTTTGATGTCGCTGTCGGCGCGTGATGGATGAGAGTCATCATGCAGAGTAAAAGTAAAGCTCTCAGTTCCCCGGGAAGGCTGACATGCTATATCGCTAGAGATGGCCTGAAAAGACATTACAGTGGGACGCGTCTCCTTTCATCTGCTCTCCCCCTTTCACCGGCCAAAAACCCCCAGCCTTTTTCCTTTTTTGTGTTTTTTTTTTGTTACAGCCAACGCAGTTTACATTTTCATACTGCCGCCGTGTCTCTGAATATGGTAATTCCCCCGCAGAGAATGGTCCTCTTGTAATCCGGGGGGGGATGATGTATTCGCGATGGCAGTGGCGTACCTGCAGAGAGAACACTCTCCTGACAGTGACATATTAGTTATGGTGTCTCTCGGAATCTGATAACTTCAAATTTGCCACCTTGTTAAGTTTTGATTTATGTGATACCATTTCGGTAAAGTAATTGGCCTGGCCTGTTGTAGAAAATAATCAGCCTCTGCGCAGAAACCCAACGCTGGGCCATACTAATGAGGCAGGCCCGGTTGCCGAACAAACGCCCAGTCGGCTGGCAGTTATTAATGGCTGTTATGATTTACAGATGGGTGTGGATTGGACTGAGTTTGGGGGGAAAGTGACATTAAGGAAGGAGGGAGAAGAAGAAAAAAAAAAGACATGGCGATGTTGGGAAGTACTAATGAAGTAGCGTACTGCTCGTGAAACAATCATATGCGTTGTCAAGGCGATGTGTAATTACCCAGCAGCCACCCTGTCTGGCAGGCTGGAGGGCGGGTGGGTGGATAGGTGTTGAGGGGAGAAGGGGGGAGGAGGGGTGAGGGTGATGGAGCCGAACAACCTGGCCCGGTAATGGATGGAGTTCGACTGGCAAGGGGCTAAAATGCACTCTGCAGTGACAGAGGAGTGGGGATTGATGAATTAATTGGGGCTTTCTTGGGACATACGGGGACCCGCTGTGGCATATGCTCAGCTTGTTACTTTGGAAAGTCTGCTGACCCTGAAAGTGAAGTCATCCCATGCAGGGAGCTGTGGCTTTTTTTTAATTTTTATTATTGCGCTCCATGTTTTTTCTTTATTGGATGGATCACAGGGACCAAATGTGGTCATCTAATGCCATGTTACCGTTTTGTAATGTGATTAAATCGGGGCAAAACATATAAAGCCCTGTGCTTAGCATGTGGGAGAAGGGGAGAGTCAACGTCTTTCTAATGATACACTTTGGTATTGGATGCCCTCCCTACAAAACGACTTTTCCTCTCTGAAGGCAGTTGAAGTCGTTGGAGGAGTTGGAGCTTCAGGAATGTTGTGAATGTTATCTGGCTCTTGTGACAGATACGGAGAGTGTGGCCAAGAGCTGTTGACCCGAGCACAATCTACGTTTTTCGTAGGGTCTGTGTTTGCCAAGTAAGCATATGGCTAACCATTTGTTAGCCCGATTGGACCACTTGGATTCACTTTGTTGGATCTGAGCACCAGGACAGGAATTACGGACGCATGGGAATCTGGTCCTAGCCTCTGTTGTTATTTCTTGTTAATTCATGCTAATCTGATTTGCGGTTCACCTTCAAATTGGGATGCTTGCAGTTGAGGATAGCCAGAAATAAAAATTTCAACAACGTAAGTTATGTAAAACTATCTGAATCCTACATACACCTCCTTTTTTAATACAATGGCTATCATTACCGGCCCATCAGAAATGTCCTCCCGGGCAGCCACAGCGACGTAGCTTTTCCCATGGCTGCCATCTGATTACAGTCCCAGTCTCAAACCTCTCACATTTTCTCTTCCTCTCCTCCTCTCTTGAAAGCTAACTCCCGCTGCGCGTTGGAAACAAAAGAGTCCACACAGCTGTTGTCTGTCACCACGCTCTTAGTTCAGCAAGCGTCCGTTGGCCACATCATCTCCCCCACCACCATCTCCCCCACCCTCCCATCTTCCATCTCGCCGTGGTGGTGGTGGTGGTGGTGGGGGGGTTGCATTAGGGCCGACCGCCAGCCGCATCGCTGGGTCTCGGTGGCACTGCTGAGAGTCCCAGGCCCATCACGGCGAATTAAAAGCGAGAGGAGGGCCCGGTCCCCGGCGCTGCTGGCTTTCGGTGCCACTGAGCATTACGGCTGAGTCGACGGCTGAGGAGCTCTGCCAGCCATTATTTCAATGCAGGGCGGACGCGCGTCCCCTTGCCCATCCCGCTCTCCTCTGTGAGGCCTGTCCTCCTGTCTCCTGCCTCCCCTCCCTCACCCACCCCCACCACCTCCGCCCTTTAAACCCGCAGCCTACAGATACAGCAGAGCACAGTCCATCGAGACTGACTGACGCGCACACCGTATCCGCGGCAACGTGGGTGCGGGTGGTGTTGTTGTTGTGAAATGTTTATGATCAAACGCAGGAAGTGGTAAATAGATTTACTGTGTGTGTGTGTGTGTGTGTGTGTGTGTGTGTGTGTGGGTGTGTGTGTGTGTGTTTTGTTTGAAGGAATGCTGTGCATTATTTATTCCTCGTCGAAGGTTTGGCCACGAGACCGCAGAGTCATCTAATCTCTCCCCCCCGTCTTAGAAACTGGGTTATGTTTTCTGCTCGGCAATCAGGAAACCTTATCTACGACCCCGTTCGAAGTCATACTCTCATACCAAAACCCTGGCCCACATCTCTCTCTCTCTCTGTCTCTCTCTCCATCCCCTGTCTTGACTCGCTCTCCATCCCTTTCTATTTCCGTCTCTCTCCTCACACACTGGCCCGCCCTCTCTGCTGGGTCTTAACGCTCATCAGAAGGGACAGGTGAGTTAGTGCGCGCTTAGCTTCAAACCCCTGTAATTGTTTCTCGCGACGGAGCGCGAGCGGCCGACTAAACATGAACGGTGGAGAAACAACAGGAATGATTAGTGAGGGTTAGATTCACTCGCCGGACCGTTCTGACACCTGTCTCCCCGTTTTGTCTGAAAGCCGTTGCCAAATCCCCCCCCCCTCTCTGCACTGCCAGTCACATGGTCGGATAGAGAGATTAGGAGGAGGAGGAGGAGTTGTTCTGCTTTCTGTGAGACCGCCGATAATGTAGCTGTTAGCATGCACATGGTCTTGGAGCCCTGTGGTAGGAGGGATTGGAGCTGTGTGTGATGTGTTGTTGCCTCTATGGGTTGCATTTAATTGCTGCTACAATGTCACAGAGGTAATTTGGTCGGCTGACATACATGTCGTTAGATCAGCCTCAGTAATCACATTAATCGTGTCGTACCGTCTAAAGTGGGGGGGGGGGGGGGGGGACATTTGAAATTGAGTCAAAAGATTGTTTACTCCTGTGTTCCGTGGGAAAAACAAACGTACCAGTATTCATGTGCAAAATATGCATTTAATCTTTCAGTTGTGTCTTGTTTACAGAACACAGTGGCAGCTTGGGGTTATTAATCATTCTTGTCTTAATTACCCCGCGTGGCTGTTTCATGTACGACTCGGAATCTGACCTTTTTTCTGGGTTCTCTTAAACCATTAATCATGCAACGATCAATGCCAGCAAAAAAAGGGGCAGATCATTTTATTGGCGGAGCAAAGTTGTATTAAAAAAAAACGTATAGCTATCTTAAAGGGGCTTTGTTATGAAGAACCGCATTACCGATCGCATTTTACGTTTAATCATTTCAACAAACTAGGGTAACACAAAGTTTTCAATTAGCCACAACACAACACTGTCAAAATGTGACAAGAGGAAACCTCGTCTATATTTGCAATGCAAGGTTGGTTAAGTAAAATACCGCCCCGCTTGCTAATGTGTCTCAATGTGAATTAATCGGCTTTGACACTTCTGGAGACAAATATTTCTTTCCCCCAAAGTACCATTCCTGGTTGTGCGCCATATGGCCTGCAGGAGAGTCACTCGTAGCGCTAATCTGACAGGTAAATGAGAGGCTGTGTGTGGTCTATTGCTTGACGACGGACAGTTTAGACCTGTGGGCCTAGGCGTCCTTGCCAGGAAGTCGATACCATTTACCGAGAAGTCCTAACCTAGGCTAAGGCTTATCATGGAAGAACACCGTAATCGTTTTCAGCCAATTTTTCATTCCCGTCTCCCCCCAAACAAATCTGTCATGTGTTTGTCTGAAGTAAACGTTGCAGGCTTGCTGGAGAAAGTGGACCTTCTGAGCTTTTTGGTTTAAACACAGACAATAGTTGATGTTGTATTCTTTTTTATATAATCAAACAGTTTTCTCTTTTGTCATTTCTAATGATAATGAAAGTAAATGCAAAACGATAGACAAAAACCTACAGAATGCTAGTGAAAAAACAGAAAAGAATACTAGTTGTACTTTCCGGTTTCTTCTTGAAGTTTTGCTGAATATCCCACCGTTTGTCATTCAAGTCAGCCCGGCTGACCGCCCTTCATTTGCATCACACAATGCAGCTAATGTGAAAGGAGAGCACTCTCATACACTCCTCCTCACCTCCAGTCAGTTAAACAGATGAACTATTGCTGAAACCAAGATTAAACAGTAACTGGTTCTGGAGGGAGGGCGGCCACGGGACAATGTGAATGGAGCCTGACAGACATTTTATCAGTAAACCAATTAACATGATTTATGGCTGGGGTTAAGCTCGAGACTTTCCCATAAACACAAAGGGGGCCCGCCAAACGGCTCCTGCTAAAGTGTGATGTTATCAGGGCCTTCTAGATTCTGCTTGGCCGGCGTGGAGTCAGCATGCATTTGTAAATGCCGCTACTGTGCATGGCGGCGCCCCTCCATCAGTGGGTCAGGAGTTCAAAGCCCAGCCTGAAGACTTGAAGGGTGGGGTGTGAACTCCCGACCTCCCCCCTAATGTAAAGGCCAAGCAGTGGAAATTCAGCTGTTATCAGCCACCCCCCCCCGCCCTCTCTCCCACCCAAGTAGGGAGCTAGTCGACCCTTATTCCAACACCCGTGTCTCAGTGCGACTGAAGCGGGGGAATAAATCATTGCAGCAAATAAGGCATCATGATATAACACGATAAATCAGACAGGGTTGTCGTATTCAAAAGAATATCTTCTGTGGTAAACATCAGCTCATAGGTTTTAAAAAATGCCAAGAGCATTGTTGCTACTTACTATTCACATGAGTATTTTCAAATCATCCAGCGAAGTTGAGTACAAAGCAGGTAACACTTACCTGTCAACCTGGGTTTGAAGCCCAGACACGCTCAGGAGCTTGGCAGGAATTGCCTCTCCGGTGTGATGGAATTTTGGCCTTTCTCGCGAGTTCAGGCTACAATGTTTGCAGAGGATGGATTTACAGTTTACCGAAAATATGTTAATTGGTTGCTGTCGTTTCGTCCAAGTGATGTATTCCTGTAATAATGCACTAAGGGTTCACGAGACCTTCAGGGGGGAACTGACTTTGACTTGAAGGATGTTAGAAAGGGGAATTAGTTTGAACTTAAAACGACACCAGGTGGTGACAATATGGTTAAATGGAGTAGACAGATAGACAGACCGACAGCCTTTTATTAACCTTGACCGAATCAGGACCATAAATGATGTGCCTTACAGAGGAGTCCATCAACCCTGCTTCTCCGTGATAAATACAGTATAAATTACATTAAGTGTGCGTACAGGCGCCATTTTTAAAAGTGGGACTCCCAAGATTATGACCCGACAATAAAGACTCTCATATCGCAGATCGCAAGCGATCTAGTGACTTTCATTCAAGCATGGCTCACTGATTCCATGATTAATGTTTATGCAATCACTAAAGTCTGTGCCTATTATCCACCCCCCCCACCCCTCCACCAACCATTGTGTTTACTAAACTACAGGCCGGTTATGATGGGGAGGGAGAGAGGGAGCATTTATACAGTTCAGCGACCTTTACGACGCCACAGAATCCTCATCAGCCATTCAGTCATCCACCAACGTCGGGGCTTAAAGCAGGCCGGTGAATTAGGCAGGATTGATTTAGTGACACTGCTTCTTCTCCTGTCGTATGTCTTGCTGTTGCAGATTTGATGGCTGATTTTGAATCTTGGTTTAAACGGCTTGAATGGTCTCACACAATCTAGGGGAGTTGTGTTCCAAAATGTTTTTAAGCTCAAGACCCAAAAGATTTGGTGTCTGTTTTTGGACCCAAACTTAGGAAAGTACAACATGACATGCCACATTTTACATGCCATTCAAACCCTTCCATACCGGGAGAGGGGGGTCTTATTTCACCGTGATGTGAGGGGAGCTGACAGGGGTGTTGGCCACGCATGAAACAAGGATGAGGATCTTTCTTTGCAGACACATGTTACTTCATTAGTATCGACTCCCAAGATATAGCGTGCTACCCGGCACCTTTTTATTGATTTAGCATTTAGATAACTCTGGGGTTGTACGTATATGTAGTGTGTCTTTGTGTGTATATAGCAATCAATATATATAGGATATGTTCTTTTTTATTTTGCTAGCTAAGACCTAGTCGGACAGGAGTTTCTTAAACTCAACAATTTTTTTGTCAACCCTATACCGTAGTACAATATACCGCGTATCGTGAATGCAATTTGAATTCGCCATCTATTTTTCATTTGATTGAAAAATGCGGCATTACCATACTCCCAGCCGTCATCTACGTTACCTTTGATTTGTTGCACCTGACCCCTCCCCCCCCCCCCCTGTCTCTCATCGGCGCCAGTAAACCACGGTGCTCTTACCCCCCCCCTCCCGAGTGTTTTCCTCTCGGGAGGGACGACGGAGTGATGAGCAAAAGGTTTCAGACTCAATCCTTGAGCAAAGGGCTGTGCTGACAGGGATTATTATTTATTTGTCATGGTGGATGTAATAAGCTGTAGATACAGGACCGAGGTGCCCGTGATTTATTGCTCTGTCGACCGCCACTTGCAGGACGCCCGCTCTAGCGTGCAGGATGAATACCACACTGTCAGCCCTGTCCATCCGTCACCCCCTCCCCCCCTCCACCTCCCATCCCTCCCATCCCCCCCTAGTCTCCCTCCCCCCCCTCCCCCTTTTTCCACTACACCCCTCCCCAGTTCCACGGCAGAATACATAAACAATATTTCATTATTTTGATACCTTCTCCTCTGTATTTGTTTCTGGGCCCTCAGTTTTATGTGTCTCATTATTTTGATACACGAGCTGGAGGTTGTACTCCCCCAGAGTTATTGATAAATGGTGTGTGCGCGCGTACGTGCGTACGTGCACGCGTACGTGCGCAGCGCTTTTTACTGACCTGACGTTAATGGAATCGAATGTGTTTCCGTGTCGCTTTTTCGGTCCTGTCTATTCAGAGCACGCGGTTATTAAAGACATTATGTTGAATTATGGAATTAAGAGTTCCCCTCTCGCGTGTGCTGTGCTCTCACCGCTCATAGATTAATCACAGGGCGTACAACGCCGTCCCTCTTTCTGTAAAGGGGGCTTCAGTGACTTACTTGTAGTTCTAATCTTAATATATTCAGCTGCTAGCTAGGGAAGCTTGTAGCTAAACACGCACAGAACTACAATTTGCGACGAAACCAAAGGTTGCTTTGTTGCCGTTTTTCAGGAGTGGATACCGTAAGAAACGCTTTTCGGTCGTCGTGACCCACATTTATTTGTCATTGAACGTTATTTAATTTTCCCTCAGCCTCTTCTTCTCGATGACAACGCTCAGCTAGCCCTCAATAGGTCATGTAATCGCGTTAAGAGCCTTCATGCTTTCAGGATTATGTTATTGAGTGTCACTTAATTGGATAAACATTTTCCACGGCGTAAACACTGAGCACCACTCGTCACCGCCGGGGATAATGTTTACGCGGCGGAGGGGGGTTTTAGCTGGGTGTGGAAGTGACTCTGTAAACAGGGCGGGGGGCTCCCCGCTTGCTAGAGGCCCCCCCGACAGAGTGAGGCATCAGGGAAAACACTCAGAGCCACCAACCCCTTCCCCACCCCCTCACCCCTGTCGGTGTGCGGACATGTGCTTGGCGAGAGAGAGCGGGGCCACGTATCTGACAGCAGCCTAATTAATATGAGGAATTGCCTTTTGTGTCCGGGGTAAACGACACGAGCAGAGCCCTCTCTTTGTTGTCGTGGGCCCAGCTAAGCCCAGAGACTGAAGCAAGCGCTCAGTGTGTCTGTGTTTTGTTTCTTAGTAGGTGTTAACTCGAAATCTGTGAACAGCATTACATTCTCTCTCGGTGACCGAACGCCTAAGACAACTCAACAAGCACGGCTTGATTTTCTTTTTCTTTTTTTTCCTCTTTTCGGATGAGCTTTGTTCATTCTGAATCGAAGCGCTTTAACTGGGCTCTTGTGTTTATTCCTCAACAACAGCAGCAGTATCCCCTCCCAGAGTGCACTCTGGCGAACGTGTTACGCTGGTTGTTGTTGTTTTTTGCGCGAGGCATCCGTCTTTTTTAAAGGTTCATTTTTCAACCGCAGATTGTTATTTATGGACTTTTGTTTGTTTGGGAATGGGTTGGGGAGAGGGTGAGGGAGAGGGGGGGGGGGGGGGGGGGGGGGGGCTCGGGGGGCTACCGGGGGTATCATTACTAACAATACAGCTAATAGCGATCGTTTGTTATGTGGCACCAGTGCTGATACTCAGGGATGGGGGCAGTGAAGTGAGAATACTCATTTGGAGGTTGAGAAAAGCCTTGACAAGGCTCATTTATAACAAGATCATTCTGGGATGTCCAGACTATTAATAACCCTCCATTTTCAGTCTAATTAGTGCTCCCTGGTGTAAATGACTCTGCAATGAGCCCTACTACATTTTTATCTTTTCTTCAGTTTGTGGTGCTAAGTGCTAAAGTTGTTTCTTTTGATCCGCTGTTTGATTTGTTGGAAACCAGGCAGAAGAGAAGATACATTTCATGGGATGGATTCGATGGAAACCTATTTGCCGTGAACGACGCGGGAATATTGCAATGAAATAAAGCATTGCCATTTAGCATGTAATGCCAAGGGTGTGAACAGATACGCAATCGACTTATTGCTCACTCTTTCTCTATTGCTCTGGCTCCGTCCCTCTCTCTCTCTAGACTCTCTCTCGCTCTCTCTCTCTTTCTCTATCTCTCTGGCCCCCTCTCCCTAGCTCTCCAAAGACACTTGACTCGGAGCCTCTGAAGCTCTAATTAGTGATACATTTTGGGCCTGTGATGCCTATTGATGAATGTGTGGAGAAAAGGCAAATTGAGCTGTGGCCTGGCTGGCGAGCCGGTTCCCCTTAAGAAACGAGAACAGAGTGAAAAATATTTACCCCCTTCGCGTTGCCTCCCTGCCTCTTTCAATATCACCTCATGCAACCCCCCATACACCCTCTCCTCTCTCCTCCCTCTTTCTCTCCCCCTTCCTCTCACGTCCCCTCTCTTTCTCCCTCTTTCTCTCCTTGTCTCTCTGTCTCACTCCTTCCCCCTCTCTCTCTCCTCCCCCCCACCCTCCCTTCTCTCTCTCTCTCTCGCTCGCTCGCTCGCTCGCTGGCTGGCTGGCTGGCTGGCTGGTATAGTCTGAGAGAAACGAGGTGCAGCAGCATTAGTGGTGGTGTGTTTTTTTTTTTCTGCTTGCCTGTGCAATAGAAAGCGCTGAACGTCAGGGGGCCCAGTCAGCAGATGGGGGAGATGCAGATGGGGAGGTGAGAAAGCTCCCTGGTGGCACGTCCGGGCCCCTGCTCGGATGTGATTGGGGCGGCCAGGATGAAGTCAGCAGCGTTGACAAAGTGCGCCCACTGATGGATGGACAAACCCGGGAACTGGATGTGAGAATGGATGGGGGAGGCCGAGTGGGGGGACTTAACACACAGACAAACAAAATGAAAGGCAGAGAGGAATTACCTGCTAAGGCATTCAGGCAACACATATCCCAGAGCAATTTACTTACTGCTAACTGCGCAGCGGAGAGGGTTGCGTGCGTCGGTGGTGGCGGAGGGGCGTCAAGGTGGGGCCCAAGGGCTGTGGCAGGGCCGTCAACTGCGACGGGCTGATTGCATACTACTGTTTTATTATTGCTGCTGTTTCATATATAGTCCCATCATCTGTACGTATTAGCCGGCGAGAGCGTGCCCTAACCGTTGTATGTACATTCCTCCACCCCACGATAGATTTTCAGTCAGTCTGTCACAGTTGCACATGCAGGCGCAAGCACACACACCTGCCCACACTCACTCACTGGTCCAGGGAGACAAGCACAGTGTGTGAAAAGAGAGCTTTTTTAAATTCTCCACGCGTTTAAATTGCAGTTGCCTCCGGGACGAGAGCATAAAATACAAGATCCTTCACGTTCCTCGTGACCTGCACACTGGCACTTACCCCTCAAACTCTGGGCAAGCACCCCTCCCAAACCCTGTGTGTGTGTGTGTGTGTGTGTGTGTGTGTGTGTGTGTGTGTGTGTGTGTGTGTGTGGGGAGGGGAATTCACATCACCACCTCACTAGCACTACATTAAATGTCAGTGAGTGGTGTTGAAAGGGGGCCCGCTAGATTAAGACTAATGCTGTTGGCCCCAGGAGCTCTGATTAGAACTATTCTCATTAATCAGAGCCTGAAGGAGATGGAAGCAATTTAAAGCCCTGCTTGTCCCAGAGCACTGGCCAGGGCAGACCTCTGTCGCTGGGCCGGACGGGTGGGCTGCGGGTGGCTGGGTGGTGGACTGGTGGGGGGGGGGGGGGGGGAGGCACTCACACCCATTCACCATCTCTTCATTACGGGTCCCCAAGGACACATGAAGGCTGGCCACTGCGATCAATCCCACCCAAGTACAAACCCCTTCTCTTTTCGAATCAGGCCCCAAAATAAAGACCTGCTTCCTCCAATAGCCCTTTATATCTCAACTTTGTGGTTTCGGACCTGCTTGTCAGCCGGTGATAAGGTGGTACTTTGAATCTGCACCCCGGGGTCACCCACTTCTCTCAGAAGGCCCTCCAGGAGGAAGACAGGCAGGTGTATTGAGAAACTTTCAAAGGTTTTTCGAAAACTCCGACGCGAGGCGTGTCTTGTTTATCGGCGGCCTTGCGGCGCCCGGGCACTGGCCGGACCGCAGGGTGAAGGAGACTCCAGGGCGGGCGTGAGCGCACTCCGTAAACACCCGGGCCAATGGGGAGGCAACCGCTCATAAATCTCCCGGTCCTGCGGTATCATTTCCTTTCGAGTGACCTTGGTGAGGTTATAGAAAAGAGTTGCCGGCTGGTGGTAGAAGGGCGGGGGGGGAAAGAAGTGGGCTTTGATATATGGTCAGGAGGAAGGAGGTGCGCCATGAATCAGAGAGGCCGGCGATTAGCGGTGAAATCCTCTGCATGTGAAACCCGGGCTCTGGCTCGTGCTTATTCATCCCGTTTGCCACCCGTTCTGGCAACCCGGTGTCACAGAGTGGCTCTAAATAACTCTGGAAAACAATAATGATTTCCCTCAAGAATAGCTCAATAACGTCCGTGACACAGCGACGGTTCTCCCCCACCCAGCTCCTCCATCCACCTCCAGACAGCTTTTCGCGCGTCGCAGTCGTCTTCAGAGGCTTGTTAGAGGCAGGCGAGCCCTTGGAACAGAACCACATAACATGTTGTCTCAGCTCCCCCCCCCCACCCTGCCTCTCACCCCTCCTCCTTTCAAACAAATACTTATTAACAGGCCATGAAGTAATCAATGAGGATAATCCATCTGGGGGCCTGTCGATATGGTAATGACTCTGTCTCATCGTTACAGCCACACCGCCATAAATCAACCCCCCTTTTACCAGAATGCTTAGCAGCTGTGGCAACAAAACCCGTGGCAGTGTGGAATAAAATACTGCCTTTTGTGATTAATGCCTCAGCATTCTTCCTCCCCCACACTCTGATTGTTTTCAGATTTTCGGAAGAGAGAAAAAAAAAAGGCTGAAAAGGGATTGTATATCAATAAGTCAGGGGGGCTCTACCGAAAAAAAATAAAAAAGATATAGGCCAGCATATAAATCACTGTGCCTTATTCAATGCTGCTTTGAGGTCATAATGCTGAGCTCGCTGCTTTTCCTTTAAGTTATATATGCTGTTCTTGTGCCGGAGTGATGTTTGAGAGCACCGCATAACAAGTGAAAGCAATTTGGATCGAGCGACGTTGTACATTCAGAGCAGTCAATTCTCAGACGCCCGTGAAATTACCGTTGATGTTGGCCTTCTGCGGCCAAACCCCTGAGCTGTCAACAACTTCGGAGTGGAACCTACCATTACGGGCCCTTTGTGGAGCCCGTTTTACACGCACAAGTCATAATAAAAATGGATTTGTTTTAGCGATTGTCGAAGTTAGAACGAATGGAACCAGATATTCCCGGCCACTTGCTCAACATTGCTGCAAAGGGATATCCTTATTTATTTTGTGTTTTATGTTATATATGAATGTTCTTTTTTACATAATGTTAACAAAACGTGGTTTGTTATTTTGTAATATGATTGCTGATATGGCTTCGAAATCCCTCGCTTCCTCCCAAAGTTTTGAATTGGTTCGGAGGACATTTGGCAAAGTATTTAAACTGGAAATATTTTACCAGCCACAGCCGGCCTTGCTCTTGGCCGTGCCAAAATGTCGGCCTGACCTTAATTTTATTCGCTCCCTGAATACCGCCGAGGCAGGAAGCAGTCACTGACGCAGGCGAAGGGGGGAGGCGAGAGAGAGACAATCAGAAGTGAAAGGAGTCGGTCAGTGGCCAGGATGGACGCAATTTGTTCAGTCGAGTAATCGGAAGAACACGCCGCAAGAGCGCCACTTTTACGCCGCCGCCGTTATGAGGCAACTTCTGGAAAACACCACAGCGGTTTCCTCTTAGGGAATCACAAGAGGCAGGAAGCGCGGGCCGATTCTGGATCGCTCCGTGTTCTGATAACAATTAGGAAAAACCTGTTATGGTTAATGCCGCCGTGATGTCGCTTGGAAAATTTGGCAAAACAACGAGAGAGATTTTGGCATCACTCTCTCGCCTTCTTAACCTTGGGTAGCGGATTGTTTGGTCAAGCGTATCCTTTTGATTCTCCTGTTATGAGTGTACACTAACTTAAGAGGTGCGTGGGTTTTATTCTTCATTGCTGCCTTGGATGGCAATTGCTTTACCAGCTGAAACAACCAAGGCAGAGAGACGCTGTGAAGACGATGTGTGCATGCATTTTGCAAAGAGGGATGTGTATAATGATGATTCCTACTGCACTTGAAGCAATAATAAAATAATGTTCAGATGTCACCCAAAACATTAGTGACTCTTGTTATAATGGCCTGGCAGCATAATGTGAATTACGGGCCGCGTTAGAACACACTTCTCCATCTAACCACAGAAAATATAATTCAAGTTAGAAATAGCTTCGGGGGGATAAATATATAAAAGGGGTTTGAGAATGAGAAGAACTCGGTTATGGCTTCTTTAAACGCACAAAGTGTGTTTGTATTGATCGTGACACACTCTTTTGTTGCACTGGAATGGCAGAGTCTTCTGGAGGGCACACACAAGATCTCCAAGTGCTCTTGACACTGAACCACGTGCCTGCCCCCCTCTTCACCTCGACCTCGCATACTGTAGCCTTTTTTCTCATCCAGCTGCTTTTTCTGGCCCAGCTGGCAAAGTTGGAAAAAAATCCACAATAAATAGGCTTCCAGTCAGCCCCTCCTCTCTGTTGTGGATGGTTTCCGCCCCTGCCGGTCCTAGCCTGACACCGGAGCTGGCCTTTGGTCTGATTTAAGACCCTGGCCCAGCGATGACCCTCTCTGCTTCCTCCTCCTCTCCTCTCCTCGTCTCTCCTTTCCTCTCTTAATCCCTCCTTTTCTGCCCTTTTCTCCCCTTCACTTTCTCCTGTCCTTTGCTGGTCCTTCCAGTCCTGTCCCCTTCTCTCCTTTCCTGTCCTTGTCTCTCCTTCCCTCTCCTTGTCTCTCTTTACCGTCCCCTTGGCTTTTCTCGTGTGTTCTTTTGTTTACACAGAGGCTTGCGTCAAGTGCGCCGCGCGGTAGCTAACTTTGAAGGAACATTTTCTTCCTTCCCGGATCACTTTTAAATTATTTTTTCTGTGAGTTGTCAGTTACCGGGAATTAAGGCCGTCCCGGGACTTTTCCTGCTCTTGACCTTTGGCCATTAAACGGCTCGCTCTGTGATTCATGTTCACCAAATGAACGTCACAGTGCTCGGACAAATGGCCTGCCCCCGACCTTGGAGCAGGGCCCCCTAGATAAGTGTTCTTGGACAGTGATGCGGTGGTGGATGTAAATACATAGATTATTTATGTGTGCTTAAGTAAGCGCTATTGTTGTCTCAGCACAAACAAAGGCCAGCGCAGTGGCCTTGGGCATGGCGACAACAACACGCACACACACCCACAGACATACACAGACACACACACACACACACACACACACACACACACAAGCACACACACGCACACGCATTTATTTCAGGCTCATGCATAATTGAAAAGCTTAAATTACTTTGCCATGTACGAAAATTATAACGCTGGAGGAAATGGGTCTACATGAAAATTTATTTTCCTTTTCCGTGAAAACTGACGTGGAATCAATTAATCAGAATGTGTTATTTCACGCCGGACATGCGGTAGGATGCAGGCGAGAGTGGCAGGACGGCAGTCGGCTACAGCTGTTTTCATTGGCCGAGCTGAGTGTTATAGCTGACACGGGGCGTCGCTTCAGCAGGGAAAATGGCCGAAGGGCAACGGACCAGGTGACTTGAAGGAATAACACTTAGGGATAGCACGTTTTCTCAGCGATTCACGGAGGCTTTGGCGTATAATGAGGCGTTCTGCGGCACCACCACGCATAGACGGGGCAGCCTGTGATTTTCTTGGTTCTCTAGCAACGGTTGTCAGTCACTATGAGTATGATTGACGTTGTTGGTTTGCAGTTGTGTTCTCAGTCGATTCGTTTCTCCGTGGGGGTATCCCTAACCCCATCCCAGATGTAATATACTTGTTTATGATATTGTAAATGGATATCAAACCAAAGCGGGGCTCGGGTTCCTCTCCAAAATTTCCCCATCAAATCTGAATAAACTCATTTGATACCCTCCCCCCCAACCGGAAACCCCCTGTGAGACGCGTTTTTAAATGAAACATGTTATTACTCCAGATATTAATTCCATTTACAGGCTTTAAATTTCACACTCAGACAACATCTGAGTTCATTTTACTGGGCCCTTGGAGCCCGTTTGCCAGTCCTGTCTCCGTCTCTCCGAGGCTGTTTACGAGGCCGCTGGATGCACGCCAACCGCAGACAATGAAAATTAAAATGCTAAATGTCTGCCATCAGATAAGCCCAGCCCATAAAGAATGTCCTGAGTTACCGGCTAGTCAGTCACATCGTTTGAGTGTCCGTGTAAGCACTTGCAAACGAATGTAGGGAGTGCAACCTCTCCTTGAACATTGTACTTTTATAGCCACATGAAACATGTTTACCTAGTTTCCTATATCATCATCATCATCAAAGCAGTCTGCTGTAAATTTTACGGCAGGGCCCATAAAGTCCTCAGGGTGTGTGTGTGTGTGTGTGTGTGTGTGTGTGGTTATTATCGAAGTTAATGTTGGGCGTATTATCTCCTTGCTGACAGCCTGGCAGCGCGGCGGTCTCGTGGTGTGGTTTCCTTGGTTTCAGGAGACATGGGTTCGAGTCCCATCTCAGGTGTGAAGACAACTCTCTTGTTTGTGTCGGGTTTTCCTTGGTTTGCCCATCTTTACTTCAGTATTCAAAGATGTTGCTGGTAATACGCTGGTGTCTTTCGAGATCTTTGTGCTTGTGTTTATGTGTATGGGTCTGAGTGCGTGTGTGTTTGTGTGTTTCATCAATTTATGTCGTCCATCAAAAGCTGTATTTTATCTCCCTGGATGTCCTTATTGGAGGCAGAATAATTTAGTAGCCAGTAGTAAGCCTGCTTCACGATGTAATATTACTAGAAAAGCCTCCATTTTACCTTGGCTTGGCGTGCGAGGCAACCACTCAAGGAGTCCCATTGGCAGTGTGTAGTGTGGATGACAAGCGAGATGACACACACTCGCTAATAAAACGCAGAGCCCTGCAGAGGTCAGATAACACCCTGGCGTTGAACTAGGCAAGCCATAATACTTACTGACGCAATATCAGGGGCTCACGAAAAGAAAGAAGAAAAAAAACAGCAAAGGAATTGTGAGCAAGTCTGGGAAACTGATGGTGGCTCCCACCATCCTTCCCCCTCCCTGCCTCCCTCCCTCTCCCTCTCTCTCCCTCCCTTCCTCCCTCCTCCCTCTCTCCTCCTCCACGGGTTAATTCATTGGATGAAACGTTGTGGCACATGATGTGTCATATATCAAAGGCAGGGCATCCGTAATCTTTGCTCAAGGGCATGGATAAGAGGCAGGGAGACATGTGAATGAGATGGAGTCGGGGGTTGGGGAGCGACTCATCCCTTTTCTGCTATCGCCACGGAGAAGATAGAGGAAGATTTATTGGGGCATCATGCAGGACCACATACAAGCGGGCAGGCCGTCTCATATGAGAACCCCCATCCCCTTCTCCTCCTCCTCCTCCTCCCTCCCCAACCGTCTCCCATCCTCTCCCTGAAATACGACACGCGGCCAAGCAATCTGCTCACACATCAGATATTTGAAGAAGTAATTGGGTTCCTCTCTGTGTCTATGCAGGTTTTCTTTTTTCGGTACTGGGGGGGCCGTAGTCAACTGTGGTGCTTTTTTAGTGCTGCGTGTAATGGGAACCGTAAATTGTAATGTTGTGACGCCCTTATCGGGACCTCTATCACCCTTGGCGCTTCATGCTTTGCTGCCAGCTTGAGTGCAACTTTTTTATAACCGCCCGGGATGAGAGAAGGAGGGTAAAAAAAGGCCCCGCCCACTGGTGAGTGATTGGAGAACCCAGTGTTCCAGAGCCATGATTGACAGTGATAAATTCCCACCGTCTGACAGCTGCATCTGCGGTCAACCCCCGGAGAAATACCGAATCCGAGGGGGGTCCTCTGTGGGAAAGGATTTTTTTGCCTCGGCAGGCTTTCGAAAAACACAAAGACCTACTCGACGTCGAGCGCCGCTCCAGAAAACGTCGGCCAGGATACGAGTGTTTTGTTTTTAGCACGCTAGGAGCTCATTGAAGTCCGATAAACACGGTCAGCGGTCTGGAAGCCGTCCAGTTTCCAGAGGTGCAAGACAAAGCACAATAGTCCGCAGCGTTTGATTCAGCCGGTGGTCATCTGTAATGCTGTCAGGCTTAACCTTGCCTTTTGTTCCAGAGTAAAGAGCTCAAACACTAACACTGAACTTTTCCACGGACAGAGTATGACAAAGAGAAAAGATCAACAATCGTCCATCTTGGCTGCGTACCGTAGGATGTCACATCTGTCCTGTTATGGATCGGTTCAGAGGGGGGGGGGGGGGGGGGAGGACACAGCTGGGAAACCTCTCTCAGGATGAATTAAATGTATTGTGTGCCATCAACAGTCATTTAAACAGTGCTTGTAAATTAAATGTTTAGAGGCCCGTGGGGTAATGACCTAATGAAATGCAGTTTGACAGATCTTGAAAGGGCTCGAAAGTTTTCTCGGGACTAGACCAAAGTGGAAATCCACTGTGGTATCACGTGCATGCACGCACACAGGCCCACACACACACACGCACACACATGCACACACATGCGCACACACACACACACACACACACACACACACACACACACACACACACACACACACACACACACACACACACACACAATCATACCGTTACACATGTTACAAGACTTTTTTTTTGCATTTGTTTGTATATGAAAGTGTTTACTTGAAAACTGCGTGCGTGCGTGCGTGCGCGTGTGTGTGTGTGTGTGTGTGTGTGTGTGTGTGTGTGTGTGTGTGTGTGTGTGGCTGGGGCGGGCGTGTTTTTCGCCACATATCAGCCACAGCCACGCTGCCCCTTGGATGCACCCCTTGTCGTGCCGAGGTGCCGGCTATCACGTAGCGCTGCAAATTGACCAGGGCGCCTGGTGAGAAGTGGATGAATTATACCGACGGGGCCGGTGCGCTGCCTTGTCACACGGCCGCGCGAGTCGTCACCTCCCACTCGGCAGACCAAATGAACCGGCCCAGGGGTAATACGCTCTCTATCACCCCGCTGCACCCTGCCCGATCGTTTAGCTAGGTGTTTAGCGATCGCTCTTCCGGCGCTGGCTGTCCCGCTAGCGTGGATCTCCGGGCCCCGGCCGTCGCTTTATGGATTGACGTGGCGGGGAACAGGGGGGGAATGGGAACACGAACCACCCCCGCACAAGTGGGTCGGGTTGCGTTTTGCCGGGAACCGTTTTGCGCGTGATGACTGCGCAATGGGGGGAGTGGGGGTGGTGGGGGTGAGGGATGGAGGCAGGGTGGGAGCCACATCTCAACTCAACGCTATCTAAACAACACGAAGGGGTTTCACATCGGGGCCCGCTAATCTGGTGGTCCGCCGCCGCTACGCCGTGTACCGACGTAGCGACGGGCGGCCGTGAGTGGAACAGAGGAAGTCTCTAGTAGTGTGTTAGTGGAGAGAGAGAGGGGGGGGGGGTGAGGGGGGGTATCCTTCCTCACAGCAGTAGTGGAAGAAGAACGCCCTGCTTCACACAAAGGGGGCAACCTCACTCCCCTCACACTATTTATTTTTAGTCATAACATCCAGCACAATAGAAAGTGTGGGTCAAGGTGAGGCTAAGACACAGTGTGTGTGTGTTTGTGTGTGTGTGTGTGTGTGTCTGTGTGTGTTCATACGGGGGGGGGGCTGAAGGAACCTAAAGGAACAACAAACAGATGTTCTTTGATGATAGTTCCAGAGGAGGGGGGCGTGCAGAGGTGTGGAGGGCCGTCGGATAATCAAAGGGCTCACTTGTTGAAGACCACCCCCCCCCCACACCCACACACACACACTCAAACAGATACATATACACACACTTCCTCTCTTCCCCCCCCCCCCCCCCCCCCACACACACACACACACCAGCCCGCCAACACCCCACCCCCCACCTCGTGGCCCCTGATGCCCTGTGGTGCTGTGCTGTTTGGCCCCAGGATGTGTGAAGGGGGTGGGGTTGAGTTGGTGGTGGGGTGCAGTTAACATTACGGCATCTGGTCACAGTAGCCCCCCTGCAAATTTGAATGCCAATATCCCCTCCACACCATGAACTGACACACAGAGAGAGAGAGAGAGAGAGAGAGAGAGAGAGAGAGAGAGAGAGAGAGAGAGAGAGAGAGAGAGAGAGAGAGAGAGAGAGAGAGAGAGAGAGAACTTTGTCACTCAGTGACTATCATTCCTTAACGGGTGGGGGTGGAGGCGTGGGTGGGGGGTGCGCGCGGTGGTTGCTACAGTCCTTAATCAAGTGTGTCTGTCAGTGAGCGCCCTTTAAAATGGAGCTGTAAAGACAAGCTGCCAGGGATACAGCACCGCGTGAGCGGCAGCCTTCCAATGATTGATTTGTGTAAATCCTTCTTTTTTCCCCTTCTTTCTTTTTATTTTTGGGGGGGTGGGGAGGGGGGGCATCTCTTTTTATTTTTTCATCATATTCTTCTTTTTTTTTGGACACGGCGGTGCTGGTGGTGGAGGAGGAGGAGGAGGAGTGGGGGGGGGAGGTGGAGGAGGAGGAGGAGGAGGAGGAGGAAGGTGTGTCATCCTGGGATTAGGTGTAGAACCTCCAGGCAGTTTCTGGTGATTAATGAGCCTCCGAGGCGCGCCCAACTGTCATCGAGCGGAGCGCGGGTTCGAGAACCAAGCCGAGACTGATGATACAGAGAGGGGGGGGGGTTCATGTCATCAACGTCCTTTGGTTGGAGTGGTGTTGCTTTAGCACCTGAACAATCACTCTCTGAGGAGGCATGACAGGATGACGTGCAGGAAATTGTATTATTATTGTTTTTTAATGTTTCAAGGGCAAAGGCATTACGCCGCTATCTGAGATTGGTTTGTTTTACTGCTCTAATGCCCTTTTTTTCCCTTAGATACAGGTTTTTTTGGATACGGTATTTCTATATTATATTATTTTCACGTCATGTTGTGCTTGGTTATAGTAGGCTAGACAAGGTCAGGGCTGCGACAACAAAATCAGCTTTAACGCTATCGTCCGATTATTTTTGCATGTCTTGTACGCTTCAGGAAATGAAAATCTCCATATTGTGTTCCGGTAATAGCGTGCCCGTACATAAATTGCTTACTTATTATGCATAGGTTCTTATTATTCTGAACACACATGTCTAACTGTCTGTACCGTCTGACAGCTAGTCAAGCGCCCCTTTTTACTGTCTGTGCGTATTGAACTTTAAAACAATAATATGCACGGCGTTAGTATCTACACAAAGCCCTTCCTCTCCGTGCATTATAAACGGTATGCAACCACTGTATCTCTGGTGTTATCATGGCTCTCTCCGTCCTGTTCTCCTCACACTGCTCTCCCTCTGTTGGGTCTCTGAGATGTTCGCTTGCAGTGTCCTACGGCCTCTTTACACGGTGTGAGATGGCCCAACGGAGACCCATTAAAGAGGCAGTGGGGGAGAGGCAGAGAGAGAGAGAGAGAGAGAGAGAGAGAGAGAGAGCAATTGAACTGCTCTACATCTATCTCTCTGTCTCTCTCCCCCCAGCCGAGTGTCATGTTTCCCTTTCCACAATTTATTTGAAAGCTCTCATTTCCTCTGGATTCATGGCGGAAAAATGGCATTGATCTGCCTCGGGATGATAGATTTTAAGTGTGCCTCTATCGACATGCCTATTGACAGGGCTGTGTAAATTCTGCATCTTATTACCTCTCCTCTCCTCTCCATCCCCCCATCCCGACAGCTAAATGATACACCCTGTGAACCGGTAACGGAGGGAGGGAGGGAGGGAGGGAGGGAGGGAGGGAGGGAGGGAGTCTCGGTCGATGGCACTTTTTGTCTGAACATCTCTCACAGCGGCTGGTGTCAGTGCCGAACGCCATGATTAATGTTGTCAGAAAAACACACCTTATCAGTCAGTGTACTGAATAATTCAACACAGTAAGACTGCAAGGAAACAACGTGCGTTTCCTTGCAAAGCATGCTGGGAAGAAGGAAAAGCCTCCACTGAAAGGAATTAGTTTTGTTTTATTTTATTCATTCTGTTTCTGGTTGCAAGGCATGCTGGGTTGACGAAAAAGCCTTAACCGAATTTGTCTGGTCGATTTTTAGTTGTTTCGTTCTTTTAACCCATGATTTAGCTGTGTTGTAGTTATGGAGGTGAATTCTTGGTTTAATTCCCAAAGATGAGTGGACAGAATGTGGCTGTCTGGCAAGTTCGCTGTTACATTAAAGAGACTTATGGAGAATACTTTAAACCTGCACCCAGTGTGCTGTGAAGCGACTCTGCTCTTTACTGCGCTGTTTACAAGGGCTATTTCTCTTTGGCTCTGTAAGGTTTTATGGCGTCTTAATCCCACTATTTGGTAACACTGGAGGCGAGGACGTTAAATAATGTCCCACCGCCAACAGTTTTCTCCGTCTCACTTTGTTTTATAGTAATTCACAATTTAACCTTCAGAATAGCATTTGCAGGTTCATAACATTCGGGGCAGGTGTAATTTTTCTAACGCAGTGTGTTGCAATGTGACCCAATTTATCTCTGTTTTCTTATAATGCACAACATTAATCTGCGAGCTATATACAACCCATTATTCCAGCGGGCCAATAATTCATCCACACTGCTCAGCCTTCTCAACTGGAGGAAAATGTTTCTAATCAAGTTGTACCGTTGTGGCGTTCTCCATTCCAACCGTGCTATGGAGCCTGTCGAGCCCGTTATTTATATACTGCAGACGTCCGCGTGCAAGGGCTCACACACCATCACAAGTTATGAAGAGTGAAATGAGCTGTAGGGTGATTTTTATGATTTTTTTTTCGCCAGGTAATGCAAGAGCATTTCCTGACTCCATTAATCTTAATGATGTGTATTTGGAAAGTAGTGTAACTGGCTTACAGCCGCCAGAAGAGCAAAAAAAAAACACGAGAAGCTAGTGGCGAGGCCAGGCTGTTATTTCTTCGACGTTTACACTTTTTTCTTGAGGCCGTAGTTGACTCTTCAACTGAGTTCTCTTTGCAGAGATGAATGTTTTAATATTGTGTACAGATGATACGACGGACTTGTTTATCTAACAGCGTGAGGGGAACACTCTGTATGCTCACACACAAGGGAGCCAAAAAGCAATTTGTCTCTCTTTTAACAGAAAATATTACAAATCTGTTTGATATGTGGAAACTTCGACATACACTGTAACACAGTTAATTAGTGTTTTATAACCAGAGGAGCGTACGTGTGTATGCATCGAGGTGCTACCTGAAAACGGGATCTTCCCGAGGGGAGGGGTTCTCGGTCGACGGGCACAGCATTACCCCCCTCCCCACACACACACACACACCTCACCCCACCCCACCCCACTCCCTCTCACTACTTGTACCCAAGATAAATTAGCGGCCTCTAAATAATGCAGTGAACCCTAATTCTCTTTGATTAGTATTGAGTTAGACGACGGCGACCCATTGAAATTGGTCATCAGCATAAATAACGAGTGAATGAACTGATAAAATGCAAAGTCCCCCGCCGTCATAAATCAAACCCCGACCGAATCCAGCGGCCGTGGAAGCGGGCGGAATTAGAAGTCCGTGCTCCTATTAATTATGTTGCCTTGTGAAGCTGACAGTGTGATAAATCAGCACTGAAGGGGCCCTTTTCGACGGCCCGGCCCGCGGAGTTCGCCTGCCTGCAAATTGCTTTGTGTACGGCCCCTAATTGTTTCTTAAATAACCTGCCTTTACCGAGGGCAGGTTGGGAACGCGCTCCACCAAGACGGGTCGCGACCGTAGTGGTAGAGCCAAACCTCAGGCTCACCGACCGACTAACCAACCCCCACTACCGAGGTACTGAAGATACAAGACCAGGAGGAAGATAAACCACCACTCTCTCCCTCTCTCTCTATATATATATTCCATTCAAAGGACTTCATTGGCCTGGGACGTGTACATTGCCAAAGCACTAAAACATAAATAAGCAAAAAAAAGAAAGAAGATAAACACATTTCTTACACCCTTACTCCCTACCTCTCTCCCCCTCTCTGTCTCTCTCTCCCCTTCTCTCTCCCTTACTCCCTACCTCTCTCCCCCTCCTCTCTCTCTCTCTCCCTCTGTCACGACCGGGCCCCTCTTGCTGCTGTCCATATAGTGATCATTTAATGCACTAAAACATAAATAAGCAAAAAAAAAGAAGATAAACACATTTCTTACACCCTTACTCCCTACCTCTCTCCCCTTCTCTCTCTCTCTCTCCCCTTCTCTCTCCCTTACTCCCTACCTCTGTCCCCTTCTCTCTCTCTCTCTCCCCTTCTCTCTCCCTTACTCCCTACCTCTCTCCCCCTCTCTGTCTCATTCTCTCTCTCCCTTACTCCCTACCTCTCTCCCTCTCGCTCTCTCTCTCTCTCCCCTTCTCTCTCCCTTACTCCCTACCTCTCTCCCCCTCCTCTCTCTCTCTCTCCCTCTGTCACGACCGGGCCCCTCTTGCTGCTGTCCA